>NC_133972.1:33079626-33799001 GCF_047716275.1 Strix uralensis
ATAAGAGCACTTAGTTTCCCCCTTCCTTCGATAAGGCAGCGCGTGAGATGAGAGCAGCAAAGCGCCTCGTCGGCTGGAGAGCTGAGAGGGGCTGGGTCACAGGCCTGAGAAGTCAGCGCCTTAGCTCCTGGCAAGATACAGCGTCGGCCCCCGGACAGCACCTTCGAGTCCGCTCACCACAGTACAGGGAGTGGGGGGGTTTATTGGTGTTATTTTGTGAGGACAATCACATCGTCCGTCGTCGGGGGGGTTTGGTCTTGGCGGCGTTCACGTAACACAGCACGGGATCCCCTCGTCTGGCGCAGGTGCCGGGCTCCCCGCAGTGTCCGGTCAGGGATGGGGAGGCCACTACCACGCACCTCCATGTGGCCCACGGTGCCAAGCAAGGCCAACCAGCCCAGCCGCGGGGCAACCGCCGGCTCCGGCCGCCTGTCCTGCCGGCGCTCCGGACACCCGTCCGGTGGCGGCTCCTCCCAGGGCCGCGGCTCTGGGGGGCGATACCCTCCGGGGCTACTCGCCCCCCTGGGCGGCATGGCCGGGGGCGCCGCCGCCGTCGAAGACCTCGGGGCTGTCGGCCAGCAGCGAGGTGCGCACCTTCCGCCTCTCCTTGAAGCGGCCCGAGTGGGAGACCCGGAGGCTCCGACGGTTGCCGCCGCCCGCCCCCGCGGCCTCGCCGCTGCCAAAGGGGGGCGGCTGCTCCTCCCGGCCGCCGGGGCTGGGGGGGGCGGCGGGGGCCTCGCTGGCGGCGGGGGGCGGCGGCGCGGCCGCCGCTTCCTTGTGCTTCTTCTTGCTGGTCAGCGACTTCCACCAGGGCCCCGCCGAGCTGCCCTTCACGCCGGCGCGGGGGGCGGCGGTGGCCGCGGCGCTGTCCGCCATCTCGGGCTCCTGCTGTGGGGAGGAGTGCGGGGGGGGGAGAGAGCGAGGGCGGGCTGGCAGCCGGGCTCGCCGCCACCCCGCCCGCCGCGGGCCGGTGCCGCTGAGGGCGGCGGGGACCCCTCGTCCCCAGTACGGGGGAGGCGGGCAGCGCTCCTGGGGGGTGCTCTGCCCCTCACCCCGGCAGCTGCCCAGCAGGGAGGGACAGGTCGCGCACAGGCAGCCGGGGAGGGGGTTGCGGGGGGGGAGGATTCCGCGCTTTGCCCTGGCCGATCCCCGATGACCGGCTCTGAAGCGCCACCCGTCTTCCCGTGCGCGGCTGGCGGGGAGAGGTCAAGGTAAATAAAGCCCCGGAGCTGCTGAGCCGCCGGACCCGCTCCCTGCGCTCGCCAGCCCCAGAAGGGGACCGCGAGGCCCAGTGCCCTGGGGCTGCTGCCTCCCCGCGGGACGGGGCCGGGAGCCCGCGCAGCTCCCGGGGGCTCCTGCGATGAGGCGCCGCTCCCTCCCCCACCCTTCCCTTCCCCCGCCGGCTCCCGGCGCAACAGGTACGGGGGAGACGACACTGACCTGCGGCCGCCCGCTGCCGGGGCGCTCTCCTTCTCCCCCTGGGGAAGCGCGGCCGCTCCTCCCGCCGCACGCCCCTACGGCTCCATGGCCGCGGCCGCGGGGCAGGAGGGGAAGGGAGGGGCGGCGGGGAGCGGCGGCAGGTGGCGGCCAGCCCCGCGGCTCGGCCCCGGGGGCGGGGCTGCTCCCGCTCACCTGCCCGGCTCCGCCGGGGCGGGGGGGGGGGGGGGGCGGTGCCGGGGCCTTGGGGCTGCGGCGGAGGGAGGAGGTGGGTGACCCCTGAGGGGACACCGGGCGGAGGAGGAGGAGGAGGAGGGGGGTGTTTAGGGCTCGTCACGGAATCCCGGGCTACCGACGGTGGATGCGGTGGTGTCAGCGTGCGCGGCTGAGGCAGCGACGCGTTTCGTTGGTGCGCACGGTGGATGCGCGTGGGTGTATCTTTGGTAGCCGCGAAGAAAGTGGAATTGTCTTTAATTGCCCGTCTTTAAAAAATAAATGTAGCGTCACTAAGAGAGACAGTGCCGTCTAATATTACTGGCTTAGAACTGGGACTTTGAATTTCTCTGTGATGATGGATGTATGGCCAAACAAATGTCTTTTATTTACTCAGAAAGGAGAAAAAAGATTTGCGTGTACCACACTACATGTTAAAAACGGTGATTTGTTGTTTGGAGAACTATGCCATGTCACACACATTTGATCCCTAACACCCCTCCCGTCAACTGCACAGTCAGTTACTGAAGGATGCCTGTGATCCTGTGGAGGAGTTCATCAAAGCGGTGATATTTCAACCTCATCTTCTTTTGCAGATCAGCTTCTGCTGCTTGCACCTTCCCTGAATAGCCCATAAAGACAAGATGTATGGGAACTGGTGAATGCAGGTTACTGAGGGACAGGAGCCTGGGGTGGGCACTTACTCTGTAGATTGTTCCCTTCAAACCCAAAGGCTTTTGGATAGGGAAGCATGCATGCACACACACTTGAAAGTACTCTAGAGCATCTGTCATGCTAACTAATATCAGCAGCAAAAAAATATCTTCTATGAAATAAAACAGTGACTTCCAGTGAGAAAAGATGGCCTTTACATTCCCTCCTAACAAGTAAGCAACTAACATTTTCTAAGATGCACAGCACAAGGGTATCAGGCTCTGTTGAGCCAAGGACAGCAACAGGCCATAGGGTCAAGTTTCCCCTAGTCAGTAGAACCTACTGCTTTGTTACTCATTTGTACCTATAGAGAAGGAGAACAGCAGCATCTCTCCTCATCTTGTGTCCCAGGGAAGTGCCTGGGAAAAAGGAAATTTATGGAGGAATAAAGGTAATTATTATTTTTAAAAGCCCTTTTCACAAAAATATTACTGGTTGACATTTGTAGCTTTGATTCTGGTTATAGGCATATACAAAACATTTGCTACTATATTACCTGTTTATATTATTCTGATTATCATAGACCTGACATCTTCACTCACATGCCACTTACATCAAATCAGCATGCTTTTCCCAGTTAAACCTGTTTCAAAGAATCTTATAATGAAAGAGATTTGTCCTTTTTGACACTACTAAAAGCAGGGTCTACTGAAAAGAGACAGGCAGGTTGGAGGGCTTTGTAAGAGTCGTGAGAGTGGGAGGGTGTGCCTGCATGTGTATGTGGTGGCACAGGAGGACAGCAAAACCTGCTCTGCATTTGAAAGTCACTGCTACAAATCAGTCACAACATGCTGTTCCACAAGATTGCCACTGAGGTTAGTGTTTATATAAAAACAACTCTGACAGTGAAAATGTATGTTCTGCCCCTTTCTTACTGCAGCCGTACTTGCTGCATTCCTTCAGTATGCATATATTTACAGCATTGATATGAAAAGTAGAAGAACCCATTGACTCTTTCAATGCATGGAAGTTAGATACTATATTCGTTTAATAAGGCTGCTGCTGTTAAATTCTGTCTTTGCAGGAGGACAAGATAAAAATTAGTGGGGTTTTGTAGTCCCAACTGGGGTGACTAGTGTAGACTTCTAGCAGATGCCCCAGTACACTGCAAAATAAAACTGTAGGGCCTTTTCTCCTATATTCTAACATGCTCCTTTTGTGTAAGGTTGACCATACTGACATCAGGTCTCTTCATAAAGCTGCAGGCTCTCCAAAGTTCAGAAATACCCTGGTATTCTCAAGATTTAGATTCCCAAAGACTAACTTTAATGTTAGCTCTCAAACTAATCTTACTTGCAACACCTAAACTGTTACTGTCGGGGAAAAAAAAGGGAAAAAAAAAGGTGTTTGCTGCACTTCCTGCTGTCCTTTTTTCAAACTTCGCAGACCCTACTGTGTTCAAGTTGAAACTGGGCTCTGGAATCCTTAGATTACCAAACCACACCCTTACCTAATTGTGTTGAGGGGACCCATCTCTACTCGCAAGATAAGAGAGGCACCGTCCACTGCAGACATCAGCCTTCCTGACACCATGTACCACGCAGTGTCCAGCTGTGCTCTGGAACCTTTTGATTTCCGAAACGTAACAGCAACTTTAACCCTGATATTAAATGCAGTTATAATTATACCAAGGGGATCCAGTGATGACCTCAGAAGCATAAAGGGCACTAGTGAATATTGCTATCAGATCGCTTCTTTACCCTGAAGCCCCAGACCATCCAGCAAATATTCTGGCCTTTTGAAACTTGGGATTCTCAAATGCAAACCATAAGGCTAAGGACATGTTTAAGCCTCCTGTAGAAAAGAACATATGGCACTGGCACCTAGAAAGAGCAGAGCTCTTCTTAGGTCCATATGCCCAGCAATATTCAACAGCACGTTTGATTCTTCAAGTTTTGATTCATAAGCTCTAAGCCTGATCTGACATACAACTGAGCAATTGGCCCTTAGAAGGAAAACTGCAACACTGATACCCGCTGGCACAAGTGGGTCTTTTAGTATTCAGCAGTAAAATCAGTTCTTGAAAATCCTAGATCTCAAAGCTTAAATGTCACCTTAATTTAAACCAAGGGACCTCTGTGTACAGGAAAAAAACACACAAAGAATTGGCTCCCATCTGCATCAGGCTGTCTGCTCACAAGAAGCCAGCAGTAACTTCAGTTCTTCTAGCTTTAGATTTCCAAGTGCTAGCAGCATCTCAAACCTGAGCCTTTACCATAACCACAGGAAGGACTCCAACCATTTCATAAAGGGGAAGAACATTTTCCCTGTCGACACCAGGCTGCTGCTTAAGGCTGTGCAACTGCAGCATCCACACCCAGGCTATATCTGTCCTGCCAAAAAAACATAGAGCTGGGGAGTGAGTTTGAACCCTGCACCTGGTCAATTCGCCCTATTGTTAGTGGCAACTCCGTGCCATGATTTTGGCCTATGTCAGTAAATACCCACTGGTCAGACATGGTTTCAAGGCAGTGAGAGCAAAGGATTACTCCCCTTAGGCAGAACTGATGAAAATACACCAGTTTGTCCCCCTCCATAGTCCCAGCTTTATTGCAACACATTTTGCACCCTCAAACACTTCAGTACACAACCACTCTCATGTAACAGTCTAGGGACGTGCATTGGACCATCTCAGCCTCGGTGTATGAAAACACCAGTTTGATGGGCTGCAACACAGCCCTTGCATTATTACAGGTGCTAGATCTCAATTTTTGATTGAGTGCCTCTAGGAAAAAAAAAAAAAACTCTCAAAGGCCACAGGTGACACCACAGGCTCCTGAGAGGACCTCAGTTAAGTACAGTGTAATCTGGACAGGGCAAGACTGTGCCACTTGGCAGGGAAGAGGTCCTTGACCCCATTTTATGGACTGATACAGACGTAGTCATAACTTTTCTAATCTTACCTCCAATGCTAGCGCAGACAATATCTTTACTTACATGGCTCTACGAAGGGAACTAGTCCCATAGTGGAATGCAAGACATTAGCTTAGTGCTAGTGCTCATGCTCATTCAATGGGAAGTTCAGCTTCCTGAATAAATCTGTCTCAGAACACAACAGATTCTGAAACTTTACCTTAAGAATACCCATAAGGAAGGCCCAAAACTTCATCAAAACAGACCAGAAACACAGCTCCTCAAACTTTCAATTCCCAGCCAGCCACCAGCCCTTTTTTATATCCCATGTATACCCACAGCAGAAGCAAACAGAAGAGTATAGGCCCCTAACACCAGCCCTTTTCTTACGTTTGTATATCCAGCAACAAACTCCATCTGATTCTTTGAATCCTGAATTCTAAACCTCATCTTCTCTCTCACCATTATATTGTCTGAAGATAAAACTTAAGATCCTGTTCCTATAGCAGAACAGAAAGATACAGATATTTGTGACTGTTGACACTAGTACCCTTCCTAGCTCTGCAGGCCTTGCAAAAAAATTAGTTCATCCAATATCCATACTCCTAACCAGAGAACCACACACTGAATAGAAAGACAAGAGTTGATCATTGTTGATACCAGCATGCTGCAGTTTTTGCAACTTCAAGAACAACTCAGTTCTTTAGGTTTTAGATTTCCAAAGTCTGTCCCTAAGACCTACCTTAATTATAACTGTAAGACTCATGTCTATAACAACAAAAAATGTACCATAAATAACTGTCCCTTGTTGACATCAGCCCTATTCCTAATACTGAGGGCTGTGCAGCATGCAGTAACAATACCAGTTCCTCAAAATTCCAATTCCTAACCTAACCCTAACTGTTACCTTGTTATGAATACTTGTGGACCCCAGTCTCCTAATGTTCTTGGGCAGCAGCATGCGGTAAATAATATGGATCTTCATGCACATTGGTCATACTCATACCTGACCTACAGTAGAACAGAAAATAAGGTATCTTTAAATATTGTCAGCAGCAATTTATGTTCTTCAAGATCTACAGTTCCAAACCCTACAGCTAACCCTACTCCTCATTCTAGCCTTCATCTTTGTAGTAACTCACAGTTTCAAGAAAAGAGAGAATACTTTGCCCCCCACCTCATCAGGCCCTGCAGAGCCCTCCAATGAAGGCAGCTTCCAGTGGTAAGCTTGGTTCCTGCCATCCCCAAGTCTACTGCAAACCTAATGCTGACAGTTTCTCTACTTATAACCTGCTGCTCATTTCTATTGTAGCTTATAAAGCACTGACTCCAGCTGACATGAGCTTTCTTCGTAACTGCAGTCCTTACAACATCCTGCAGCAACCCAGGTCCTTCAGGCTTTGAACTCCCAGTCCTGGCTCTAGCAGTAGCATCAGCATAATTATATCCAGAATACCATGCCTTCAGAGAAAGATAATGTAAAGTATGTCTCCCATGTAAGACCATTGATGTCCTAAATCTGCAAGCCCTAGAGCATTCAGCAATAATCATAGTTCCCTAAGGTTCAGATTTTTGAATCTTAACCATGATCTTTGCTTTAATCAAGGAAATAATCTCTACAGCTAAAGAACATAAAACGTATTGATGCTCTCACTCTTATCTCCATGAGCCCTATAGTCTCTTCATTCCCTTTAGATAGCTGTAGGGGATCTAGCAATATAATTCTGCTTTGAAGATCCAGTTAGATGGCATTCTTCTCCTTGCCTAAGTGTTTGCGAATTGCCTTCCTACTCAGAGTTTTCATCAGTTCCTGGTTATTGGCAGGGGGGGGTCTGTTGGCACTCAAATCTTCTTCCTCCCTTTGCTGCAGAACCTGACTCTGTACTTGTCAATAAAGAAATAAGAAGGAGGCCAGTCAGGCTGCTGTGGCTTGTGCCCTTTGAGAAAGATTCAGGGGGAGTGCAGCATCGAGGGAAAATGTTGTAGCCTCTCCAGCTGCTGCCACTTTGGGGAGCTTGAACAGCTGGAGAAGTCCCCATTTGTGGATCCTTCTGTGATCCTTCCTCCCAACCCCAACCCCAACTCCTTTCTGTGCTCTCTGGGCTCTTCTCAGACAGCAGGGCAGCACCTCAGCAGCCATCAGCAGGATCAGGGGAGCAGGCTGCCTTTGCCCTGCCTGTACCCTGCGTGGGGGAGTGTGATACTGGCAGCAGCTTGTGAGGAACTGAAGGAGTTAATGCCTCAAACATTCATCTAACTGTTTGCTGCACTGATCTTCTAAGGAGGACTGCTAAACATTGGCTCTGTTGTATAAGTCTGATACTTTGTATAAACGATGCAGGCCTTGCTGGTGACTATGCCCTTGAAGAAGAGCTAGAGGTCTGATAAGCAGGCAGCATCTGCCCCGGAAGGAGCCAAAGGCTGGATGGTTGCCTGAGAAGCACAAAGTCAGTGAAAACTGGCAGTAACTGGGGAAAGGTAAAGGTGGCAGGGGAAGATCGTGACCACCAACTCAGTTGGATGAAAGGGTTAATGCACCCCATTCTCCCCTCAGCGCATGTGCAGAACCCATACTCCACTTTTCCTCGCCTCTCATGCTAATGAGTTTATGGAAAACCTGCCTATGCAAATCAGCTGATAAGACGAACTTAAAAAGGTGACAGAAAACTTTACTGGCTGTGCACCCACCACCCAAGGTTACTGGACCTGAGACAATGCTGGAACCTGGGGTGGTGATCCAAATTCTTTGACTCTCTTTCACAGAATCACAGAATCATTCAGGTTGGAAAAGACCTTTGGGATCATTGAGTCCAATCATCAGACCTACTCTCTCTCCTTTCCTTTTCTTTCCTTTCTTTTCTTTCTTATAGATTATCAATAAGAGGCCACATTGTTTACTATACCTTTTCCAAGTTCAAGTTGTTTCTACCACAAGTAAAACATTTTAACCGGTCATTTGGTTAAGGTGGTTGCCTCACCTTAATTTAACCTGAGGGGATCACAAAACCTTTAACGACTCCCTGGACTCCCACTCTGGGTCCTAACACAGCTGAAGGCAGAGCAGAAGAGGCTGTTGGCTGTCTCCATCTCCAGGTGGGAGGGAGGGGGAGAGAGCCAGAGTAGAGCTGGGTTAGGAAAACAGTGTGAGTCCAGGCAGGGCCCTATGCAAACAGTTACTCATCTCCCAGTGTCTCATTTGTACAGATCTGCACTGTGCAGTGACTGAGCTTATCATAAAAGATACAGTTGCTCCACGTGCTCTGCAAACTGCTCTCAGTACCTACCTTCACTTTCAGCTCCTTGCAGTGTGACTTTAAGCCTTCCTTCAGCCCAGCTATTTGTTACCCCAGGCACTGCCGGCACCTCTCCCAGGTCTTACTGGGAGTTTTGCCCAATACTACACCCACAATCCCTCCTCCCTCCTGTATCCTAAATTTGACAGTAACACACAGCTCAGGTCTTTCAAGCACCTTGTTTCAGAAGAGATCCCAAACCTGATACATTCCTTCTCAGAGTCTCAGGTCAAGTGCCCCTGCAGCCCTGTCTCCTTATTAAGCTCAAATGCTGTGTGAGCTTTGAGACTGTTAAGTGTATAGGAAAGTGTAGTCTTACCTCTTGCTTAGAAATAAAATGAATGTGGCACCAATTCACCCAGTTTTGCGCTCTGTTATACCCGTTCTGTAGCTTAAACTGACATCAGCTCACAGAGTGGTGAGTTGAGAGCAAAGATGAAAAAGCAAGATGAAAAAAAATATTAACAAGACATTTTGGCTTACAAGCTTTGTCTCCTTTGTAACTTCATTTTTAAAAAGTTTTCCTGAGGAAACAGTATCTGCACTTATGCTCTTTCTCTTTTTTTTTGCAAATTATTTTCCTTCCTCAGTAACTTCTACATCCTTTGTCCAATTCCAATGGTATTTGACAGCAGGAGAGAGATAATTAAGTTTCACAACTGGTCTCTGAGCAGAGAAGCCCCCAGTCGGTGTCTCAGTTGAGGAAACAGTTCCCTGTTTGGTCTTGCCTGTCAGCTGCCTTTTCAGTACACGTGTGCTTTGCTTTGGAGTCAGATACAGCACGTGCTGCCTTGTCTCCAGCGTGGTGTTGTCAGGAAACAATTCCTTTGCTCAGTTGCCCTGGCAGGCTCGAAATACTTAAACCTGACAGAAATGAGTCTCACAAAGACAGAGGTATAAAGAAGAGATTTCAGCTGGTCCACAGCACTTAGGAAAGCAGCCACCTTACAAAGCATTAACATCGTATAATGTTTTACTAATCGTGGCTAAGACACTTCTGCTTTATGGAAGGCAAGTCGTCTCACCCCAGCAGCTCAAGGACCAGCTTAAGGGGGTACAGAGTTGCACCCCGCACACCAGGAGATGGGGCTAGCTGAATGGCAGATGGAAATCACGGGTGGATGCCTGCAAGTAGGGTACTGCTGCTGCACCCGCAGCACTCCACCAAAGGCCTTTGCCAGTAGTTGGAGGGGAACAAGGTTCCGGCTGAACACCTGGCTGCAGACAGGCTCCAATGCAGTCACACATAGGTATCTCACCTGCTTCCAGAGGACCAGAGCTGCGTTCCACTTGAGATGAAATGACCTAGCAGGGAAGTTACATCAGCTCAAACACAGCCTCCTGGAGCATCTTTCAAATGACTCTTAACTACTCTCTAGTAGCGCCTCATGTGAGATAACTCATCACACTCTTGCTGAATGCTTTGAAGCAAAGGGAAGGATTTGGTATAATCCAGTCAGACCCATCTTTTTTTTTCTGTGTACTGGAGTATAGGCTTCCGTTAAAGATAAATATGCTTTTTCTTCTGTTTTAGCAGTCAGTTTTGCAGAGTCCTCTGCCCCTTTACTTCCTTGAATGGTGAATCTGGAAGAGTGACAATCAGATCTTGGAGGTGCTGCTCAGCCCCACGTGCAGTGGTGATAGTCACACTAAATCTGACATAAGAGATGAAGAGTGAGCAGCACAAGGTGGCACTAATGAGGTATGGAGGGGACAGGGTCCTTTTGCCTCCATGCTCAGTGTGCCCCCGATGATGTTGGACATTGGTTAATCAGTTAGCCAAGACGAACATGAACAATTCATTAGATATTTGTGTTTTAAGATGTGGATTCATACTTCTCCTTCTGTCCAACAGATTAGAAACTTCTGCTCTCCAAAGACACTAAGCGTGGGTATTTCTAAACACACTGCTTTGTACTGTCATCAAATCCTTAGGATGGGACATGTATTCAAGACCCCAGACTGTGAGACATGTCAAAGCTACCAGTATGCTTATGGTAGAGGGAAGGGAAAAGCAGAAGCAGAATGGCTTGCTTGTCCTCCTACAAAAATAACAAAAAATGGTACTAAAATACTGTTCCTGCCCTAAAAAAAATAACTCCTTACTGAACTGACCAGAAAAAATAAAGAAAATCATTGTTAGTCAAATGTCTGTGTTCAAGGGAGTGGAAAAGTGCTCTGATGGCATTGATTCTTGGATATTGACTGGATTGATATTGCGATTCATTGCTTGTTTGAAGTTTTACACAGAGGTGGTTCAGGGGGGCTGCAGAAAATAAATGTGTGCATAGTAGGCTGTGGTAGTATGGGCATCCAAGTGCCAATCTGAAACTGCTGACATTCAGTAAAACTGTTCTAAGTTTTCCAAGTAGGAAAATTTCCAGCAATGTCAGGATGGTAATTAGCGATTGATTTTCATTTGGCAGCTTGCCATGTGGTCAGAGTGACAGACACCAGAACTCTTTAACACATTTAATGGGATTTTTCCTTCCATTTACACTATCATAAATTACAAAGCATATTTCACTTCACAAAATAAAACCATTTCCAGATCATTTTTATGACAGTATTAAGTAGTACATAACCTACAACAAGTAGTCCTGTACAAGGCAGGAGGATCTATGGAAGTATTGGGAACTCAGACTATTTAGCATTTGCTCTGCAATCTGGGTTAATCTATCTAGCCCTTAGTTACTTCTCTAGAAGACAACAAATTTACAGTCATACCCTCCATCTCCTTTCATTATCATAGTTACACATATTTTTCAATTTGAATAGAAACATGTGCTCCCTGAAATAATTCAGGAAACTGCATCACTGAGTTACCAAGCATATGATACAAACAATCAAGATGAGGGATCATTAGAATTTTTTTTGTATTGAAAATTGAGTTTGGTAGTAAAGTGTATTGATTTTCTATGCTTGCAGAAACATCTCATGCTGAGAAACAGTTTTAACATTAGGAATAAGTTGCAGTTAGACTATGAACTCTGTAGGTCAATGTTTGTGAGGGGAGAAAAATATTAAAATTTGGTAATAATTAAATTACCACTCCCACATTTCCTACACATTCTTTTTTTTTTTTTTAACAAACCATCAGGAAACACATTCAAGATAAATACCTACATTTTTAGCAGATTTACTGTACGTTTATAAATACAGAAACATGACAAAACATAACTTGATTTTTACAGAAAAACCAAATCCTTCATAATTAACCCAAAAAAGTGCTAACTTTTCAACAAGGCCAGAAAATATCCAGTGTCCCAGCATCACTTAACTTACATATTACTGTAATCCAAGAAAAATCTGGCATGTGAAACTGATACTACCACCAGAACTTTTGAAAAATTCTCAATACAAATTCTCAATACCATTATTTTACATGGGAGTAAAAAAAAAAAAAAAAAAGGAAGAGAAAATACTATATGTTTTTGGAACTGGCAAATGGCTAAAAGTGTACATTCTTAGGATACTAGTGCCTAAATGCAAAGAAACCTAAGGAAAGCTGGAATACACACAAGAAAAGAATTCTTCTTTAAAACACTTGCAATGAAAGAGGTATGTCAGGATAATACTGCATTAGTGGTAATTGTTTTCAATATATCATAGCAAAAATGCAGGAAAGAATCACGTGGAAAATAATCAATGCACCGCATTGATTTATAGTTTGCTAAAATAAAATGCCATTCTTTCAGCTAGGTAAAGTAAAAATATCTTTATAATATAGGTTTTGTTTCACAATTGACATATATAATTATGTCTCATGGAAAGGGAAATGTATAGGCGTATACAAGTAACACTGATTAAGTACCTTTTTGCTTCTCTAGCCATATTAAAATATGTTTTGTGTTTCTTAATAAGTTAACAATAAAATTGTTTGCAACTTCTCAAAACAAATATACATCTGAGGCAAGGCAAAAGATACAAGGTAAGAGGATTTTTTCTGACCTTTTTTTTTCCCTTCTACAAAGAGGCATATGTCTATGAGACATAGGCTTTCCCTAAACGTTTTGGCATCCATCTGCAACTTTGCAGAAATTGAAGTGCAGTCAAGGAACTTTTCCTTTATGTTTAAAAAAATTTAAAGAAATGTTGTTTTTCCTTCAAACTAATTATTTTAAAACAAATGGCTTTGAAGATATGCCTCTCTTTGTCTAAAAGAGAACATCTTCGTTTTCTATTAAAATCTGCACAATTAACTTCTGGTACCGCATGTCATTCAGCGTAGCAAGGGTACTGTCCTCTGGAGGTCTCATTAAAGTAGGCCCAAACACTATTCCCAGGTTTTCAGCATTCATAAAATTCTCCTTTTCATGCAAGGTAACCCTAAAATAGAACAACAAAAAAAAGAAAAAGAAAAAGAAAGTAGTTGTTTACTTCCCAGAAGAAAAGAATATATGCATCTTAATCTGTAGTCCCGCTTCACATCAAGCATTGGTAGATAATGATTTTTTCAGTAACAATTTTTACTTTCACTCAGTATAGTAACTGTTTCCACAGCAAGTACAATGCAACTATGGTGGGGCTGTGATTGCCAGTCCCTTTAAACACCCCTTACGTGACTCTTAAGTGATTTTTCATGTGGCTATCCATTAGGGTACAAGAATTAGTGGCAATTGGTTTTCTGAAAAGCATAATCATGATTTAAGGGATGATGTATGAGCAGTCCCCTATGCTACAGTAACTACAGTCCTCTGGCACATTGTGCTTGGTGTGCATCACACGGGAGGTGGGGCTGTGCTTCCCGAATACGAACCCAGATTTTCTTTTGATTACCAATGACCTCCATGCTCCCAGACATGCTTCCAGCCTGCAGGAACCCACCCCTTCACACATTTCTGCCTCGCTGGCTTCCTCAGGCCAACCAACAGCTGAATGATTCTGATTACTTGTTATACTTGAGGAGTAGGCTGAATCCTGGAGCAGCCTGGAGAGGTGGCTTGCTAAAGTCAGGCTGCTACAAATGCTGCCTATACTTGACAGAGAACAGAGGCACTTCTAGGAAGCAGCCCAGGCTGTTCTGTTCCCTGACATGGGTCATATAATGTAAATACAAGAATAGGTAGACTGTGGCTGGAGCAAACAAAGACCACCAAGGATTGGCCAAGCTGGAGACAAGTGAGCCCTGATGGGGCCTGCTGGAAAATGCAAGATGTGCTCAAGGTTTTCCTCCAGGTAATAAAGCTGGATCTCATAACTGTTATCCCAGCAAGCCTTTGGCATTTGAGTTCGGTCCTGAGAGTGCTCTTGCACTGCAGTGTAGAGACAGCCATGGTCCCTTGATCGGTCACGGTCCCTCATGGACCAGACACATGCTGTTACTAAGTACAGCATGGGAGAAGTTTCACATCTCCTCCACACACAACTCCTCTGCCAGGGTGGAGCACATCTGGTTTTGGAGCCAGCTCTCCTGGCAACAGCTGAGACTGCCCCTGGCCATGGCAATTCCCAGCTGGGCAGCAGTGACTTCACTCATGCCATCGGGGAGCACAAAGAGGCTGAAACCAGAAGTAATCTGGTCTTCCCTTGTTTTCAAGGTCCTTATATGACTAGGTTTTGCTTCTACTATTAGCTCTCTGCAAAGAGTAGCTCTGTCACAGAAAAACTGTTCTTCTTTGGTTTCAGGACAGAAGTCCATTAGTGCCCCTACTCACAGACACGTCCCCATCTTCTAGCACAGATATGTTAGCTGTGCTTTGCAAGGAGAAAAGACAAACCAAGGCTGCCTAGCCCAAGCCACCTCTGTGCAAATGTATGTGTAACACTATGCTTTCCATCTGTGGATGTATGCAGCTCGGACGTTGAATAGTTTTGCAATGCCACATACATCTTACTAGCACCTCTGTGCAGGAGTGTGGGGCTTGCTGCATGGCCTGAAGTGAACACAGAGAAGATTCACAGCTTCAATGCAATGTTGGCATGGATAGAGTTGTACATATTTCACCACAGGGGGGACTGCTCATGCTATTGTATTTCCTTCAATTTTGAGCAAAAAGTTATCAGAAAGATAACTGAAGAAAATAATTAATTGACTAACTAATTTTTCATTGCTGACATTGTCCTCTGCTGGATTTTCCTGTCCTTTTAACAGTAACTCAGTGCAGTTTCTTTTCTTTTGAAAAACAGCACTGGTGTAGAGGCTGCGATCCTGCAGTCTTTCCATAGACTCCTTGACATCGGTGCATGTTTTCTCCATGCAGGAAGAGTCCTATGGGGCTGGAGTTGGGACTCCGTGTTTAATCTACAGAACAGCATAGTCTGAACCTAAAGGATCCTTCCCTCTTTTGCATTCAGATTTCTCCAACAGATTCTCCATAGGAATTGACATGCACTTGATTTCCATGAAGATGCTGAAAGCTACGATTTGGGAAAGGAGAGGAAATTCATTGCGTGACTTGCAGGTATTTGAGAGAGAAAGCTTAATCAGCTGTTTGGACTATTTTTGTCTCATCAGTAGTTCAGCTCAACAGCTGAACCAAAGCCTGTACTGTAATTCATGAAAAAGAAGGAAGGCGAGTCAATACTTGCCTCTTAAAAATTTGCTGCCGAGACATCAAAGTACAGATTCTGTATGCAGGTCGCTTGTCTACAGCCTCCACGGGCCTTCTTAAAAGCCAGCATGGTTCATCCTGAGTTGTCTAGGCATATATGCTGACAAGGGTGGATATTTTCACATCTCATTTCTGCAGAAAAGCTCCTGCATGCCCACATAATGTCTCATTGAAAGGAAAAATTACTCAGTTGTAATGACCTGAGCCAATTCAAAATGAGGAAAAGTCTCTCCATAATGAGAACCTGATTGAGCATGAAATGCACTTCACACAAGCTCTCTGATGCAATTTTACATGAGTTGAGGCCTTTTTCTTTTCAAGATGGCATTAATAGTGAAGAACAGTGCAGATCAAACCCAGAAAATACTCCAAATTTGCAACTGTGTTGCAAGTAGCAGAGGACAAAGAAGAGATCAAGGATTTACTATATAAAAGGTGAGTAGTCTTATTCCTCCCTTATCCCCTTCTCTGTTGTTTCCAAGTAGCACCATAAACTTTAACCAGAGACAAGGGACATCTTGGACAATATATCCTTAAATGAAGGCCTGCTTTGAGATAACAGTGCCAGTCTTTACTCAGCTTAAAAACTTACAAAGAAGACTTCCTGAGGCATGTAAATACCCAAAGTAGCAAAGTAGAGTCAGCACAGTTTTGAAAAACAGTTTTGCTTGAAATCAGTGAAAGTGAGTAACCCTCTTTGGAGCACTTCATAATTTTCCTAGGTACCTACCTGAAAACTTGGAAAACTTGGCAGTACACTCCCAAGTCACTTTCAGTAATGAAATTTAGGCAGTTTTGAAAAGTTTGTATGCCTTATGAAGCCCTGTGTATGCTTTATGTATGCCTTATGTATGCCTAAAGTAGCTTTGGAAAGCAAATGAGGCAGCGTGTATTTAAAACCAAAAGAGATATAACTGGTAAGGATCTGTATTGCTTTTACTAGTCATCAGGCCCTGCCTGATTCTTGGCTTAACTGTGATGTGAGCAAACAACTTGTAAGAGACAGCTCTTTCTTTTTAGGGTTATCATTCAAGAAGACAAATCAGGAGGTAAGGGGAGGCAGAAGCAAAGCATGATCAAGTGACTTACTGCAGCACATCTAGCACATCTCTGAAGTACCTACCATTCCGGTATTTTTCAGATACTATCTGCCTCAGAGAAGCATGACAAATCTCAATTAACTCTCTGAAGGTTTGCAATGATCTGCCAGCAAAAGGATATAGGCTATATATATGCATAGCTTATATGCACTTATACAAACATAGTTCTTCTGCTTATTTGTAACATTGTTTTAGTGGCAGTGCCCTAATGGAAACTTTATTGGTACTTTCTGTAATATCTTTCAAAGCAGAAAATTGTTAAGCTCTTCAAGAATTATCCTGCATGCCAATTAACTCACTTTTTGAGATGAATCATTAGGTATCTAAGTGTCTCGTAGTGAGCAGCAGGGAGCAACATCAACACTTCATGTATTGCTTCTAGTCGTTCATCAGGATTGGAGATTTCTGTAAAAACACCAAACAGGATTAATGTCAATAGGGCTTTCCATTTGTAAACAGCAATAATTCAGCAAGCTAACTTATTATTATCAAGTCATTTACAAGCCATTGACTGTGCTTGGAGGGATAAAAAAACTTATAAACATGGAGCTTATCAGCAACTTCTACAGCTTCAAAAAAACCAAAGAAATCAGCAACAAAGACCACCCAATAGTTGTCTCTATGGTCTGTAGCTCTACCTACAGGCCTGTATAGGTACAGTACCCAAGCTTCATTAAGTGCTTCATAATACTATTCCCAGAACTGACTCTTTAAAATCTTACATGAGATTACTTCCATTAGCCTTCAAAACCAGATGGCAGTGTGGATATATGCTTTTAGAGACTATGCCTGAATATGTAAGTTTAGCTAGAGATTGAAATGGCATGGAATTACATAAACAAAGATTTCTGAACGTATTTAAATATGTAGGTATCGGTGATCAGAAAGCATGAGTGCTTACTTAAGACTGTTTGGCAATCACTCTAAAAATCTGAGCAGGATTTACATGTATTTTACAGGAAAAGTATCAATTCCTAAGCCGTGAACTGAGTTGAGTTATATTTGCTGCATGACTTTTCATACAAATGGCACCAGAGGCCCAACATTTCAGAAGATTAAGAATCTCTATGTCCTACTTTTAAGAGATTGGTGTATCGACATGATAGGAACTGCTTCCTCTGGACATGTTCTTTAGAGGACAAGTGATGAGCAAGAATAATTTCTCTGCCAAGGAGGAAGAGGAGAGTGCAGGAGAGAGGTATCTGTGGTTGCATGGGGAGTGCAAGGTCAGGTTAAGCCAGAGGGGAAGGGAAGGCAGCAAGTCACACAGACAGACCACTCTTCCTGCTGGTTATCAATATACTGGGTGCCATTTCAAAATTACTAAGGATACTTTTTAAAGAAGAAAGTATGCTACTTAGATACCTCAGGTCTTCAACATTTTTCCTAATAATCTGATTTTGATCTATCTGGTAAGTTTTCATTAGGGACTATCATTATGTGGAAGGTTGTGCCCCAGAGAGCAGAATTTGAGGCAAATCTCAGCTCCCTCTGCCAACATTACGGCAATGAATGCTGCTGTTCTCCCTCTCTGACAGCGTGCACCCATGACCTGCCAGCTCTGGGCGGGTGGTAACTGCACGTGCCTCCTGTCTGGACATGGGTTAGATCCTGTAGGACTAATAAACAGTGGATGCACCTGAACTGTGGAGCAGATGTGCTTTGTGGGGTGTCTCATTGCTCTGATCCCTCACTGACTAAATGATGTGCTTGTCTGCAGTGCATATTTGGTGCCAAAGGAGGCCCAGATATGAGAGGTGGGAAAAATGGTGGGGAAATGGGATGCACCTTCAAGGCTCACACTGTTCATTCAACCCTGAACCCTCACTGATCACCCAGGCTTGCATGTGTCTGGCAGCCAGCGTTGCCGCCGTGACACTGGCCCTGGGATCCTCCCAGTGCCAGATGCAGTCCTTGCAATGACACTGGACGTTCTGCCTCTCGGCACAAAATTTGGGTTGTTTACAAGAAAAGAGCAAGCAATTCCATTCAAAACCCCATCCCAGGGCATGTCATAGCTTCACTGACAGACACTGAAACCACACTTTCTGAAACTGGTCAGTTATTTTGATATCCTACATTTATTTTTTTAATCTGCATGATGTCCCATCCGATTAGCAATCAGGCAAAAGTTTCACGTGAAAGAAGAACAAGGCAGAGAAGTAATGAACAGAACAACACCCTTGCTTCCAATTTGTTGTCTGTCTTTTCTTATTCTTTAACATGGATGGCTTTATGGATGGGAAATGTAATTAAAGATCTGTACAAATTACTATGCAATACTTACTTGCTGCCTCTATGAACTTGGAATAGGTGTCATAGGTGATCACGGGAATCGGTAAGTCTCTGAAGTATAGCTTCAGTGCTCCAGCAATGATGTTTATGTCTGGATAAATACTGGCAGAAATATCAGCCTTGTCACCATCTAGAAGAGGAGGAAGAAATCTTTTTGAAACCAGGCTAATTCTGACTGAAGCAAGGCTAGGCTTCTAATTCAGATTTATTGTGTCCAACCTGACAAGAAAAAACAACCTGAAAGCATTTGGAAGGCTTAAATGAGAATATATTGCTACCAACTTTACAATATATGAATGAGGAATGGTAGTTATTTCAGTAAACAATTTATTTGCTTACATCTTTCAGAGACAATATCTGCAGTGTACCATCTCACACATAATGTTTTAATGTTGGATGAAAAATCATGTTAATAATGTATTTATTGAATTTGGCCCATTTATTCAGCGAAAATAAGCTACTAATAACTTGTTCTGATGTTGTATTTTGTATTCACAGATCAATGCATAGGAGTATGAATGATTCTTTTCATTTTTACTTGGGGAAACAGAGGCACAGAGCAATAACATAAATTTCCAATGACCCTCAGGAGACCAGCAGGAAAAATCAGAGTAAACGTCTGAATCTTTTAAGTCTCGCACCAATCTATCTATACTGACTAGCTAATAAGAAAGCCACCTTACTTTCTGGATGTCCTCTAATGTCTTAATATTTGACTTTTTTATTTATAGCAGAGATCTCAATGTAAATAGACATGCTGTGGCATTTAGCTATACAATTTATTCTGAAATGTGGATTGCAATTTGTTAAATGAATATGGATACTTGTAATGGATGAACAGCTAAATAGATGAATTATGCAACTGAAATGACATACATTTTGTTTGCCACATATTATGACACAGTTAGAACTCTGTTATGGAGCACTTTTAATCACATGAGCTTAACATTTATAAGTGTGGCTGGTAAGCCATTGACCAATGCATGGCTTGCAATGAGTGAAATTACAAGAACTAGCAGAGAGGCTGGATCACTATTATTTTTCAAGTTCAAATGACTACATCTGTTCTGTACTACCTAGTACCCTCATACCCACATTTTTCTCCAGACCAAGAAATTTTGCTGCCCTCCCCTCCTGTGGCCTGTCCTTGGTAGTCTTCCAGTAGAAAGATGGGGTAGGACACTGGTCAAGCAGGGGCTAAGGCTGTCTAGATTTACCTCAGGGTACTCTGAGATCAGTTATACCCCATAGTCCTTATTTCCCACCTTTCAAGTGAGGATAATACCGCTTCCCTCGCAGGAGGTGGTGAAGATTAGGACCATACAGTGAGTGGGGCGATGTGAGGTTATGCTTGCTTGAACAGTGGACAGGAGTTTGCTTGTATCTGTCAGGAGGTGCAAGCACAAGCTTAGGCTGTTACCATCGAGGCACTGACATGCTGTATAGCCATTGCCTTGCTTGTCTCGCTGTAGCTAGTGCTTGTAGACATGCTCTGATACAGACAGATGAGTGGGTGTGCTTGATACATGGCATCTAAGATGGTGATAAAGGTTTTCACAGCAGAGTAAAAGAGTTTATATTGATTGTAGACATTTTATACAAACCTGTGGCATTGATCTTGAAGGGATATGTCCTGTCCAATGTATGCACATAATTCTCATTAAGACTAATAGCACTACATGTTCTCATCAAGAGGAGATTATATGCTTAAGTGTTTAAAACAAGCAGCCTTTCTTGATGCAGCTGAACAGTCTGAATATATCCATCAGCATTTAATTTAATACAGCATCAATAAGCCCTAGGAGGATGTTTACACTGCCCCAATCTTTTGTTTAATCCACACGTTCCAGGCACGGTAGCATTAGTCTTGTAAAGCTTTGTGTGGAGAGCTCTATTTAATTGATGGACACTGAGCACTCAAAATGCTCCACTGAAAACAGATACCTCCAAGGAGCCAGCAGCTGCATCAGAACAGATATAGCAAAGCAGAAGGTTGCATCTATTATCCAGGTCACCAGTACACTAAATGGAAGTGTTATTTATTTAGTACTTTTACAAAGCAGCCCAGCAAGCTTCCTTAAAGGGGCACTTCAGCTAGAGGTACTTTCAGCTACAATGTACTTCAAACATACCTCTTATTTACATATTCATTTACTGTAGGAAAAATGCATTCATTCCTGAGTCAAAGATTTTTCTCTTCACTTCAGAGACAAATATACATCCATTGGAAATGCTCTAAATGCTCTGAAGAGTATTTTAAAGTGAGTGTAACAATACAGCTGTTATAATATACCTACACATTTCTGCAGTGTGTATGTAGGGGAAGGCAGATTTTTATTTTCCTTTGGTAGATTTTGGATTCTCTTTTTTTTTTTTTTCTTCTCCTTTCAGTTTCAGCAATTGAAAGCCCTTGGCAGGCTGCACTTATTTCCTATCCTCATCAAATTTCTGGATCTATATTTTTATTTAAACACACTTAAAATTCAAAGCACTTAAGAAAGAAAAGTTGTTTCATTGCTGGTAAAGTCATGGCACATTATTTCACAGAGGATCCTCTGCGATATCATACTGTATGAACTACATCTATTTTATACGGTACCACAATAATTTTTTTCACTCTTCAATACAGCAATTTTCCTCAGATTGTAATTAGCATTTTCAGTGGCCATGTGTTAATACAATCCCTTTATTTTACTTTTAGATTACACATATATAGCTCATTTCAGCTTTAAAAAACCTAATCCTACCCAAACCCCATCATTTCTCTTTCCTTGTTACTTGACTCAACATATCTTATTGCATTATGAGTATCTCAAGACAAAGAAAGTCTTTATTCTGTTCCTTAAAGGTTTCAGCTGACTTTGAATACCATAGAAATAGTTTATTAGAGAATGAAATGGAATAAGTATTACATTCTTAAAGCCTCAGCTATGCCCTCTGCATACTGAAATACTTTTCTACTTAAGTTCCTTTTTCCTTAACACTTTGTTTTTATTGCACAACCTTCAGCATGCTAACATGCTTCTTTGTGTTTTTTCTTGGATTTGGCATTTGACAGGGTTTCAGCTACACTGGCAAAAGACTGAGTATGAGTTAGGATGCTTCTAAGTACTCATGTAATATTTAACAGCATAATATTTTTAGCAAGTGCATTGTACCAGCCAGTCATGCAAACAAGTAGGGGGACAGAATGCACTGGTGACAATGGCAGCTCTGTGGATAAAGCGCACAATGAGTGTTTTCTGGATGCCACCACGCCACAGCTTAACAATGCTGACAGAGAGCAACTGTCATTCTACAGCACCAACATTCACCAGATTAAATAAATCCACATTATTCCCCTCCTTCTCATTACAGAAATCACTAAAATGGAACATTGTCAGTGCCTCAGAGAGCCTAATGCTAATTTACAGTAGGGGTATTTACACTGCTTTGGAAGGGGGTCTTAGTTTAAATGAGACTTCTGCCTGTTTTAAAACCAGCTACCCCAGCTTCATTGGGCCCAAATATTATGTGGGATGCCATTCTCTTCCCGAGATGTTAACTTTCAAACCTGCCTTTGCTTTTCTGTTCTCACTATAATTCTTTGGAAGCAACAAGTGAGTGCCCCTTTGGCAAAGCAGAATTAGTCAGAGGGAGGGCTGGCTTCTCTTCATTGCACCCCTTCAGCTGCACATGAAATCAGCAGGAGAGGTACCCTACGGCCGAGTCAGCCCCTGCGCCTCACCCCTGTATCATACTGTCTTCTGGCTCCTATGGCTTGAGAAAGAGCTTGGGAAACCAGAAAGCTTGATGTCACTATTTGAAGGAGGCATCCTGCGCATTAAAATGGGAGGACTCCTTGCATGTTTATTTTCAAACCCTTTTATTAAAAGCTGTATTTCCAGAGATGCAAAAGCATACTGGCATTCCAGCCAGATGCCTGGGGACTGACTCGGAAATGACAGGCAGGGAGGGACCTCTGTAATGGCAGAGTGCAGTGCTCTGCTACTGCAGGCCCCACACCATCTAACCCTTCTCGTAAACCCCTCAACTTCCATTTTAAAACTAGTTAAGGTTTTTATCCCTGCTCTTATTAGAAGGTTGTTTCAGCGTCTTACTTTCAGATGGTTAAAAAATGGTCTTTAAATTGTCAAACTATATTTATTCCTGGCCAGTGTACACCCTCTAGTACTGTGCCAAGATTATGCATTAGATTAAAGAGTTCTCTTCTTTGGTTCATACCCCTGCTCTCAGCTTCTCCTTTGACAGCTAACTATCCTAAGCTCTTTTAAAACACATTTACCTTCTGCTATGCAGCATGCTTCAGAGATGTCTGAGATAGTTATGTGGCCACAGATAGGGCTGTTTCTGCTGCAACACCTATCTATTAACCAGAAGTGATTAGGAATTTTCCATTTTATATTTGACACAAATTTTCGTGGGTTTTTTTTTTTTACTTTTGCAAAAAAATCTGTTAATTTCATGTAGTGAATGTGGAAACAACAGTTCTGTAAAACTCCCACAAACTTCACTTTCTGAGCAGAAAATGACATTTGAACAAAGACCTTCCAGGCATTGCTGGAGGTGAGACCTGCCACCTGGCTCTCAGCTCCCTTCTCTCCCAGCTCTGTCACCTGGGACAGAGATCTGGGATATTCTACATCCTTGGGATAGTCCATTCCCTGCTGCTCTGGCTTATAGGGCTGAGCAAGGGTAACTGGGCAGCAGAAAAGCGATGTTCCTACCTGTGGGACTGGGATGCAAAAGGGAGGGTGGGGTCCCTGTCTCTGTAAACTTGGATATGACAGGGAAGCAAGCCCTGAGCTGTCAGGTTGGAGATGTCTTGCCAATTCAACCTTCTGCCAGCTGACAACCACCTTCTAGCTGCACAGCCCACAAGTCAGAAAAAAAACCAAACTATTTTGGTTTTCTTTAAATCCCTTCCTGCAAAAAACCCCTAACTGCTCCTGCTTTTCCACCTCAGTTCAGGGAGAAAACATTTTCAAAACTGGAAGGTTTTTAAAGTTCTCAGCTTCTGGTCTCAGCAATACTCTAGTCATGCAATTGTCATAACAAGATTTTGTTCACTGTTCTGCTGCTTTTAGCATTATACATGGCAACAACCTCTCTTTCCTTTCTTAGCCTTTTCCCCTCATGAGATTATTAAAAGAAAATGAAGACACAGCTCTTTATCAATTTATGCCCAATGGTTTTCCCCACAGCCTTTGTATGCAAACCCGGTTCTTGCCTTCTCTGCTTCCATGTTTATCCATGGTTTTTTTCCTTTGGAAATCCAACAATGCTAGTGACCTTACTCTTCCTGTTTCTAGGTGCTGCCTTCTTTGCTGGTAAATCACACTTTCTTCCTTGCTGTGGGTCTAATTGAAGCGTGTATTGCCACCAGATTATGCCATGAGTATATGCAATAATAAAAGATATGCTGCCTGTAAAACTGAACCGTATCCAATGGTTCGAAGCATTTGCAAAGGAACTACAGCTGCAGCAGTATTCAAGTCATGCTCAGACATAAATTTCCATCTGCTTTCTTCAAACTCTTCCCTCTTCAACCTGTGCTTCTCCTTCTGGGTTTCATTCAGGTTGGTACACTTAGAAGAGAATTAACACAGAATAAAAGGGTTTGCCAGGCCAGATCTACCTGCAGGGAGCAGAGTGGGACCTACGGGGACTGTAGCACTGCTTCATGTGGCACATCTGCAACATGTATCTTCCTATGATAGCAGTCATATCACTGTGCATCTCTTTCGCCCAAATCACGGCTGAGCTATGTGTGTATATGCATATGTTCACAACTGCAGCATCCAACACATTTTAAAATATTTATTATTTTTTAAAGGATATTTTGGTGTATCATGAAAACATTCATTTTGGAAATTCCTAGTTGGACTTTCTCTGCCAGTGATGTCTGCATGACAAACTGTCTCCAAACAAAAAAGTATTCAGGCACAGTAAGTGTAAGACATGCCACCCATAGACCTTACTGGCCCTGCTCAGCCTCCCCTGCAGCCTTCACACCTCCTGCCCATGGGCCCTCAGGGCCTTCAGTCCCTGCCTGAGCTGCATCGTAGCTGTCTTCAGCTGCGCCATAGCCATGCCTGTGCCTGGCCATGCACCCTTCTGGTCCCACTGGCTGACTTTCTGACTTGACCTGGGCTTGCGATCACTGGGCTATGTCTGTCCCTATTCCCTAACATAGCAGAGGTAATACCTGAAAAAATTAAGTAGGAAGGAAAACACTGTTTATGGGAAAGGAGAAAAATATTTATGTAACTTCTTAAATGTACTTGAAAATGTTTTCTGTTGATGAAGGCCCTGCTCGGCACCCATTTACATATATACTTAAAATTAGTCCTGTGTACAAAGACTGTGTGCACAACCAGAACCAATGCAATCAGCTACATCAATGCAGGAGGCTTACTAGGATGGTAATTAGGCAGTGTTTTAATTATTAGTTTTTCAATATGCTATACAAAGAAATCTCCTCAATGCTCCTCTCATCTGTTGTACAGATGCAATCATGTGCACAATGGTGTGGTGCTTTCTACAAGGCTACACGCAGAATGACTTCCCAGTTGAAGTTGCTAGTTCTTAAACTCATAAAGAGATTATTGTATTGTAAAGCACTGAGTCTACTAAAGATAGGACTAAGAACTTTCCCCTGGTACTACCTAGGCTCATGCTTGAACTAGGAGCCTAGGCTGTGCTTCTAGGTTGAGCAATCATCCAGTACCCCAAGCATTTAGCCTTCTGCTTACCATCACTTACTGTTTAATTATTCCTTCCAACTATGAAATATGATTTCTTCTTATGAAAAGCACTACAGATTAATTTAAGAACTCAGAAAAGACAGGTTGCTTTCTGTGCTTGTGCTTATATGCCAGTTTCATTACCACAGTACCTATAGAAACCCCAAAAGAACTGAAAAGTCCTAGAACTGAAAGTTTAGGTTAAAGTTGTACAAGATTAAAAAATGGTATACCTCGATCAAAGGCCATTTTCACATCTTCAATATGCTCAGTGAAGCCTGAGACTCTATAGAGGCCCTCGGACTTTAAACCTGAAACAAAAAGTTCTTGGTTAACTTTGCTTCTGTAAACAACAAATATTCAGGCTTAAAAAAAATAAAGCAGGAACAACAGATCTAGTAAGTGTAGCAAACTACACTTACTTAGTAATGTGAAACTCTGGAGCACTTAAGGAAGGATCAAGATAATTTTAAATTGTTTTTTAAAGGATTAAAGAATTTTAGAGTTTATACTTTCTGATTTTGTTAGGTACACAGTTGATTATGTTAGAGGAAAATACTGTAATTTGCTAATGGTGGGGCATGTGATGTTATCATGATTTATTAATTTTATGTGGGAGATTTTCCTGGATTTGGCTACAATTAATAAAGCTTTAGAGGTCTCCTTTCCTTTTACCAGTTGCTTAATGATAAATAGCAATGCAACTAAGAGACTGTCTTTCCCTATGAGCACATTTATTCTCAGTTTTGCTGTCAGCTTTTACTTATACACAGCAGACAGACAGATGTGATGGATACTGTTCTTTTCTACATCAGTACATCCCTTCTGCAGTTCTTTCAGCACAAGAGACCTGCTCACTTGCACAACTCTCCCCGCATTGCTCCACACCAACATGAAATGCAGGGCAGCCCAGCAGAGCAGGCGGAGCTAGCCAAGCATAGTTACACACATATTATTTATTTTAATCCCAGACTCCTTATTGTGACTATGCATAGTGCTAACCTACTTATAAGATCCAATACTCTTTGTTTTCTTAAGAATGAAATCAGTATCCTACATGGTTCTTTGGCAATAAAAGAAAGAAATTTAAAGCTGTTAAGAAAACAGAGAGCGGGCAGCAGATTTTATCTTAATCAATAAATGTACAAGTAAGTGATTAGATCCCAAATGCAGTGTATCTTCCTGCTATATCATCAGAGGAAAGCTCTTATGTCTTAGTCCAAACTATTCTTTCTATTTGTCCCTGCAATGATGATATAATCCTGGTAGAGCTTTACGGAGCAGTGCAGGGGATTTACTTGTAAATCTTTGATTCATTTCAGTAGATGATGAGAGGCTTTGAAATCCCTGTGGTTAGTATCAGGGTGTTGCCATGCAGATTACTGGGATGAATTCAACATTATGAAATTGGTGTGTGAAGCTATAACTAACAGGAAAATTTGTCTTATTGGGCAGCACGACATACACATTTGCTATCCAAAGCAAAATATGTGATCATTACTGTGTTGTGTTGGAGTTGATACAGTATTTCTTCAATCTGGCACGTGTCTGCGTACCAAAAACCTGTCACAAGCTGGAGTTTTGGCTGAGCTGCCTGAGCCACAGTATCCATCAGTCAGTAGCTGAGCATTATGAGAAACCCTGTGCAGTTTGTGACCTACCACAAAACACACAGCCTGTGACCTCACTTGTCTGAGTCACTTCCAGTCACTTGTGTTCTCTTGCTCATAATGCCTGGAAAGGTTATTAATAAGGGATTTAATTTAAACTGATTACTCTGAAATTGGAAGTGTCCCTAGGTATGTTAAAAGAAAATAATGAAAAAAGACACGTGAACATGAACTTAAAGTTCACTTTAAAGTTCACCCCTTTCAGAAGTGTAACGTAATACATGTTTTGACATGTTTTCAGAATGCATTTCAGGAAATTGCATTATGAAATGCCATGATTTAATTTTACTAGCTAATGCAAAGCAATGTATCACCTACATTAAAAAAACCCTTCTCTCATTTTGTCTTCAGTGTGCATGAGCATACTACCATGTCCTAGCTTAGCATGTAATGTAAGTTATCTTCATTTAATTGTGTCCGCTGCTTTCCTAAGCACACAAACCTCTTGCTTCGATCTCTCGAATGCACGAATCCACAACCATCGGCCTCTGGGTATTGTGGGCTTTCACTAGTGTGGTGAGATCACAGCAGTAGACTCGCTTTATCCTCTTGAGGTCTGGTTGGCAGTCATTGGGCACGTATTTGGAGCACTGCTTATGTACGTTCAACCCGCAGTCTGTAAACAAAGTTACCTGTTAATTAATTAATACTAATGCTGATAGGTCTTGTCTAACAATTTATTTCCTTGGGCCACATCAAGCAAGGAGCATAGCTTCCCCATCAGTCACCAAAGCTACAATAAATAAGATGGACATGAGAAAGACGAGCATGGGAATCTGTAAAAAACTTATGGTGGGCAAAGTGAAGTCCAGCAGAGTTGTTAAAGAGCTATAAAAGCTCTGGATGTCCCTCATACCCCTCTGAGATGGAGGTGACCACTGGTGCGGTCTGGGTCAGTTCACTGCCAGACGCGTAGCTCTAGGTGTTGCATTTGAATGCGTGGGACTTAACTTCTGGGTATTTTAGTTTAGCCTTTTATAAAATTAGCACAGTAATGACTGTCTTCTGCTGGCCAGCTTGTGGCTTAGTGCTGCTAATGCTAACAGGTGAAGGACCTAAGATTCACCTGAGCACTCAGACTGGGACAGTGCTTTCAGCTAGCGTACCTCCCTTTCCCTTCCACATTCCTGGAATGTCGCATTTTTGCTCGCTCTGCCACATCAGCAGCCTTTCCATTCCTGTCTTATCACTTCACTGGTGACTAAAGCATCCCCTGTCAGTTTAGGTCAGTTTAGGCATATAAAATGCTGAGAAAGGCATAATGTGAAAAAGGGACTAATTTTACAGATGGTTGTTGGTGTCCTACTCGAGTCAAATCCTACTTGTTGTTGCATGAGTGGGTTTTTATTAACTTAAACATCCGTGCTTGATATCCACAAGTTGAATTTTTCTAATAGATTCAATATTCAGCCAAATTAATTTATAAGCCTCAGTAAAGCAAACACCACCATTGTGAATCACATTATCTCACATAACTCTGATTCCTGTTTTAATGCCTTCCCAGTCATGTCTATCACTGACGGTACCCTTTGGGATAACTTAACATGTCTAATATCATCACTAGCAAGTCACTTACTGTTTTTTTGTGTTGATTTACTGCCTGAGCTATGAAAAATGTAAACATGACTATTATTTGCAGCACATTTCAGTATTATTCTCTATAAAATATTAATCAAGCAAAATCATACAATCACTACAAACACACCTACACATTTAATTGAATTGGGTGGGGTTTTGTCTGTTTCTCCATACAGTTATTACTGAATAATATATTATTGTTTTGCAAAATCTAAACAAATGTGAGCAGCTGCAGTTAGATCCTCCCTGTATTGTTTTCAGTGATGTTCTCCTAGCATGTGAAGTTAAATCCAAATGCATCTGTCTACTTAGAGTTAAATGTTGGTAATTTAATGAGGGAGAGTATTATGTTTCATATGAAATAAATAAGCCTTTTCATAAGTTTAATATTTTATGTATGTGAACAAATACAGTGCTATGCATTAGTAAGGTCAGTTTTTGCACACTTGTGTTTAAGATCAACTAGCCTGAAAAGCAAACTACTATTCATTTTCCTCTTTTTTAATGCCCTTCTCATATTCTTTGTGTCACCATTATTCATCTACAGGCAGACAAGATGTAGCAGTAGCTGAGACTGTGCTTAATAAAACTGTGCACTTGTGAAACATATGTGATCCTTCAAACTGCAGTCTAAAATTTCATCCTCTACTCATGAAAGGCAGATGTCAGGGTCAGATGTGTTTGGTGCCAGTCTGAGATCAGGAATGTCTCGAGGTCAGGGCAGGGAGAGGTAAGACAGAAGCATATTCAGGTGAGACATGGAAGGGATTGAAGGGCCATAGAAAGAAGTTATGAAACTCCATTTGCAATGCACCAAACACTATTTCACTTGCTGAATCCAAAAGCTCATGATGTGATGATTATTCCATTTTTCACAAAAGAACAAACAAATTCAAAATAATTAAAACACCATTAAAATGCTAATACAGCTACAGAGGCACCAGAAAACTAATCTTTCTAGGAAAATGAAGGTCATATTTTTTGCTTTCCCTTGAGGTAGGATACTTCAGACTTGAAGCAGTGCATAGTATTTTTATAGGAAACAGGTGACAGTCTTTTTGCAGACAAGGGCACTTCTCAGCAACTGGTGGCAGAAAGATGAGTTAAGAAGCCTAGTTGCTGAATGGCTCTGCCATTTCCAGGGCTTGTTTCTTAAGACATAAAAACATTCAGGAATAACAGCCATAAAGATCAATGTATACACCAAGGCACACACATGACCAAGGTACTACCGAAAGGATGTCACCCTCAGTGAGCAAGGGCTGGTGGCTTCATTTCTAAACCAGCTAATGGGGAAAATGACAATGCTGTAACTTGTGCAGGAGGATTTCTTGCCTTGTTCTGTAGAATAACCCTTACCCCCACTCCTGCAGGGAGTGCAGGCTGGGGGTGGGAGAGGTGTATGAGCATTTCAAGAGAATGACAGAAAATGTTGCAGGGTTACCTGAACACCTCACTCCCTGAGCAATGAGACCCCACATGAAGTTGGCGCAGTATTCACACCAGTGTGGACCTCGAAATGTATGGACCTGTAATACAAATGGGGAAAAAAAAAGAAATAGGGTCATTGGGAGGCAGATGGTCTGACAGATGGAACAACTGAAATGGATAAACAACAGAAGACTCAGTAGGAGTAAATCTTTAGCACACAGTGCCCACATCTTTCCAAAGTCTAGATGAAATAAACCACGGGGACAGAAATTTGCTTTGATCTTGAAGTTTATCTTTCAGTAGGCTTAACATAACAGAGAACTGGGCTGTGTACCACACCAAAACCAAATCATTTGTGCTAGCTGACATTTCAGCTACAGTGGAGGAGAGGAAACCAGGTTCATTAGACAAAAAAGAAAAAAGTAAAACTAAAAATCCAAGGAACTGTAATCAGTGCTTTTATTTGACTAGTTTAACAAAACAGGAATGTTTCTGAGATTCAAATGCTCTTTATCACTTGAAAGTAGGGGAAATGCAGTGACAGAAAGTCCCTTTGAATGCACCACATTTTGGTTCCCACAGTGATCACAGATCTGGTGCAAGACCCATGTTCTCAGAGCACCACTCAGGTTTGAATGCACTATGACTGTGATGTTACATGTGCATTTCTATGCAACAACACTGAACAAAACTCGAGGTGATTGCTGTAAATTTGTATCAGGGATGAATGATTTGTGGAGCCACTCCAGGCAGTGGTTGGGTAATGATCTGATTTTACACACTGGAATCCGTTAGTGATAAAAGCAAACGACAACCTTCCCCACTCTAGTAAGTAAACTGAACTCACATAGGGAAAAGATGTCGGTAGGCTCTTTTTCAGCAGACTAAACTTCATTTTGCTACAGTCCACACATGAGCAAATAAGGAGGAATAAAATGACCTGCATGCTGACAGAGCCCACAGCTCCCCAGCCAGGTTTTGCATACCACTGCTGCTTCCTCCCCTGCTTTTCCAAAGGCTACAGTGGAAGACCTTTTTATTTAAGATGTATGTTCTGGTAAAGTAAGCATTTAATTTTCATTGAAAAGAAGAGTAAATAGTGAGGTCTATGCCTGTGAATGGACATGGTATGAGCAAGTTCTGACCAGAGACTTAACTGAGCTTAACAAAACATAAATCATGCACGCTCTGGCTGCTAATGCTTCCTTTTCCTTTTCTCTGCTCTTGTTTACCCATTGGGTGGATGGCTGAAAGGCCACTTCCACCCCCTGGGATGGAGAAAGCTGCTCTTTACTTTTCATAGAGTAAAAAAATGGTCACTGACCTTTTCAAATAAACTTGGCTTTGTTTTAAGCCAAGCATTTGGCTTGCTAATAGTTTTGCCTCATTTGTCTGCAGGATCACACGTAAACAAGCCTGTACTCTTCAGTCCATTCCCCAAGAAGATGAAGTATTGTGATTTTAATACAGATCTCTCTTTCTGATTTAGTAATAAAAATGTGAGCCTGACCACAAATGACTCCTGACCAACTACTCACAGTCAATAGTTGTGTGAATACGCTTAAAGCAATAGTAATTCTTCCTCCCTCTTGACAGTAAAAGGTCAAAACTGGAATGTCTGACTGGTCATATTTATTTTTTGAAATGGTGTTTTACCTCTCAGAAAAATGTGTATCTCTGGGAAACAACACTCTGCGATAAAGTTTGAGATAGATAGATTGATAGATATAGACACATACTTCTTTCTCATTTCATCTTATTTTATTTTGCAGGGTGGGTAGCATGAATTTCAGACACGGCTTTTAGTGGGGGTAAATGGCCATACCTAACATCAGCTGGTGACCTGAGTTTCAGGCATATATTCTATGTGACCTTCAGTGGATACAAAACTACAGATACAACTAATTATGCCTGCATCTTTACCATTTTTAGACTGATAACCACATAATTAGTAGGTCTGCACCTGCATTTAATTGTGGGTAAAAATAATCTGCTGTGGGAAGACAGCTAAGTATGTCTTCTGCTTTGCAGTGATTTACAAAAGCTAACCTTGTGAGAAGTGGCTGTAAAAGCTCATTCAGGATTTTTAAAACTGCACCATTTCACATTTAAAGTCTATCACAGTTGCTAGGATATGTGGGGCCTACTTGCCCACTTTACATAAAGCTTAATTCACCTGAGCTCGCTGTGGCATATTTAGAAAATGGTAGAAGATTATTTCTTGGTATCTCCTGTCGTTAATGGGAAACAATCATCAACACTGACTGAGGGCTTCATCTGTGAAGTGCTGACTGTGCACCCGTCCCTTGTTCCCTTCAGCTTGGTGGTCCTCAAAGGTTTACCTCTCTTTATTCATTCACTTATATTTTTTCATGGATCTGCATTTTAGCTCAAATGGCAAGTTCCCAACTGAAATGCTGAGAAAAGCGAGTCTTGGTGGTTTCTGGTCAAGCTGAAACAGGGAAATACTCACTATCTCTAACTGAAAAAGGAAGATCTTCAAAAGTTTCTAGCTAAAGATGGAAAAAAATCTCTTAAGATGCAGTTTTCAACTAAGTCTCTTATGGCTTGCCATTAATTTTAAAGAAATAATGAAAGAAGTTTGTTCTTTTGAACACAACACTCAAATGCAGCCTGAAGCTTGCACGCAACACTTTTGAATGGTAAATGGGAATTCTGCCTGCAAGATTGGCCTGTTACAAGGAGAAGTAACAGCAGGTCTTAGTTTTCTGAGATGGGCTTTTAGGTTTGCCCCATCCTTTGTAACCACATCATTACAAATGGCCTGGGCTTAGGTTTTTGGAAACATGATCAAGATCTATTTATTATTGGTCTCTACCCCATCCTGCAGTCTCAGGAGACCTCTCTGTGTACAAACAGCATAGGCTTGGGCTGCTTGGGCTACAGCTGACACATAATTCCAAATTTAAGAAGAATTTACAGGGAAGCATTTCTTCATATAAGCCAAAACCATGACTATACACTGTACTTTTCCTGTTCAGTCTTTCATCTTCTTTCCACAATGTTTAACTCCTAACTTCTTCACTTTATTTCCTTTCCAGCTCTTTCAATGAAAAGTAATTTCTTAGATTCATCCTCTCTTCTCTGCTGGACAATCTCACCCGATACTAGACTGTATGTCTCTTCTTATCGCCCTCCTGCGCTCTCACCTTTGCCCTTCAGCCCTCTGGTGCCCTGGCTTCCAAATGGCAGAATTTCCCCTCCAGGTGCTATGATCTCATGCAGCTTTAGTCTGTGTCTGAGCTGTGTTCACAGAGGGAGAAACTAAGACCAAAGTTAAGGAGTGCCAATACAGTGGCAAACCAAAATAATCCCTTAAGCAATATTGCAGAAACAAACTAAAAATTGCCTTGAATTGAAACGCATGGTTTTTATTGGCATTATATGGTGCTGTTTCTGAGGCAATTTTATTGCTTATCTGACTGGGTTTGAAGACTTTGCATCCAAAGAAAATAAGAGATTTTTCAGACTTTCACCTGAATACATGCACATTTGTACTCTACTGTGGACTCCTGCTGAACCTGAGCTCCTTGCAAGAATGAAAAGCTGACTCTGCTGTTATTTTTGTTTAAATACATACACATAATCTTCATGATGTCTGTAAAAAATGCCTCCCCCAAACCGTTTGTCTCCCAGAAGCAGTGTTTGTCTGCAGTGATTAACACAAGGGGAAATTTATCCCAGAGCCTCCTTTCTCCCAGCAGATCTTCTGACTTGTCAGTAATCAGCTGCCTCCTCTCCACTCACCCGCCTGCAAATGGAATTTGCCCATCCTATAGTGGCAAACAGGCACAATATTGTGGTAAATGCACATTATTCAACTGTATTTGCTCACTTGAAGCAGCACAGAGGCCCTCTCATGAATTCCCAGCCTAGAACAAAACATGTGGAGCATCCCTAAACTCCACACTACCACCCTCGGGCACGAGGTGACCTCACCACCAGCTGGGACCCCGCTGAAGTTGGCAGGTAAAGCACATCTCAAAGAGCCTGGTGGATCCTAACTGTAACAAGATGCAAGAGGACTTTGTGATCCAGTTAGGCTGACGCCCACATAGTTAAAGAAATACCTCTGTGTTTTTCTAAACAGGGCTTCAGAGATTTATTCTCTTTCCTGAATTACGGTATGTCTACACTGGCTTATGCAAAGTTGTCCCGCCAGACAGACGCCAGCTCCAAATCTAAATCCATGTGACTGTGTTGTGTGCTCAGGACGAACTCAGCTTAACAAATCAGTCTGGATCCTAAATCTTTTTTTGCTCATTTGCCTTGAGTACCTTGAAATTTGGAAGAGAGGCTGAAGGAGAAAGCACGGATGGTCAGAATGGTGTAACCTGGCACCCTCACTCTCCAAACGCCAGCGTTTCTTTTTAATTTTTATATTAGCTTGGAAAGGATGGAGGGAGATCCACCCTTGCTCTGAATTTGTGCCTCTCTTCTAGTAGATAAGATCTTTGGTATAAGATCTACAAAAATCTCATCAGCTTCGCTAAAAATGTGCCCTTCATTTTTAAGATTCTTCATGGCTAAAGGACAAGAGCTGAAGAATGTCTGCTTGTTCATGAAGAATTGCCTATGACAAGATTGTGAGGGACACTGTGACACATAACATTTGTCCCTACGAACTGCGATGAATGATACAATACACATCAGTATTCACCTAAAAATGGGGAAGACAACTCTTTGAGTATCTGCAAAATAGCGTTCTCCTTCAGATAAATCCCATATCATCATAGCCTAAGTGCTGTCAAAAGCCATTAAGAATTTTCCCCAAGACCCGTAAAGCCATTCTTTCTCTTTTAAAGAATTTCTTAAGCCTTTTATGTAATAAATATGGAATATATTAAAGATATTAGGCTTCAATTTAGCCATCTTTTAAATCTAAATATTCTACTCTAAGCATTGCATCCACATTTTTTGTTCAACAACTAGACATGTTCTAATATATTCCTCTGGAAAGCTACCTGTATTTGCATAGTGAACATATTTGGACATTAAGTAAATATAACACTTTTGACTGGTTTCTCTGGACAATTTTTGAAAAAATATTTCTTCCCTAAGTTTTTTATTGCCTTTACTAGGATTAAACAATAATTTTCTGCTGTCAAGCCTTTGAATACATATATATTTTAATCATGTGATTTTCCAGTTAAACTATGACTCTTTTGAAATAGAATGGAACAGAGACTGTACAACAGTTAGATTGTGCAAACGCAAAGCTAACTGGGCACATGTCCAATTATAAATCAAAGCCAAAACAAGGGGAATTTTGAAGAGGAAAGAATGCATGGGTCAAAGTGGAAAAAAGTCTCAGTCATGAGAAAATATTTTCTGGTTAAATTAAAATAGTTTTGATATTAAAATGATAATGAGTGCAAAACCCAGAAAGAATGAAGAAAGCTGGTTTAATCAAGCAAGAAAACACAGAGTATTTCCCCTATTTTCTTCAGTGCTGATCAGTGAGATACATATTGACTTTTCTGTAGACTGGGTCGAGGAGGGGGAATGAGAAAAGGGATGCTATTATATGCTTTGCTCACTAATATTAAATTATTGATTTGCGAACTACAGCAGAAGCACTGCAGAGGGGAGCAATGTCTGCACAGCAGAATACGTAGAAAAGTAAGAAGTGAAGGTTTTTTGCTAAACCAGGAAATGAGTGAAATCATTTTGATCAGTGCTTCTCCTTTTTTGACAGGCCTGAGATGACTATCAGAAAATTCTTTCTGCTAATGAGTTGAACTATTCTGACAGTGACCCAGATCAGCATCCTCAAGGAGCATTAAGTAAACTGAGGTTTCAAAGCTGAGATGCATTCCTTTCTTGTCTTGTTACTGCCTCTTATTCTCTCTGTATCCATCCCGATAAGCATCAAACCGCAATTTGACAGCATTAGATACAGTAACAGCACAGTCCTTTTGGCAAAACATTTTAGTACAAGCTGCCTGGAAGGTCCGTTTCCAAAGCTGAGTCACTTCCCTGCTGCAGCATGCCAGACACAGCACTTGGGGAAAAAAACCCCAAGAATCTGATTTTGTGTGTATAAGACAGCAAAAAGATGATCCATTTAAACATCCTTGTGTTTGTCCAGCTATTTGGTTTAGTTTGTCAAGCAAATACAAGCTCAGATCCTATAGCTCAGTGGGACTCTGAGAGCATTTCCTTAGCATATGGTGGTGGAACAAAAGCTAGGAGACAATAACCACCACTGTGCTCTGCTTTATTGTTAGGAAGCACCCGAGCTCCCTCAAGTTCTTCTGAAAATAGAAAAGGTCCGAAATGCTTGCTGGTAAAATGCTACTGGCTTCTGATAAAAGCTACATTTTTGTAAAGGGGCCTTTTTTCTCATTTTAAAAGGGATACACTTTAAGATAAAGACAATCAATATGAAGTACTTTGTTTCTGAACAAAAAAGAAAAATGAATCTGGGCAAAAAGAGCTAAAATGTCAGTCAAGTAGCGCAGTAAGTAGCAAAACCGTTATTTGGATTAAGTGCCTATGTAAAAGCATATTAAGAATGCAGTCAAGGGAACTTAAAGTAGAAAGAAAAATGCTTTTTTCAACACTTTTCTCAGAGCTAATATAGATGGGTGCGTGAAAAACCCATCACAGCAAAAAATAAAATGTGAGGCATCTCACAGAACTTTTTAGCCAAAAATAATAGGAAGTTGTGCTTACCTTAAAATTGTGTGCTTTTTCATAGTTGAAGTGGTTGTCGTTTTGAGTTAAGGCTGCTCTTCTGACCAAGGACGTGATCTGTGAATAGGCAAAGAGTTTCAGAGGTTGCCATAAAAGTGCCCCCTTGACTCCCACCTTCACCCCCAGGGCCACGGCCAGGAGCTCTTGGCGCTTCCTTCCTCGCTTCGACTTGTGAACAACAGCACAGTTTTTCTCATTTTCCAGCCACAGATCCTCTGAGAACATAGCGCTGGGATCCCAAATCTTTTCCCTGTCTTCCTCGGCGCCTGGGAGCCTGACTGTAGTCAGTACGGTACAGTTTGTCCAACTGCTTCTGATGTTAGACAGCAGATTTGCAGCAGCTGCAGCCCATTCTGTTGAGACCTCTGGCATGTGACTTGAATGGGCCGTCTTGTGGGACGGAAGGAGCTTCTGCATCTGAATAAGTAACGGCCTGTGCCGTGTGATTTCTTAAGGCAGATGTGTGCCTCAAACAATAGCCTGAATTCACACACTGAGCAACCTTTTGCCCTGACCCTCCTCCAGCGGTGGTCTCCAGCTAGGTGCTGCCGAAATACTGGCCGGGGGGGGACAACGTTACAGCTTCATGCCCAAAGACATTTCCAGGGACAGATCGTTTCAACTCCACAGCGTGTTAAAAATGAACAAACAAACAAAAAGCCCCAGGAAAGCCCACACAACTGATTCTGATGCTGCATCTAATTACACTCAGAGACTTATCAGCCAGCAGTCTGCATGCCAGCAGATTAAGCCCTTAAAACCATGATGATTGTTTAATCTTACAGGGCTAAAAATCTCTCTTTTTTTTTTTTTTTTCCATATCCTGTACAAGGGGAAAAATCCAGCAGCACTCCAAGCATTAATAGCACTTTTATGCCATGTTTTAAACTAGAGCATTTTGTCAGTGTGCACTTGGTAGCACGGAGCTGGCTCACTGTCAGGGGAAGTTAAAAGCCCAGCTGGGACGATGCAGGCTCGGAAGCCCCCAAGCCCTGTGCAGCTCAAGTGAAGGCAGCAGGGGACCTTCACATGGATGTAGGAAGCCCATGCACACAGCCCTGCTTGCAGAACAGGGTCTGTGAGGTAGCAAAAGCAGCAGTCCTTTGCTCTGGTTACATGCATCTATAGATTTGGTGGGGGGAAACTGATTTCTAGTTAAAGCCCAGGGACAGGAGGGATCTGGACCCTGACCAGTCTGTGCTACAGCTTGCTCCTCTGGTGAGTATGCCTATTCTCCACTCACAAGAGGAGGACAGGAGTTACCTGCTCGACACAGCACTGTGAGATCTAATTCTCTAAGGTGTGTCTTAATGCTTGAGGTGCTGCGACAGAGCAAATAGGGGGGTTAACAGCACTACTGGGGAAACTGTCTCTTTGAATTAGAGACACTAAAGACCACATCAGCCTTTTACAGTCTGCCCCACTTCAACTTACCCAGAAAATATGTGAAATTAAATTATTTAATTAACTTACGTTAACTTGTGAAGTTGAACTTGCCTCTACTTTTTCAGTCTGCTTTTACCTCATGCTGAAAAGTCAGAAGGTTCATCTAATTTACTTACTAAAACCTCCACCATATAGACTGCATGCTCTTAGTAAAAGCTATGCTTTTCTGATTTGAAAGCCCGGGGGGACAGATGGTTGGCTGTCACTAACATCAGGCTGGCAATTTCAGATAGTGCCCTACTTAGGGTTTTCAAGAAGTTGTGCAACCTGCAATATCAGCTTCTCAGTTATAAAATGATGCACTTACTTCTATGTATAGCATACCTAATTCCTTTCTTTTCCAGGTAACTCACAGCAGCTCTTTTTACATGCTCCCATACTCCAAAGCTTCTGCTCCCCAGTAGGGAGGATTTCCACACAACCCCATTGCTCCCCGAGCAGTTGCTGCTCGCCCAGCTTTTCCCCAGTGCTCAGCACTGTTATCTGACCACCGGTGACAACCGTCTGTGATGCATGTATGAACACTGCTCTGCCTGGAGGAAATCCCTGCTGCTCTTCCATATGTTCTCCCACTAGTGAGTCCTGATTTCTGCCAGCTCAGGACCTTTATCTGCTATAGCTCCCTGGGTCTCTCTCAATGTATTTCAAGAGATGAAGAGCACCGGTTTTAGGGACATCACTGACCCCATTGTCGGAAATGGCTTCAGTTTGGGCCATCACGAAGGAAACTCTGGAGCAGCTTGAAGTTCTTATCACACTCCAGTTTCTTTCCTCAGTACCATTTTAAATGTATTTACATTTATCTGGAACAAAACCCTCAAACTAGCTCTGAGTTAAGACAGCTCTGAAGCTACAGCATCTATATCTCCATATATACATAAGCTACTTTCTCTCTGACTTTCAGATCTGACTTAACAGATTCGAAGTCAGAGAGAGGTCAGGTTCCTAATAATGTTCTAATATTTGTATTTATGTCACTAGACTGATAAAAATGCCATTATATAACCAATATTTTTTTACATAACATGGCAGATTTGATACTCAAGCTACAGGCTTATGATGATACACCTTGGAATTTCTATTTATTAAACTGTTTTCGGAATATCAGAGTGTCATCCTGGAATCAGACATACAATACTATATTTAATGGAAACTGTTGAGTGTTCACACAGTCAAACCAGTTCATATGACTAAGGCAGATCAGTATTTACTGTTTATCATATACGAAATTTTATTTATCCCCTAGGTTGCTTTTTCTGCCTTGCTTGGGCCCTGTTTAGACAGTTGTTTAATGGGAACCCTTGCAAACACAGGATGTGTACAGAAGGCCAACAGTGAGTGCATCCTCTTAAGAAGCTTAACCATACAAAGCCCTATCAGGTTTGGTGTCTAAAATGGTACTGTAAAACTGAGATGAGCTGGACCACATATATAACCCCCTCCCTCTCTAAATATAATGAAAACAGAAGCAACAACAAATTCCCAGCAGCAATCAGTTCCAACTTACTGATACCGTAGGCCAACCCCAGTGCTCTCTTTTATCCATTTTATTTTTCTTAATAAAAAATTTACTGTACATGGTGTCAACTCATTCAAAGAGCATCTCTTGATCAAGTTTGCAAGATAGACTGCAGTGGGAGAATGCCAGCAGCTAAAAATATTATTGCTGGTTGTCACCAAACATCTAAGCTAGTGAAAGCTGAAAGGCAAATATGGGTTGTCTGCGTTTTCAGACCAAAGGATTTCTGCGTAACATACGATTTTAGTTTACTAGTCTCTTTGTAAAACACATGTACTCTATAGCAAATTGAGCATTTACAGCAAAATAAATGTCACTGAACCAGAATAATAAAATTAAAAAAGGGAGGGGAAGAGGGTAGACTCAGCTATTGCACCATTTCCAGCATGCCTTCTCAGAGTGAGCTGAACCACACCATTGTCTCTCCCCTCAAACACTGGAGTCTTGTTTGCTAACAAAGGCCTCAGGGGTAGGAGAGAACAAACTGTAGTATGAAAAGCTTTTGGTTTTGTACATGTGGTATGATTTCTGCTGTAGTCATGTAGGAAGCACTGAGGACTTGCTGGAAGCAAGAGGTGGGGGAACTTTGCATGCTGCCTGGCTCCTCTGTGCCAGCTCAAGCATGGTGGGAAGAGATGCTGCAGGAGCAATGGCTCCTCTCCCAAGCTGCCACCGTGCCCACCCGTGGCTGGCAGGGAAGGGGAGTGGCAGGTCCTTGGCTCACCGCTCTGCCTGCTGAAGGGCACAGCTACAGTGGGCAGAGGAGCCGCACGGGCATGTCTCCTTGGGCAACACCACAAGCGAAAGGGAGATTTCTCCGTGATGAGGAATTGTGACAAATCCATGACTGATCTCTAACTAAATACACTTAACACCACACACAGACACAGTCATAGGTCAAAGAGAGGCCTGTTTCCTCGCAGACACGGCACACTCAGTTATCTGCCAGACAGATTATGTTTGCTCAACTGCAGACACGCCATGGAGATGACACACAGTGCAGGAATGTCACAGATATTGGGTTTTTCCTGGTTTTCTCCCACGGAGCTCTTCCCACGATGTGCTCAGGAGACAACACCAGAGAAGGTGGCAAGGCATGCAGTGGTCTAAGTGTGCTTTTAGCAAAGCACAGGGCACAGAGGGGAAACAATGGCAAAGGCTCGTCAGCCAAAGGCCTTTGCCATACCACAATGCTGCCAGCCCGTACCTCCCACTGCCACGGCACTGGGAGCTGCCATTAAAAGGCTTCTGTGCTGCTGAAACAGTTAGAGGAAACAAGCTCCAAGCAGAAAACGTACTGAACACGAAGCAGAGCACAATGCCTGCCAACCCAATCTTGCAAACCTCTTTCCTAAGAAACCCTCCCTCTGGTGGGAAGGCTCCTGATGTCTGTTAGGTAAACAGAGACTGCAGAGGTGAGCAGGGCTGGGAAGTTCCACAACACAAAGCTTGGGGTTAGAAAAGGAGTCAAGACTGCACAGAAACTGTGCTGCTGCTGCTCTCTGGTTTCTTTTTTGGGGGGGGGAACACAATCTACTTGCTCCCAGGGAATCAAAAATAGACAAAAAATAGTTAGTGTTAATTGGCTGCCACCCTCCTCTGTTCAACAGAGCTCCATCTGCGATTGCTGAGACTTTCCCCCAAACACAGTTCCATCTCGACTCCTCAAGGGTGCTGTCTTGCTCACTGAAAACCCAACAGTGTCTTGTTGCCAGCACAAAACTTCCTTTCAGGTGAGCTGGAGCTCAGTAAACTGGACACTGTCATAAAAAAAAAAAAAAAGTACTGCTGTTTTTTTTAAAGAATTAAGATATATCTATAATTTTGCTTTTTACTCCTCAGAGTTTCAACTTTCTTTTTTTTAATAACCACCAGTCCCTCTGCAAATCATGAGTCTCAGGAGCTGTCAATAATATGTGTGGTTATGGCAGCAGATTATCTATGCTGGGCTCCTACACTGGGGAGCCTGGGTGCACTTCCATCACCACCAATCACACCTAGCTTTTGAGAAGAACCCACTTCAGAGCAAAAGGAACTGCTCATTTAGGAGGACTCCTGTAGTACAATTTTAATCTTTACACCTCTCCTAACTTAATGTGAGTAACTGTTTATTAGTATCGCAGTGACCAGTTGTCATTTATATGCACTTCTTTCTGACGGGGTATAAAGTCCCCTCCCCCATAGACAAAAGACATAATTTACCTACAGCAAATGGAAATAGAATCTCCCTTAAACTTCAGATCCCCTTTCTAAATCCTCCTCAAACAGATTTTTCTGCATGCATCATGATTATTTTTCTCAAAATAATGTAGTGAACCAAACAATACAACAGCCAAAGGTGAAATGCTGTAGGAAGGCACTAGAGAGACTATTATTAAAAATAATAGTTGCTGTAAGCCTCTTATAGAGTATTAATATAATAAAGTATTGTCTATTTTAGGACAAAAACTGGAGGTTACATTAAGTGGTATGCAATTACATAGTCATCTTCAATTAAAAAATAATGGGTTGACTAAAACCTTTTATTTTGTCAAGCAATTGTATCACTTAATGCATTGTGTATTTTACATCTGCCATTGCATTTGTCTGAAATAGTATTTTGATTTCTTATTTTTGTAAACCGTAATAAATTTGCATTGTGTTACAATTACATTGTCAGTATGAAGGAAGAAATAGTCCAGGAATAAGGCAAGGATCTAGGTATAAGATGAACTAATTCAGTAATTCCCTCAAATAACCTTGTAGAGATTAACATGGTCACAGCAGATCCAGCCTATTTATTGCCTCAACTTCCTTTCCTCCCACTCTCTCTTTTATCCTTCCCAATCCATCTCCATACTTGTCAAGGTTATTAATGACGTTTTCCTGGCCAAGTTCATGATCCTCTCCTCTGTGCTTAATATTCATGACCCAAACAGTAGCAGAGGGTTGAAAGAGCGGGGGCGTGAGGGCTAAGTGGGGCAGATGAGAGCAGAGTTGGACACCGCTGCCATTGCTGCCACCACAGAGGAAGAAAAGCACCAGGTCCCCTGCGGTGGGGCTGGCAGGAGCCACTTCATCTGCAAATAGGGCTTTCTCAGGAGAACTGTATTGAATTTATTTCTGAATTACTTCTTGTTCTCTTTGTGGATACAACACACGTGATGATTGACTGAATTTGACTGTCTGCAATGTATGTGAATGAATACTGCTATAACACCTATAAATTAAAGTGTATCTATGATAACATCTGGTCTGTAGGCAAACAAAAATTCAAAACACAGTATTTATCCTGATATTTGTAAAAAATTTGCAGTGATCCCATTATTCTGTCAATGATGTTTTTGCTGACAAAAAAACTAACAGTATTTTTCTAACAAACAGACATTTAAGGATAGGATGGATGGATGGATGGATGGATGGATGGATGGATGGATGGATGGATGGAAGGTATCTAATCTAAACCAGTAATCTGGTCTCTCTTTATAACCAAAGGAGAAAACCAGAAAACTCCAGACAGTGATTCATCCTCTTCTATGACAGATCAAGTTTAAAATGGGTGAGCTTGAATTGCCTTTTTGCAGCTCATTTATGGATCATATAAGGAAATTAGATGACCAAGGCAGAAAAAGATAGCTTACTTTAAGATATGAAAAACTGGGTAAATTAATCTCTCTCTGAACTATTTTTTATTTCTATTTTTCTATTATCTATTCAATTTTAGAATAAATTAAAGAAGGAATAATTTATTTTACCAGCCTCAACCATACCTAAAAGTAATTATAGAATAATAACTGTACTGTGTTTTGGTTATCAGCACCTCCCATACTTTAGACCTGGCTAAGACTCATGCTCTGGAAACATGGAATACCCAGTTTACCATATCATTTGTTACACAGCTGCACATACCTTTATAGGTTTATTTGGCCTCATTGGATGAACTTTTTCAATACGTATAACTATAGAGGAATCAGTCTGTAATTAATACAAATTTCTGATACTGACTATGTAGGTAGCCAGTATTTTGACATTTCACCCAGAGAGGAAATAGCCTAGCAACATAATGAACTTAATATGATATACAATGGCCTCTCTAAATTAAGAGGGAAGTGACTCATGCTCTCTGCAAGATATGGGACTATTAGTCAAGAGACAGAGATTTAAAAAAATATCCTAAACATTATAGTTTTTATCCAGACCCCCGGTGAATGCTGGCTCAGCACCATGTAAGCTATACAGGTATATGACCTGTTCATCTTTTTACATTTTTGCTATGAAGCTCTTGCTTTGTGAAGAAACAGCACTTTGCTTAGGAAAGCCAGCTTGCTATTGATTAAAGCTGTCACTGCCCTGCAAGGAGACTGCAGAGCTTGAACTAGAGCCAAACCTCCTGAGCTACCACAATGAAGTGGAGAAGTTAACACACTTACTGCCTGGTCTGGGGAGAGAGAGGAAGGCAAGAACATCCCCTCTCAGAAAGGTGATGCCTGTGAGCACGGTGCAGTGTCCTTGAAAGGATGGGAAAGGGGCTAGAGGCACCACAAGCGCAGCAGTCCTGCCCTTCGGGCCCTTTCAGGTTCCTCGCGTGGGGTTGTCATTAACCATAACTGCTTGTGCGCTGAAGGAGCTGGTTGGGTGTCATGCTCAATCACAGGGTTAAATTGAGGACCATATTTTGTGAGACTGCATTAAGTCTGTTTAATGTCAGGCCATCAAATGAATGAGCTTGATAATAAATCCCAGGGCTATACAGCTACTGTGTTGTATAGCTGGTGGTTGTAAGGCCTGGATGTTTGACCGTGTGCCTCATCACACCTCCATAGGACAGTACACAAACACCTACCTCCACACAGGCAGGTGTTATTTCAAAGCAATACAGTAACAGGCTATCTGCTCCATACACAGTAAAACTTTACACAACAAAAATAAATACAGTACAAAAAATAAAATACAGAAAGTCTTCTGTTTCTCACTTTCAGTTCTGATACTATACGCTGGTGGGAGTAAGCTTCTCTCGGAGTGAGACCAGCTCAGCCTTCCAGCATATGCTCTAGGCTGAATCTTATGGACCACAGTCAGAGCTTCTGTTCATATAGAGAAGCAAAAATCCACCCCTTCCGGGATTATTTCAAAACATGGAAGAAAACAGGCTTCAGAAAAGTTTCCCAGAAACCACACAGTCAGACAGCAATGGCATTTATGTTTGGAGCCACTAACCGCTCAGCAGAGCCAGCTGATCTCTGGAGGGTCTGTAAAGGATGCCGAGAGAGCTGCCAGAATGTAAAGTATGCTGTGGCAGTCTTGGGAACCAACAGCAGCACCCTAAGTTTTACCCAAGCTCAAGACAGCTTAAAACAAGAGACTTTAATGTGGGTTAAAGAAGACATTTATGTAAGTGAAAGAGCACAAATAATTTGCAAATCAGTGAGTCATGAACTGGTCACCATCTTGTCTAAAAACTGGCAATCTATAAAATTGTTCCTAGACAGTAACAGTTCAGGAGTGGATTCTCAATGGTGCGATGCTCTGTTTGTTTAGTACTCACAGGGAGATGGAGATGATAAGCAATTTACAGGGAGGACAGTGCCAATATCAGCATGAAGCAGCAAAAGGATTTTTCTCTAGTTTTGGCAGTTTCTGGGTGGTGTGAAGGAACTCTACAGCTTCAGTCTCAAACTTACAAACAGCATGACCAAGTTACACTGCTGCTCAGCAGTCATGACGCCTTCAGGTAAGCTACACAGTGCAAAGACCTAGAAATGTAATCATGTGTTTTCCATCGTTAGTAATATTTTTGTCCACTTTTACTGCAGTATCTTGTGACTTCTTCCTGCAAAAACGCATGAACTGGGTAGGCAATACAAGATGAAAGGAATTATTCGTGACATTTAGGGCATAAAGGAGGCAGTTAGCAAATAGGAACACAACATGTTTTCAGGTTGGAAGAATACTTTTAGCAAGGCTGAGCCATTGCACTTTACCTAAAAAAAAAAAGAAACGTTAGTTTTATAAAAATGCTGTGCTTTATGACTGGGAACTTCTATTTCAGAGTTCTTTATGAAATGCATAGCAAAAAAGAAAAAAAAGAGGGCAATAGGGAACCATTCTCCATGTGCATAAGTGGAACTGTGTCATGGAGGGGATCTCTGGTTTTGGTGCTGGGCCAGCCACGGCTGTCTTATGACTTGTCTGAGCTCAGCTGTGTAGCCACAAATGCCTCTGTGTCCCAGGACATGGTTCCCTGAGGTGGGAGCATACGGTGCTTACAGCTTACCTGTTTGTGAAATACTCGCTTCTGTCCCATCAAACTTCAAGGAATGTCACCCTGTGCGTGAGAGACAGGGTCAAATCCTGGACTGTCATCCCACAAGAAGTGGTAAGGCTGTATGATCCCTGGTATATCACTAACGGCTCCAAAATGTGTGTTTGTTTAGAAACTGAGCAGGAATCCATGCAGACAAAAGTGATGTGAGGTTAAAGAAAAGATAGGAGGCTCTGTACTCAGCTGTGATCACTTATGTCCATGCCCATGGCAGGGGAGTTGGAACTCAATGATCTTTAAGGTCCTTTCCAACCCAAACCATTCTATGATTTCATTCATTATATGCATGAACTTTACCCCATATATTACATTCCCCCTTGGTATATAATAAAGGTTCCTATTGCTTAAACCTGTATCAGCTTCTGTTCTCCTTACAGACCCAGCACAGAAAGAGAATAGTTCGGCCAGGACTAGCACCACTTGTTGAAAAGTAGAAAGCCACCTGCAGGAGCGGGCAATTTCATCCTTTGAGTACGTACTCTCCTCCAGCTCCTTATAGTTCACCCCGCAGAAAAAGCAGCTCAAAGCATAACCAACTTCTTCTCCTGGATGAGGCTTCTGTGCAGCATTCGACCCTCGCTCAGCTTCCTTTTTCTGACAAAGAAGCCAGGGAACTACTGTATGCTGCAGCCTGCACATGAAAAGCATGGTTCACTGAGCTTTTATAAGGGTGTGTTACAGGATACACAAACCACTTGAGATCAAACACTTTGAACTTGTATAAAGTACCAGAATGTATCCAAGTTGTTTTATTTTCCCTTCGAAAGAATTGTTTTGTGTTGTGTTTGCTTTGCCCACTGCTTGAAGCTGGTTTTGTTACTCCATTACTTGGTGGGTGAGTAGAGGTTCAGCTATCCTTGAAAACACATATGCATTCCCATGTCCATTAGAGAAAAACTCACACAAAGACTGACCCTACTTCTCTGGTAGTGAATGAACACATAAAGCCTGTATAATCCCAGTTTTATTGTTCTATACAGGTGTCATTTGACCCTGATATCCTTATAACTCACTGCGACCTGCAGCCCGCTGCCCTCTGGTATGAAGCAGCAGCTTTTGTTCCTGATGGCACACCATGCACAGCTGCTTCCGTCATTGTTTGGAGAGGGACAGATGGCTGTTCTCAGCACAAAAAGGAGATTAAAAAACAACCGAGGGAATGACATCACTATCCAGCCTAGGATTTAACTCATGGGACCCGTGGAGCTACCACCAGTACGAACTCAAACTGCAGTTGAGTCTGCCCGTGGAAAGGTAAATGTTTGTATTTTGCAGAAGAAAAGACGTTTATTTTAAAAGAAGTAGTTGCTACCACTCTAATATTTATATTCTTTTACAGCTGTTTAGCTAATATGAATGAATATATTCTTATTAGCAGCAGCACTTTTAAAGTACTCAAAAAGCAAGACTTGTACTGTACCCTACCTCTATCCATACCCATAGTTCAACTGCAGTAACTTGGTTTACAGCTTATTTATTTTGTTTCACTTGTGATGAGGAGTTCATAAGAAATGGTTGGGGAAAGATGAAACAGAATAAATAAGTTTCACCATGAGGACCAATCCTGCTAAGACATTTTGTAGGTAAAGGATTTAATCTGTATCTCAGAGCCCCACATAAATGAATGGAACTAAATAGCACAAAACTTTAGTTCTGGAAGTAGTTAACTTATTCTTCTGCCTTGAATTCAGCTCCAGATCTATGAAATCACTCTGAATTCATCCCTTTCTGATCACCAGATGCCAAACAATGGCAGCTGTTGTGGTACTCTAGGACAGACACTCTGGGGAACTATGAACACCGTCAATGGACTGTGTATACAGTGATCTTGTCCACTGAAGTATTTTCTGCAGTTTACCTAACTAGTATTTATCTGAATTTAGATATTACCTTAAGTACCCTACCTGATTATTATTTGGAACAGGGGAATTTGGCCTCTGTATATGTGTGGTACTTGGTGACATCATGTGAGCACAAATTTTTGCTTTGCAACAGATGAGGTTTCTAGCAAAACCATACAAAAATCATGAAATAAAAATTCCAAAATGGAAATAACAGTGAGATCTTTCCAAAGTGTTAACCATCAAGAGAAAAGTTAGCATTACAAATAAGGCACAGTATACATAGTAAGTGTCATATATTATGTCATCAGCAGAGCACTATTTCTGAATTCTGCTTGTTGTAATACTGTTGACCTCACAGTCTAGGATAAAATAATTGACCTTTCTGTGCCTCTGTTTTTTCATCTGTAAAGCTGACATAATGCAAGCCTGCCTATGATCTGGGGCTTCTGTAAGATGTAATTAGTATTCTGTTAGGGTGTAGGGGGAATAACACAACAGAAGTATAATTTTATAAGGAATAGTAATAGTTTGGTAAAATTTGTAAAATTCAGCAAACCTCTTTTTAAAATATAAAATTCAAACAGGCATATGCTCGATCCACTGTGGTACATTTGCATGATGTTACTGCTTTTAGGAATGTCTCATTGAAGACACTCATCACCGTGGCCACGTAGCTACTACTACTCTTTATGTTACCATCAATAGACATTGCCAGAAGGACCAGAATTTATTTTTCTAAATTGTTTTATTTCACCCTCCCTGTGAAACAACTGACAGACACTAGACATGCAGGAATGCTGTCATATGAAGATGAAACCATTCCACAGAGAATAAAAAGCTCCTTCAAGGTGGGTTTTTTTCCCTGAAAGGAAAAAAAGGAAGGTATTGAGCACCTTCTGTCTCCTCAGAGACAACTGGGAGTATAACACATGGGCATTACCAAGATCAAGAAAGCCCCCAGCATCTTCTGTCAGTGAAGCAATTTCTTCTTTCCTTGAGTGACTGGGAACAGCAGAGAAGCACTCCTCCATGCAGTCTGAGTTGGGGCTGGGACCTGTCACCCAACAGTGCCCCACTGCAGCTCCTGCCCCAGCCCTGAAGATGGTTTTATTCCTAAATGCAGATCAGCATCTGTGGGAGACGTCACTGTCTATTTGTGGTTTTGCCTGAAGAACGAAGCTGAGCTTTTTTCTTCTTGCATCTAACCACACAGAGTAAGGTTCAGATTATTCCCTTGTGCACAGCTGTACAAACCAGCTCTATCCGGGAGATTTCTGGAGCAAACGCACAGCTTTCAGCAGATTTGCACAGCTGCAGCCAGTGGATGGGAGCGTAGAAAGCCATGATGCTGATGAGACGAAAGATGTAAGAGCTCCCATCAAATGTGCTCTGAGCTTTACTGTCTCAGCAATGCTGATGGCAGTACCAGTGTACACTGGAAGGGCCCAAACCAATAATGTGCTGCATGTCTTCTATTGCCACTAATTCAGACCTGAAGGCATTCAGCACACCATAGAGTTAGACCAGAGGTTATGATGAAAAAGGAGGACTCATTTGCTTCATAAAGTACCAACATTTTTTACTTTGCTAATCTGAAGAGTAGATCAGCATACCAGTCAGCAGGTTTGAATCGGGGAGGGGCGGGGCACTTTTCAGGGAAACATTTTTTGCTGCAGAATACGTGACTCATCAGACTGGGAATTTTGCACAGGGAAGTTCCGACCAAGACCCAGATTTCATTTTTTTTTAAACTGTGAAAACATTTAAGTTTGTAAAATTTTAAAAAGCAATTTTCTGTTTCCAGTGTGAAACACTTTGGGAAAAACAGTTAATAAAACATTAAAAATAGTTGGAACCATTTTAGTCAATCTAACTCCAATCTTCCGCCTTTTATCCTGCTTCCTCAGTGCTCAGTCGTGAAAAGTTGAGTTTTTTGCTTTTATCACAATTCAGAACAAAAACAAAAATGCAGAAATTTCCCACTACTATTATAACCCTCCACTATAGTGCTTTGATAAAATGTTAGTTTCAAAGGTGATCCTCTACTGACAACTGCCAAGTAAAGTTGTATTCCCCTGTATGAGCTCCATACAGAGACACAGGGGCTTTGCATTCATTTTCGTTCTGTTAATCAGTTGTTCCCCAGGGCTCTTTTAATCTGCAGTGACAGCCTCAGTCCTGCCGAGAATGGCTTTTCTGCTACTAAAACAAAAGGTACATCTCTAAATACTTTATCATTTCAAGCAGAAAAGAATCTTATTCTTCTAGTTGAAGAAAGCAATAACAAAAGACTCATGCCTTAGCAGGCTGATGTGAATCAATCATGGCCATCTTCTGCTTTCATTTTTGCTCTCTTGGGACTTCAACTGAAAGACAGACTTAATCTAGCCAGTACGGGAACAAGGAGCCTTGCCACAGCCATGGCCTTGCAAAGGCCGCCCAACAAGAAGCGCCCCTGAAGGAATGCCGTAGAAAGACTCTCAGCTGTTTGTAAAGTATCGCACTTCAGCCCTGGTGGAGGGAACACCCATACTTAATATAGATGGCATTAATGAAGGATTTACTCAGCCAGGAGCAGACAATGCAGTGTTTTAAACTCCACGTTTACACAAACTAGTCAAAGACTTGCCAGTGCAAAAGACAAAAGCTAAAATCAGACTTCACTGCATTGAAAGAAAACCATGTCTTTTTGGGTGGTACATTTTCACACCACACTAATTGCTTCCATTTATATTAAGTTAATTTCCAAATTAGACAAAACCTTAAGGTTTTTTTTATTGCAACATTAAAAATAACAGCGAGTCAGCTCTACAGTTTGAAAAATAGGCTGAGCACTCTATTGCCCATTCAGACAAAGTAAGTTAATTTATCACTTAAATGCATTTTCACTTCATTCTAAAACCATCTAATTTGCTTTAAGAAGTTTAACAAGTTGGTTTACTGTTGCTGTAATACAGGGAGATTTCATTAAACAACCTGTCATCTTCTATCAGCATCATCATGATTACATGCTGCCCTTGTTTTATTTTAATTTATAGCAATTTTTTGAACTTGCCAACATGGGTTCTTAGTAATTTAACAGAAGTACAAGATTGGCATGGAAAGCAAGCCAGTTGCTTCCATTTCCCCTGTGCTGCACATTTCATTCGCACCCCAGTTTCACAGCCTTCAGTGCTGCATGGTACGTGCAGGGCACCAGAGCTGGAGACATTCCTGATGTGTAAGGAGAGGTCTTCCCAGCTGGGGGCTTTTTGCTTTCTTACTAATCTTTTTCATTAACTTCAACAGTGGCAAAATGTTGCAAAGAGAAAGGTTATCTCTCCACAGGCAACAGTTCACGAATCACCTCAAGCTTCACAGGTCAAACCTCAACATCCTAAATTTATTTGCAAACGTGCAAACAGGCAAAATGTGCCTCACAACAGATGTACCACTTGCTCTGCAACGCATAAGCCACTGAAGAGGCTGTTGGTCTACACCAGTTTTTAGCTTGGTTTTTAGGAACAAGCAGCTGGTAGCAGCAATGGGACAGATCGTGGTGGCTATGAATGTTTCTAAAGGAAACCACTGCAATCCCCAGGTGGATGCAGGTTAAAAAAACCCCAGTTTTACTAGATACTACTGCCTATAAATGCCAAAGAGCAGCAGAGGGTGTAGCAATACCCCCAGCAGCAAGCTCTAGTAACATGCACCAGGCAAACACCAGGAGTTGAAGGAGCAGGTGTAATGACTTTCAAGTTGCTTCATCGCATCACCCAGATTCAGCTCCAAGTTATCTAGAGCTTGACTGTGCCACTGACTTCCACACTGCTGCCTCTATCCACATGATGCAAATGAACCAGATGTTGGCGAGATAAAGCCCTACACCTCTGCACTGCTGCAGCTGCATGGACTCTGCAGGGCAGAGGCGAGGGGGAACATCTGTCCCAGTCAGCCCCTAGAACAAAAAATGAGCACCTGGAAATGAACAAGTAGTTGCTCTCAGCTAACAACAAGGCCACTAAAAAGCAATTATAGCTGTTCCCCCAGCTGTTTACACTGACAGTCTGATCAATGATGGTCTCAGCAGTGTGAAAAACATATATGTTTACTGATAAGCGGAAGCAGGGGAAGAGTCAGGAACCATCCAGGTACCAGCTCTCTACACCCATCCAGTAAGGGCCAGGTACCAGGTTTTGGTACATTGTGTGCAAAGGAAAGGGAGGCATCACTTCTTAAAAACCGTGGCAAGTGCTTAGCACTAATGAGATCAGAAGGGTCTTGGAGATCAATCAGGGATAAGGAGATTACCTCCTTGGTTTCACACAGACCAATGTCATGGGAAGTTTATGCTACAGGTGGAAGTTGTGGCAGACTTTTCCCTATCAGAAAAACATCAGCTGGGCAATCAGAAAGCTCTCCTGAGCAGCCAGAGCAATCTGTCTAAAGCAATCCTCCCCCAAAAGTAGAATGTCAAAGACAACTTACAACTGCAGTACTTTTATTTCTTATTTTTGAATGATAAAAAAGTTCCTCTTGAAAGGAAGAAGAGTTCAGTGAATCTTCAGCTGAGACTCTTCTGTTGTTCGGCACCAGCTCTAAACAAGAATCTCTGCCATCTCATAATGACAGACTTTTACTTTGAATATTTTTCACCTTCTGCTTCCTGCCCTTGTGTAATTGCCTGTCTCATCTTAGAAGTGGGCCATCCATCCTACTGAACACATTTGGGCTACTATTTTCAATGCAGTTTTACATACGCTATCCATACTATGAATATTCCCATCATTTCCTGCCTATATTCATCTGAAATGACTCTGCTCCCATAACCACATGAAGCATCAAATGAGAAAAATACTTACTGAGCTAATTCCATTAGTAAAGTTCCTTTTTTATTCTCTGTCTGGAATCACTAATACACATTAACTCAATGCCTAGAGAAACTTTTTTTTTTCAGAAAAAATGAAATGTCTTCTATGGTTAGCTATATGGTAATTCATGGAGTAAATTAAATGATCAGACTCTCCAGATTTACAGATGTACTTTGCTGTATGCTTTAGCAATTCTGCAGTTTACAGTGATTTATATTTACAGAAGCCCTTTAGGATTCAAGGGCTTTTTAAAGGGCAGGGTCACAGAGTAAGAAGAATTTTCCTTTGTTTGGTAAATCTGTACAGTCTCACTCCTCATTGTTAACAAGAAATGTCATCATATTTATCATCAGCAAATCTTCTAAAGTCTGCAAAGTATCAACTAGCTGCACGACTGATTTATAAAACTCATTACTATTTTAAATTGTTACTATGGGCTAAAAAACCTACAATGGAGAGCATTGACTTTGACAGCTAATTTCCCTCTGTTCATACTTGGGTAAGACTCCAATTGACTGAACAGACTCTTTATTTTTCAGTATTGTTTATTATTTGCATTGCAATAGTGCACAGGAACTTGAGCCTTTGACCAGGTCAAGGCAACAGCGATGCTGTACAAACACAGAGGAAGAGACCATTCCCTGCCCTGAAGAGCTTACAGTCTAGAAAGCTGCCCCACCTTCGTAACAAGGACTTTTTTTCACACAAGAAAAAATATGAAATGGAACATAACCACAACAGACAAAGACATTCATTTTTAAGCCTGTGAAAAAAATCTGTAAATATTGGGGCAAGGACCCCAACAGAAAATTACCAGAGTGTTTTAAAAGTGCACTATATATAATACCCCAAGTAGTAAAGCTCCTGTCTCTCCTTTGCTTAAGTGCTGGATTACTGATTAACATGCAAATGAAGAGGAGGGAGGAAGTAGAAACCCCATTTTAATTCACAAGTTTTTCTCCTTGCTGTCCCTGTTTTTCCCAGAATAACCATATCCCTTATTTCTTCAGAGAATAAATCAGCACAAGATGAAGAGAGAAATATGTAGAACAAAGGCCGGTCAATTTATTCAACATTTATAAAAATCTAGAGCTCTCCTTGAATATTATCATGGGGTGTAGATTATTTTACAACCTGATACTCCATTTTGTAATTCCTAACAAACCCTAATCTGCCTGAGAACCAGCCCTTGCTATTGCAAAAGTCTGCAGTCCACAACACATACACAACTAAAATATTTTTAGAACATCTACTGAAAAAATACAAGTATTTTAGTTCAAAATGAGCCTCTCTTAGACTTTCCATTAAAATACATCTTTAAAATAACTTTCTATGTTTATAAATAGACTGCAAACTAAAACATTTAGAAGCCAAGAAATACCAAAGCTAAGAACTATCTGAAGAATTCCAGCACTGCCCTTCTGGGCACAACACGAATCTACCTACTTACAGACAACATATTTTGTCTAATTTTGTATATATATATATACGCACATATATATATGTATGTACTCATAGAGTCTGTCATTCCATGGACATAATAGAAAAGAGGCAAATATTAAGATAAAGGTGTTGTGGATTGACATGACGATTTATCAAAGAGTATGAGTGGACTAGACTTGGCTGAAAAGCAAGGGATTTGTTCCGTGTAAAATTTCTTGTCTTTTTAACAAAATTTTATACCCCAGGCGAAATGGTGGGCATTTGGTGGAAGGAGTTTTCTGGCAAAAATAACACTGTTTCAGGTCTGCTGTGTCTGGGGAAGATCTGCCAGACAGACAAGGGACTGTGTTTCAGGTTCTCAGTTTAATGGCAGACTGCCTAAAGCCTGGGGATTATTATCTTCCAACATAATTAGCCAATCTATCAGGCAGATTACACCAAGGCTGAGGACACCCAAACAAATCCAGGAAGTAGAGAGGTGTGAGTGCTGAGAATGGAGGTGTGGTGTGTGAATACATATGGTCACTTGGACTCAGTAAAACATTTTTTTCTTTTGAATGAAACATTTCAGGCTCAAACATACATTATCTGAAAAAAAAAAAAAAAAGAAAAAAACTAGGTGTTGCTGGAAAACTTCCAAATATCTCTAACCTGGACTCCTGCCGAAGGAGATAGACTGTGCTTACTGGAATAACCAGGACTAATTTAATGAGCAGTGGGTCTACTTTTTCAGCAATGAAGATAAAAATAAATATGGAGCAGCTGCCTACTTCACTATGCAGCAGCCACAGGCTTTAATCCATTTGATAAACCATAAATCTGCACAGAAACCAAAGAACAGTGGGAGTATTTTATATTTATGAATCTATTATACTCACGTAATATAACATTACACTATTTGTCTTTAGCACATCTGCATATGTATATATCTTTTGATATTCTACGCACATACAATATATATGCATATTATATGCATATCAATAGAGAAGCATTTCTATATCTAAATTTATCTAAATTTAATTAGTTGGCCATATTTGAAAAATGTATTGTAAGCAAAAGAAAGACTTGGCATGTCAACTGGAGCCATGCACAGTAAACACCACCCTCACATACCCAAAGCCGTCTCTAAACCAGACATCATTGTGCTAAATTGTGTACAGGTAAAATATAATTATCAGGATGTTTCATTAGAAATATGCAAATATTTAGACTTTCAGAATCATAATTTTGGATATTACAGTCCCACACAACTGTATTTTATAGTAGTGGATATATAAGGTGAAAAGTACAGCAGTTAGAAAGATTGAACACATTTTTTTCATATGGATCTAAGTTCATAGCCAAATCAAAAGAAAGCTTTTATTTTAAGCAAAATGTGTCACCTGTTCTTCCTGCATACCTTTCAAATGTTATTGTCGAAAAAAAGATTGTGCTAGGAAGTATACTATTAAAATAGCTTTCTATCACGAGCAGCTGTGTACATTTACTGTCAGTGAGCATGTTCAGTAAAGAAGAACCTGAGCTGTCTACCGAAGGATGATAAATCACCTTTCTCTAAAATGATATCAGCAATTAGCAGAATTTATTAGACCTAATATTCCTTCTCAGCCATCAGGGAAGAGTAGTGCCTTCCATCATTTAAAATGCCAATGAGGATGTGAATTTTTTTCTCTCATGCAGACTTTGCTTTACCACCTTCAGGGTGAAGGAACTTCCATGTCATTTGTTTAGCAGCAAACCTGAAGCACCCACCAGAAGCTCTGCATGACACAGGCCGTAGCCACCAGCCTCCTTGGCAGGGATGGGATGCTCAGAGCACCCAAAATCTGTGCTGAGGTCCCAGCGATTCACTTCTCCCCAGTGGTTCTCCATCAACACCAGGAACTTTGCTTCTCTCATTTCCTTCTAATACATAAATTCGGCAGGCTACAGAAACATCTACTTGGCTGAGTTTCTGAGATGGCTAGATTTTGGAGGGTGAGTGGGAAGAAAAAGAACCAGTCAAGATTGATCTGTGAACATCTTCCTTTTGGTTTGTTTTGTTGGCTTTTTTTTCCTTAAAATAACATTCCAGCTGCAGGTCATGCTTAGATTCTGCTGTGGATCACCTACCACATTTCTAGCTTTTGTAAAACAAGAGCTGTCACAGCCAGGCATGCAAGATAAATCGTTACAAGTAATAGATAAATAAATACAGCCCAGAGAGATTCATTTTATGCTACTTCAGGCAAACCCCTATTGATTGCAAGTTTCTAGGAAAACGAACTTGCTTCCTTGTATGTCTATAAAGTGCCTAGTACACATTGGTGCTTTTAGAGAAAATAGATATTAATAAGAGAAAATATTAATAGTAATCCTCAGGATATCTGTGAGACGAGCGGATACTTGCTTCTGGGTGATGGAAAGCAAGCGACAACTGAGGGAATAAGCGTGGTCTAGGGAGAAAGCCTCCAAAGCATTTTCTGAAAAAGCTGTCTGATTAATTTTCCTTTCTTTTTATTACAATATTGTGACTAAAAATTTTGCTTAACAACCACAAAGCTGGCAGACCACTGCCTTACCCATAGTGGTAAGAACTGGTCTATTCAGCCACATTAGGATCTTAAAAAAATCAAACATTCCCTGTGTTATTTGTTTTATTTGTTTCTTCCCATGACCTTATGGAACAAACCAGTGGCTATTTTTCCATCACGCTGACTTGCACTCAGCGAACAGCTGATTACTCACTATCATGCATGTGTATCTTTGAAGTGCAAAGCAAAGAAAAAGAACATCCCTATTTACTTCTAAAGTGAAATCCCAGCATTCAGCAGAATTTTAAAACTGATTTTTCTAGGGCATGACTTCTTTCATCCTCCCAACACTAAATATTAAAGAAGAGAGATCTGTCTTAATTCAAGCTGAGCTCTGACCCTTGAAGTCTTATGATGCTGTCTGCGTGTAGATGAGCACAGACTATTTTTCTCCAAGCCAGTTCACATCATGCATGTTCCTCTCAAACTCTCTTCTGAATCCTGAATGTTAATGTCCCTCCCTCACCCTCTGGCTCGCCAGGGAATCGGGAAGCTGTGCAGTCTGGATGCTGCACAACAATTTTCATCAAAAGGCTGGTATTATTCCCATTTCATTGACAAGAGGCTGACTCCTCATATTAATCTCTTCTCCTTTTTGGCACCTAATTGGAGTCACAGTTTGTGGTTTTTTTAATAACATTTAATAGGGTATATTATTTTCTATATTCAGATAACAGATCCCATTAGTTTCACCTGCATTTACTCAATACTTCTGCAGAATCTAATTTGTGCACTCAGTAGCAGAAGTAGCCTCATTAGCCTCTGAACATGTTTAAGCTACTTGCCAACATGAAATGAGGGCTCTGGGCAGGGATGTAATCCAGCCCATTGTGCAACTTTCAACTAGTTTCATCACTGCAGTAGACTTTTTTTATTCCTTTTCATCACATGCCTTTCACTTCCATAAATAGCAAGGCAAAGCCACTCGCCCACAGCCACCCACTCATCCACAGCCATGACTTAATAGTCATCAAGAAGCGGAAACAGTAGAAACTGTAGTCAGCTATAGCTGTGGCATTCAGGGGAAGGCAAAATCTGGAAATTCTTGTTGTTTTTAAACCACTTGAATCCAACCCAGGGAAAACAGCATGTTTAACTACATAACCATGCTGCTCTAGCTGAGCAAAGTTTCTCCAGTGCACTGAGTGAGGCAGGAGTCCCACAGCAAAGAAGTAAGATCCTGTAACTAAAACCAGTACTGTCATGTAAACATACAGCTGGGGTTGTACTGGTAACCCTCCATTTGGCATTCCCTAACTTCCAAATGCTTAACTTTGCACCTTCAAAGCTCTTTTAATGTTGACTCTTTTTCCTAATTTCTTTGGACTCCTGCAGCAATGTGAACCCCTCTTCCATTCTAAAAACATGAACTGAGGATGACTCCAGCATGGTTAATCACCCAGACTGCACCAAAAACCCAAGGACAGATACCTGTAGTATGAGCCAGCAGAGCGACTGTCAGCAGGGAGCAGGTGATGACTTTGGGGATGGGTCAGTCATGGGAAGAGCATGAGACATCAATGAATTTTCACAATTTTTTGCTGACAGAAGGGCATTGATGAGACTTTAGACCCAGAATTTTTAATCCCTATAAGGGAGAGGGTCGTGGGGTACAAACACCACCCTGTTGGGCACCAACCTGAGCCTGGCCTCTTCTACTGTGGGGTCCTTCAGGCTTTCTCCATGAAAATGAATCATCTGTGGAACTGACCCTCCTCCACAATGAGTTGGCATGTTTCACAGAAAAAATTCCAAATGAACTCAATTAGCTGGAGTCTTCGTGCTGTCAAAACCTTGTACTTCCCCTCAACTTCATCTAAGCAGTCTTCTACAGTCAGAGAAGAAAAGCCAGCTTGACACATGATGTGGAAACCTCCCAGCCAAATGGCTAAGGCTGAGCAGAAGTATTTTTTTGGGACCTTCTCCAAATGGAGGAAATCAGGCATTTATCCCTCTTTACAAGCGAGACAGTAACTCACTGGGAACAGTTTCATTAAAGAAGTGAAGGAAACTCAATCTCTCTTGGAATGGGAGCAGTCAAAAAAACCGAGGACATGTTTTAGAAGTTGCCTAATTGGAGATTTAAACCAAACCAAACTAGAGGAGACTGCTTGATGCATATTTTTGTGAGATAACTTTTTTTTTTTGTATTGCTGAGCACACATAACTCAGAGCACAATCAGGGGAGCTGGATTTTGCAAACCAGTTCAAAACAGATTGTCCTGAATGATACAGTGTCTACTCAGGTACAAAGAAGCGAGCCGCTCTGGAGGCCCTTCTTGCCATTGCAGCAAGGATACAGTGTGTGTTCCTCAGCCGGGGATCTAACTGCATCACAGAAGGGTGATGCCCCTTATCCACCCCCCAGAGGGATGGAGGTAAAAATGGGTAGTTTCTCAGGGATCTCTGCTAGAGGAAGACAGGGTAAGAGATCTCCATTTTATCCCCTGTAGGTTGAGCTAAGGGCACGTAATCACTTCTAAAGTGGTTATTCCCACGTGCCAAAGACAGCAGCAATTACTCTCCTCCCTTCAGTCCATCTGAAAAGAGAGGAGAAGGCTGGGAGCCACGTTACTCAAGAGCATGAAGAACAGCTACAGTGAAACCTCTTTTTTCTCCATCCCATAGAAAGCATCAGTCACTTTCTGGAGAGGCAGGAGTCACCCACCTCACAGTTTCAAATGAGCAGGTCTCATATGCTGTTGGTGAGGTGCCCAACTCACCCACAGTCACATCTTCTCCCAGCAGCCATCAAGTAGTAGAAACTGCAGTCAGCTACAGCTGTGGCATTCAGGGAAAGGCAAAATCTGGATTTTTTTTTTTAAAGTCACCTGAAGCCAATCTGTGGGACACAGTAAGTTGGCAAGTTGTAATGTAACTGGCTAGCTTTCTGTAAAACACACAGTAGTAGTCTGTGTGGCGCTGGTGGAAACCAGTAGATCCCCTACAGCCAGGTATTTTGCAGAAGAGGTATGTTTACAAACATGGGGGGCAGGGGGTAGAGGTGGATCTTATTGCTACATTTACACTTACAGGGAGGTAAAAAACATGTCTGGAAACCGTACCTATGGAGCTTAAAAAAATTATTATTTAAAAAAAAGGTAATATCAGCCTCAAATTAGTCTGGCTGCCTACAGAAATGCGATTGCAGTGTATGTGAATCTGTTTTGCCACTTGCTGTGTCTATCTTTTGAACCAGCTGACTAATTCTAGCTGAAGTTGATGGAACAACAGATGTCATGAGTTTTATGAAATTTGGTGGCCAGACTGAGGTGAGAGATGCAGCCTGTGGTCTGAGCTCCTGTGTTTTCTCTCCTGGCTGGCCTGGCAGCAATGTCTTCTGCCTCCTTTGCAGGTAGGGAAAAGGAAATGTGGAGGGGAGAAGAGGGTAGGAGGAGGAGTAGGGGCAAGGGAGGGATGTGTGAAAGGTCTGTAGGGATGGCTGGGCTTACTCAAGTGCGAGTAAGATGTGCAGAAAGATAGGCACAAATGAATAGGGAACCAGGCATCACCAATTCCAGTGCTCACAGGAAAAAAACCTCTATATAACTGGCTCTGAGTGTTTTATGTCAACCAGAAATATCTGGAATTGCAAAGATTTATTCTCTTATGTATTTGTAGATTTTAGCGCTTAAAATTTCAAGGCATTGCATATCTTTGCTATGGGACTTCCTTTAACCCCTTTGCTGCTGGTCCTTCTTGCATCTTCTGTGCTGCGGCAGAACGTGACTGTTTTTCTTTGCTGTGCCGGTGCTCTATAGGTAGAAACCAGGGTATCTGTGTTGGGGTTTCTGAAGCATAAAGTGGGAAAAAGCCAGAAGAAAGACTTTTTCTTGTCCTGGGAAGGCAAGAGGGGAAATAATGAGGAAAAATAAAGGTGTTATAGGGTGGTTTTTAGGATGATAGCTTAAATAAAAGAAAAAAAAAAAAAAAGATTGAAGGGAAACCACAGGGTGAGATATTCCAACGCAGTGTATTGGAGACGAGTCTGTTGGTTTCTCAAGTGAAGTTTTTACTGAGAAGATTCCTCTTTTTAAATTCTTAAGAGTTTTAAGACAAAATCCCTACTGGGGGATGCTTTAGAGAGACAATAATTTTATTTAACAATTGAATTTGCAACCTTTGCTGCACTTTCTCACAGCTGACTTAAGGCAAAAGTTGTCTTCAATGTAATTTTCTCCTATATTTCTCAGAGCAATGCCTGAGAACTCTGCAGGCAGAATCCCAACGTAGGACCCTGCCTGTGAGGGCTGAAATTTTGTGGCTCAACATGTTTGGTTGCTGTCAGTGAATGAGGAAGGCTGAGGAGAAACACAAAGGAGCCTGTGTTCCTAGTCATGCCAATCTTTTTGGCTCCCAGAGAACAGGTGCATTTATTCTTTTCATGGATAGCTCTAAATTGCCTTTTTTCCCCATCTGGATCCCTGCTGTTGCCAGTCCCCCTCCTCGCCCTTCCACACTCTTCCAAAAAAGCTTTCAAAAGCCTCAGCTTCAGGGAAGGACACCCAATATCGTACTGGGGTAAACAGCCTTTCATATATCTTCCCTGGGCATTCTTCTCTCCAGATTCTCAGGAGAGCTCCCATTTTCACTTTGACATCTGACAGGAGGTGGCAAGGGTTGAGCTACCTTGTAGAGACTGACTGTTCTGATGTTGCTCTGATTAATCCTGCTATGGCCAACATGGTGTGATGTCCATAGTTCCCTTTGCTAATAAGGGAAAAGTTGAGATTGCAACACACCTAATGTAAAATATTAAAATACTCCACAATGAGGGGTTTCCACAACCAGCCTGAATGACCTTACTGGGGAAATTAAAAAAGGGCAATGATGATGGTGCCAACACTTTTTTCCCCCTATTTGTGTACATGAACACACATTAAAAAAAAAGGTTGTTTTTTCAGAAAAAAAGAGAAATGTTATGGACATAGAATTCCTTAAAAATTATTGTAAGAAGAAAATTTTTTTATATATATATTTATATATTTACCATGACCATAAAAATAATGCTTTCAATTCTGCAATGCCTGTTTTTGACAAGGCAGATCTTACACCAGCCTCAAGCTGATGCAAGCTGTCAGAGAACCAGATCCAACAGTTTCTTAATCCAGAACTTCTTTTGCTTCATGTAATTTTCACATTCATGTATTAGCGATATTCAATATTCACATAATAGTTATGTTATACATTTAGGGCCAAAAAGAATTAGTTTTATTTCTTCATAACCTTGTTCTTTTAAATGATGGTAAGCACAGCATTTATTACCATTCACAGATATTTTAAAAGGGCTGTTCCTGAAAATGAATACTGTAGCTTAGTACTACATATTAGCTGGATCCAACCCTTTATTATATATTATGTACATATCTGTAAGATACGGCCATTTTGTTTTGAATTTGGAAGACTTCTTTCCACTTGTTGCCTTCAATGTCACTTAAGACTAAAGACAGATAAGAAGGCAATCTGTGTAAATCCTTCAATAATTCACAACTTTGATCGTTGACAGTTTGTTTAGAAATGTGTCTATGTTGCTTAAATGAAAAGAGAAGTGAACAGAACTAAGATCTGCCAATGAACAGATCCTTATTTCATATTTTTGATATTTATTTCTTCCCTCATCGCTTCTCTGGAAGTGATGTCACTTGTCAAAAGAAATTATTAATGCTCTGTTCCTTAGTAGCAGCAATAGGAAGCCACGTTTCTTATCATGTGCTTCTCTTTGCAACAGAATCTGGATAAACCTCAAGTCCCATGCTTGCCAAAAAGATTTGTCATTTCATCCCGTGTGAGAGATTCATGTTGCAGAATAGGGACTGAGGCTGACCTCTTGCCCTTCAGGGTGGTATCCAAATGGTCGGAAAGATTTGCACCAGCTCAGGAGTGCAGACAGGCTAGTTACAAATCACTTCCTCTCCTATCCCTCTTGCCTGATGGAAGAGGCTGAAGTGTAAATGGAGGTGACTGCAGTATGGGGAGACAGTATTAAATTTTATTGCTGCTCTCTTTGAATAGAGCAGCAGAACTTCTCCTGAAGTGACAGCACAACACCTGCATTTTTAGAAAGTCAGTGACACAGATTTAAAATACAAAAAAAATTGATTACTGAGGTGGGACATATACTTTCTTATACAGACCACATGGTCAGATTCAGCAGTACTTCCTTGTTTTGAAGGGTCTGCTTCAGAAGACGTGGAATCTAACCACATTAACATTTTTAAATTTTTGAGAGGCTGTATTTTAAAACCTCTCCCCTCAGCTTCTGGGTTGGACAGTATCCTTTGCCAGAACAAGTTCCCTGGACTCCTTTTACACCACCAAAAGTTCTCAAGCTTGATTTTGAGAGAAAAAGTAAAGCCCTGTAAAAGCAAATAATTAGACTGAATGGAAGGGACCAAAGCTAAGGAAGGTAAAGCTTGAAGCACCATTACCAGAGATATACCCATGAGGAGTTAGCAGAGCCATTAGATGAGAAAGCTGTGAAGTGTTTAACTAGGAAAAGGACACCCTACTTACTAAGACTCTCCTAAGCACACACCATGAAATTTTACTCACAGTTGCAAAGCTGAGGTAGTGGGACCTATTGAACCGAGAGATGAACTAAGAGCCAAAAGCTGCTATGTTCAAACCTGGGCTTTGCCCCTATCTCACTATCCACAGTCAATTCATTTAATGGCTCACTGAGTGCCTGTGTTGCTATGTTTAGATGCAAATCATATGCTTATCTACTCATCTGAGTGAAGCGTCATTAAAGTTACAGGAATTTGAAAATTCAGGCTTTAGAGACTAAATCTGATTAAATTTCTAGCACTGTCTTTTATGTATTTAATATTAGCTATATAGATGTATTAAAAATTCTGCAATTTTTAGATCCTATAGTCTCAACTATCAAGACATCTATAGAAGTGTGATTAAGGCAAAACGTTTTGTCTTTGATGTTGTGCCACAGAAGAATGTTCAAGGAAAAAGGCTGACGACTGAGAACAGTAAGCAATCTTTTAAAATGTTTTTTATGCCATTTCTGCTATTGTTTCTGTCTCTTGTGGCTCTGTAGTTTCTTCAGAGTAGCTGTCTTTTCTGCATTTGCCACTGAGATCAATAGACATGTTAATTAAAGGAAAATCTGCTGGAGGTTGTAATTTTCTGTTTGGGATTTACCCTGGTCCCTGGCTGCAACACCTCACTGGCCTTCAGTGATATTTCCACTAGTGCAAGTGTGTCTACTTAACAAGCCCCCACCAGACTCCCTCCTTTACAAAGTGACTTCTGAGGACAGTTAGTTATACAAAATACACTGTGCATCAGCATTACTATTCCAAATAAACCATCATGAGAACATATTTACAAAACAACCCTAATTACCACAGCCACCCCACTGCCACATCATTCTCAAATGAGACAGATCTGCATTTCTGTCCTAAATGCACTGTTTGTGCATCTTCGCCTTCCTATCTGTGAATCAAAGGAAGAAAGTATCTGGGTGTAAAGCCATTTGTGCAATGGCAGTGGAGATATAGACTTGGTGGAACCCAGGAGAAGGGACTTTACCAACTGCTGAGATGCAAACATTAATTCAGCTGGGTACAGCATTTAACCCTAAAGTGGTGAAGGGCAGATAGTGAAGGTTTTCCAGTTATTTTGGCTAGCAAATGCGAAACACAACAACTCAACAGGTTTTCAGTGTATCAGGCAACATGACCAGTGATGGACCAACTGTTCTGTGTAAAAATGGTGAGGCAGACAACCAGCTCAACAACACGGATTCAAGTTCAACAGAGTATGTGCTGGCAATAGAAGAAAAACTGAGGACAAAGAGCAATGACATGCTTTCCAGGAGCAAAAAAGGCATCCTCTGACGCTCTGTGTGACAACTATTTTCATCAGGTTCAGTGAAAGCAAGCCAAAAAACCAAAAAGGCTTCCTGCTGAAAATAGGCAGTTCGAGGCTTGTTATTGTGCATTTTGTCTGCACCTATGTGTGGGCTGAGAATCCTTTCTGCTAGGTTTCTTGCTTTTTAAATATATCACAAACACATGCACAGACGAATCGTGAGGCATAGATCTGTCAGGCAGCAGACTAATGTCAGCACTTCAGCCTCCTGGCTGTCAGGTCTGATTTCAAATAACCTTTTGTCTTCTTATTCCAGCTACTAAATTACAGATCAAGTGAAAAATGTAATTATACCCCAAAAGGCCATGGATACCATCTTAAAATACACTGAACTGTGAATGGAACAACAACAATAATAAAAAGATAAAACTACGATTACCCGTGGTGCATAGCTAATCCAAAATGCTCCACAGTCCCACATGGGTTATTATAGAACTGTTTTCTATTTGCCAATTTCTGTTTTAAAGGGACAAGTACCCCCCACCATTTTTAGTATAATTTTGATATTTGAAGTCTTGTGAAAAATAAATCTCCCCTGTGCTCTGTTATACTGTCACTGAATTCTATTGTATCTGTTTTCCTGAAGATGATGCAGAACGTAAGCACTTTCATTTTTTAAAGTAGTATCAAGATGGGAATATCGAGGCTTATTTTCTGTGCACAAAGTTAGCTGCTAAATTTCTACAGAAAGAAAAAATATCAAAAGCCTATAGGAATATATTCTTTTCTCAATTAGCTCTGAGTATGTTATGTTGGATTGGAAGTGCTATCAAATACTGAATTAACTTATTTTTTCATCTGATTATTGGAATATTAAATATACAAGGACTTTTCCTGGATTCTTGCACATGTCTATAAAAATATAGCTGTTCAAAATACTAAATTATTCTTAGCAGCACCTGGCAAGATAAAAATAGGTGGTGGTGTTAAGAGTGCAAACCTCCACAACTGTTAACCCAATCTACATACAATCAGGAAGGCTGCTGATGGCTGAAATTTTTTATCTCCTCTTATTAATGTCATGATTCTTACCTTTATTCAAGAATACAAACTCACGTTTTAAAAGGAAAATAGACAGGCAATAAAATGTGAAAGCATTAACATTTCAGTCACTGTCCCTTTATTTGCAATCTTCTACTTCAAATATAATTTGCAGAAGAATCAAATTCACCATTCCCATCTGTTTGCACCAAAGAGGGTTCTTCTGAGTTAGAGAAGATACGATTATTTATTACCTCATAGAAAGCTCAGGCACTAGCTGATACAGTACTCTGTTCCCAAGTCCAATCTTGAATTTTGCTGCAAGTGAGACGTTCTGCTTGTGTAGTAGAAAGTCTAGATACTAAATTGAACTAAATGGACTGATTTATTCCCATTACAAATCTCTACTTAAAAGATACTGAGCAAGTAGATGTCTGAACTCCATTTGTGTTCTAATGCGCAGCACTTTAATCTCCTGATTACTGTCATCCAGTAAGATGTACGTACCAAGATCTGCAGGTAACCTGGTCAGAGCAATGGCTCACATGCTCAGTGAACTGCACTGGAGCTGATGTATTGAACAAGCTGCCTATGCGGTACCTGTTCAGTAGGCTGGCTCCAAGGCACAAGGCGCTCCAGCCCCAAGGCACTGGACTCTGTGGACGTATATCATGACAGACTTGTCCACATTTCTAGTTCTGGGCAGCTCTAACGGGACACCTACATGCCTCGAGCTGTGGCTATATGGGCTCACTCTCACTTCAACTGGGACAGTATCATGCCACCTTCGTTGTAGAGCATACACTGTGACCTGCAAAGGAAGAAAAGGCTGCACGTACCCTACCCTAACTATTTATTTGCAACATAAAATTTAGTGAGAAATAGAACAAAGGAAATTACAGAAGGTTTTGTATTTTCTCATGAAATTCAATGTCTATAGCTAGATGAGACAGAGCTTGTACACTGCTCACATGTGGAGAATGAAACTTCAGCCCCTGAATTCGAGAGCTGATTGAAAAAACACAGATGGAAAAGTTCCCTACAAAGTATCATGTGGAAGTTATACAAATCCTGCATTGCACGCAACATCTCATAAGAAGCAAGTTATATCAAATGGTGACTTGACTTTATTCAATTGGGATTCTTCCAGCCCACAAAGAAACCACAATCCAGACTTCTCCCTTAATTCCTAGTACTTTGAGGTCTACAAGAAACCAAATGATGTGAATGATGTCCTTGAAAATACACTCTCTATAGTCCAGCCTCTGCCAGTATACTTCATTTTCAGCCATTCTGGAAGTGCCTTAAGCTTTGTCTGCAAATTCACTTGGCCTGACACTCGGCAATGCATTATAGACCAGATGGATTTAGGAAACTGCAGTGACTGAATTAATCAAATTAAAGTGAGGGGAGAAGGGAAATAAAAGGAAATTATTTTTTCCTCTACTTCCTAAAATATATGAGTAAATGGAATTAATTTATTTGAAAGAGTTGCCCAGGTGTCTCTCTGTGTATTTATATTATAAAACACAGCTTTGTGAATGCAGCCCAGCAGTGGCCAGGGATCCAGCCACTGTGTGCAGGGGACCAGGCTAGGCTCACTGTCTGAATTACACACTGGTCTACTAATACTTGCCTGAGAGCTGGGAAAACAACAGACATAAAAAAACCTTACAGAATATGAGCATCGAGAGATACTACTGAAAATGAAAATAGGTATAAATTAATCTGTGGTACAAACCTGACCAGATTCTCCTGATGCCAGAGCACAGCTGCTCTAGACACATTTTTGATGCCCTAAGGCAAGCTGTAAGATGTTCAGCTTTTGCCCCACGACATCCCCTGGCATCAGATAACACAATAGTTACGGCCTGCTTCTTCTGTGTGAGGATAGGACAGGAAAGGGAAGGGGAATGGGACTTTCTTCTATCCTTGAAGAACACAGGCATGTCTGGGGCACGGCGAGTGTCAGGCAAGGGAAGGATTTGTCCCCATAATCCTGTTCTCATAGCAAGGTCTACTTTCCACACTCCTCAGCACTGGCATAATGAGCACACCCCAGTTCAGACCTATATATTTAACTCCCTTTTTATACAGCCCACTTTGTGTGTAAGAGCTTGTACTGAACAGCTATAATCAGTTCTGTCAACTCAGAGGGCCATACATGAGTTACAGCAGAGCAGACTGACAGATGACGGGATTCATCTCAGAAATCCAGCTGGTGGTGAACGTGGGTCAACACCTACAACTCCCTTCCAGGGAGAGCTGCAACAACCTGCGCAGCCAGCACTATGGATATCTCCTGCACTAGAGAAGTTTATCTTCATGGTATATGCATTTAGTCCAAAGTATCTATCTGTCTTTGTAAATTATCAAAAGGAAGAATTAAGAATTTTTTGAGCAGACATATTGAACATGGAATTTTTTCAGCTGAGGCTAAGCCCCGGTGATGGCTGTGGCACTGCATTTTCTCAAGACTGCAGCATGTGAAAAGACATTTCTGTAAGCTAGGTATATTTATTCTTTCACCAATGGAGAAGCAGCAGCATATGGAAAACTGCAGCCTGACTGACTTAACAGGTGTCACACAGACACAGAATAAAGGCATATTTTCTTTCTTTGAGTATTTTGCCCAAACCACTGAATGCTATTACCTTAAAATACCAGCTCTGAAATCAAAAGCTGTGCTTTGTATTCACATCAGGAGAAATGTTAGGTTTCCTTCATTTGACATTAAAAATGAATTATATATTCCTACATTGAGCCTTTCAGACAAGTAAAATAAGTAAATCATACTATGTCTTTCCATATTAACCCCTCTCACTATTTACACAATTCCTCTGAGACTGGACCTTCTGTAGGACCATTGCCATGTACACCTATTCCTTACTGCACTGCATTTAATCATCTGTGTATTAATATAGAAGTGACTTTGAAGCTAAAGAATAACTTCAAGGTTTTGTGTCAAGATTTTTAAGAACAAGATGAATGCTTGTTGTTAAAAAAGGCATCAGCCAGTCACGTTCCCATGAAACTACACTCATCATAAAAGCACAAATGGGTGTCAGCAGTGTAAGATGCCCTAATACAGTCCCTGGAAACTGTTAAGTAAATATGCCACCTAGTGTTTAATTGGCACAATTTCATTTGTAAATCATCTTGATTGATTCCTTCCAAGCTCTTCCCTGCAAGTCTACGTGGTACAGAATCTGACAGAAGTATCTGGAGACACCTTCTCCACTTTCCCACCGTCCCTCCCCCAAAAAACCCACCCTATAGCTTTCTCACTGAAGATATATCTTCATCCTCAGGGACTGTTTAGCTCCTGATGGACTCTGCGCCAAATGGCCAAGCTACTCTCCCAGCCCATCTTTTTCATTTGAGGACCCCACACCTCTGACTGCTATGAGCAATCCAGAAGGCACTGAGAACTGACCATAGGGTGTCACCCTTGCTATGAAGATCCCAAAAAAGCCCATGGGACTTCAGAAAAGCTGCCCTGTACCACCAGCCAAATGGCACCTGGTCCAGCACCTGGGCATGAAGTGAAGGAAGCAGGGTCTTCCACATCTCCCTGCCTACAGGTGCTGGGCATAATCATTTTAAGAAGCAGAAACACTATTCCAAGCTCACAGCTTGCCAAAAGGGGACAATGAGTTACTGCAGCATAGGTATTGTTTAGATGGATGGATGAACCCACTGAAAATCAGGGAAAGAGGCTTTCAAAGTATAACAACAACTATTTCTCTTCACAAGCAGTGGAGACATAATTTCTCCTGAGGCTATGGTAATGTTCTCCTTCCTCACCTCTAGCCTCTGCTTAATAGTGGCGCACCTGGCTTAAATGCAAACAATCCTCTCACTCTCGACAGAAGAGATACTCCAGGTATGTACGTGGCTTGGCCCCTTTTCCTGTGCTTAAAATATGACAAACTGTCTTCTTACATTTCCTAATTGAGATTCTCTTGATGTTTCTGTCATGGAAACTCATTTCCAGGGATTAAATTCCTGTACTGAGTCACATCATAGCACAAACCAACGTAAGTTTACGGTAATGTCTTGTTTGCACTTTTTCCAGATCAATAGAAGTCCTAAATGAAACTCTCGTCCCTGCAGTACTTCATCAGGTACCTCTCCCCAGCTTATCAAGCCTCTGCCTATCTTTATTCTTTGCTTGAAATTCCTCTACCTATTTTTGGTCCATGTGACCGTGTTCATGCGTCAACCAATTTGAATTAATGTCAAGAGTATGATTCCATGAGACATTGTACTACTTTGCTAAAAAACCAATTATTCTGCATCTGCTGCATTCTTTTCATTCAGCACTTTTGTAAATCTATCAAAAAGGCAATCAAGTCTAACTGGCAGTATTCATTCTATATAACCCATGCTGACGACCGTGCACAGTCCCACTGTTCTCCAGGGCTGAGAATACATTACAAGAAAGAGCCCATTGTTACCATTTGTAGTTTTCACACCACAGCGTCCTCTTTTTCAAATATTAGCAGTTATAAAAAGCACTGGTTCCTGACCTTTGCAGTCAAGTCTCAGCGGAGAACGCTGTCAACAGCATGCACTTCACTGTGGTCATTACTGGTTGTCGTCCCGCCTAGGCTGCTGCCTTCTCCTGCTTAGCTGCCTTCTCTCTGCTAGCCCTGTGACTGCGACTGCACCTGACTGATAGCTGCTCACCCAGTCTGGAGGTGACTGGGGAGATTCTTGCACTTGGATTCCCAGTATCCCAGATGCAGGGTGAGGGTGCAGGCTGCTGAGCTGGCTCTCTGTGCCAAGAGGCCAGATCAAACAGAGGACATTTGCTTGGGCTCTGCACCTGATTTCACTTGAGTGCCCATATGCCTCAAGGGTGAGACCTTCTACACCCTGAGTATGGAAGAAGATGCTCAGTGGATATGACATACACGTTTTATGCTCAGAAAGGATAATATCTAGAGTGTGATAAGACATGCGCCAGTCAGTGTGGAGAGACATAGAAAGCTGGCCAAGACGTTCCTTGGCAGAAGGTTTGCAGAGCGCGCAGGATATAGAAGAGGAAGAACTTAGTGTGTCTTATCTAACATTAAGCATTTCATGGAAGTCTTGGACATTAGGATCGTAGATGCAGTTAATTTCTCACTAGTGAAGTGACGATTCAGGATTGAATCATAGAATGGTTTGGGTTGAAAGGGACTTTAAAGATCATCTAGTTCCAACCCCCCTGCCATGGGCAGGGACACCTTCCACTAGACCAGGCTGTTCAAAGCCCCGTCCAACCTGGCCTTGAACACTGCCAGGGAGGGGGCAGCCTCAACTTCTCTGGGCAACCCATTCCAGTGTCTCACCACACTCACTATAAAGAATTTCTTTCTAATATCTAATCTACATCTACCCTCTGTCAGTTTAAAACTCTTATCTCTCATGCTGTCACTACCCTCCCTGATAAAGAGTCTCTTCCCATCTTTCCTGTAGGCCCCCTTTAAGTACTGGAAGGCTGCTGTAACGTCTCCCTGGAGCCTTTTCTTCTCTAGGCTGGAATGTACTCTCCACCCTTGGGGAGGAATCAAATAACTGCTCCTTAGCTATGTTGGCAAGACATCTTCATCTATAAAGGATGATTCAGAACCTAAATAATATTTTTTCAGGCACAGAAAACCACTGAGAAATAGGACTAGAAGGTACTTTAGGAGGTTTTTCTCCTGCTTGCCTCAGGTATCAGTGCTACCTGTGCCATTTCTACCAGATGTTTTCTAACGTGTTTCTATGCCTTATAATGAGGGAGATTTTGTTATTCCCTCAGGCACTCCATTCCAGTGTTTCACTGTTCTTTCCTTTTTTTCTCCCTTAATAGCTAACCTGCAATGTTCATCACTGTATTTCAGGCCTATCATCTCTTGTCATGTCCAGCATGAGCACAGAGGACATGTTATCTTTTTCCTTTTAATGAGTCAAGCAAATATATGACCTAAACAAGCACATCACTAAACCCACTTATTTTCTAAACAAAATATAAAGGATAAATATTAAGTCACTATTTAAACACTTTCCTTTTCACACTAATTCCAAGTCCTCCACTAACTGAAATTAGTATCTATCTTATTCTTAAGTTGAACACTTGTCTTCCAAGATCAAAACGTGGCAGTTTAGAGGCACTTGTAAAAGTTTAGTGCCTATTCCTACACAGTGTCTCAAGATTCATGCAAGACAATCAAGTATAGATTTTATATTTAAAAAATGGCTTTTCATTTTCCAGTGACTAGACAAATGAAATGTTTACGCTGAAGGCTCCATCCCAATCCCTATGGAAGTTTGTTTATACTAATTTAATACCATCAAACCATGTAAAGAGCATAAAAGCCAAGACAAAAAAACCCTCATATTAAGGCTTTTATTTTTAATACATGAAACTAAGCATGGGTTTTATGCAAGAAACATTTAGAATTATTAATATGCTCATAACAGGAAAATAACCAAGAGGAAAGGATTAATTTATGTATTCAGCAGAGCCTAGCTGCAGATATAGTACTGTACTTGAAGAGCCAAGTGGCATTTGCTTTAGGACTACTATAAGCACTTCTGGTGTATCTACTCATTTTTCGTACTAATCTGACATTCTCATTTGAGAAAATTTCAATCTACAATTGTGGTATTCACACTGCTTCCATTTGGCTACCTTTCTAAAACACTGGATTGGGAAACACTTTGGTGGTAACAAAATTCATATTCACCTTTGCTCCATATGCTTAGCAGGGCCCTGAACTGCTCCAAGACCCAGTGAAACCTTCAAGGGTCTTTCCATTAATTACAATAGCATTTGGATCAGATCATATCTGTTGTATCATGTCATCTGTGTAAATCAGTGTTGTCTCCAACTTACAACCTCTCTTCAGGCATAATCATATCACTTATTCTGCTTAAGGCAAAAGTCATGAATCCTAAACTGATGGTAATAACATAACATAAACCAGGAACCTGGAGAGATGTTAACAGCTCAGGCAAGCAATGTAAGCAAATACTTTTCAATGGAAACTCTTTCTCTTGATTCCCTCAATTTCTATTACTGTTAAGATGAACGCAAATTATTCCTCTCAAAAATCCTTGCCTAATCAGGCAAAACATTAGGTATTAGTTAGGAACGCCACAGTCAGCTACAAAGCAGCATCCCTCTTTGTGTGCATAAACATAGACAGCCAGAAGGAAGGAATTGAAAAAGATACTTTCCACGATTTTACTTTAGTAGCTTTCTTATTTTTATTTCTTATATATTGCCAATTTCATATTTATGATGCTTTAAACAAAAAAGAAGCTGTAAAGAGACCCAGCTGGAAAACACAAAAGAATGCCAACATTGAAAGGCAAAAGAAAATGATCAGCTAGCTATATTTTCAGTAAGATGGTATTTGTCTCACTCAAAATATAAAACTGCTTACTAAAATACATATACTGATAGATCTACTGAATTTATCTAAACTCCTCCTTGCTGTGGTATAATACCAATGAGCATTCTGGATGAAATCTGAATTGCTAACAGTTATTCAAGAAGACATTTGGGTATGTAGTTAAGGACTCATGTCAGGACATGCTACAATTAAGTATGTACATGTGGTAAACTGTGTGTAGAATACTTGCAGGACAAGCCTGAATGTCTGATGAAAGGAATTCATTACTCCCAAAGTCATTTTGATGTATAAGTTTGTTGCTTCTAGCAGCAAAAATGCCACACACCTTTTATCACTGCATCTATTACTGAAATCTACAGATAAAGGCCACCTCCATGTCTAGGGTTTATGTTGCTGCTTATCAGTGTGGCGTCTGAGCATCTTCCAGGCAAAATCAGTACTGCCAGGGAGACGTCCGTTATGAATTCTATGGCTATGCATATAGGAGTGAGACTGTAATCCCTAATAAAAGAAGGTGGTGGGTTGTTAATGTCCCTGTAGAATTGAGCATTTTAATTTGTTCTGACCAAGCATGTTGCAAAAACCAGGGAGGTGAAGGCAATGTAAAACATACCATGTCAAATTATCAGTGTTGTTCCAGCCCAGAGTCTGCAGGAACAGATGTTTCTGCTCACTATCTTCTTAGCCCCATGATCGGCTGCTGGGACAGTGCAGTACCCTGCAGCCCTCGTGTGGAAGGAAATGCTCAACATCTGGATAGACATCTCAGCAGAGAGTTAAACACTAGCTAGCAACCTGTAATAGGATCATTAGAGGTTTAGAGGAGCTGCAGAATGGGAAGAATAATGAGTAAATGAAAGACTGAAAAGATTTCTTTATCATTGGCTAACAGCAGTACCTGTAGAAAATTCAATGAAGAGACAAAAATAGAGTGGTAAGATGAGGCTAAAAGGCCTTCAGAAAGGGACGTGATGTGAATAACAATGTAGAAGTGTAAATACTTACAAGAATTGAACTAAACCAGAAGTTGTCTTAAAATTGGTCGTCTCCTGTACAGCTTTGATGTAAGGAAAACTGCAGTGCCCCTAAAAAATTAGTTCCATAACCAGATTACATCTCCAATTAAGGGATGTTAGAGAACAGTCTTTCCTGGAAGTCCTGCATTTTCTTCTGTGGGAAACTGTGTGTGAGCAGCATGACTAATGAGGACAGTAATACCAACTACTAGGAAAGTTATTCCTCCTTTTCTGTCACCTTTGCCTTAATAGGAATAGCTTTCTTATCTGTCTATTGCTTGTGTGGGATTTTCTGTTGAGGAAACCTACAACCTTCCAGACTCCATAATATGCTTATCATTTCAGCTCTTTAGTTCTAGCTGCAGTATTAACTATGGGCTGTCATTTGCACTTAAATGCCCCATAATGAGTTCCAGCAAACCAGATAGGGAGGTTACCATGTCAGGCAGGAATACACAGTTTTCTGCACTGTCCTGCTGTTAAATGAAGACTCCGCAAACAGCTCGCTCTTGGTTTAGCGCAAACTGCACCACTATTCTTTACAGACCATCATTGTTAAATGCCTCTTGCTGCTCCTGGCATGTACTTGCAACCAGAGAGCAGAACAAGCACTCCAGCCCAGGCTCCAAGCAAACTCATATTTCATGTACAACCAGTATGTTTGAACTGATTGAACCAGATCCCACTTGGAGAGAAGTTGATGGGAGCTTTGCCAGGATCCAAGTAAGCGGAGACCTGGCACTGACAAAACCTTCCTTAATCTTTACTGCGTTTACCAACAGTTTGCCCTCAGTCAGATAGGTTAAGATCATTCTTTTTGCAAATACTTTAAGCTCAGTCACTGCCAAAAGTTTTCTTTAACTCCAGACTGCTGTTCTCATTGCGTCCCTCATGCTAACATGAATACTTGAGAAGTTATAAGGCAACCCAAACTGAGGAACTGCTCCTGCATAAGACCAGCATAGCAAAGAAACAAGGTGCAGCACACAGCCTTTGCCTGACACAGGGCACTGTGTCACAGTGTCCAGGTCCCACCTGAGGCACAGGGTGGCTGCGGCAGTGCACAGGGCAGGTCACAGGAGTGGGAATGGAAGTGCAAGAGCTGGGAACCAGGACGGTTACTCATCAGCAACCGTGCCAGATTTTGCCTGATCAAAGCAGTCATGAAACTCCAGCTTGCATTTACTTCCAACATTTCAATTCATTGAATATATTTTCCCAAATTACACTTGCCGATGTAGGATTAGACAATGAGAATTTTTTTCTCCTTGCCTGGGACACAAGGACCACTGACGCAGTAAGGCAGCAGTTGTAGAATAACATGGTATGTGATAGCAATAAATGTTTCAGAACTACATATTTTACTGACAGACTACTGCAAAGTTTTCACTCCTACACGTGAAGATTAATTGTTTACAGCAAGTTACACTTCCCCTACATTCACCACTAACGTGAATTACTGGTAATTAATTACAGTACATACCAGTACTGGGTACTTATCTGCCCTACATCTTCTAGTATACATTCATTTGCCCCAAGTACAGCATTCCATAAGCAGAGCAAACACAAAGCAGGCAATCACACTTGCTCAAGCTTAAATTACAACCCTAAACAGACAACATACAATCTTCAAATGTTCTTTTCACAAAAAACTATTTCTCTACTCAAAATCCCTTCTGAAGCTGGATCCTGCTAAAACGACAATTGCCTACACTGCTAAGAAAGTATTTACAGCATGCTGTTCTCCCACAACACTTCATTCCTAAAAATGACTGCAGCTCCTTTCAGATTAAAGATTTGTTAAAACTATTTGGATTAAAATTTGGAATCTGTGTCTACAAATCTAGCACCTCTTTAAAGCCAAACAGAAACAACTTTCGGATGAAATGTTGGCATAAAGTATCTTAAAGCATAAATGTTTTCTTAGGCCTGTTACAAAAAATGTTGGATAAAAAGGCATGAACAACAACAGCTTAATCCAGCCCATGAATCACAAGCCCCTTCTGGAATGGGCATGACTCCACTAATTACAACCTCAAAGAAATTATCATTATGGGAAAAGACAGGTACCCCAGGCAGTACCAAGACTTTTCATCTGAATGTGTGCTCCTCCCGCCAGCCCGTGCCTTGGTGGCTCCCTTCCATCGACCTACCCCATGGGGAGTGGCGGTGCTGGAATGACTGAGACGTTGAATAATCTGCTGTCAACATTGGAGGTGACAGAATGAGCAGACTCCCCGGATGGTGTTAACAAACCCGCTAAGGAGACAAATGCCTTCAGATGCATTTTCACACTCTGGAATTGGTTTCAGTATAAAACAAAATCTCACTTGTAAAAAGCCTAATCTGTAAGAGGAGTACTGATGCTTAACCTTAGAGTGCTAAATTCTCACCTTCCTCTTGAGAAATAATGGAAGTTTCTCTCCTGCATGTATGGCTTCTCCCCATCGTTTCTGAAACATTCAAAATACTCCAGGCAGCACTTTCAAATAAACCAGCTCAGTTACCAAAAAATTACATTTTACCTGTTCAACTGGCCAGAGAAAACACACCTTATAAAAAACTCAATGATTTTTCACACATGCAGAAAAGAATATACTTTACAGAAAAACATCATACTGAATATTCATTCACTTATTTCTATGGGTCTGAAATTTATTGGAGTAATTGAAGTGGGTGAAGGTTTTGATTTGTGGGCAAACCATGGCCTTTGTCTAAAATACTGTACAACACATGACAGCCTCAAGCAAAACATCTGATACAACTCTCACTGAACTACCACTTCCCCATATTATTTTTATATTTTAGAGGACTTCTGAAGTTTATATAAAAACAAACATTAAATTCCCTTTATTCTTACCTTTGTCCCTACATGCTATTACTGACAAATGCTTGATATTTCACTGGTTTATTCCAAAGCCCAGTCCATACTTTATCTGAGGTTACTGTGAGCAACAAATGGGAATGACAACCCCTGAGTCTTTGTCTGCTACCCAAACCTCTCATGAGCTTCCCCCAGGAAGATATGAATCAAAAGCAACCATAGTAGGCTTCACCATATAGACTTCTGTGAATTTCTTTCAGTTCCTAATAATTTAGTTGACATAATCTTTTTTTTACAGAGATTCGCATGAGATGATGGAAAACTACCGGTGCCTGTAGAGAAGCCCACTGGGAGTCCTAATTATCAATAGTGAGGCTTCAGCTGCTACGGCAGGTCTTCAGCCTGTGAGCAGACCACCTTGCCTATTTAGTCCCACTACTCTTGTAGCTGTGATTGCTCCTACTCCTCCTGGCAAGAAAAGTATGTTCGAAACAGCTGCTATTCCTCCTTCTGTTGCTTCTCCTCAGTGGGAGGAAGGCAGAGAGGGTTGCCAAAAATGTAATGGCTTAGGTGAAGCCAGCTATTTTTACACAACAGTGCAGCCACACAGCCCAGTCTTGCAGGCTGCTACTGCCTGCATGTTTGGAAATCTGGATGAGCACCAGTCCTTGTAGGGTAAGGACCCACGGTACTGCCTTTCACGTCATGAACCACCTCAGAGGTAAGTAATACTCTAAACACTTTAATTTCATTCAGCTGCAATACAAAAGAAGACCTAATCCTATCACTAATGAGATCCAGAGGTGTATTTTCACTATTGACAGCAAGTTACATCAAGTCCAAACATTTTCAATCACAGGTATCTGGAAATAGGGATGCAGCTCTCCACTCACTTTAAGCCAATAACATGTTTTTGAGCTGTCATCAGAAAAAAGTGTTGGCATCCTCTCTGTGCTGCATTTCCACTCATATGAGGTGGATCAGGTAGCAGATCTGGCTGAAAATTCACGTGGTTTTTCTTCTGAGTTAATTTTACCCTGGAGCCGTTTTTTAGTGTCACCCTCTGTGTAGCTGCATAAAGCTGTATGTCAGCAAAAACGCAGTGGTGAAGGAGAAAGGGCAGCGGTTCCTTCAGCAACAGTTTGCCTTCTGTTGGTTTAAAAGTTTTTACAGTACTCACTCGAAACTGCCCAGGCTGAAAAATGACATCCAACCCCAAGCATAACAGAAAACACAATCTGTTCGGAAATATCTGGTACTAGAACAAACTCCTCTGAAGTCTTTGAGAGCCCTTTGAGAGACACAAAAGACCACTGCTCCTCAACTGGAAGAACTGTAAGTAAAACTGAAGACAATTTTGAAATTGTGTCTCTCCTTCTACAAAAAATATTCTCCTGATTTCCTAAGAGAATGTATTATGATTTTCAACTGTCATGATTGCTTTATTATACTACAGTCATGTAATATTTACAGTCATCCCAGTGATGGTCCAGTACTTTCTCGATGCAAAAGAAACTTTTCCAGAACATCCTCTGGACTGCTTTCCTACTGACACAGAAACACCTACAAAAAAACGTTTGTCACACTGCACTATGTTTATTTCTTAGTGGGCCTCAGATGAAGTCAATATTCACTTTCTCGTGACTGTTAACAGCACTCAGAACCAACCAGTTTCCAATCACAGGAATCAACTGAACAAGCACGAAACCCTTCTCTATGGCATCCGCTCCTCTTGCATATTACAATACCATCCAATTGAACCAAACCCTATTGTTATCAGTGGTGGATTAATTTTGAAATAAAACTTGAATGGAGGACTTGTTGCTGTGCCATTCTCCAAAGGACTTCCCTGCAGCAGTATGCCTTCCCTAAAAAATGTCATTGTAAATGGAATTAATTTGTTATAGAGGATGAATAGGTTTACATGACAGGTCAGTTACTCGAGCAATTATTACTACTGTGAAATCCAAACCAGTATATCAACATCCGATGCGGATATGTGAACCCAACAGACAATAACTATGTTAGAAATGTCCTACAGTGATGAGGATACACACAAAAAAGCTGATCTCTTTTCATGTTCAGTATTACTATATGACAGCAAATTCACTCTCTGCTTCTCAAACACAGTCTCCAGTTCCCAACTAGCTACCAGCACACAAGCACTAAAATCATCAGGCACACTGCGGAAGTATGCTTACAAATGTCAGTAAGTCAATTCAGCACAAACACCGGACTCAAAAAAAAGTTTTGTTTGACAGTTCTTACTGCCTTACCACCTGGGAAATGAAAATATCCACATGTCACTGCTTACAAGACTGTTTCTCCTATGTAAAAGATTTTCTAATTTTACATCTTCAGATGGATGCTAACTGCACAAAATTCTCAAATTACCATCATGTAAATAAGTCCTTGTCCATACAATGCTATGGGTACGGGTGCATGTGAGAAGGAGATCAAGGAAAGGCCACTTCAAATGAGAAGAGCGAGAAGAAAGGGAAGCAAACACACAATATCCCAACTTCAGATCCATGAGAAAAAAGGGAAGAAAACACACAATATCCCAGTTTGAGACCCATCCACCAAAGACTTAGCAGAAAAGAGGAGCTTTGCACTGTCAATGGAATGATAACAAACTTGAGCTGTGGTGAAGGATCAGTGAGAACCAGTTTCATAATCTTACTGTGGAATATGCTTGAGTATACGTGGACAAAGAACATAACTTGTGAACAATTTTAGACACAGTTCCTAAGTTAGCCAGTATATATCTATATATATTTACACAGTGAAAACATTTGCATTTGGTACTTATTAGAAAGCTTTCGTCATAAGCTCCAGTCAAATATCAGTTTGGAGCCAAGATCACATTAACAGGATATAAACTTTTCAGTGGGATAGTAATACTTAATGAAGTATAGAAAAATAGAAACAGGTCTTTAGACAAAACACTTTTTTCTCTCAGATCTGCTAGAAAGACTGGTATTAATTGCCAAAGTTTTAAACTGAATACTTACCTTTTCAACTGGGGTATTTTCTTCACTTGTTACACTTGCTTTTCTTGATTCGTTTTTTGTTCTGCTCAGCCGCCGGGACACTTTTTCTCTAAGCAAAGTGGCGTATCCAATGTGTTCATAGATGGGGTTTGTTGTCATTTTGGAAATATACTCAGAAGCCTTTGTTTCTATATACAATGTTATCAAGCCATCTGTAACTAGATCATGGATTGATTCGAATCTTTTCTCCCCAACAAAGTGCTTCCCATCATAGAACAACCTGTAGTTTAAGGTCTGATTACCAAATCTGCAAATACCAGAAAAAAAAGGAGGGAGAGAAGAAAGAGAGAGAGGGAAGAGTGAGAGAGAGAATTCATATTGGCAAAACACTCAGGAGGTTTTGCTGAAGAGTCTGTATATCTGCATTACATATGAAATATGCACATGGTGCAACTGGATCTCTGTGGATACACCAACTCAAGTTCAAACCTAAACCTGACTGCATCACATGAACTGGGCTACAGAACCAATTCTCCATAACAAGCCATGCAATCCAAACGTACGTGGTTTAAATCTAAATCCTAAAAGGACTACCGCAGAGATTGAAAAGGCATGTTTGCACTGACCAGATTTTATACCGGGATGCTTAGCTTAACTGTGTTAAGGGGTTTTCCATCCTGAAACGTGTCTGAGATGCAGAAACTGGCTGCTTAATCACCATGAGTATATTTACAGTCAGTGAAGAGACAAGGGCATCTCTAGCAAGTAATTCAAATCCTAAGGGTCTCAATCACTCTCTGGCAGGAAGCCAGGGTGACCGAGCTCTTAATTCAGGGGCCCAATTAAACATCCAAAGTTCTGTGGGATAACTCTTGCCCCATGCAGCTATTTATGGCAGGTGTAATCTATGGGGTTTTTAAAAGAGTTTTAAAAAGCAAAGTGCTGTAGTAGCACATTCAGTTTATAACACCAATGTTGGAATCCCATTCTTGATTAAAGGATTAAAGGATATGACATTGGGTTAAACGGTTCTTACATTGCATCAAATGTGCACCTATCTGCATACTTTTTTGGGCATTCAAACCAAACTGTTTAAGCCTCTTCTTTTTTTTTGTCCACATTTTTGTATGAATTCCCAATTTACTATCGAATTCAGTTTATGATTTTACAAATAATTATTCAGACGGATTTAGAAATCATACTGTTGTGTCAAAACAACAGGCATTTTGCCATAATCCCCATCCCTTGGTCGTTCTTTTTATTCTTTATTTTGAAATCTCTTTCCAAAGCCCTAAAAAAAAAATCACATTTGCTCTTTTTCAGCTGACAAAAGTTGCTTTTAATTTACACCACTTTTTAGTTGGCATGACTCACCAGCTTTTCCAGCTCTACCATCTGCACATCAATACAAATTCTGAGGATGATTTCAGCACTGTATCACAGCTACTTGGGATAACTCCTTAAAGGATTTTTCCTACTGGCTTACCAGCAGAAGGGTAAAAATGCAGACTTTTATTTTGTGGATATCCCACAGAAGTAATAATGCTATAAAGATTGTAAAATATTGCCATGGAGTTTGCTTTGCAAAACCCAATAGAGTATCTGGTCGTCTTGCCACTAACCCATAGCAGCTTTCAGACTGTCACGTGGGCAGGTTTTGAATGGCACAGCTAAGCCAGGAGTGGTGTATTTTCAAGGAAAGGCACCTGTGAGGGGCAGTGAGGTTGTTGGTTGGGCTCCCGCTATATTTTTCATTCAGTTGAATAGCAGACTCTTACTTTGAAGCAGCAGCATCCCATGCTTCACACTGTATTTCTACAGCAAGCTTGAATTCCAGTTAGGGAAGAAAACTGAAGACCAGTATACTGCCTTTGACAGCTGGTCAGCCACTGGACTTCATGATTTTCCAGGTTTATCCAGGTTGCCGATATTTGTGTACCACACACCACTGAGCTCTGTCCTCTGTTGGGACACTCTCCTGTTCTGTACTCCCTCACATCTCTTACACAGTTTTCAAGGAGAAGCTCTATCTTTACAACACTCAACTCCAGGTAGCAAAAATTTTGAAAATGGGCACAGTCTGCTTCTGAAAAGGGACTTCCTAGCCAAGTGCTAGAGGAGTGACTGAATTGCTGCCGTACTGCAACGGTCAAACTGCTGACAAGAGGGTATAATCATCCTGACACCATGAAGTGTATTAAGTAACAGTGGACACAGACTTCACTCAAAAGGGACTGATATAATCCCCTCCATTAAACACATTTAAATGTGAACTACAAGCATCTATTAAAACAGCATTTACCTGAGAGCAAGAGTATAGCAGCCGGGTTGTCGCTGGCTTTCTCTAAGAATATATGCTCCTTCTACGCCAGCAAGTATTTCATCTGCTTGCTCCCGAGAAATGATCCCATGAAACCTAAGGGAAGACACTTGAGTGAATTACAGAACAATCTGACCAGAAACACCTCCTCCTCCACCCCTGAAACCATTTTAAAACTTCCACACTGCAGAGCATCGTGGTCTAAGCCATTAGGACAGCGCCCAAGCATCTAAAAGTGGTGGGACAGTCATCCAGCTTGGGCAAGTCCAGCATAGAGGCAAACCAAAAACTACACTGTATATGCAGTTTCAGTCAGGCTAACACTCAACTGCACCCAAAGATTATTTTCTGTAAATGCCTCATCTTTTCACAACTCTTCTTCTCTACCAGTCTATGCCCCTCTTCCTTGTTTCATTTCTAGAGGCCTTACAATGGAATTGAAAACTAGGCACAAAGGCATTATTTTTTTTTAAATGGAAATGACTTAAAATGAGAGATCATTCTTGTTATCAGTTTACTTTATTTTTATATTAACATTGCTTCCTCAATTTTGTAAGGGAAACTGACATAAGCAATGGCAACAATTATTCAAAATTCTATTCTGCATATATTAAAATAGAAGAAGATACAGAGTAGCCTTGAGAAAAATACTGTTTTCTTCATTTCAATCAGTTCCTCATTCAGTGTTGGAAAACAGCAATACTTCTCTGACTCTTTTGTCATTGCTATTTTAAGAAAGAAAGAGACCCTAGGATGCACAATTAACCTTACGATAATCAACTTAGTGGTGATCTTTCCATAAGTACAAATGCAGCCTTTACAGCAGTTTGAGTCTTAACTCCTACACACATTTTGCTAGCTGATAAGTCTCTGAGGGTCTCCTCAGAGGTTTTGAAAATTTCTATTTTTGCTGCTGTCTGAAAAAAGGCACTAAAATGTACTGGCCTTTGGCATTTTCTCTTTTCTGACAATACATATGAAGTGGCACATTTCTAATGCTGCCTCTGGCTCGGTAGTGAAAGAGAAGAAAAACACACTGGATGTAAATGCAGTTGTTCCATTCTCTTTATGTTGTCCTTTCATAACTAATATATATTGGAAATATTAGGTTCAGCTGATCTTTACAGAGTGACTTTCTATTCAGAATGATGTAAATTGAGTCACACTTTCAGTCTGTATTGGTGGGGGACACACTCATTTACTGCCACATCCAAATTGAAATGAGCAACCCCTAGATGACATAATTTAAGCATGTTTTTGCCAATAAACGCATGGCAATTCATAAGTCTAGTTAAAAACAATGGGCCTAAGCTATTCACCACCAGAAGCTCATCATAAAATATAGCAGGCTTTAGGTTAGATATTAGGAAAAAAGCTCTTCTGGTGACCAATTTAAGAAATCACTGGGACAGGATACCTGGGATACCTGTGAAATTTCTTTAACCATAGGTGGTAAACACTAGGTAATCCAAGCTTTCTCATTGATACTTTTGGTACATTTTTATAAGGGCATAAAACCAGCTTGTACGTGGTACAAGATCCCCTGAACTCAAGGTGCCTGCTTCTGACAGCAGCCAACAAGAAATGCTTATGGAAAGAGTACAGGAAGCAGTGACATATTTCTCTCACTTCACATCCCTGTCCATCCATCACTGGTTGAGTCAGAAGTTGTGTCCGATCAGCTGTGACCTTACCCTTCATGAATCTGAGAATCTCACTTATAAACCCCTTAGTATCTTTATGCTCTTGGCATCTGCAGCACCCCGTGGCAATGAACTTGAGAGGGACATGGTGCATGTCCGTCTCTTGGACATCCATTGACAAGACCTGTTCATCTTCCTCCTATGGTAGGAGCTGCATCCCTTTGCTCCACTGCTGTTGCACTTCATTGTACCTTTCAGTTTTTCTATAACTTTTCTAAGTTTTTCTATAACCTTTCTAAAAAGGAGGGAGGAGGAAGGAGTAGAGAGAGACCAGAACTACGTGTACTATTTAAAATGCAGCCACATCACAGATTTATATAGTAATGTAATTATATTTTTCTGTTTCTTTCCCTAGAAATTCTTGATTCTCTTTCCGAGCACCTACTGAGCGCTGAGTCAATTGCTTTTATAGGATTGTCCCAGTGATTCTGAAATCTTTCTGAATGATAGTAACTAACATGATCTTGCCTCGGCAGGTTCACCGAGGTGACTTCTTACAGTTCCTGCCAGCCCTGCTGCTCCACGGACCCGGAGTGTGTCAACAGCCAGGCAGGTTCCTGGATATGAGATGGCAGTAATCATTTTACAAGTCCTGTTGTAGGAAGCTTGATGGGTTACTCAGCTAGGTACTGTCTTCAGCTCTGTTGTACTCTAGTGGCTAGATCTGAATCCCCTGTTGTCAAAGATAATATTTAAAAAATGAAACTTCAGTAACTAGGGACAAACTTACTGGCTCTTGAGGTTTTTGATGGTAGAAAAGGATCATTAAACACAGAGGATATGTCTGGGATGGAAGAAAAAGTAGAACATGGGATCTAAGTAATTTAGCTAACGATAAGGGCTAGGGCCTGAGCAGATACTCTAGCAAAGGCCAAATGCCAGATCTGGGTGGTTGCTGCAGTGGCTGTGCCCTTCAACTTCACCTGCCCAAATCACCATGCCAATGCAGGATCCAGCTCCTTTCAAGATATTTATTGGCAAGAAGACTGATGAGCACAAAGGAATTATACTCTAGTGGTCTGCTATTTTCCTCACAACAAAAATACACCTCTTCTGTGGGTATTTTGGACTTCATGACTTTAGCAGGGAAAACAGCATTTACACAGGCAGTAGTATACATGCATACTTCCACAACCATGTAGGGTGGTGAAAGTATAAGAACATACACAGAAAGGCACTGAGAGAGGCAAGCTGCTTCTCTCCTCCCCAGGGCATTGCAGGACCACTGGGAGGTTTAAGCGACAATCAAAATAAAAAGAAGAAATACTCCAGACAATATTTTTTTTCCCCAGCTGTCCTGAGAAAAGCAAAATAAACATGCAGGCTCACATAGCAGCACAGTTCATGGATTACGAGCAGCAGTACTGGACTGTAACATAGCTAAATTATTAGGCTTTCAATATATTTAGTTCAGAGTGTAAGTGAAAGGTAAAATAAAATACTTTATTAGACTTTCATCATGTCTTTTTTTTTGTAGTTCTAGAACAACAACTTCTGGATACACCCAACGGATACTTAGAAGAGGAAAATACTTACTCTCTTCCATAATACTTTGGTCTGTTCTCCACCTAAATTTTGAAAGAAAGGAAAAAAATATTAAAATCATACTCGATTTTAAGTACATAAAAATAAATGATGCTGGTTATTAATGAGGACTACTGCACCCATTTAAGTGATGAAATTCTGCAGATTCAAATCTGTGACTGGAACATGACTACACAGAACAGAAAAATGAAAACAGAAGAGGTGGCTTTATTGATGGATTTTGGGAAGAATAACATGTCTCAATGGCCAAAAAATAGAACTACACATAATTGTATAAAATGTGATCAAACGGATAAAGAATAGTTTACTGCAGTTTTGCCAATCTAGTATTTATAATATAAAGTAAGACTATTTTTGTTATACACCCTTTAGCTTCTTGAAACCATTTTATGCCTATATACGGCAACTGACTATAGATAAAAAGTTTAATATTCTTGGGAAAAACAAGGTTTCTGGATTTAGACCTAGTCTTAAATTCTTCGAAGCCTGCAGCACTTGCAGGCCTGATCCAAAGTACACTGAAAGCTGCTGGAAGGACTCCCAGTGACTTCAGAGAGCTCCGAACCGACTTTTAGGAAGGTCACGTTCTTATCCAGACACTCAGGAGACGCCCGCCACTCCGACCTCGGCAGCCTTCTGTCAAGTTGTGCCAAAGCCAGCCCCCCCCCCCCCCCCCCCAGCCCCCAGCCCGGCCGCCCCCTGCCTCGGCTCGGGCCCTCGCTCGCGCCGGCAGGGGGCGCGGCTGTCCCGGCGGCCGCGCGAAGGCCGCCGCGCGCTTCTCGCGCCACCCGCGCGCGCCTGCTTGCCGCCACCGCTCCCTGTGGGGCGGACGCCGGTTCCTTCCCAGCGCGTCCAGCCGCGTCCCTCCCCAGGCGCTCCTCCCCCGCCTGCATGAAGAGATGCTCCCCCCCCAGCTACGGCACCTACCACTAGTGCCCTCCTACCGGGCCGCAACTTCAGCCGGCGTTTTCACCGTGTCAGCACGACAGAAATTAATACAAGCCATAAAGTCTCCTGATTATCAAAACCCCCCACGTATCTGAGTGCACACCTGAGTGAAGCTGTCCATATTTGTGGAATTACTGCTTCATACACACCGACACGGGCATAGAAAAATCGTGGTTTTAAGACGGTTTCATCCTTTAGTATAAAACCCATGAATTGTCACCATTTTATCTGACTGGAAATAAGCACCCTTGTTCTTGTTTTGATTATATCTCACTAGTTCACTCATAAAAACTTTAAACTGATGAAGGTCTTTTATTTCTGAATAGCAGATCCATAAATGTCACATTTTTGATTCAATAGTCTACACGCCACGCACTATACCGAAGCAGCTGACTTTCTACCCTGCAGTCACTAAGGCTACAATACTGCGCAAGATGAACGAAAGTCCGTACAAGATAATGAGAATCTTCAATGGAAGACCTATGGGAGTTCAATCAAGTCCTTACTGTGCTTCTTTCCCAGCTTGGCATTATTTTTCTAGCATGGCACTAACAATAGCAGCATCATACCCTTGAAACTCCTGCCTAGGAATAATACCTTGATACAAACAGTTTTGAGCCCCGAGGGGCAGGAATAAGAGGAGAAAGCAAATTCTGAAGCGGAGAGAGAGCAAAATCAGAGGAATTGCCAAGTGCAGGTGCTGTGTTCCTATGTGCATATATGGCAACTCAGAGAAGAAAGTGTATGAATTCATTTTTTTAACTTTATATTTTTATAAGTAAAAAAAAAAATCAAGAAAAAGCTGTATTACCTCAGAAAGGAGGTTGTTCATCTGTTCATCTTCAGTAGTGCTACATGACTTTATTATCTTGGAACTGTGCTGCCTTCCTGTCATCCTTATAGACCTTAATGACCTCTCAAAGCATATATTTAGCTGGGAACTTAATTAAAAAATGGGTAAAAGAAGCTGGGTTAGGTAAGACCATCACATCCAATCTTCTTTTTCATGGAAACAAAGGCCACTCAGTACACTGAAAATGATGACAAGGAACAAACAGATAAACTTTCATTCCCACAGAGAGCCAAATAAAACCTTTACACCACAGAAGGTAAAGCATGACTTTCATCTAGGGTTCAGAATCTGCTTCTATTTAAAAATATAGATTTGCCTTGATTTTATGCATACACAGAATAAATCTCAACACATTCAATCTACCTCAGAAAGATAAAAGAATTAACAGTACTAGCAAGCACCCTCAAAATTACCTGTAAGCACAAGTTCCCCCACAAATATAAATATAAAAAAATATATATCTATATAAAACCTCCTATAAAGTATAAAAGCAAACTGGAAATAACTCCTTGAGCAAATGGAGGCACACTTTCTATCCTTCTCACAACACCATTTATAAAAAACCACAAATTTATCTGTGAAATATTTATCATTTAACTAGCAACTGACTGAACTGCCCTGGACACTGAGATTTCCATTTTTCTTGCTGTTCATGAGCTAAAAGATTTGCTCTTCTGAGAATCCACACAAATCCTATATTCTTCCTCCTCTTCCATAAAACAGAAGCCTTCACTCCAGCTTCTTTTAGCATTCTTGTGTCTAAAATAGCCACAACTTCAGCACTTGGCTTTAGGCAAAAAAGATACTGTAATATTTCCTGAAATGAAGCTCCAGATCTGCCAGACCATCCAGGTGTCCCAGAATCTAAAAATCCTCTCCAGTGCTCACAGCAACCTTTAGCCTGAAATAATCATTTCGCTCCTAACCAACTTCACCACTAGGAACAAACACAAGGAAACAAAGTTACAGCAAGATAAAAGATCAAAATAACATCAGGGTCTCTAGATCAAAACCAGAATGTTGGACTGAACTTGGAAATAAACCAAAAGCCTGCACAATTGATGGAGCAGAGGCTTAAAAGTATCAAAGAAGCCAGTAGGTCTGTTTTGTGCTGACTGCAGACTCTGTACAAACTTCAAGGGAAATTCTATGTATCCCAGAAGGCAAAGGTGACTGAAATTCAGTTGGGATTAGCCTTCTCTCTCCTGCTCTAAATGGGCTTGCACACACAGTCAGGCCGCCTAAGAGAATTCTTAGCGGTGGAAAGAACAAAAAATCTGCAGTTAGAAAAGTGACTGTTTCCTAGTGGTAGGAGCCCAGAACAATCGGCCTTATTCTAAGGACATATACACTTAGGTTTTTTTCACAGATAATGGCTATGAAGAACACTTTCATCACTTTCTGTATAACCCTCACAATTTCCTTGTTGAAATAAGGGCCACCTTTCCCAGGTGACCAGTTGCTTTTCTCCATCACTCTGGCCCATCTCCTTAGACATTGAGGATGGGGAGAGATCAGAGAGTTTGAATCATTTAGGACTCTTATGCTAATAGACAAAAACAAAGTACAAAACTGAGGAAAATTATGTAAGGCAAATAATAGGTCTTCGCTAGTGAAAATAGATTTTGCTTTAAAGAGCAGCTTGCTTTTACTACTCCCATACAGGGGATAAATTAAATGGGTTCTTTCTCTCCACTAAAAGTAAGTAAGTGGCAGCTTTCAATTCAAATGTGAAATGGTAATTTTCTGGCTTAGAAAACGGTACTACTGCCAAACTCAAACCAGAAATGTTGTTGCAGAGCAGGCATTTCTGGTCGCTGCTCTGGAAACCATGGAGAAAATGCTGAAAATTACTACTGAAATTCATAGTTGTATTAATTATAAATCAGCAGTGAATGCCAAAATTGTTTAAAGTCAAGTTGATCAGAAAATAAGATGTATGGTGAAACAGCCTAAATCACTACTAATCCAGTACTCTTAGAAAGTCAGCAACATTTAATGACATCTAATCTTGAAGCATGCTCAAAGAGAAATGAAACCCAGCACAGCTCTCCTGGCACTCTCCAAAGGCCTTTGGAAGCTCATATTTGAGAGATTCTGCATACTCCAGCCTTGACTCCCAGCCTGCCAAACCTGATTGCCTCTCCCCACCCCAATAAAAAAACCCCGACTTGTACACTTAGTCTAGTTTTACAAGTTTTTTTACAATGTTACAGCAAGGTTACTTCAAGGTGTGGAGTAAGTTGTACTGGGGTTTGAAGTCAGCACTGAGAAGGAAAAGTCTTCTTCAAAAAAATACAGCAGCTATCTAAGCTAATTCAATATGTTACGTTTACATAATGTTGAAGTTTACTGAATTTTAATGCCCGGGGATTTGTGGCTCCTCTTTTGGCCAGGATGGTTTGGCCCTGGCATGACACACTCCTGCTAATGTACAGATTATTGTATTAAAATCCTACACCACTCTGCAAGATAACTCATCACAAAACTACTGGGAATCATGCAGGCAGGAGGTGAACATCCCCTAATGTGATAGATTTTCATTGCAAGCATTGACATCCAAGCCACACTGTACTGCAGATTTGAAGATACCCCAAAGAATTCTTTCTGCGTAAGTACTACCACAGAAATAAGATAACCCTAATTTCAGAAAAACATTATTTTCTCTTTGGCTTCATTGCACAAGACTATTTCCTTATCCAGTGGCCAAAGCTGAAATCTAGAAATGTTAGAATGAAAATTTAGAAATCCCCGTAGGACAGTAATCTGTCTGTAATTCAGAAGGGCCAGCATGTATATCTATCTGTTTTAACCTGCCTTAACACAGTCAAGAAAAGAATATAAAAGGGGAAGGGAAACAATGAGGTGGGTAGTTGCACCTGCCACTCTGTTCTTCTCTCTAGTACACAGAAAGAGCAGAGCAACAAGATCCAATAGTTAATAATGTCGGTGTGTTTACTCAGAGCAGGCAGTGAGGCATTTTCCCAAAGGAAGTTTAATCTGATTTATTTTCTGTTTGGAACAATCCTAATTATTTTTCAGTAATTCTAGTTGACTAGATATAAATACATTTTTCAGCTCAGTTTGACATAAAGAGAAATAAAAGTGTTGGAAAAGAAGCTTTCAAGACAAGTAAAAACAGACTGTACAGAAAAGGAGTTTATTGTCCAAATTGTTCTGCTTTTGGCAGAACTGTCATAAGCCAACTGCAAACTTCAGCCTTCCAATCAACAACCGAATAGGATTAAGGAAGATTGTAAGCCCCCATTAAATGGAATGAAGTAAAAAAACTATGTTGTATTTCATTACTTCTATAATTTTCTTGCCTCTAAATTCTTCTTAAAGAAATTTCTCCTTAGATCAATTAGAGTGTCTAACTTTCCCTTCAAATAGGACAAATTATTTCACACCAATGACTCTTAAGCAATTTAAACTGGGAGAACATTCTTTTTGAAGGGAAATATGCATCTACCTTTTTAACTACCTTTTTACCACTTTCTTACTATTACCTTATCCGGCTCTCTGGCAGCAATGTTTTCAAAGAGAGGCAACTCTTCGTTTTGTGAAAAGTATCATAACATAAAGCCTGTTGCTAATTTTGTTAGTAGCAGCAGCAATGTAACATCTGTACTCTGAGGCCAAGGACAGGCCAATTACCTCACTATGTGCACATATAATGGTAAGACGGTCTTCTCCCATAAGATTTGCAGTCAATGGCATTCAGCATGACTGATGGGACAGGCTTCATATGACAAGCCTATCCAGCACACGTAACTTCATGAGTATGTTCACGTACTTTGGCTGTGTGATGAGGGAGGAGCAAAGACATTTCTGAGAAAGAAACTAGTAATGAACAATCCTCCAGAACATATTCTGCCTGTGTTGCCCATGCTTCTGAGGCTCTCCAGAAAGGTGACATAAACAGTTTTGGAAGTCTGCGTCTCCTTTTGTCATTCTGTCAGAGCCATGGGGATGCGAGCATTAAGGCCACTCAATGGATGCATATTCAGCCACGTGATGGCAAGGGGCTACGGTGCCTCCAGGAAAGTAGCTGGGAACGAGATGTCAAAATAATTCAAAATATCAGAGGGGCAACGACTAGACAGGTCTCTACAGAAAAGGATCCTGGCATCATTACAGATCATAAAATGAACATGAATCACTGATGCTGCCTGTTGCAAAAACTGCCAAAACCATAATGTCATACTAGGGTATAGAAACAAGAGTGCAGCCAACAAGACACCTTAAAGTAATCCTCTCCTTGCAATGTCCACTCAGAAAACCTCTAGCTGGAATACTTAGTGTGCGTTTGAGCACCACATCTCAAGAAAGACTAGAGCAAAAAACTGGAGTGAGCAGGGATTTAGCAACTGTGAAAGTCATGAAAAGAGACTGGCCTAAAGAAAAGACAGAGAGGGGCTGTAGCAGACAGGTAGGAAAAAGGCCACTTTCAAGAGGAAATAAAAGAATCTGTTCTCTGTGTGCTTACCAAACATGACAAGTAAAGGCTTAAATTGCAAAACAGACAGAGCTTAGATCGTAGGAAAGAGTTAAAAATAATTAAACACTAAATAAATAAGCAGAAGTAGTCATGAAATATTCAACCTTGAAAGGCTTTAAGAAGAGGATGTGCAAACATCTCGACACAGGGATGACAACCTCTTGAGTTTCTTCTGGCCCTGAGATACCATGATCCAGCCTATTCCTCATCTCTGCCTGGACTGCTCTCAGGAGATAGGCATTAGCAGGGAGCAAACTGAATAGGTTGTATAAATCACATATAAATCTGCAATAATACCATGTGTCTGCCCACCTCTGTGAGGCTCTCGAGAGAAGGCAACAGGGAGAAGGCAGTGGACTGCGTGAACTGTTCTAGAGAAGAAAGCCAAACATTTAAGTGATAAACTGGTCACCGCTTACCTGAATAAGAAAACTCAGTTTAAATCTACCAGCATAGCATAGAGCCAAATTGTGTTTGATACCTTCTAATAAAATATTCTGCATTAAAATTAACAGTGCTGGGGAGAAGGCAGCAGTGGAGTTCTTCACCACTAGGAAGAATATAAAAGGAAAGACAAAAGTGAAGAACACAAAGAATGCTTTTATTAACTGCTGCTCAAAGCCCCACAACTTCGCTGCTCTGATGGTGTGCTGTAACCTATGGAGAAGGTAAGATGCATAATGACCCTTTCGCAGAAGGATAACGCGTCGCAAAGAAACACAGGAAGCTCAGCAGCTCTGACTCTTACTGTGACACTGACTGTGGGAAAGAAGCAACTCAAGGTTATTTCTACCATTTTTAAAAACAAAGAATTTAAAAAGAATTGGGTTTGCTTGTTTGCTTACTTGCTTGTACCAAACTTTAAAAAGAGCTGCTTTAAGGAATCCTTTCTGAGGCTATTTTTAACTCAGTTTTGTCTCCTATCTATGACCTTGAGCAAACTGTCCAGCAGTCAGTAATCAATATACCAGACAAAACTCTATAAACTCCAGAAGGTGACAAAAATCTCCCCTAACACAGACATCTGTTACTGCTATTAAACAAGAATATATTTCTACATATATCCAGCTCTAACAGAGCAATATTGAACAAGAAAAGAAAAATAAAATATTTGCTCACCTAGTAAGGAAAATAATGTGCTCCTGAACATGAGCTAACATAAATTGAAATAAATCTTAATCAAGAAGGCTGCTGCTAAATAGTTAGGGGAGACAGGGTCAGGTTCAAACAACTTGAAGAGCAAAAGCAGGAGTTTTTTATGCAACTTCCATTCACACAGTAAGGACATCACTAAATGTAAGAAGGAACATCAATGTTACTTTGAATGCAAGATGAAAAATTTGACTATAGCATTTAAACTGTGCTCCCTTTTTTCAAGAATGATGTGTTGAGTCATTTCAATGGGAGGGAAAATATCCCCAGCAACGGCAGATAAATGCAGTAAACCCTATCAGTGCTCTAAATGCTGCTTGCGATTCTGTAACCAGTGAGAAGCACTAAAACATTCCTATGACACATGCCACAACAGTCCACAGTACATCTGCACAAACCTCTTGGTGTTGTGTCACCTACCCTAATGCATCCCCCAAAGCCATGCTTCCTAAACAGCTCACTGCTACAATTTGATGTAAACATGTAGCCTTTCAGCAAGGTGCCTAGTGAATGGCTTGCAAAGTGCCAAGTGAACATTTACAACCAATCCGCTGGAAACTGGTCGTAAACTCGACTAGGGGCTGGAGGTGTGGAAGGAAAATCAGGAAACAACCCATTAGAACTGACAGTGGATGGGGTAGGTGGAAAATGAGGAGGAGGGACCTTAGACAAACCCCTGCATAGTGTCGTGGGGTGTGAGATGCACTGCCACTTCATCACACTGTGAGAAATTCTCTGCATGGGGAGAGGGGAAGGATGAAAGCAAAAATCCAAGCAGGAATAATAATATTAATTCAGTTTATGTCCTGTTGTTGATTTTATGAATACTTCTGCTCTGTCCTTGGGAACTGCAGATATTTCTCTTCAATCAGGCTATCTGCAAAATCTGAACAGGAATAAGGAAACTTAGATAGTGCTAGCTATTTCTTGAGTCTGGAAAAGGTGGAGATCCTATTTGCTTCTCTGCAAAATACTAAACAGGAGAATATTTATTTCCCAAATAACGAACAATATGGTAACTTAAAGATGCTTTCATTTCAACAAAGCTGAATATTTTGATAACTATTTATGAGACATACTATTCATAAAAACATCTCTGTCACACACACCCCCACATTCTTACCAATTTGTACAGGGCAGTTAAAATGTGTCAGTACATATTAGTTAGTCATGGTGGTATTTCAAACAGATATGTAAATATTTTGGAAACAAAGGATAAACAGAAAACTACACTGAAACCTTCTGAACCCTGAGATTCAGGAGTCCTTGTCTGAAAACCATACAAACTCTATCATGTTCATTCCTACTTCTCTTCAGCATTACAAAAAGATGCGTGTAACTGGCTGACTTGATAATTCTGTGTGTGTAGCTATACATACATGTACAGAAAGTACAGGAAGCAAGATAGACAGATGTGTAAAGTTTCTATATTCATATTAGGAAACAGAAATTCATCAACTGCTCAATACTCTGTTTCTCATCTTGAATCTTGAAAAAAGACACCAGACACCTCACAAAGTATCAGCCAGAGCAGAGACAGTAAGACCCCCTTCTACATACTATTTAACTAGACACAAGGAGTACTGGCCTCAGTTGGAACAGATATGTAAATCTATACAAGCACACAGAATTTTCACCTACACATAAGCTTACTGATAAACTTTATCTAGGTCAAGCTATGAAACAGGCTTTCATTTATTTTGGCTTGAAAACTACTTATATTCAGCATCATGTCAAAACAAAAAGAACTAGCTGAAAAGACTGATACGTAACAAGGATAAAAGGAAATAAAAAATCAGGAGAAGAGCAAAATCACACACACAGACGTATACACACATCACCTACTTCCAAGGAAAAATGGAGATGAAGGTGAAACTTCCCAAAGAAGCTTTCAAGCAAAGCCAGAGGGATAATTAGCAAGTTCATCAGTCCATAAAGACAACTACATACAGTTTGTGCTCATTAGCCAGAAGTTGCCCTCTTGTCTTCCAATAAGATGACTTTAATGTTTCCATTTCACAATGATCACTAAACGCAACATATGATATTCCTCTGATGAAGGTGAATACCAGTCTAATTTGCAAATCTTAACCCAGAATATTAGTAAATCAAACTTGATGAAATTCAAGTGGAACAGACAAACCTTTTTGTTTAGCTGTAACTACTTAAACGAAATACTTACTATCATGTCTGAAGAATAATTAGAAAGCTTTCCCCTCCGTTCGATAGTCAATGGACTGTTAAAATGAGGATGATGTGGCTTCATCTGAGTGTTTCACCACCCTACTACTGCAACAGGGTAAGACTTCACGGACTCCAGGAGAGGTAAGATTTCCTGTCAGTCCTTAAAGTGACTTGGAAAAAAACACTGGCATCTTTCCCCGATGTGATGAATACAAGGGAATCTTGGGCAACGTTCAAGTCTCCCTTCTTTCTTTCACCCACTGCTGCAAACCACAGGCATTCTGTGGGGCAAAATTCACTATGGAGATACCACAGAAAAATGACACTGGGTGTAAACCCCCATTTTAAACCTAATGGGAAAACCTGCATGTGGCCAGTTTAGATGGATGGTGGATAAAATACATTTCGACATTCCACAGGTCCTCTGCACCAATTTAAGCAAAAACCCTTCCTGGCCTTCAACTGTTTTCAGCCCCCTCCAGTGCAGCCAGGCTTTCTACTTTCACTATAGATTTCAGCTGAAGAACTTTCCTCCTTTTGTCTATGTCTATTCAAAACTGCTCTTCAGCTTCATTTGCAACCCACAGACTACTGCTGTGTCCACCTTGTTTCTTTTTGTTTCTATCATAAAGACAGGATTATAAAAACACAATTAAAGCAGCAGCAATATTATAAGAATTTGAAGGTATAGGCTCCATTAAGTCTTATATGTACAAACATTTTCATTAATGAAAATAGGTTTCAGAATAATTCTGCTCATTTTCACTTAATTGCTGGCTAATGGGATCTCTCAGTGTGTCACTGTGTGTGTTCTGAGGTTTCTTTCTAAGAAAAAGATAATATAATATTCTGAATTATCTGAGATAAGCTCTCAGGACTGACAGTAAGAGACACCTTCTCATGGTGGTGTCTGACTATTTGCAGCAGAGTGATTTGAACAAGTGCCACGAAAATTCCCATTTACTCCCATTATTTACCACTAGTTTTATGGCCAATTTCAATGCCTATTACAGCTCTCTAGTACTTTACCACAGTATAGACATTGTTCTTAGAAAGATGAGAGCAGAGGGAAAGAGGAAATACTCAGCTTGTAAAGGTCACTAAGCGAGCAAAATAAGGGAATTCATGGAAGACTTACTGCAATGATTAAATACTTATTATCCAGTCGGATATACTCTGCAAATGTCTTACTAAGGCTTAATTTTAACAACCTTGCTCAAGCTTACCTAATCACAAGCTTTTTCTTATGTACAAATATAAAACATTTTTGTACCTGAAAGAAGGACTGTCAAAAGTAACCAGCATTTTCAAAGCACTTTTCAATATTGCTGTTGTTTAAATGATACTCTGCTAATTGCATTCTTCTTAGCTCAAATCCCATGCTTCAGAAGAAACTTTGAGGGTAACTGAGTAAAGAATAATTTGCAGTGGTTGAGTTCTGGAGATAAGCAATGATCCTCTATATTCTCTGTTAGAAATATACAAGATGGCAATACCATTATAAACCTGCTAGTGACCATTTTAACAGTTAAGCTCTATGAAACGCCACTATCTATACACTTGTTTTGATAAATCTGGGTAATGGATACCCAGAGAATCAAAACAGTTCCTGACTCTCCAGATGGTTAGAGTGAAAGGCTCTCAGTGTTGCAGTCTGAATATGCCATCATTATTTTAGTCTCTTACAATCACTTAAGCAAAAAGAAAAAGGGATTTTTCTTTTTTCAGAGAAAAGTCTCCCTTTCGTAATCATATTTGCTTTTAATCAAGAAACCGTAATTTTGATGCTTTTAAAGGCAGAGACAATAATTTCCTACCGTTTTTGACATAACCTATTTAGAATTCAGAATGACAAGAAAGGCAATTAACTGACATTTTTCTATATAATAATATAAGTTAGGGCTCTAAGGCTTTGTCTACACTAGGGAAATTCAGACAAGTTTCTCCTGTTGCCGACACTGGCTTGGCCAAGGCATTGTTAGGAATATGCAAGGTCTAATGCAGACAAACTCACCAGCCTCAAAAACTGCTGTCAGCAATTAAGGGTTTCTTGGAACAGAACAGGAATAGTATTCACAGGTATGAATACCTCGACACAAGTGACCCAAAAACTCATGGGTAAGACTCACTCCTTCTTCAGAGGAATTTATAACAAACCTATTGTTTAACCAAAAATATTCCCAAATAATGTCACCATCCTTCCTGAACTAAGGAATTTTGCTTTGTTGAAGCCTCCATTTCTTTAAAAGATATTTTAACTTTGATTAGTCTACTTCTGAAATATTTCTTAAAATTAAGAATTCTTTAAAATGTTACTTTTGAATAAAACCAGGAAGTTGAATGCTTGAATTATTTTCTGAGAATGTAATTTTTTATTAGCATTTCTGTAGAATAAACCCTAAAAGATTCTTTATAATATGACTTCCTCACAACACGAATCTGATTCTTTGGTGCCTATCACCACACTTGCACAATGTTTAAAAGCTACTCCTCCACCTAAATGGCACTTTTAAATGAAACTTTTTCTATTTAAAAAATAAATCATTAAAACATTGCTGGAAGGAATATGGTTACAAATGAGAATATTGGCAGAAATCCAATGTTATTGGGAAAGTAGGATATTCACACTAGTCCCACTGCCAGTGGTGATTAATTAAAAGCCGTTGGATACCTGAAGCCCTAACAGTTCATTCAATAGGATTCCCATTGCAGGAATGACCTGCTTTCACTGACAAGATATTTATGCAGGAAAAAAAAAAAAAGAAAAGGAAAATCATGATAGCAAAGCTCAAAGACACAAACATATAAATGTTCAAATTTTATTTACAGTCCCAGCTTTTAGTCTGGTGGTTAGCATATCAGGAGAGGTGATTTCTGTGTCCATGGCATAGTTATTCAAGAAATCCACACAAAAGAGATGGTAGAACTGCAGAGATCTGAGGCTAAAACCCCTGTGATTATGGAGTAACAGAGAGGTAATGGAAGAGCAAATAAATACGGAGAATGTGGAAAATGGCAGTGGAAAAGATGGAGGAATGATGAAAATGACAAGTGGTGAGAGCAAAAAAAACAAACTCCAACCCTTGACAAGTTTCTCTGTTGGTTACAGATTTTGTTTGCAGCAGATCCTTCAATTTCCCTGCGAACAGTGCAGAATTTGGCAATTACGAATGAAAGGCATCTTCCCATAAGCAGGAAGGGTTTAAAATTATCTGCAATTTTTACATTTGTCTGAAGCAGTCTGAATCCTAAATTATACAAAAGAACACCATCAACAAAGTCCAGTTCCTATAATACGCACACGAAGAGATAATTCTTTCCCCTGTCAGTCACACATCCTGCTGACACCTGCTCTCCAGGTGTTGGATGAGCATCACGTTGCATACTAAATACGTATCGTATTGCCAATTAATATACATAACATACATAACACAAAACCAGATTTTGAGATCTTTCTATGTAACTGACAGAAATTTAGGGTTAATAAGACACCATCTTTAGTGAGGCAAGCCTATACAATCATCAGATTACACTGAAGTCAAACCAGAATCAAGAAAAACAACCCCAAAACACCCCCCTCACAGTCTGTGTGCTAAGGAAAAGCTAATAGGTGCCAGAGGAACATAGTGCTGAATTTTCTCTCTAAAATAATCTGTGATGCTCTATGAAACCAGTATGTAATTCTACTTCATATAAAACTGATAATATGAACCACAAGGAACAATCTAGGTATCAGGACCCCCACCTTCCCAACTATATGTAAAATGTAAAAATAAAGCACATCATCAGTGTTGTAGTGGTTTCTGTTCTTGGGTCAGAAGATCTGTTTCTAGCAATCAGGTTGTGAACACATGCAGTTGAGCTACACAAAGATTCAAAATCCAAGTAACAAGAAGTCAACCAAAATCACATCTGTGGGAATTCATACTGCTTTATATACCTACCCCTGAATAAAGTCTCTTATTTTCAGCTGTTTAACTAAATAAAAAAAAAAAAAAATCAAACCAAATCAAAATAGGACTCTCTTCGGTCCATGAAGTGAGCCATTAGTCAGAACCAAACACAGATTATGTGAATCAGACACTTTTTCTTTAGTTATGTACCGCCTTGTCAATTATATATTAATTTGTCAATATAATATGATCTTAGCTTCTTTCTACAAATCTTTGGAAGTGACCTGAATGGCCATTAAATATGTATGGCCTTTAAACATCAGGCAAAGGGAGCAAAGGACAACTTCAGTTGATGTTCTTGAGTCTAAGGAAATAAATTCAATACAGCACACTGGTAAAGAGTTCATAGCTGCAATTTACTCCACCTGTGTGGATAATCCTGTTTCTAGAACAAGAATACAATTGCTACTCCACGTTAAAAGCACATTTTACCTTGATGCAAATTTTCACTCATGGAGGCAAGCTAAAAAATTCTTTAATTTGAGTTGCCATAACAAATTTTGGATTAAACTTATTTGACTAAGTCACTTGTATCTCCACAAAGACGGCTTTAAATTGTAGACAAAGGTTCCTAAGCATTCAGTGCTTATTAAGCAGATTTTCACAAGTTCTTTCTCAAAGTATGAAAAAGATAAATAAATATTAGATAAACTATCATCTCATACAAAGTGAGAAATTCCTCTAAGGCCATACTGAAAGTAAATAAATTGCTTACCTTAAATATTTTCAACTATGCCACTACTGATTTAATACCTGTTATGTGATATTCATTTAGTAAAAAACTTAATGTCCTCTCCTTTAGAGAATACCAGTCACAGAGACCTACCTGTCATTTGTTTGTGTGAGAATTTCAGAGAAGCTCTTGTTAAAACCCTTCAGCACACGTGCACTGAGGTCTCACAGGGCTACAGCGTGCTATTTATCCCTGAGCCTTGTCTTTGACAGGGAGAAAGGATGACACGAGAGTTTGCCCACTCTGGTGTTTTGCTTGCCCTTCTTAGCATCCTGCGTAAATGTCTTGGGACCATCCCGAACTGACAGAGCTTGAAAACTTCCAGTCTGAGGCTAAGACCCTGCTCTCCCTGCCCTGAAAAAACTGGTAGATGGCACTTGAGAAAAAAACGCAATGGTGTTTTAGTTAAGGTGCTGGGTGAACTCAGGATTTGCAATGGATCTTCTTCACAACCCTGGGCAACTACCTGTGCCTTGATACAAAACCTCCTGCCCACACAAACCTGTTTTGAGACTGCATCTGTTAATACTTGACAGACGCTGTGCTAGGGCTCTACTTCAAGGTGTATACAGTGTGGGAAGCAGGTCAGAGCTCAGGATGATGTTTGAGTAGAGCTATACATCACGCCGATGAACCACACTTTCTATCTTCTTTCACATCATCATTTATACCTCGTGCAATCACTTCATGCATTTAGTATTTCTATTACTAGTATTACATGTCTATTTTAAAACAAATTTGTGCCTGACATAGAAGATAAAACTATCACAGTTTTATTGATTGAGCAGAGACATCTACATATGTTTTCCATTATTATTATGTCATACAGGTTGAGGAACTGACATATTTAACTAAGTAGAAACGGAGAAATACAGAAAAAGAAAACAAGGAGACAAGACGACTCAGCGAAACCTGCAGCCCTGTACATTTCTAAATATCCTATAATCTTTACATTTTCTGTGACAGAACTGAGCTCTCTGGCTATCACTTCAGTATTTTAACTTGAACATAATCCTTGGCAGAATGCATTCACTAAACTGGAGCTGAATGTATCATGTTGAAAGGTATCACGCAGATGTTAATATGCAGATGCAGGAAGAAAATACACCTTCATTATGACATGGAAACACAACGCTTTAGGTAGTATACATAAAAGCACACTAAGCAATGATTAATGAGCATTTGTCTAACGAAGGGGCTTCTAGTCATAGAATGAGGCCTCCATGCCTAATTAGCAAATATTAATCTGCTTTAATTAATCAACCTTAAGAAAAATGATTATATAGAATGATGGCTTAGAAAAATTAAAGAAAACACTACCTGCAGACTGTACAAAATAGTTTTTGGTAATCATATGCTGCTGACAATTAATCAGATTTAACAAGGTAGAGCGAAAGAAGAACTGACCTCCCGAGGACAGATAATTCTCTTGGGACGTGGTGCCTCTTGTTGCAATTGATACACTGTCAAACACAAAAATGTACAGATCATTAGAAGATGGCAACATACACAAACTTTTATTCAGATGAGTCTTTTTAGCCAGAGGCTGCAGAGAAAAATGCAAATGTAAAGAAAAGGACAGCAAACAGAGGTATTTCAGTGTATCTAAATCATTTATATGAAAATTGGTTGTTGACCTGCAAACTAACTAAAGTGATCATTGGTTTGACTTTCAGAAGTATTATTTCCTTTTGTACTTGTTATTACATTTCTATGCCAGGGAAGACTAACTTATTAGGTATATCTCAGGATAAAATCTCACTTTTGCATATACTATGCTGTAACAACTCAAGAACACATTGCTTACCAGTAACACCAGTGTTTTTTGGATAGGCCAAGATAAAGTTCAACACGTTTGAAAGGGTTCACCACAGTCTCATAATTTATTTCAAGATTTGCTGGCAATTACTGACAATCAAGCAAACATTCCTTTCAGAGCAATTATGCCCTATTCAAATGGCCCTGGATCAATTTTGCGAATCTTCTGAGGGCTGAAGGAGAGAGACCTGAGGCTAGGGGTAGTCACTGAACCCTGGCCCCCAGACTCTTCACTGCATGTATTTAATGAGATCCTCTCCTTCCTCTCCACTCCAGAGTCGTGAGAAAAAGCTGACATGCAATGACAGTAATCAATTCCAGTGCAGACAGACTGTCTCTCTGTAACTCCAGTAAAAATCCCAGAGGTTTGGATTACCTCCCTCGAGAAAGGCCTTCTGTATGCTGACCTTCTTGTATTTGGAAAGATCATGTTGTGTCTATGAATTTTTTTAAAATACCAAGTTTCTAGGACAGGGCTCTTCATAATGCTTGTGAAGCTCAGGATTATGCCCTGAAAGGTGGCAGATTATGGGAGGAATATAAATGCCTGTAGGTTTGATAAACACAGAAGCCCTGTTGCAGAAATTGAAATGGTAGGTGTTACTCTTCAGCACTTTCTCCCATATTCTGCACCTTCTCTTTAGGGCTAGGAGCGATAAAATCTGAGATGTGGGGAAGTCCTCAGCTTGCACCCAAGTTTGTCACTCAGGGGATGTGAGAGATTTGGGGGCTTCTGTTCTCTGCTAATGTCAAAGTGGAAAAAACCATAACCTCTCCTTTTTCCACCCCAACCTTCATCCCTGGTTCCTTGTAGGGGCACAGAAAGAGAGTTCATGATTTCTTATATTCCCCACCAGTTTTAATGCATATGGATGTGATCCAGCTCAGAGTACTAAGGCTTTGGATTTAACCTGCATCTGCCATTCAGCACTGCCAGATCTCCCACTACTTTTGCACCAGATTCATGATAACTTGTGGTCTTTCTTACCTCTTGCAATTGTCTGACCAAGATTCAAAGTCTTCCTTTTACTCTTTTGTGACCAAATGGATTGTGTATCCAAAAGAATTGCCAAGAAAAGCATGAAAATTTTGCTTCAAAAATCAGAGTTTTTTAAAACGCTGATTATTCTGAAGCCCAATATCATGATTTTAGAGTCCATTTCTGTGAAATCAGCATAACTACTGATTCAGCAAGTTACTGATACTTAATACTAAACATAACCAAGAGGAATAGTAACTTTTTTCTTCCCCCATACATTTCCATTAGAGAGAAGGAACTCTAAGGATTCAAAATATTGAAAGAATATGATTGCTTTCTATTTAAAGATCTATTTCCTCAATTTATTAATTTCAATTTTAATTGAAAAATCATACTTCATAAAAATTCTATTTTTCAATAATCAAACCTGTTAAATATTAACTGACATAGCAAACTAAGCTAGTGGAGCTGTTTCTAAGATAACCTTGATAGCTGTGGTACAAAACAAGTTGGTCTGAAGAACACATAGGAAGCCTATCTTGTGTTGTGCTGCATTTCTACAAAATGAGAAAAGCAAAGAGTTCTTTGAAATGGCCAAAAGGATCTCTGTGGCTGATAGCACTGGAGAAGCAAGGGTGGGAAGAAGAGTAAGCATTTCACAAAACAAAGGAAGAAATGACTAACAGGAGAGGGCCGATATATGAAAGACTTGAAAGCAAAAACTGGATGCTGATAGGATGCAGTGGGATGAATCAGTGCAGGGATTCATGATGAATGCAAGGAAGAAAAATCATCTTAACAACTGTATTTTGAATAGACTGGAAAAGGTTGCTATCATTCTCAGAGAGGCATGGGTAATTAATCTGCACAATAATCTAACCTGAGAAAGATATCCGATTTAGAAATACAACAGAGGAAAATGTAGTAAAATTATTACTGTACAAATAAATTATTATTATCATTAATATTCATTAATATTAACAATAATACTGCTACACTGCCTTAAATGTGCAGGTTGAGAAAATGTCCCCACATAACAAGCATGATTGAGATCGTGAATGGTGGTAATCACAGAAAACGTCATGAATGGGAAATAGCTTCCTGGGAAAGATAAAGAATTCAGATGTGGCCATATTACCTTTAAATTGAAAGGCATTAAACTGACAGAAAGACAACTCAGTGGAACTGCTGCAGAGAGATGCAAAACCATTAGATGGAGGGAGAAGAGAAATCTGGAACAGAAAGAAAGGACTGAGAACCACCAGTGGCATCGTGGTAAGGGACGCCAAGCAGTTCAGCAGGAGACAAACAACAAAGAAAAGACAGATAGGCACACAGCTGCCAAGGACACCCAGAAAAGACACAAAGCAAGGCAAGGGTGGAGGAGGTAAAACAGCAGTGAAAGTGCAGTTAAGTGAAAAACTAGGAAAAGGTACTATCTCACAGACTAAAGTATTAAGCAGCAAAGCAAGTGTGACCCTACGAAAAGCTGTGTTCTCTAGAAAGGTTCTCTCCTGTTTCTGCTTCAAATGATTGCTGTATGAAAGCCTGCTAATGGGCTATGAACAAAAGTGCAATATTATGGCTAAGGTGACTTGAGAAAAATGTGCCCTACAGCTAAGTTCCAATGAGCGTAGACACCTCATTAAGTGACCTCATTTTCCGAAGTGCTGAACATCCTGCAGCTCTGTCCGACTTCATTACATACTTTTTCCAAAGCACTGGGCAATCACACTCTGGCTGACATTGCTGAGACCCCAGCAGAGTCCACAGAATGGTCAGAAGTTCAGAAAACACATGCCCCTCACTTGCTCGAATTACAAATAAGCTTTGCCTTTCTGCCTCATCCTCCCCTCTCCACCTCTGAAAATCTTAAAACAGAATCCAGTGTATAAGGACATGGCTAACTGAAATAATAGAAAAACACACTTATTTAATACAGCGGTAAGCAGTGATCGACATCTGACCCAGTCTCTTCCAGCATTTAGAACTGACAGGCAGGGTAGAGACAAATCCACTGTGATCGTAAAAAAGATGACACTTGAACATAATGATGCATTTTAGCCCTGAGAAAATTAACCTTACAAAAAGTCAACGGCATGAAAAAGGAAAATGTATTGTTACTGCTTAGAGAACAGCATGAGACTGGGAGTAGCTTTTTGTTCAGCATCAGATGCAAACAAAATGAACGGCAATAATACACTCTCTGCAATAGAAAAATGCAGTAGCTTTTAATTGGCCCTTGAACATCTTTATTAGTTTCGTAATTCAGATAGCTTGCCAGCATTCATACTATCATAATCACCTGGGAACTTACAAAGTTAACAAAACTTCAGTTTATTATTGAATTTCTAGCGGAACATTTCTTTGAGATGTAAAGTAACTAGTTAGAATCTCTCTGTTTTGTTCCTGCTAGAGGACAAGTCTTGTCTCATGGTATGAATAGGGGAAAGTCTACAATATGTTTTAGAAAAAACTGTTTAATTCCAAAATCTGATGTGTCTAAGAAACAAAGAGATGACATACAAAAATCAACACTTACTCCTTTTGTGCTAGGTAAGAAGGACTATCACCAACTTCTTCATACTTTTTCCATTCCACAGTGTGTCAAGCTTTCTCAAGCTTTCTCCTTTAACTCACCTATGACTAGTGTTCAGTGATGTTTCAGCAGAGAGAAAAAATTCCTATCATTGCTTTTACAAAGCAGCAAAGAAACATACTGTTTTCTCTCTGAGAATGTTTCATAGAGTTCCTTAGTTTTACCTTCTCGGCCTCATCTCAATCAGGCCTTTATCCACGTGCTGAGCTTGAACAATACAAGCTGTCCTATTTCTGTGGGATTACTCACATGCTTAATTAGGAACCTAAGTGCCTATCTGAAATAAAGCCTTAATTTCTAAAAAAAAACGAGTCTCAGACACTGCGCTTATTATTTGATGAAGGGCAGAAGGCAGGGAAATTTCATGAGGAGCTGAAGCATGGCATCAGCTGATGCTCCACGCTTTGCCATGTTGCTTCACATCAGTATGCTGATCTTAAATAATGCAAATAAACATGGAAATGGCATTGCCATCAGACTTACTTAGCACATGACAATCTCAACAGTGGTAAAAGGAGAAAAAGAGTGGTTTTATATCTTTTCAAAACTCAAGCACATACTTGCTGTACTGTGTTCCAGCAGTCAAACAAATTGCCTACTTGTCACATGAAGCAGGTAAGATCATCAGTTCAGCTCCAAGAGGGCAGTGCAGCACTGCAGCAGGTTACCCACAAAGGTGGCAGAGGCTCCATCCCTGAAAGTTTTTGGGACTCAGCTAGATAAAGCCATGGCTGTTCAGCTCTAGAGCTGACAACAGACATCCTTCAAGTGGGAAGCCAGATCAACTCACCCCAGAAGTCCCTTCCAACTCACATGTCTGTGATTCTTCCTTTCTTTCCCCCACCTCAGTGATGGTAAAAAGGAAAAATGCCATTTTGTATAATATTCCTAACATAAAAAAGAAATCTGTTATAGATATTTATTTGTTGATCTGTTACTCAGGTATAAATGCAATCACATCCACTGCTTAGAGACTGCTGGCTGCCAGTAACTTTCCAGACTTTTTCCCCAGTCCCTTCCTGGTAATACAAAATTATTCTTGACATTTCTTTTACTCTCTGTGTCCCAGGGCTACCAGAAAAATCTGAAAAACCTTGTAATCTGTGAAACCTATGTACCTTCTAACAATTCTTCATAAGCAAGTGAGGATCTCCTACACTAGAAGTGTCCATCTTTTCCAAAACCAGCTGAAACAAGCATGTACCTTATGCCAAAGAGTAAGGCTCGGATTCTGAAAGCTGTTCCACTTTGATTGGCATTTTGCCATGGATATGTGCAGTACTGTTTATTTGAATACCTTACATGCATAAACAGGAAAATCTGCCTTTGTTGAGAAGCTAGGAGGATTGAAGCCATGATCATAATGTCAATAAAAGGCAACACAGTGCACCTAAATCTACCCAGGACTTAAAAACAAAATCAAAACTGTATGCAAAGTATCTTAATAGTCTGTTAGCAAACTTCAAAAGTTACTACCTAAAATACAGTGAAAATAATTGTTAAATAGGCAGTAAACACAAACTGCCAAGAGGGAAATATACATACTAAGTTAAAACTGTGATGAGACAGGACAGTAGACTGTATCATAGACTAATGACATCATTGGACATAACCTCTATAATTAATTTACCAGATTGGGATTTTTCTGGCAGTGTAAAGAAACATTTATTATCTAACATCACAATGAAAGACATATGTTTGTGGCTAAGCAGTCTCAGCAGTAAACCTCTGTAAACTATTTTCTGTGTTTTGGAGCGGTGTAACTTTTTCCAAGGTCATTCATGCATGGGGTTCAGACGCTGAGGCCATGACTCCATCATTACCACAATATTGGCATCCTACAAATATATGAATAGGAAATTATATATTAATACTCTTTTAGTTCATTCTGGGTTTTTTTAATTTTAAAAAAGTTTCCTTGGACTATGTGAACTATCAGGCAAAAGTAACCAAACTTTTTCACTGCACGCAGTCATCTGCTGCACCAGTGGGGCAACTAAGAGAAGGTAAGTAAAGGCATGTGCTTATTCCCTGACTTTTTAATGAAAACTTCCTGCAAAAAAGAAAACATCTGTCATTTCAAACCCTGGTCTCATCAGAGTCAATGGGAGCTTTTCCATTATTTTGAGTAAGCCAGGTTCCTCTTCTAAAAAAACTCGCTCAAGTGTCTGCTTCTTTCCAAGTACTCAGCAAAGAACACTGGAATGGTCCAACTCGAATCGATACACTCTTGATGACTTTTAAGGAAGTTTTTCTTGCACATTGAAAATATTGCAACAAACAAACAAACAAAAGTCTCTAGAAAACAGTGTTCTGAGAAGCAATTTTTGTAATTTAATGGCATATTCAAATTTTGGTTGAAAAAATCCCAGTCCATTCTGAGGCAGAATGTCATTCTTGGGTAACACAGAAGTGATGTCTTTGAAGTCAGCAAGGTAGTTTAATGTGCATATAAGTGAAGTCAACAAGTCTATTCCAGTCTTTAAAATTATACATGTACATGCATGTAACTGTTGTGATCCTTGTCTTTTTGTAGTTCCATTTTGGTAACGGCACTGTACTGAATTTGAAGTTGCCACGATAAAAGAGAGAACTTTTGCTTAGGATAGTTCCGTATCTGAAAACAGCAAAAAAACCTCTGTCCACACCCAAAGCTACATTTTCATTAAAGTTCCAGTAAGGGTTTAAAATAAAAAGATCAAATTTAAAGGCCATCTTTAATAAGGGTTTTAAAAGCCAATATTTTGTCTTAGATCTGTGCTACTTCATTAGAAAATATATTTGGAACAAAGCAAAAAGAGCATAAAATATGCACTTCTGCACTGCACTCTATGTAAATGATTTTTCTAAAGGCAGACAGGAAGGTTCAAAGAACTGATAATGGTGTCTCCAACTTCTAAACCACCACTTCAAAAATCATCTTCTATTGCTAAGGATCAAAAATATTATTATCTTAAAGTGATTTGGTGACCCATATAAAAAGACAAGTATACTCAAGCCTGACCTTTAGTAAACACGTGAAGCATTACCTCTGGAATTCTTCCTGAGAATCTCAGCAGAGAAACCATGAAACCCAGGATTTGCACACTTTTAAGGCAACCCAAAAGAGTCTGGCACTCATAACCCTGCTGCACTTGCTCCACGGAGAACCAGAAAACTTCAGATTTCATTGCTGTCCCATACAGTAACTTCTACAAGCACCTAGCACATTTATATCTTTTTTCTAAACAAAGAAAGGGAAAAGACCTAAGAGGGACACCTTGGTAAGGTACTAAGATTATTCAAATTTCTCGTATACTCACAGTATGATTTCCATATTGGAGGCTGGTATTCTTCAGCATCTGGAATAGAAATAAAGAGGGGGAAAGAAATCAGTCAATTGGCCACTGGGTCAAACTGTCAGCATTCATTTTTCTGCCGAGAGACCTCAGCTTGTCAGCAAAATTCACATTTATTTCCCAAGAGATATGCTAGCTCATTTAGAGTACAGTTTCTTATGTGAGAGAAGAATATAAATTTCAACCACTTGTGGATCCAATATGCTTTTTCCAAATCATTCAAATGTAACAGGAATTAATTTATTACCAATTTGCATATAATTTCCTGACTCACCAGTATTTTTAAAATAATTAACTAGACTGGTAACTACATTATTTATTCACTTTATTTGGCATGATAAACCAACAAATCACTACTGGTTTTCAACCAGGCTTATAACTCCACTATTAAGATTTTAGAACGAGCATCAATGAATAACACACGCCTTAGCTAAAAAGATACACAGCTCAGGCTGGACTCCAATGCACAGACCTGACAGTTCCAACAATGAGATTCAATTACACTTCTTGAACCCACTAGAATATGTAACTGTCATATTTTGCAGAAACTGCATCAGCAAAAATAATAATAAAAAGTTAGAAAAAGTGAAGACTGCAAAACCTGCAATTGGAAGCAGACAATTACTGATTGACTGAAAGGCCACAAAAAGATTTGGTTCTTTTGTTAGTGCCAGAGTTATACAATGCTGCTGGGCAAATTTTTGGCAGAGGGAGCAGAGCTTCTGAGTATACTTATATATACATAAACTTGTACTTATATATATGTACTATATGTATTTATATATACATAAATTTATAATTATTTATATGTACTACATATATATATATATATATAAAAACAAATTATAAGTTTGTAGAGCCTGAGTTAACCGCCCCCGCCTCCACCCCATGTTAAGAACCCACCAAGCAAAGGGCTCTCCAGGCTGGGAAGTAGACAGGCGCAACTGGAGGGCACAGCGAGTGTACGGTCCCACTCCACAAGGAGGTTTCCAGCTCTCTGCAAGAAAGGCTGTTGCTTCAACCTCCAGAAATCCCAGCAGAGGCCAAGCTTGAGCGGTAGGAGTTAGATAAATTACCATATACCAGTCACAAAGGGTGGGGTACTGGGTACTAGTCTGGCTCTAAACTGCCATGTTGCTAAACACTTTGAAGAGTCATTTGCAGCGGTATGTCATTAACCTCCTAATACTGTGCAAGATAATTAAGGTGTTTGGTATTTACTAAACTTCTACTTAAGTTATGCTAATGTAATTCAATTATAGTTGCATAGCTCATGCTCCTTGTCTATTTATATACACACAACCACTTGAAATATATCCTGGCAAAAGTTTGTTTACTAGGAATGTTAATCATTAACTACCATCTGCCGCTTTAAACTCTATTGTTTTAAAAAAGGATAAATCTAGCAATGATCACAGTTAGTGCCTGGAATAATACCCTGCGACAATTTGCAGATATATTGATCGGGAAACCCATTCAATTCCAGTTTCAACTGTATCCACTTCACAACTTTGGCAAAATTCAAAATGGTCCCAGACTGACAGAGTTATACCATGCTGTGGCAATCCAAGAGTAATTAGCTTGCAAGTTCATTATACAGAAGGATTATTTTAAATTATATGAAGCCGTTCGTGAGACCAGTGAAATTTATTCATGCAAGAGCTGACTAATTTTTTCTCCTCTCGCATTATAATGGTAATATATTACTTTTTTTTTCCTTTACATCTGTTGCTCCACATATAGTTTACCATAACACCATAATATTGTGTATTAAATTCCTCTGTCGTACTTCTGCACTACTGCAAGAGAATTTCTGAATTTGCTTGTTCACTTAATGTATTTTTCCAATAGGAGAAACATTGAGACAATGCAAATATCTGATTATCTATACTTGTGAATTCAGAAAAGAAAATAATAAGTGAGAGAAACAATGAAAAACCAACGAGTATCAGCTGTTGCTTTAGCCTACCAAATTATTAGAAAGAACACAGTAAATTGAACAGTGAAAGCTGATCTACAAGTGGCCATAAAGTGTTTCATTAGCTTGAGACAGACTGATGGTGTGGAAACACTGCAGCCTAGGTGGAGAACAATCATCCAGGAGATAGTCATAAAACAAAACTCCTGATGATTACATTAGATTTGTCACAGTTATGAATCTGTCAGCCCAGGAAAGAGTGGACAAAACCATTCCTCAACAGTTAAAATAATTCTTAAGGGCAGCACACTCAGAGGAAAAGCATGGGTCACTGGCTCCACATTCACCCTTACGAGGTGCTGCAACATCCTCTGTGATACCTTCAGCTGATAACACATCCCTAAATCACAGGGAACAAAACTCCATATAGGTGATAGTATTCATATTGTTTATTGTCATGCTAGTATGCATGACATTTGATGGCATCCATCTGTAGGGAAATAAAGAATCATTAGTTTAAATACAACCTGGAGACAGAGGTCATGCTTAAGGATCAGGGAGATGTGTAATGGAGCCCAGATAAAGACCTCTTGCTCCCTTTGTGGAAGTAGGCCACTGGGCCCCTGTCTAGACACGGGCCATGTACAGCCAAAGATGCCATTCTACACTGCTGTCGGCATGGAAATTAGCCTCAGGACAGCAATCACCACTCCTGAGTGACCAGAGAAATTCATTGACTCTCCTTCTTGTATGATATAGTTTTAGGACTCCCATCCTGGATGACTAGATTAAACTAAACTTCAGACCTTCTTAAATCAGGGCTCAAATGAGATAAATCCTACCTGAGCAGACTGGATTACTACTATTTGCTCTTTTTTGAGTTTTCTGTTCTGCTTCTCTTTTTATTAGTCCTATTTTATTATAAGGTAGCTCTACTCATTAAATCGAGCTCCACTCTCCATCACTAGACTTAATACAGCAGGTTCACAGAAGTTGCTAGTAACAGTTTGGGTGCTTGGCTCAGTTACTACGTGACATCTCAGTTACTACTACAGCTTCTGCCTTCAGTTATGCATGTGGTAATGGTCTCAGCAAGGACCACAGACCTCACTTTTGAGCCCCCTAGCAAAAAACAATCTATCAATCAATCAATCAATCTATCAATCAGACTTGGCACAAATGACAAACACCCCGCATTGATCTCTCATTAAATTATATTCCTAATACAAACTTTGAGCATAATGCCTGTTACAACTGTGATTTGCAGCATGGGAAGAAGACTTGACTGAGGTACTCTTTAGGTGATAAGACAAGGTCTCTCCTATTGCTGTCTTCTTGAAGGGTTCATACTTCTGACAGTGACCTCTTGTCTAAATTCAGAAACTGAGCCAGCTAAGGTTGAAAACAGTTGTCACAGGAGAAACTCAAAGCATAAGATGAGTACCAATCCTAAAAAACTCTACAAAATGTGCCAGGGCCAGCTATGATAGACCTTTCTGAATCTAGAGACTCACTGTAAAAGAATTACAGAATGTGCAGTTCAGGTTTTACTATTTCAAGTCTTACCAATACTTTATCAGAAATGACCTGAGCAAAACCAGAAAACCTAAGGTATACTGACTGGAAAAACTAGAACTGGCAAAAAAGCATGAGAAACTTCCACAAATAATATTACAGGCAATACTATTAAGTAAAAGCTTTGAAACCTATCAGTTGAGAAGGTTAATATTTATTAGACCTAAAAAACTAATTAGAAGTTAGATGTACGCTAAACAGAAAGGCTAAAAGAATGGTGAATGCTGACTCTTGGGGACTATTACAGCTACCAGGAGGTTTCTCACTGCATGCATAATTGACACAAAAAGATACTGGAGAAAACTGTCAAACCAAAATTGATACTGTGGAATTGGAAAGTGGGAGTAAGGAAAAGCAGGTTAGTTCTTCACTTTATTTGCTTTACTCTTCACAGAGAGGATGAAAAGCGTCTTAGGAATAAAATATTTTCATAAAGTGGATACAGCACTGTAAAGCTGAGTAAGTGTAAAAAGACATAAAAGGAGTACTGAAAAGTTGGTAAAGCTTTAAGCAGCCAGAGAAAAAGTAAAACTCCATAAGACTTTTTTAAAGAAACATGAAGACAGAAGACAGTATTTCTGTAAATAATGGCTGGTAAATGGTTAATACATCACTCAGAGCCATTCTTAAGCAATTTCTGATAAATGGGCTTATATTAATTATATAGTAAGTAAAGTTATCCATGGACTTCAAACCCTGTTCTTCACTGCTCTGTACCAAAGGTGACACCTTTCTGGCTGTAGTTGTGAAAGACACAGGAATGACTGAATTGTTTTTTACTACTTCCTTGTACTCTGTGAAGATGATGATGTAATGCCAATGCTTGTGGTTTTGTGCTGCCAGCACTGGGACTGACCTAGCTAAAGCAGTTCTAATAAGATACTGACTAAGCTAAAACTTTGGTGCTTCTGACTACCAAGACTGGTAATGCACTGGAAAGAGGAAACTTTGTTTTACAGGAAAGATCACAAGTCACATGAATCAAATATTTCTGACTTGTAAGTGGCATTTCTGATTACAAGGGGAACAGTAACAAATATCCATTCTGTAGCTATATGACATGCCCAGTTCTAGATATTTTAAAAAGTACTAATGATTCCTATAGTAGTAGAGTTATGCAGACTAGTAGCAGGACAGCTACCAAAGCAGGACCATCATTCTTTGTTAATTCCTTCATAGACACTATGAAAGAGGAGAAAAGATTTTTTTTTTTGCCTTTGTCCTTACTAAAGGATTATAAAAAATATTCTGCAGTTCACCTTGGAAGAACTGCCTCAGCCTGGATTTTCTGCCACCATTGTCTGAAGTTCAGACTTCCTTTCCAGTAACAACTAATTTTAAAACTATGACCTGTGTGGTGTGTGCAAGAAAAGACACTTGTGTGTGAGGAGGAGCCAATTTGGAAGCCACTAGCTTACTGGCAGTGTGCAGATAAATGATTCACCGGATGATTAAGTCCAGATACTAATTTTTTCATCTTTTATTGTTATTTTCAGGACCAAGACTAGTAATTGTTAGTATTTTAATGCCTTTTGTATATTTCCTTTAAAGAGATTTTTTACAGTTTTACCATATACACTTTCATATTTACAGCTTTGTTTCCAAAACATTGTTAGCGTATATTATTAAATATTTTTATTTTTATATATGTAATTATATATATAATAATAACAACATATAACTGTTGAGTAAAAGGCTAACTGAAAGATGAACAGTGTTTGTACTCTGTAGGTGCATGTATTTTTCTTCATACAGCCAGAATTATATTATACAATTGACTATAATGGGTAAGGACATCACAGAATCACAGAATGGTTGAGGTTGGAAGGCACCTCAGGAGGTCGTCTGGTCGAACTCCCCTACTCAAGCAGGACCACCTACAGCCAGGTGTCCAGGACCACGTCCAGATGGCTTTTGAATATCTGCAAGGATGGAGGCTCCACAGCCTCCCTGGGCAACCTGTGTCAGTGCTTGGTCACCCTCACAGTGAAAAAAGGTTTCCTGATGTTCAGACAGAGCCTCCTGTGTTTTTGTACCCATTGCCACTGGTCCTGTCACTGGGCACCACTGAAAAGATGCTGTCTCTGTCCTCTTTGCACCCTCCCTTCAGATACTTATATGCTTTGATAACAGCCCCCTGAGCCTTCTCTGTTCCAGGCTGAACAGTCCCAGCTCTCTCAGCCTTTCCTCATAAGACAGATGCTTCAATCCCTTCATCACCTTAGTGGCTCTTTGTAGGACTCTCTCCAGTATGTCCATGTCTCTCTTGTACTGGGGAGCCCAGACACAGGACTCCAGGTGTGGCCTCACCAGTGCTGAGCAGAGGGGAAGGATCACCTCCCCTGACTTGCTGCCAACACTCCTCCTAATGCAGCCCAGGATACCATCAGCCTTCTTCAAGGGAAGGGTACACTGCTGGCTCATTTTCAACTTGGTGTCCATCGGGACCCCCAGGTCCTTTTCTGCCAAGCTGTTTTCCAGCGGGGTGTTCCTCAGCATATGTTGGTGGATGGAGATTAAAGTGAAAGGGTAATAAGGGGGCTTCTTTGATAAGGTCAGTTCTTTTTCAACACATAAAACATCACTGCGTTATTTAATTTCCACCTCGTGTTTAAAACTTATCAATTACAGAAGCTCATTTTCATCTCATCTGAACCCCTAATGGCTAATCTTGTGGATGGTGAAGGGCTATTTTCATTTATTTTGCCCTCTCACCAATTAATATATATGCATACACAACTATCTCACATCGCAGTCATTTTGCAAACTATTTTGAACAGGCACTTTTTTCTGTGTTTGACTGTCATTTGGCATATATCTTTGGGCGTTTTGATTATTTCTATTACATACAGCAACTGTCCTTGCAGGCTTGTCTGACTACACTTTGAGAAAGAACATTATTATTTTTTAAGTTGCAAATAATCATACTGTCAAACGAGTACCTCTCTAACTCCTGAAAAGTCACTGTTCCTTTGAAAAGCAAAATTAATTCTCTTGCAGTTAATAATTAGCAATGTAGCTGTTGAAACATTTCAGCATGTCAAAAGCTCTGTTTAATGTTTCATTCACAACGCACAGTTGCCCATGGAGGAGCAGGTAGTTGCCAACTTTATCACTGAACTTTCTTTTCTTCGGTACATGGACAGCTAAAATATGGAACGAGACTTCAGCTTTTGTTTTAATGAGACACTTCAACTTTCAGCATAAGGCATAGAAACAGAAATGATCAAACTGTTTATTTGCAACATAGTTTATAATTGGTATATTAATTCAGATGATGGGTGCTTCCCACTGTGCTATTCTCTTTTAAAAAAAAATTCAGCAATAGTGTGTAATTTTAAATGTCAAAAAATGCTCACAAAAGGGGTGGAGTTCTCTCTTGCACAGCAATTAGACTGAAACAGTAAGCTTTTAATAACCACAATATAAATTGACAGCTATTTTGTATCTTTTGCTTTTGCCTACCACAAACTTGCTATTAAAAGCCGGTGCTGTAAAGGTAGCTCATTAAGTCCATTCTACAATTCAGTCTTTCCAAATTTTGCTCTCTCCTGCTTTCGCTTCAGATTTCAAACCAGTATCTTTCCACTAGTAGACAGGTGGTCAGTCCATGGATAATATTTTTAATGCATCTCTGTTTTACTAAAATGCAGATGGAAGATTATGAAATAGGTAAATTTAATAATTTAGAAGAATTATCAAGTGTCAAATAAAATACGGTTGTGAAATAAGTGAATAATATTAGGGACCTACTACAAGAGATCACAGGAGATTTGAATTATTTGAATCCACAGCTAAACTTGCAGAACAAAAGCTTAAAGAGCCATGTTCTGCTGTTGGTGAGTGGTGTTCAGCCAGCTATGACCATGCAACTGGAGCAATATCCCATTTAATCAAAAAATCTGCCTTTCTATTCTGCACAGATTTAAAGAGAATTATAAGTGTTGAAAATATTATTCAAAATTTGGAAATGGAGAGAAGGAGTAAGAAGTGTTCTCAATAGCAATCTAAGAAATATAAAAGGGAAGGGTATCTGTACAATTCCAGTTTTAGAAGTCTCTTTAGGAGACTAGTCTTTCTTAGAACTACTGCATGGGGCCCAAGAAATAGAATTAAACAGATTTTTCCAGAGAGCAAATCCAAGAACCCGACAGGGGTCGAAATAAGCTGATGCAAATATTCCCAACACTTTAGATATTCTCTGGAAAATCCGTAAGATTTAAGAGTGCAGAGGGGTATTCACACTGCCTAATCTTAGGAGGGTAGGTCCCTTTTAATGCTGAATCACACTGAATCTATTTGACCTTGGATGGCATTTAAAAGCCTCCATGATTTAGGTGCTTTGAAACATTTTGTTCACAGAGCAACAACGAAGAATTTCCTCATGCAAGTCATTAAAGGTTTGTGTCTAAAAACTAGAAAGGTAGACAATGAAAAAAATCACAGAACATCTCCTTCATGCTTGATTGCCAAAAATCTGTTTAAGTTAATAGCTGCCATTATATTTAATCTGGTCATTAAAAGTTACGCCCCAATGCTTGTTACCATTCTCTATTTGAACACTAATGTCAATGTAATTAAAATGTAACATGTTTATTTTCGCATTTTCATGTTTTTAATGTATAAACCAGAGGTATCAAGACATTAAAATGGCACAATCAGGGCTCTGCCTGCCTGACTGACTGAGAGAATGACATTTCTTTGGTAGGAATAAACACATGACATAAGTTAAATCACATCACATTAGCAGATCTCCTATCTTACATAGTTATACTTTAGCTTCTAACTAATGACCAGTTAGTTCCTGGCTGAAAATCAAGACCGGATAATCAGTTGGCATATAAGAGAATAGCGCTGCTGAAGTAATTTTATCGCTGTGCAGAATGTGGCAATGCATTTCCAGTCATTTACTTATTGCATCCTAACAAAACCACACCCCAACCCTCCAGCCAATGATCCCTGGACTCAGCAAAGCAGTCCAGGCACTGTATGAAAAAGCATGTGACTGAAGTAGCTGCAATAATGCCAAAAAATGGCATTAAAAGGGTCATCGTGAAGTATTTCAATTAGAGCATTTATGTTGAAGTAGTGTCAGCACATTCCCCATTCCAGAAATGCACTCATACATTGACATGGTGCCCGTTTATCTGTCTTGTCAAAGGAGCCAGCACATTCCCTGAAAACTTATTAACCTTTAGCAAAATTCAAGTCATTGCTTTTGGTAACTCTCTTATTTTTGACATGTGTTGTTTTATCATCTCTCTAAGCAAGGGCGCAAGTGTTTGCTTTTGACTATTCAAGGGTATAAGGTGGTCCTAGTCCTGCAGTTCACTGTGGAGGCTGTTCAACAGCTTTTCAGAGATCGTCTCAATCTTCCCCGTCTAGCCACGCGTTTGCTCTTCTCTGGATACAGAAACATAAGTATCTTTAAAGGCCGAAACTGCAGGCTCAGAATCAAGTGGAAACCCTGTAATTCTTCTCTCTCAGCAAAGCCATGTGACTCAGAGAATTTACACTGGTAACTTAAAAAAAAAATCACAAAATGTGTTGTACTCGCCACAGGGGCTACTCATACTAGGGACCTTACTGAACTTTGCAGCCTAAACACAATTTCAAGGCTCAGGCATCAGAGATGAGAACTACTCTGCCATCCAGAGTATGGATAATGACCTGCAGAAGAATAAAAATTTAGCGAACAAGTAGACCTTTCTTTGCCTTCTCTCACAGGTCCTGCAGTATTGCTGCAATATTTGCTTCTATACATTAAAGCATGAAAAGCAGGAAAAATACCACCCACCTGCAAAGCGTATTAATCATTCCCACAGCTCTCTGATAAAACTCTGAATAATCAGGGCTCCTAGGATAAGAAGCAGTACTGTACCTGTGTACTTCCCCTGTTACAAAACCACGACTTTTTTCTTTTAATTACATTCTTTGGTGGACAGTTTTATCTAAGTGTGTCAATTACATTCAAGGCCAATTGAATTATTATTTTATGTGACGTTAGTTTCTGGATCTTCAATTTATGTCTTTTAAAAATAGCTTTGATTATCAGTGTCAGCTATTACTGAGGCACCTATGTTCTCTTCAAATATGTTGTACAAATGGACAAACACTTCACATGTCTTTTCTATTATATTGCCACCCACCATTTAACTGCTCCCCCAGTACTGCTATTCCTGCAGTTATTAATTTAGATCTAAATAACAGAGAAATGTTTATCTTCTTAAAATTCAGATCCATGATAATATGTTTATGCTGACAAGATTCTTATGTCTTAGAAATGTTTATTTAACTACACTTTCCTCCCTGCAATCTCAGCAATAAAAGAGTTACTACCAGTATTTAAAATTGCTAGAAGACTATCATGCACTATTTCCCCTCAGAAGAATATGGTTTATGTATTGTTTCCTTACACAGGAGGAACTTTAATTGCCCTGTAGAAGTCTGTAATTCTTCCAAGAGCTTTTTACTACAGTTTGGCACTTTTACAGTTGATAATGACTTCTTACAGGATCATATATTTGCAAAATACCTTGTATGAAACACTATAAAATTTAAAATGCACTTAGGTCTTCCACAAGTTTTATCAAACTAACCAACAGGGCTGTGCAAAATATCCCAGTGCCTGGGCATGGGGGACAATTTTGCTTTGCAAATTGCAACATTGACTGCATTTTCCCTAAAGAAACACTCGTTATGTTTCTCTAGGGATGTCATATGAGGCATGTCATATGAGGCAAGTCCCAGGTCTCTCTAACATTTTCCTCATCAAATTAAAACAAATCCAAACCACAAACCAATGCTCACAGGACACATGTATGAGTGCCTCCAGTGGCAATGAGTGGGAGGACAGAATTTAGCCACCTGTAATGTATAAAGGAAAATGTGACTGCAGCCTGGCTAATATCCTGATTTCCTATTCTGCAAATTTTAAAGATGCGTATAACACAAGAATACTGTATTTAAGTGTCTCAGAACACATGAAGCTTCTTTATATGTGGTAAGTAAATCAAACCAGTGAAAACGGTAATTCCCATATAAAAATGGATTTTGCTTCTGTATAATCAGAGATAGGGTGGTTATTTTTACATAAGTAAATTACAAAGGAAGGAGAAAGCACAGTTTTTCTCAGTAACTCTTCTGGAATTGTTTTTCACCCTTGTAGAAATCACAAAGTAAATTTGTTTTTACCCCACTACACTCCGCTGATCTTGCAGGTACACTCAGAAGAGAGTCAAGGCAGTACTTAAAAGCTCATTCATCAGATCTTCGATCATAAAATCAGTACAGTAAGAAAAAAATATCCTCTTCCTTGGAGTTATTTTTAAAGACACACAAAGGTGCCACAATTTGGAACAAACCCTCTAACTCATCCCACTTTGTGTAAGGTCAATTAATTATAAATAAGGCCATGGTTTTGGCACAATAATGTATTTGTCAGATCATCCTAGTAGCTAATCCTCCCAAAATATAGATTTTCTTGAGAATCCAGAGGCTGAGGTTGCTCGTTGTCTGCAAGTTTATCGGCAACGCCAAAGGTTTGTAACTAATGACTGAGACAGTGCACTGCCCTACAAGCCACCCCAACTGAAGCTGAGTTTTTGCCAAGTTTTTGCTTCATTTCATCAACATTATTTGATGCTCACAGAGAGATAGTGAGCTACTGTATCAGCTTCATGCACCAGGAACTATAAAAATATTCAACAATTATAAAATATATATTTATTTTAAGCTTTTACTTCTTGTGCTTGTTATTTTCAAGGATAGTTAAAGGTAAACCAGCTGAGAGAGTAAATATGCTTGCTTATGACAGCAGAAAATAGACCTGAATATTAAAAAGAAACACATCTCAAAAGGCAAGCACAGTGAGACTTAAATCCAATTTGTAAGATAAAAGCTAACCAGAACACTTACTATTGCCATCTGATAGCATTCAGTATTGCTTGAAATTCGTTAATATACTAGGTAACATAAGTACAGTGCATGTATACAGAATTAATTCTATTAATTTCTACACTAGAAAAATCTACTGAAAGAGGAGGAGAATAATTATAAGGCAGTCTTACCCATCTGTGGAAAAGGCATAGCAAAACCAATCTAAACCTCAGAAGAATAATTATCCCATGAGACTCCCACCTCCTGGGAGTGCCCATTATTGTGTTAGGAGAACACAAAACTGACAGCTATTCAGAAAGACCTCCAGAGCAATTTCGGCTTAGCTCTACCACTTATCTTACCTTGTCATCTTTTTAGAATATCTACAAGCTTCCAGCTAACTTACCAATATTATATTTTATTTTTACAAGCAAGCAATAAATGCTTCTTTTACAGCATATACTTTGCCTAACAGACCAAATGTTGGAAAAATGCTTATGCATCTTAAATAAAAGGCTATTCAAATTTAAACAGTTTTATAGAGTAATAATATTTCATTTAGATCTCCCTACTAACTGCTGATTGCTTACTCAGATTAGGTGGAACTCCAAATGAGACAGAAGCAAAGCTTTTATTATCATTATTATATTCCCATTATGGTAGCATTTGGAACCCAAAATCAGGTTTGGTGTTATGTCCAACTGCTAACAAGTGCAGTTTAAAAATAAAACACAGCAGTTGCTGACCTAAAAGTGCTTGTGATTATAATGTGCGGCAGGCATCCAACAGATAAAAGGAAAAGGGATGGAAAAGCAAAAGGATAACAGGAGGGCTATCTGTGTCAGAGTCATAAGTACCAGTCACAGCATCCTCCCCTAACTATTAAGAGAATAGTTTCATCTGAATGCAACACAAAGATAGCCAGAAAACCAAAGAAGATGCTGTTAAAAACAAACAAAAAAAATTTAAGAAGCACAGAACATCACACGAACACATTAGGGATAACTTCAGCTGATTTATTACTACATTAGGAAGCTTTGCTTATAAATGTTAAAATGGTGGAGATTTAGTTCCTTCTGAAAGCTTGAGAAAAAACAACCTCAATACATTTATGTTATATTTTTATTGAAGTGACACATCATGTCAGTAATAAAATTATTCTGGATCAAGGTTTTGTAATAATTTATTTCTACTGAAGAGTGAATTATTCAAAAGCAAACTGCAGCTCACCCTGAGCATATTCTTCCCTGCTTAAGGTGCACCAGAGAACAGCAACTGACTTCACTGTATTTTCAAAGACATGTCTATACCCTAGTGCTCGGTACTTTGATTTTACTGCATCATTTTATCTGATGCCAGTCAATTTACTTACACCACTGCTGTGCAAAGTCTGGTCCAGAGTCCACAAATGATAAACATTTTCGATACAGAAATGCTTCTTTTCTGAAACTAATTTATTGTCTAGAAGAACCACATTTCCTCACAGCTTCTCACTCATTAGGGTCCAAAACTCAGTCCCGACCGGAGCGAGGAGACCAGATTTGAGAGCAGTCATGTGTATCTGATGAGGTCTATGAGGCACATGGTTGGTGCCATTAGACAGTGAAATTCAGGAGAACGCCAAGTTCTGCCACAGACAATTTATGATGACATAACCCTTGGCTAAAAGGATCTGTGAGATGCAAACTTCCATCTAACAACCCACTGGTTGTGTGCAAAAGCACTAACAAAAAATCAACATGAGGCGGTGCTTCCTGATCATTAGCTGCAAATCACACCTCCCCAAAAAATGCATTGCAGGCACTTTTAATATAGCAGGAGAGCCTTGTACAAATGCTTATCTCAAAACACTCACTTGAAAATGCTCCAATGGTTTTATAACAATGGAAGAGATGACTGATTAGGTGCCAAAATGGTTCGATGCCAGCTCTGAAGAAAGTCTTTGCAACTCTTATGATTTCTCTTAAAACAGATTCAACTTTAAGTTGCAATGTCCTTCAAAGTACAGGTGTCTTTTTGCACCAGTTCCAAATGGGATTTCAGAGCTGTGCCCTGACTGCTCCTGTTGCTGTACAAAAGTGTTAGCCTAGCAGGCATATTACTTTTTGCATATCCTAGACGGGTGCACTACATTCCTGCACCACTTATTCTGCATCTCAATCACTATCTTTATTGTCTTCTGAACAATAGTGACAAATACTCTCACGGTTTACTTAAAAAGTGCTACAAAATATGTACTACCTTTAAATTTATCAAAAAGTGAATGTAAGTGGGAATAAAGTAGCATAATCAGTACTAAAGAAACATCTCCTAGGAGGTAAAAAAATGAATGCAGCCTACAACTGAGTGAGACCCCCATGATATTTCAACTCAATAAAAATTTTTATATCAGAGTGCGCCAAACTTTGATTTATAAAACTTACAATTGCTCCATTGATTTCAGTAGGGTGGGAGTGATTTATTTCAGCCAAAGCACTGTCCAGAATTATATATGAGCATCGTGAGCTCAGAAATCCCAGTAGTCATGGTGTTAAGAGCAGATGGTTCCCACGCTCCTCTCGGTAAGCTCAGTACCACTGATGGCAATGTACTCTATTTCACACTGATGTATCAAGAACTTAGGTTTATCAACTACAATAATTTTATTCATGCACTATACAATAGTAGCCAGAGCCAGCCACTCTCTGATTTATCCCTTAGAGCCCAGAACTCTTGCCACTGAAAGGGCACTTGATTTTTGCACCCATGTCCAGATCTACAGAAGTATTCTCCTATGACATAATTTACATGAACCGCTAAAGTAGGAAAGATTAAAATGACCTACAGAACTACAGAAGTATACTCCTCAAACTATCCACTGGATGAACACAGATTCTGCTGATCACTGGAAAAAATATCTAACCTGATGAAAAAAAACCCTATCAAAAACCTCTTTAAAAGCTAAGCCAAAAAAATACCAAAAGCCCAGGCTAGAAGCAGTATCAAACACTTTTTAATTCAAATCCAGTTCAAGTCCAATTCCTTTATCTATAAATATTGTGAAGATAACCTTACTTCAGAACTGAAACATGAATCTTTACCTATAACAAAAGTAAAACATAGCAACCTTGACCAAACACCTGTACTATACAATCAGATTTTAAAACGGATGAGTTCCAGTGGCTGTATCCTAATAGCTGGAAAGGTCCATCTTTTTTCTGAATATGCTCATGTACATTTACCAGCATATATAGATCCAGATTTCTCTACCTTATTTACTCGTTAAGATTCAGTCTTTATTTTTACAAGTGTGATCTCTGTACTCCATCTCACATACTCACTACCACTTCCGATCACTTCAGGTTTCAGTGGATTTTTCACAAAAGAGTATATGGAATGATCAGTAAGTTTTCCTCCCTCTTTGCACTGACTTCCAAAATAAATTTTGTGGGTTTACCGATTTTTTATTTAGAGTTTCCACAAGTCCAGCTAGACAAAAGACAAACCAGTGACACAGCTCACAGACATATCAGGAGGGAACACCCTGACATCTAGAAATGACAAAGGATGGGTTTGCAATTTAAGGACAGTATTGAAACTTCAGACATTGAGTTTAATTTCTAGCTCTTTCAAATGCTCCCTGTGTTATTCTCCATACCTTTAAGAGAGAGAAAAACAACACAGTCTTTCTCCTAGCCTCTCTGAGCTTTCCTACGGATTGAGTCGCCGTGCCCTGAGCCTTGTGCAGCAGCAGAATCCCAGTTCAAATCTGGCCTTTAGACATCATCGTAAAATGAACCACAAATACTTCTGCTGCCTCAAATAACAGAGCACATTTCAAAAACCAAGGGGCCTTCTAAGCTGGCACAAAGCAGGGGCAAGGTAGAAAGAGGGAGACGAAAGTAAACAAATCAACTTTTCAGTGCAAAGTTCAGTGGAACAAATATTTCTAATCCAACACAAATAGCCCTGTAGTGCTGCAGTGCACCACACAGGGCACCGAAATCAGTGGTTGAGAGCATTGTTGAAGAGAGGTATAGGGAAGAAAACTGTTGTCGCGTTATTAGTCAAAAGGAGTCTTGGGAGCTTTCCTTCAACATTTCCAAATGGAGATCTCCATAGCAGGCAGCAGGAGCTGAATTCCCTCCCTCTACTCTGATTTCAGCTGCAACCCCTCCATGGCGGAGGAAGTAACAAGTTGTAGGGTGTGGATGTGGAAGGAAATCAAGGAGCTTCAGTTGCTGTGCTCGCACCTGGTCACACATCCCAAAAAGTGATGGCTCCACAGCTGCCCAAAGCACAGCAGGAGGCTGAGCAGGAGAGAAAGAAAGGGACTAAAACAGCCTGCCTTGATTCCCTGCCCTCGCTGTGGCCACTGCGAGAAGAGCCACACGTCCGTGCCAGCCAGGGCGCAGCCCCAGCAGCGGCAGCACAGCGCAGAACAATCTGCTGGATCACATTGGCATCTACCAGCTACCCTCTAACCGAGTGCTTTAATGTGGTTTCTGCTCTCTCACACTACTTGTTCCGGATAAAAAAAGCAGGTCAGGTCGGACAAACCTGCTGCTGAATGTTTATCTTGGCGGCTGTTTATTTATTTATTTTTGGTAGTGCAATGGGGCCTCAGCGGGCACTGCTGCCTCTTGGGCTGATCCCCTAAGTGCTTCTGCAGGCTGGACTAGTCCCATGTCACCACCTGCCTCTGAGGGCCTTCAGTTCTGACCACTGAGGTGAGTATTTTCAGACGGCATCCTCACTACATCAAACAGTTATTACCACTCTGAGCACTCTTTTCATTAGCCAAATATTTCTCTACTCTCTTTTAAGCTGAAACCACCACTTCTACTTAATGGAATAGCAATTAACTTGAAATACTTGGCTTTTTACTGCAATGCATCACTCTTTCACAGCCTGATATGCTAATAAAAATTGTATGCTAACATAATGTATAAAATATCATCTCTGATTTTAAACTAAACCAAAATTTATTGGCTCCAACAGTGCAATACTGATCTACCCGATGAATATTAATGTATTAACTTAGGTAGCAGTCTTACGCTATCGGGAAACTAAATCAGAGCGGAGCAGATCATACAGTGCACTGGAGAAAGTCTCAGTTTTTCTGTTTCAATAGAATTTCAATTCTACTCAAACCTGAATACAGCTCCAGACTGAAAAGTAAACTTCAAATGATAAGGTATTTTTTGCTACATGGCAGCTCTCATACTCCATAAAATATTCCTTCAACCCCCCCAGTAAACAAATTAATTGTCAATCTTGCAAACAAAAATCCCAAGTTCTACTTCTTCTAAGGCATCATTAGCAATTATAGGATGTTGGCAGGACAAATTATGCTCTGAGTCATATCTCTACAACCCACCTCTCTCCTGCTCATGCTCTTAATCCTTACCCAGCTCCACTGAAAATGCAGATCTTTACAATTATGACTGTAGGGATAATGGTACATCAGCGCAGTAAAAATGCCCATTTACCTCAACGGTGCTTAAACTCCAAGCCTTGCAAGGGCAGAGATAAACATAAGTTAACTGCAACGTCTAAATGTTTAAGATATTATTGAGCAACCACTACCCAAAAACAAGCCAGCAAACAGCACTGCTAGACTCTATAGAGAGCTACACCCATACATTTAATCTGAAAAAGGAAGCTGATGCAATGCAAGATGACATGAGAAAGCGATGATTGATTTAGTTCCTCATGAATAACAAAGTATTCCCTAACTCCACGAAGGAGCAGATAAGTGCAGGAAGTAACTGAAGTACTGAGACAAAAGTTACCAACAAACAAGAAAAGAAAAATCCAAGTATGGTGGGACAGACAGAATTATCCAGGAAAAAACAAATCTCAAATAGCTGTACAGTTCAAGTGCCTCTTCTGATTTCAATTCGTGTACCTTTTTTTTCCTGTTCAAATTGGACAAGGACATGTCTACCTTACCCACTTCTAAAAGTTATTGTTAGATATCCAATTCCAGCTCTATTCATTATTCATTTACTGATTTGGAATTTCATCTTGAAAACAAGCTGTTATTGAAAAACTTTCAAGAAGTGTCTCTTGTGACCTTTGAGATGTCTTCTTAAAAGAAACATAATTCTGAAATACAATTGTGCAGCAGACCTTACACACTGATGTCTCACTGAGTAAACTGAATTAAGGTCAAAGTCAACTGCTCTTTTGTTACTCTCTGGTACCAGGAACTAACCCAGGAATAAGCCATTTCAGCTTGAATAAGAAATACAATTAATGAAATAGTGGACCTTTGTGCTATCACTAACGCATTACAAAGCAAACAAATGCACTGAAAGTTTGACTTGAAAAAGCTTTCATGACATTATTTATTTATCCATTCTATTGACAAATTCTAGTTACTAATAAAATGTACTAGAAAACACACATTCACTTGAAATAAGCATGTATAAGAGAAAGTTAAAAGTATCAAGATATAAAAGTCATAATAACAAAAAAGTGGCAATACCAAGGGGAGACCAAATGCCTGTCTGACCCAACAGGCCATTTCCAACAACAGCCAACAACATTAGCTCAGGGGAAGAGTTTGAGAGCAGAACAATCAAGCTGAGGGAGGTTCCTTCCCACATGACACCGTCAGAGCTACATCATACCCACTCACTCTGGAGTGCTTTGGAGATAAACAATCCTGTGGCATACATCAGTACCCACATGGAATAACAATGGGAAAAGTTTTATGTATGCATCGCTTTTTCTTAACTTTAAAATACAGAATGTAGCCAACTGCCATTATTTGGTCTCTTAAGTAAAAAATATGCCAACTGTAGACAGGTTCACTTCCTATATTTCAATTTTATGACACTTTAACTGCACTGAATTCATAAACAGTAACACTGTAGTATAACTGTAAAAGTATTATGTTGAACCAGAGCAATTCTTCTGAACAACATGGCCATTTACACCAGTATCCTAATATAGTACATATTTATAATAGAGGACCTGGTGAGATAAATTAGTCATACTGTAAATAGCCATCAGGGATATGGAAAGTAATAGTTTCTCATGACCTGCCACATGTGTACAAAAGCAGGTGTCTGAAATGTTGTAAATATTAAGATGGTATCTTTAGCAGGCACTCCTCTGCCCTGGAGGGAGAGTGACGGGAACACCGCCTGTGCACTTCCAGCTTCCCCGTGCTTTAATGAACACCCAAGCTGCAGATGCACATCCTCTCCAAGAAGCAGTTCTGCTGGTTAAAAAAGGCAACAGAGAAGAAGTATAAACACATTGCTCGGTCACTAGGGGTTAACATCAGGAAGGTCAAAGGTCTGCTACAGCTGAATTAGTCAGCTATGCAAAGGGAAACAAGAAGGGCTTCTGCAAGCAATGCCACCAGCAAAAGGAAGTTCAGGGAAAATGAAGGTCCAGAGATGAATGGGGTAGACAACCCACTGGCATGCAATATGGAAAAGCTGGCTTCCAGACCTCTGCGTGTACCTCTACAGTTTGGGAAAGAACAGGTCGTTGACAGTGGGGAAGTAACTGGTTAAGGACTTGTCAGCAAAACTAGATGTATTTATTGAAATACCTGGGCCTGGATGGGATTCATCCAAGGGTGCCAAAAGAGTTGGCTGATGTGATTGTGTTGCCATTATGTATGAAAAAATGCACATGATCAGGGTAGGTCCCCAGCATCCAGAAAAATGCTGATATTATGCTTATTTTAAGAAAGGTGAGAAGGAGGACCAAAAGAACAACAGGCCAGTCAGTCTCGCCTCAGCCTCTGGGCAGGGAAGGAAACATGTTTGTTGGAGTCCACTTCATGGTGCACAGAGGACAAGGCGTCAGTCAACACAGGCAGACCATGCTTGATCGAGCTGACTGATTTCTGTAACAAAATGACCTGCTGCGTGGATGAGGAGAGAGAGATGGATGCAATATACCTTGACTTATTAAGGTTTTTGACACTGTGCCCCACCCATAGTCATTTGGGAGTTGAGGAAGTAAGGGCTAGAAGAAGAGACTCTTAGGTCAGTTGAAAATTGGTTGGTTGAACTGTGAGTCCTAAAGGGTGATAATCAATGGCTTTACAACTGCTTTGCAGCTGGTAATGAGCAGAGTAGCCCAATATCAGTAGCAGGCTGATATTGTTCAATGTCTTCATCAACCACTTGAGTGGTAAGAGACCCCTCAGCAACTTTGTGGACAATAGTAAATTACCATTTAGCTTAATCTCTCCCTGAGAGATTCAGGTCAGAAGGACATTGATAAACTGAGGACTGGGACAACAGAAACTTCATCATGTTCAACAAGAAGTGTGAAGTTTGGTGTCTGAGGTGGACTAACTCCATACATCACTGAAGGCTGGGAATTGACTGGTTGTGCAGCAGCCTTGCTGAAACGACCTGGGGGTCATGGTGCACTCCAAACTGAGTATGAACCAACAGCATGCTTTCTTCACAAATAATACAAACACCATACAGAAGGCACATTATCCACAGTGAGAGGTTAAGGCAGCTAGGCTTTGTTAGTGCGTCAAAGAGGAGGCCAAGAGGCAATCTAATAGCAGCCTACAATTGATTAAAGAGCAGCTGGAGTGATGACAGACCCAAACTCTCCTCAGTAGCAGCAGACAATGCAACAAGTGGCAAACACCACAAACTACAGCTTGGATGGTTCAGATTGGACAAATATGATTATACAAAATTCTGGGCAGCAGTGGAACAAGCTGCCCAGAGAGATGGTGTAATATCTATTCTTGGAGGTTTTCAAGACTAAGCTGGCCAAAGGCCATGGTTCACCAGATACAGTGCTGGAAATGGTTTTGATTCAAGACCTCCAAAGGTCCCTTCCAACCAACTTTTCTATGATTCAATGAAAAGATTATTGCCCAGCTCCCTCACACAGCCCTTCTGCCAGATGTTTCAGGTCCCAAAAGTGTAGCAGGTAGGGTTAAACAAAGACATGTTTTTTAGGCTGCATAAATTAACCAAGCTTGTTTTGGATAGAACAAGGTCAGGGAACATCTTAAACAAGCATATCTGTGGGAAGATCTGAGAAAATGGTTACTTCCAGCAAGACAGACACGATAAGCAATTGAGGATGGGCTGGAAAAAAAGCTGCAACATGTTTCAGTGTTGGCAATAGCTACTATGTAAGTAGCTGCACACTTCTTAGCTTCTGCCAGGATTGCTCCCTGAATGCACCAAGAACCCTGTTCATACCTTCCTCATCTCCCAGCAGTGGCTCTACAAACTGCTGCAAGAAGTTTCATGTCTTGTCCTCTTTATTCCTGATTTCCAACCAAACAGGCAGGTCCAGCTCACTGACACACATCACATTTCTCAAACAGTGAAACTCATCAGATCTGGAGTTCAACATTTATCACGCTACATCCAAGCAGAAATGCCAACCATGCTGAACACAGTCTTAACATCTCAGTCAAAAGTCTCCAATAAAAGCAGTTTAGAAGCTGATTAACAAGATCCAATTAGCTGATTAGTCAAGATTCAATGCATATAGGTATAGAATGCAAAGCTAATAAAATGGTGTCATGATGGTGGATGAAAAGGTAAGAACAGCCTAAACTTTAGCTAATAGCTTCTGATGGTGTGGCACTGGCAGAGATGATCCAGTGGCTGAAAGCCTGTCAAAAGCCACAAAGAATAAGTCAGGGTACCGCGGGATGCAGTGCTTGGTATATTCTTTCCAAAGAAGATAAAATCAGTATTATCTTCTGCCTGAATCTGACAAAGAAATGATGGCTCAGACTGACATGTAATTTATACTTATTTGAAACATTCATACGATCCAATCTCTATCACACTTAAGACATACCTGTGCATTGGGACATCTGGACACAAACCCACTAGTTACTGGTAAGCTGCTGAGTCCAACTGGTTTGGTCCCTCCATCAGGCCTTGGATTGTCCAAAGACTAAGCCTGGACAGAGGGAGCACAGTGAAACATTTCTAGGGATTTGTCTTAACTTAGCCATTTAGAAGTTGTACATCTAGTCTCAGCTAGTCATTTAGGCTACTTTAATTATTAGTCTAGAGTGATGCTTCCAGGTGTAAGACAGATGGAATAAACGCTGCTTTCTGCTCCTTTCTCCTCCCACCAAGGCAGCTACATGTCTCTGCTCCTACCAAAGAAGCCATTTCATTACAGTATGACAAGTGGTCCACCACGGGGGTTTATCTGTACCTCTATAGCACAGAATCTGCTATGTGACTGTGTGCTGGAAGAGAAGATAAACGAGAATTACTAGATAAAAATATTGCTTAACTAAATTTTCGAGACTTTTGTAAGGGCAATTATTCTCAAGTCAAGAATTTCTCATCCCAGGTTATGAAGAGGTCTTGAATGTGTCTGTGCACAAAGGAGATGCACAACACATATATGCATATACAAGACTTTATATAGCTCAGAGCAAGGTTGCACTTTCAATCATCTAAAACTGAAATCCTATTGCCCACATGGATTAAGAGAAAGCTGATAGGGAAAAGATCCCATGGGATCAATTTCAGTCCCTGGATGAATACACATACATCAAACTGAATTCAGGGGAGTGCAAAATTTGCCCCTCAAGAGTTTTAATTTACATGAAATCACCATAGGAAAATTAATTTCCCATCCACAATATAAAATTTTTCTACATATTTTGCTGTTGCTACATAGTCAAAGTTCCTATTAACATTAGGACCTCTACACAACATGCCAAAGGAATTTAACATACCTAATGTAAAGAAAACACCCAAAAGCCTCCTGCAACTCAGCCCCACTGTCTGTTTTATAAATTAGATGTTGGCTGTTGTGTAGCTCTGCTCAAAAATTATCTGTATCTGTACTTATTTCAACTAAGGATTCTTTTGACCATTTTTAAAACAAAGGTAGGAAATGGGAACAGAATTGTAAATAATTAAAATGATTTCTTTTGACAGAGAGACAGGAAATCACTGTTTTAGTTTCTAAATCCTGAGTTTAAGAAATTCCCTTCATGAGGCCATTGGCTCATTTTTTAGTGGGCACATGCTTCAGCAAAGAAAATTGAAAAGGGTGACTCTAAATGACAATTAGCAACACCCATTTTGATATCAGAAGTTGTTTTTGCCTCAAATGAACTGAACAGTGACAAAAATGAAGTTTCGCTTTTTCCTCTTCATGCGATACCCATTTACTGATGATGTTCTCCTCTCTGTCAGGCTACCCTCACAAAGATGGCGCTAGCAAATGGGAACTGCCACACAACCCATTAGATACCATAAAAGCATTATCAAACACTAGCCTTTCCCTAGACTGGATACTTGGGGCTGGATCTGTGGCACAGCTTTCATTTTATTTTCCAAGAAGAATGCTTCAGTGAAATAAAATTCACCAGCCTGTAGCTTATTGCACTCTGTCAGGGAGGAAAACAAAAGGAAATGCATAACTCTCCTGAAAAGCCATTCAGCGCTCAAAGCCCTGCTAATGACAGGGAAGGAAACAGAAGATTACTCTCATTCCTGACCCAAACTTAGCTTTAAATGGTTAGGATGGCAAAAATAAGAACAATGACGTGCTGCTTCACTTGACACTTAACACAGTACAATGTTTGGAGCAAGAAAGAAACAGAGAAAATAAAATACTAAAGCACTGTACCTGATCTTGAATCAAATCCCCTGTCTTTCTTACAGCTCAATTCTTTCAGTCTTATCTAGTGTTTCTTGCTATGTCCTTTACTATTAAATAGAACAGCCTTTTAGTCCTTTTTGTAGAGATCAGTGTGCAAGGGGTAGAGGTCGAAATGCAGAGCCGATGTCATTAAAAGACTGACAAGATACAGGGTCCAGAACGTGTAAGAATCACTCCCGTGACTGATTATTTTCAGATCTGAGTACAGCTAAAATTGAGGGTACTTAGCACTCACTAGAATCGAAGCTGCATACAAAAATATAGCACTGCATTTAACTACAGCACTCGGATCCTTCTGAGGAGGGTCCTAATGACCTGGTATTTTGTATGCCAAGCTATGTCCCTCTCCTAGCAGGCATCAGCTGTACTCCCTCAATTGACCTTTCTTTGCAGCCCCGTTTAAAGAAAGGAAAAGGCCATACAGTTAAGCAAAAGAATCCCTACCAATTACAAAAAGTTAAATCATATTTTAAAAATCACTCTGACCTCTGCACTGCTACTGAAGAGGCTTCCTCACTCCTAAAAATAGTACAGTAAATTCTATCAATTTACACCTCAAAGTCCTATGTCTTTCCTGAAAGCCTCCTTCAGAAGAATATTAACTCAGAATAAATAGCGGCATTTAAAAAAATTCTTACAGTTGCTCTAATAATCATCAGTATTGATCCTGTAATCATCTAGCCCTAAAATACCTTTTGAAATGTTTTTGTCTAATGCTTTTGAAAAGCCCATCTCCCTCCTGCTTTCCCTTCTCCAATCCCAAGATACTCCTAAGGCCATACACTTTTAGAAAAATGGCATCACACACTTTGCTCTGCATCCACAAGGCCACTGCCATTCATTCAACTTAAGAAAAGCAAGTAATTATTGTGAATTGCAAATAAAACAGTATTTTACCCTTCCTCTCTTGGCTCTTCAGCACTGTTTGCCTACGAATGTTTTCAGTATCATGTGTATACCAATTAGTAATGCTGCTCTACAAATAAAAATGTTGAGATGGTAAGAGGTTTAAAAGACAAACAGAAATTGTTACACTGAAATAAATTAGTGACTAATTCTCACCATGAGCTCAACTACTGAAGTACTTCAGCACTGAAATAGGTCAGTGTGTAAACCAAGCACCTTAACTGTACTTATGTACAGGCTTCTTGTGGATTAACCACTACATTGGTGTCTTCAGCCAAACTGATCTGGTCATTTTATTAAGTTTCACAGGACTGCAGGCCCAAGACTGTATAATGCGCTATATAACAAACACACCCTCATTTTTACTACTGTTTTATGAAAATGCAGTCAGTGTTGACTGGAAGAAATCAAGGAACAGAGATGCACCATCTCCCTCGCTCATTCATCCTTTCTCATATTATTTCTACTTCAACTTTATCTGGTTTCTGTTTCTGACTATTACTCATTTTCCACTAAATTAAAAAAAAGCCTTTAGCACTCCCTATCTCCTCTCTGTGCAGGAATTTGTATGCTGCAATCAAGCTCTCCCTCAAACTCCTTTTTGATAAAATGAGCCTGATGAGTTTTTTTACGTTTACTGTATAAGACACATTCATTACTCAGGCCCCGTATCACTCTGGTGTCTCGTTTGCCTTTTACAACTTCCTTTTCGAAGGAGATGAGGAGGACTGACTCAGTACTCTAGTACTAATTCCACCAGTGACATGCATACTGTAAGTCATTGGTCTGCTCCTGATGGTTACTGCCCTACTTACGTGTTCTCAGAATTTAGGAGCTCATTTTGTCAAAGCCTCTCTCAAGTAGCGTTTTCACTATCACTCTTCAAAAAAATACCAGTCGCTGCTTGCTGGGACACTGTAACCCCATTCTGACATAATCAGAGAACACCCTTTAAAGCAGAAACTATGTTAAGGTTTTTTGGGTTGGCTCAGCTTGTCCAGACGAGCATACTGTTCCATATGACTGCCTTTTCTTCCTCATTATGTACATCCACTAAAGATGTCAGCAGCAATTTTGTGTACTTTAAGATTATTGATCAAAGCTTCATTCCTCTACAACCCAAACAGCCATAAACCCAGTTCAGTCTTTATTTCCCACAAGTATGTTGTGGTAAATGACATATTACTTTTTGAACCTATGTGGATCACCACACTATCATCTGTTTCATATTGAAATTACATTGGAAAAAATCTGCAGGAAATCAGCAAAGAAGCAAAACTAGGGCCAATGTCCTGTTTCATTCCAGCTCTTTTCATCACTCAGGCTATTTGAAAAGTCACAAAAAAAGGCAGAGCTCATCAACACTCACCAAGTGACTCAACTGTCATAGAACATAAATCAAAACCAGGGAGAAAGAGAAATGCAACTGTAGTGCACCGAAACAACAGCAAATACTGCCAGTGCCGTAACCTTCCTGATAGATTTACTGTGAAGTGCTACTGCAGCTAAAAGCATGTTGTGCAGGAAGACTGTCCAGATTCATCTTAGTACTCTGTCATCTTGCAAATGAGTATTTTGCAAATCCTTCTGGTCACAAAACCACAAGAGTGTACCTCTCATACTATCCAGCACAGGCATATTAAAAGAATTTTCCTAATTCATTATGTAGAGAAGGAAACAAGTTACCAAAGAGGTGGTAAAACTTAAATGCCCATCAATAAATATATAATTAATAGAAAGGATAACTCTTCACTTTCCTCCTAGGTGTTGGTGAGAGTTAATCAGAGGTCAAGGGCCCCTCTGCATCTTAAGGACTAGAGATTTTTAAAAGCCAGTGAGATCCTTCAGTCCAACAGATATAAAATACGGCTTCAAGCTGCAAAATTTCAGTCTGAATTCAGACTGAACATCTCAAATTTTTTTCCCCAACTAAATAGTGTCTTGAGGTTATCCTTACATTTTATCAGCTGCATTCTCAAGAATGAAGGTAAAATTTATGACTTACCAATGTGAGAAAGGGCACAGCAGGGATTTAAGAGTTTGGTTTGTTAAATTTAAGAGCAATGCATACTGCCTCCAGTCCAGCTGGCAGTTAAGGGAGCATGAGGGGAGGAGGAAATATTATTGGGGGAAAAGCACTGGAGATTGCTTTGAGGCAAGGGAGCACTGAAGACCATGGGAACGCAGCTGCAGATACTGGGGTGAAGTACATGGTTAGGAGGTGAAGTCATGCAGCGCAGTGGGTATGTTACAAACCCATAGGAAACCAGGCTTCATTGCAGTTCTGCTCATGGAACAACTTGTTCTTGATCATGATGATTGCCCAATCGAGGAAGTATTATATTCATCCTCTCTGGTGCCAGGCCTCTGGCATAACTGTACATCTAGCCAAAGACTGCATTCATTGTCCTTTTATTCCTGCAATTGTGAATCATCTCCGCCGTTGCATATTCATGCCTAAGCCTGCAATTAACCTGCCAGCCATGTTACTCATGGTTAGAAATTGCCAGGTTCCTTTCTTATTATTTATTTATTTTTGTTTGGGCAATGAAGATATGGTAAATACATATAAATTTAAGTGGTATTCTATATACTTTCTAGCCTACGCCTGATTATTAAGAGCAAGTGCCTCTTATCACACTGAAATACAAAGTCAACACCCCAGGACAGAACCGCCTATCTGAATCAGATGCTAAAAGACATTTAAGAACTAATTAAAACTTGGAACCAAATAAAAGGAAAAGCAACATGCAAATCTTTCACCAAAAAGCTTGTGTGATAAAGAATGAGCGTTTACTTAGCAAAATACATGTAAATACTTGTGTTCAGGTATCAAGTATTAAAAACTTGGTTTTCTCCAAGTTCTGTCTTCCTATCAGCATTGGCACATTAACTGTTCATACTTCTCAAATACTAAGGACTTAGCACTGTAAATTTGATGTTAGCTGAGACTTTGGCCCTGTTTTCAAAAGGGATTCTGAGTCCTAACTTTTCAGCTTTAGAAAATTCCGATCAGGTGCTCTCAGAGTACCAAGCTGTTCACCTAAAATTAGGATACAGTAATTATCAGTTGTTATTGGAAGTCATAGGTTTACATCAAATTTTCATCTCCTTTTCATCAAGGTAAAATCTCCATATACATTCAGTGCTTAGCACTGAAGTTCTTCATTGCATGCTGATGACCCTAATAGTTCAATTGCTTAGTTATTCGAAATACCCATGCAACAGAACCACTGTGGGCTTGCCAACTGCCTTACCTTGGATGCTCCTCACTATCAAAGTATACTCAATTAGTCTTCAAAACGTATTCTGTATTTGGCCTTGATTCTTTTCAACCTTGTATTTCAGGCATTTTGAATTACTGGGGACACTCTCCACCATTCAGATCTCTTGAAAAGAGGTGATCTGAAAGTTACAGGTAAGGTAACAACATTCTCTTACACTATCTATGAACATTTTGACTACAACCCTAATAACATTCTCATAAATGTGATTACTACACAGAGTTGAAAGAACTTGAATGGCTGTGTTATATGCAGACTAACATTATGATGTTACAGACTGAAAACAAAGAGCAGCTTCAAACAACCACACTGCCGGAGGAAAAAAAGGCAGAGGGAGGCTCCTCTTGTACCTAAGAAGCTTTGAAGCTAGCAGCATTACAGGCAGGTCTAGACTAGCATCAAGCCCATAAAGTAAACAAAAAACATGTAGGTAAAATTTGGGACTATCAGCCTTTACAGTGTCTCTTATAACAATTATTTCATTGTTTATATGCTCCACTGCTTTCAGAATCAAGCTTCCTTTTAAAAATCCTCATGTGTAGCATAAACAAAAAACATAGGAAGCATGATATAAAGAAAAGCAATTAATAGCTCTGAGTTGGTTATTTCACTACACATACACTTCTGAGCTCTCAAAGTCATATAGTCATGTCTTGCTTCCTTATAATAGACATTAAAGAACAAATTATAGACCTAAATGTAAATTATAGTTGCACAGGGACATGGAATTATAAGTCAATCTATTATAAAAGGTGTTCTCCTGACTGCACTGCACGTAGGGTGGGAAACAAAAACTTCACTCCTGCAGTAACACCATATGAAGGGGTAAACCAGAATTTGTGAGACCCAGTTTTGGCAAATTAATAAATTACCCAGATTTTAAATTTTCAACCAAGAATGAAGTATTCATTTCCATTTCTTATGTCCTCTAAGGAAAATTATGTAATAGCAGCCAGGGATTTCTCATGGTCTTGGCACCTTGTGCAAGAGACCCACGGTAGGTATACTGTTATGGCTTCACATACCCCCAAACAGTAAGCAAGTCTGTCAGTAAATCACTTCTGAACACAGGATGAGGCTGTACCAAACTGTTCTAAGTTGGGTTTTTGAATCTGGAATGCTTGATAAAGCTGGGAGTAGTGCTGAGGCATCTGCCCAGAGATGGGCAACCACTGTTTCCTTCTGCCCAGTTTTCAAGCACAGCAGTATCCAGGGAAGTATTCTTCTAGCAATATGTACAGTGTACATGATGAATTCTGAATTCTTACTAAAAAAGTTCTAAACTGTCATTTTAAGATTGTGTTTAGCAGCCCCTCCCTGATGAAAATTTTGTTAATATTGAAGTTCATTATACCAGCCTCATTCCTTAAGGCATTATGTCTGAACTTATGGAATAAATACATGTAACATAAAAATCACTTTCCACGGCATGCAAATGTATGTTATTGTATAAAACATTCAGGTCTTACTTCATTAAAAGAAAGATAGAGTCTTTAACACACCCAGTTCTAACAGGTCCTAAAAGACAATTAATCTTCAGAAAGGACCCTTCTATTTTGAAATGTAACACTTTTTGTCTCTTAAACTCTCTTCTGCTCTGTACCTTTTGCCATTTCCCAGTGTCACCCACCACCCTATCAATTAAGTTCAAAAAGCTGGAGGCACTTTCTTCCCCTGTCTAAGCACTGTTCATGCTGTGCTGCTTTGTCTCTAGGATCATCTCCTTTCCAAAACAAGATGAAAATTGTTCTTTACATCCCACCAGATTCCATCTCTATTACTGATCTATTCAACAGCTTTAAGTCTACCTAGACCATATGAGGGAAGGCTGCTTCAGCATTAAGATTTCTGGAGTGCCCTGGGGTCTCAAATGCTCTACCGATCTCTGACTGGACAAATATAACAACTTGTCTTAGCCTTTTGTCCTCTAACAGCATTTAAACTTGCTATTGGATAAATGTTCTCAGAAATCACTGTATTTTTTTTATACAGAAAGTTACCTAATTACATCAAGTACAACTAACATTTTTCCCAAGACTAAATTTGCCAGAAAATGAAAAGGCCAAAACCTAAATACCATCCATGTGGACTAGACAGCTTGCCTAAGCCAACCTCATTCTAATTCTGAGGACATCAATGATGACTGCAGCTTTCCACAGACCTTGAGCATTTTCTGTCAGTGGAGATCCGATTCAAAGTTTTATGTACTTTATTTTCAATATGATCTGTGCAGAATGGTTTTGATGTGTATTCCTTGCACTCCCAAACTGTCTACTGCCATCCACAGTCACTCCTGGAGTAAAGGCAACTGGTGAGCCATTTCTAAAAAGCACCTTAACACACAAACCCCATGTTTTCCATGGGGAAATAACACAGCTTGTGCAAGCGAGCAGAAATCTCAACATATTCTTTGGTTTCAGTCACATTCTTGAAAAACCTGAAGCATTTGGTAAATAATCTTTCCTCTGCAGAAGAATTATGGCTGACTGAAGCCACACTGTACAGTTCATACCCAGGAAGTTTGGCTGAGCAGAGAGCAAATGGAAGCAAGAAACTGCATAAAAAGGGTAATCTTTAAAGATGGCATTTTAATGTCCTGAAGTCTGACGATCACTCTGCCAGCAAAAGTATTCTGTAGTACACAGGACATAGACTAAGAATGAATCGGGCTTTCTGAACTGGTAAATGGTGGTTTGTGCAGTGATTACCTCACAAGATTCCCAATCCCAGCTCAAACTTTATGGGCTGTATGGCAATAAAGCATCTGACTGTAAGACATGGCTACTCAAAACCTTTGCTAGTCCCAGAAAAGACATGCATGTTAAAATATTTTTAAGCAAAGCTAAAATACCACACCTTCCAAGTTCTGTTCTTCTGTGAGACATTTAATCATTACCTGTTTAAAAAACAGGATGCAAACAAAGTTTATACTGGGATTGGAAGCGTGCGGGGCTGCACATGATCATTCCTGTCTGGCTTTACCAGCTACTTCTGTGACCTGTGCTAAGCAAGAATCAGAAGTAGGAAATGCTAAGAGAATTCAAAGCAGATTTCTAATATTAAACACCAAATCCAATGTATTTATTTTGGATTCCAATATTTTGTAAGTTGCCCTCAATATTATTAAAAATTTATGCTTTTCTACTACCTGAGATTTCTATACTTGCTGAAATCTTTCAAAAAATTATGAATTTGGAACAACTGACCCCTCTGGAGGTAAAAAAGATTTTCATCTGGTAATTAAATTTCAGTAAAGAGAATATGTTTCTGAAGATTCTTTTCATTATGGAGGATTTTCCCTTTAGAATTTAATCTGTAATTTGCATTGTACAATTATTACTATATATACTATATATTCTCCTACTAAACAAGTAGGACACACATACATGGGCCCAGGAAGTGCCAAGGTATTCCATGTAGCTTTTCCTCTTGGATAAGGTGTTATTTTTTCTTTTTTTTTTTTTTTTGTTAGTTCCATCTGTGTTATAAGAAACTTGATAGTGTAACCCAAAACACCAGTATTTTGTCATCAACAGGCTTGCAAAACAAAGATGACTAAGGCATCAAAGGCACAGTTCCGTTCACTGTAGTCAGGTGCTACCTTCAAAATCTGTCACTAAACCCTACCAGTGGTGTATGGGTCAATGCACTAAAGAAATCTAAAGTAGTATGTCAGCATCCAAGCACCTACTCTGACTCAATCTGGTACAACTCTCATAGCGCTACTTCAAACCCAGTCCTTAGATTTTAAATGTATACAGTCTAATGCTGCAGCAGCTGCTCATGTGAACAATACCATTAGTGGGTTTGCATATTACAAACACTGTTTTTCCAGAATGACTTCCCTCATCTTCAGGATAGTGAACAATGAACTCTATCCCACATCACAGAGTATTCACCTTTATTCATTAACTTTCATTATTTATGAGAGCAGGGCCACTCTGCAAACTACCTTTTGCAGCATCTTCCCTAAAAATTCAGAATTGGACACTAGGAAATGCATAAAACTTTGAGCTAAAGCACTTGTAGATTTTAAAGGAAAACTAAAATGTAGGAAGCCCCCCAAAAACCCGAAAAAGGCATCATGGGCTTGGGATGCTTTGAAAGTACATACCAGCTTCCTAAGACTAAAATGATAGGTTTCTTCTTTTATTTCTTTTACTCCTTTCTGCTATTTTTCCCTTCTCTATACTCTCTCTATTGGCTTTTTCTTCTACAAATAGTTACATCCACTCACAAGTAAATTTTTTGCTCATATACAAACTCCATGTGTTCACCTTTCACTTTTCCATACCCCTAGGTCTCTACCTGCTCTTCCCTTTAAATTCTCCTTAAAGCTGGTGAGCCTACTAGCTCAATGCTGCTGCTGATGGAAAGAAGCTAAAAGAAATTAAGGAGTAAAATTACCTAAGTTTGAGCATTCCTAAAAATGCTGTGCTTGTTAAGATCTAAGTAATGCAGGTAAATGCAAAAGTCCCTTATTTACATAAACAGCAGGAAGAATGAATGAACATTAACATGCAAAACATCTATCCATGAACTGCAATAGCTTACAATATCACTTACCAACTGAAATTACAATCAGAAGAATGAAAAAGATTGGGACATGAAGACATCAAAAAACCCAGTAAATTCCAGAAAGTGGGCCATAGTCCTGTAACTTTTCTGCATCCTCAGTATTTCTTCTGCTCACTTAATTACATTCCAAACTCCAAATTTTGGCTAACACATTTGCATACACTTTGTACTTCAAAGGCTGACTTGCTTATTAGCATAGCCTAGTTCCTGTTACTTGTATAAATAACTACGAACAGGAATCCCATTGATCTAGCTGCACTTGATTTCCATTGTCTGTATTGGGAATTCTTCAGATTCAAGCTCCCATGGAAATTTTTAGTTGGTTTGGTATAATCAATTTTTGATTATGTGCTTCTATGGGGAAAAAAAAAGATTTTTATTAATAGAAGAAATTTATTTTGTTGGGGAAGTTACAAATGCTTGCAGACTCAGTGGTAGTAAAATGGTGATGTCAAAACAAAGAAACTAAGATACAATGTATAAAATACAAAAATTAGGAGAAGACACAATTTGATCCAATTTTCAAATACTTTGGGAAAAACTTCATAGACACAGAATTTTATCAAAAAAGAGTTCAATTTTGACAGAGTTAATTTTACACATTTGAAAAAGTATTAGAAAGTTTATTTAGCGAGACTTTTTTTGCAAGTATAACAAAACTGTTGAAGTATAATCTATGGTACATAGGTCAGGTAAAGTGCATATACAGACTTGCTCAGTTCTAACTCACAGCAGTACTTAGGGCCCCAAGGCTAAACTTCAGGTGAGTATTATGGCCACTGAGAAGCTGCTGAATCAGACCTGTTAAAATGTCCTTTAACAAAACACAGTGAAGATTTTTATCAGGATTTTTCCTCCTCAATCTATTCAGTCTATAGTCACTCCTACCTCTCCCTTGGCAAGGAATCTTTCTTCTGAGAAATTAAAGTTGTGTTTTTTCCTGAAAGAGCGTGTACTAAATGCTTTCTGATGGCATCACCACTTCCTGCCATTGACCATAAAGGCTCCTTAAAAGGGAAATTTATCTCTCTCCCACAGGATGATCAGAACCCCTCATGATGGCAAGCAGAACAGAAAAGGAGCTAGAACATTTTCTCCTGGGGGGGAAAGGATGAAATTAATTTTCTGGGGTTTCAAATTTTTCCCTATGACAGGCATTTCAGGAGTCCTAGAACCTCTCTGGAACTGTCAGCCAGTCAGGACTTACTCAGAGCCATCATTCAATGACAGTTCATTGACACTGCCCTTCTTTAACAGGAGAGCACTAAGGATGGTGGACAGATGTGGCAGGGCCTGTGCCATCTACAAGTGCCCAGTCCTTCCTCGGCATCCCAGTTTCCTCAGCCTATTCTGGCCAGCTGTGAACCCAGAAAGTCCATTCAGATGAGGTTGATCCACACAACAAATCAGGACACGTTCTTCTTGGTAATGTACCCAACAAAGTCTGGGCAAAGCTGGGTGTTTTGAAAAGTGTGCTTTCAACTTTCTTCTAGCCAGAAAACAACATACAATTACTCATTAATTTTAATACCGTAGAACCTAGTTTGTATGAACCATATATCCCGTGACAAAACAAGAACAAAGAGGAAGTTCCAGTTTCTTCATAGCTTCTACTGAGCATGCAGTCACCACCAGCATCGTTATGGAAATGAAAAACTCATCCTTTTGGAAATGCATTGACAAGTATCTCTTTGAACTGAACTCCAAACTCAAGAAGACTAATGGCAATATGCCCAACACGTTTCTGTGCTAAGCCGGTAAATGAGCCTGTCATCCTTGCATTTTCTTCTGTGCCATAGTCCCCTATGCCCCGGCTTAGAAGTGATTTATTACTAATCAACTGAGAAGACAGAGCAAGGAGGAAAAAGAAATAAACTTCAAGTGTTCAGAAATTAGCATATACATCGCTTGAATGGCACTACCTTTTCTGCTAATCCTACTGTAGGTTTTAACAGGAAAACAGCCTTGTCTGACATACGCTCATTATTTAAAAAAAAAACCCAAACCTCTTTGCTTTTTGAAGTGCAATGCAACACCTTATCATTCCTTAACATTTTTGAGCCCTGGTTTAATTTGCTAAGTTTTTTATCCTTACATGAGTTTTTGTATGTAAATACTGCCTTCAGCATATATATGTTCTTGGTGGTCTAAGAGGAGAAATGATCTATATATGGCGAAAATGATACTTGAAAGGAAACAAATTACTAAAGACCCAAATACAAGAACTAGCAGAAGTAGATGGATACAATTTTTTCTTTTTTTTTTTTTTTCTTTTGTGATATATCAATTACATTAAATGAGATTTTCTCCAAAATATTTTTTTTTCTATGGGAGGGCAAAGCTGCTTTTAGAAAACAAAAGTGTGCACTTCTTCACTTGATGTTACTTATTTTGGAAAATAGCAAAAATATACTGAAGGGATGGATTGTTTGTTCCTTGGTTGGTTTGCTGCTAACAGCAACATATGCAACCCGACCACAAACTCAAATCATTCTTAAGATACATGAATTCTTGTCAAATTAATATTTTCTACATTATAATTTAGTCATCACTGCCTGTTAGTCAATTTCTAATTTATTAAGTACATGTTTACAAGAAGATTCATTCCATAGAAAATTCCCATCAAAAAGTTAATCTGTCAAAATGAGTAACATAGAAATAGCTGACATAGCTACCACATACTCATCAGAAATATCAGGGGGAAGATTGTGTTCAGCTGCATCTTGAAGAGAAATGCACTACAGATTTTACTACAACACCACCAGATGCTCAGATTTCTTGTAATGGAGTTAAGTGGAATAAATTTCTAAAAAAAATAGTTTTATATATGCTGAACAAGCATTCCAGAAAACACTGCATTTTCTAAGAAGTTAGGTTTTTTCCCTCAAATAAACACAAGTCAGAAATTTTTTTTAATATATTTCATATATAACAAACATTATATTCATAAATAGAGATTTTAGTTCACAGGCTACCTTTTCAACCCCCTTGTCTTGGGAAGCCTTATTTATATACCTGGATTAACAAAATTGAATTTGGATTTTTAATTCCTCCTGCAGTTCTAACACTTATTTCCTTCAAAAGGTGGTCACAACATTTATGCCCCTCAGTAACTCAGTAAAGTGAGTGTACTGATACAGACCTCACAGATTTCACACGTCAGTTAAAATGCTGTATTTGCAAAGGCTTTGATAGCCTTCACTGAAATATATCTGAAAAATGGTACTATTTAAATTGTTAATTTGTACTGATGTTGAAATGGCACTGGGCACATATGAGACATTTTCTGAGGCCAGACCCTGTTGTCAGCACCCAGCCTGGACAGAAAGTTGTGTGCTGCTTGTTCCAGGTAGCTGGCTCCTCCACCACCACTGCTGCACGCCAGGATCCTGGTAAGCCTTCCAGTCCCTGCTTCCCTTTGTCACAGGGGTTTTGGCTAAATATACACACAGACATTTATCCACCCTTCAAACATTTCCTCTTCAGATCAGTGCTTCACTGCACACAAGGAAACACTTCCAGTCACATCCTGCCCCTCTGTGAACTTGACTAGCCTTTACCACTTCAAGCTTTTTCCAACCTAAAAAGAGATGATAGAAGCAACTTCACTTTCTGTAATTAGCAGTTTGCCTCAGATTGAAGCCATAACCTAGCTTATTTCTTAAAACCAAATGTAAAATTAGAGTAAAACAGACTCAGTCTAAGACTATACTCCATCTATATAACCTGAGCATTACACTTGCTTTATCTACGCTTAGGTCTGCCTGCTTTTCACGTTAAACACATTTTCTACTACAAGTGTGTTCCTACCAACCCTTCTGAAGACTTCCTTTATGTAATCTGTGAAGCATGACCTCTACAGCCCCACTTGCTCCTGATCTATGGACCACAATTCATTTATCCTGCTGCAGATGAGGCTTTTATCTCAAAGCTCCTGCTCTTTGCTCTCTTCTGAGCTTCTTCCATAGGAGACTGACTCCACTACACAGTCAGTATCTCCCTATGAACCTTTCCTTAGAGGTTCTCTGTATTCCTAGTAGATGCCTGTTGTTTCTCTGAATGACAACAAATTGCCTTCTTCATGCAGGCCCAGACTTTCTTATGCTGGATAAATCTCACGTTTTGTCACCTGTTGTGAAGGCCAGCTTAAAGCAAGGCCAGTCAGGCTCTAACACTACTGCACAAAGCATCAGGTCTGAAGGTGGGTCCACAAGCCCAGATGAGATCCCCACACTCAGAAACAGGGTTACAAGGGATGTCGTAGCTCCAGAAAAGCACTGCAACTTGCAGCTGGAAACTGTGCTTCAAGATTGGAAGACAGGAAAGAGTCCAAAGCAGGTAAGTTTAGTAACGACTGATAAAAAAGATGTATCAGCTTGAAGAAGCACTAATAAAAGAAGGTCATGAAAACTGCAAGTATCACCGTAGCATTTTTCAAAGATACTCCTCTACAGTTCTGTTTCTAAAAGTGACACATCAGACATGAAAGAGACTTGCTTGCATTACAGAATACATTGCATCATGCTAAAATAACCTCAGTGCAGTCAGAAAAATTTTTTGCAGTGAAATGACCCAATTATGGGAAAGAAATTTAAACACCAGCTTTCCCTCCTATGCCACTTAGTTTGTGAGAAGAAGAGCAAATGCTGATTATGCTTATATATCTCAAAGACAAGTTCACAGATAAATTCAAAGATGTATAAATTTCACACCCCAACAAGCATTCAACAATTGAAATGGTGTCAATGAAATGACTTTTTATTCTCTTTACTTTCAACTTTTGAATGTTAGGGTACATTCAAAATTTGCCTACATAATAGGCTTATCTACACAAAAGTGTAGTCTTCTTAACTTGAGGTCTAGCTCTCTGGCAAGACTGGATGAATAGTTTAGAAACAAGGCCTGGCACTCCATGGTAGTACTCTCTGTAAAAAAGTGGGCAGAACTCAGGCACCTCTTGAACATACCTTGTCCAGATGAAACTCAACTGGGCCCAACAGTGGTTCCGTGCCATTCCCCATAGGTAAGGAACTGAACTGTTTCCAAAGAGAACTCCTTCCCATCCTCTATCCTGCTGCACCATCCCAGCCACCCAGTAACCTCAGCGTATGGGACTGGCATAGACTGTGAGTCAAAGTGCACGAAAAAAAGGTTACTTTTCAATCATCCACCACTCAATGCCATCTGCTGAGCCACCCCAGCAGCAGGTAGACGGCCTTGAGGAGAGTCCATTTCACACCAAAGGAATCCACAGCCTGCAATGACTTTGAAGGATTCACATCTTCCTAAGGGAAGAACACGAAACTGTTCTGAAGGCATTCAGTCTTACTACTTTTAAATCATGGGAAAATGTAGCCATTTATTGTGGTTCTAAGAAAGATGAGATTGGTTTTTAATACTAGAATAATTGCTTGCCAGCTAACAGGACACATCTCATTGGAATGTGAAGTTTGGATATTATTTTCTGATGTTTCTATTCAATGATTGATGCTCTTCTCCTACACCATTTCTACTGGAGATTCAGTCAATGTCTCTGAGCTAGAGACATCAGCAGAAAAGAACCCGGCTGGGAATCACCTACGGATGATTTCTCGAGTGGAAAAGAAAGCATTTTAGAAACATACAAATACTTAATCATACAAAACACATATATTGTGTAGTAATGCCAAGAAGTAGACTTAATCCTGAAACCCTTAAGATGCCAGAGCTCAATGATGCTGAATGCTATGGTCCCAATTAGTAAAAATACTTATGCACAAGCTTTGTGTTAAGTATCAGTGTAATCCACTGAAGTTAATGACAAGTATGTTGCCTCAAACAAGCAAAACTTGAATACAACAGGAGCTCTGTCTGTGTAAGGTGGAGAGGAAAGGCTAACTTGAACAAAAGTCCAGTATGTGAGGGCAATACTGGGGTTGAATGACTAATCTCTCTTATTCACATAAACCTTATTTCCTGTTCAGAAAATTCTGTCCCACCTTTTAAGGTGTTTTTAGTCTGGTGGATGTAATAAAGTTAATACTCCATCCATAGATTTCAGGAGATGAGATGTAGAGCATTTAATTCTATTACAGTTTTATCAAAAGAAGTTCCTTTCATTCAGTTAAGGATCAGAAAGAAAGCACTTCTAATCCAATGACTCTTCTAATTTTAGTAATGGAGAACTAATTTAATTTTAGACATGTAGAGAAAAGGATACTAAAAAATGAGACATATCATTGAAGGTGTTGTTACAAGTACTATAAACAATTGTTTTCTCTAATCTGTCTTAAAGCCCTGTGTGAAAATGTCTTCACTGAAACTGATTCCTTCAAGAGCAAGCAAATCATGTAAAAATACAATAAAGCTCATAGAGACATACTAATGATCCACACTCATGCTCATAATTTCAAAGAATGTCAGGAGCAATTACCTCATTTACACTAAATCTTTAAAAGTGACTTAGTTTCAAAACAAAACAGGAAAATCCTAGTGCTATGGGATGAAATCTAGTGCCCATTTTCCTTTTCTACATGTCCTACTCGCAAGAGACCACCTCCACCTGTCACTGCTGTCCCAAGTTAACAGAATTTTTGATGCAAATTGGCTTCCCACATGCACACACCAGAGGAAAATCTTGCCAGCAGCTTGGAAGACACCATCAGACACAGAATGGCAGCACTAGAGCTATCTATGATGGTGGCCCAGCATCCCAGCTCTTGCACCTGCTGTTCACCATCCCAGGTGAGGTGCCAAAGCCCTAGTGCCCTGACACTGCTGAAGCTACATGCACATAACACTTCACTGAAGCTGCACAACTGCTTTTCTAATCTAATGGGCAGGGTGGAATTAGGGACTGTGGTTCAAGGAAGGTTGTCCCATCCCTCCAAACAGTGTGACAAGACTTGTCACCCTGTGCAAGAGCATGTAGGCATGGTGAGGGGCAGAGGGGGGAATAGTACCAAGCCGATAGTAATACATCACTCTGGTTGCTATACCACTTGTATTCATCAAACATGTAAATGTGCTAAGAATGTACTAATTACTGCTTTCCCAAGTAATTTTTCCCATTAATATCTTCAGTTTGCACAGTGGTTACTAGTAGCAGCAGCTGCCAAAACAGCAGCAGCAGTAATAGGCATCAGTAGTTTACCTGTGAATTTTTAGGCTACCTATACCTGTCTTCTGCATTTATCTGAAAACTTGTACTATTTCACTGCCAAATGCTGCTGATTTGGTACATCCAAAATATCCTAACAAATGACTTACATTCTGCATTTAGACATTCTGTATCATAAAGATTATGTTAACTCTTACATTCTGCATTTAGACATTCTGTATCATAAAGGTTATGTTAACTAAGCATGCTCAGCACCCAGCCGATTTCTAAGTATGGTCAACCAGTAACCTGTCAACAGGAATTCTCTTTCTATCATTAAAATCAAAAGATTTTTTATCAGAGCAGGTAACACAGAATCAGGTTTATTTTCTAGCATAGCATTGATCTAAGATAAAGCCAAGAGCAGGAAAACAGAAACTTGTCTCCCTAATAAAACAACGTCCTGCTAAACACAAATTGTTATTTAAGAATGTTCATGTACTTCAGATATACAGATATACTACTTCAGAGCACTCATATAAAGTAACAAATTTCCTCTTAGAAGTCATACAACAATATACACTCCAATTCTCTAACACATACTTGCAGAGACAACCCAAGCATGAATCAAAATTGTTTCAAAAGTGTTTAGATTCTTTTGACAATCAGTAAGAGGGAAACAAGCAACTAGTGATCCAATTAATTGTTCATATGTCAGATTTTAATTTTGATACTCTGATGTAAGATCATCTGCTTTCAGTATTTTTCAAATCTGCAGAACAGAAAAATGGACTTTCAGCTTCCCCTTAACTGCTGCTATTGAATGATTTTACACCATTTTGCAAGCCTCCATTTACTCAAGCTTACTCCCTACAGTCAATGGTGACTAATAAGGAAGGACTAATGAGCTTAATTCCCTTTCTTTTATGCTTTTAAACAAACAAAAGCCCATGCTTTCTTCCTTCTTTTCAACAGCAGAAAAGGAGGGGAGCACTGGCAGCCCAGGACCAGGGTAAGAACAGATGAAAGAATGGCAGATGGAAACCTAATCCCTAGCAACTTTCACCCACCCCAGCCCCCTTCCCTCCCCAATTCCCCATCCCTCTCCTATTAAGACCTGCTGAAGCTGACAACCTGCCTCCAACACCTCCTCCCCTCCCATCCACAAAGGCCAGGCAAGTCTGGGACCTCAAGAGAGGACAGCGGAGGCAGAGGGACCCGCGTAGCTGAACGCTGCGATTTCAAAGACAAGGGAAAGAGGAGAAAAGGCATCCTGGCAAGAGGGATAAAATGAAAAGAGAAGAGCATGAAAGGCAGGCAAGGATGGATGCTCTTTAATTTCTGAGCAGACCAGGAGACTAATGATGAGATTTCTGGCAGAATATGGGAGCAAAAATGCACTTATAGTAAAATTATTTGGAGACTGGGAACAGCTTGGTGTAGAGTTAAGAAAATGTTTTTGACTATGGGTAAATGGCAGCAAAATGATCTCCAGCTCTACCAATCAAGATTTTTATTTCAAAACACAGACTAATATCTATTACACTTAATACCTTTTCGTATTACTGTAAGAAAGTTGTCAGGATCCTGAAACATATAGCCTTGGGAAGGATGGGAAATAATTTCTGAAACTTCACCCTATGCAAACATCTCTTCAAATGGCCCTAATTTACACAGACATTTGCAAATGTACATAAAGAATAATAGGAGGGAATAGCCAGAAAGCAAGTCCACTCCCCCTCTGTGGGCCATGGCTTCACTCCACTTGTGTCTGTCAATACACCAGGCCTCATTTTCATCTAAAATTGGTGTCATGCTGCAAAACGTAGTCATTCACTTTGAGAACTGCAATTATTGCTGTGCTCACATGCAGCAAAGCACCATCTGGCCTGTTCACAATGCAGGCACAATGCAGGAAGAGTGAGAGCTGATGTAAATGGTTTTCCAGGAATACTGAATTCCTCCATAAAAAAGCAAGTACACTTGGATTTCAATAATTACTCACAGAATCAAGCACTCTTAGATTTAAATGAATACTCAAAATTCTTGAATGAACCCTACTATCATCTTCTGTTACGCATCAGTCAATATTTCAGGAACCTGAAGAATCACTGAGTATTAGAGTTTGTGTCTATCTGGATGGATTTCTAAAATTTCTGGAGGAATACATGACTGGCATTCCCTCAGGCATACTTAGGTTACAAACGTATATTCCTATTTTTCAGTCGATGCAACCTATGGATTATTCAAACACACAAGGAAATAGTACCAATCCATGTGATTCCTCCAGTGAAAAATTACACAGCTAGTAAGTGCTTACCATTTTTTACAACTATTAGCATTTAAATATACATGATCTAATGCTCAAGCTAGTATTTCAGCTATGCCTCTATGAACAACGATAATAACATTTAAAATGAATAACAGCCCGCTACATTCACCGAATGCATTACTGAGCATATACTGAATTAAGTTGGTCACACAGATGGTGGTTCCCCCTCTGTCCTTCCCTCCCCTCCACTTTGGAAATATATGAGATCAATAGTGATGTGATAACACAGGCAAAGGTATGCTGAGAAGCACTAGTTTGGATACAGACTTTGGTGAGTTTTAGACTGGTTTAGGTACGGATCAAGCAACTGCTTTAGCAGCAAGAGCAACCCAAGGTGCTAGCAAAGGTGGTAACTCTGAAAAACAGCTGCCGCCACATTAGCAGAAATCTCACAGAATTATTTGTTCCAAAGACGTCATCACCTCTCGCATTGAAATCTGGTAAAAAACCACTGCTCTTGGCAAAGCCTGATGCCTTCCCAACAAAAACCAAGAGAGATACTCCATGGATTTTGGATTTGTCCCAGACCAAAATGCAGCAGTACTTGGGAACAAAGTTTCAGTTTGGGGCCAAAACTGATTATATTGCTTAGCAGAAAGCAAGTGGCAATTCACTTACCAAGCTGCCACATTTTAGCATTTTGTTATAAAGAATTAAACTTGCAAATTTCAGCATAACTGTGCTGTATACATGAAAAACAAAATGATAAAGATCACCAACCAAATAGATAGTGATTTATCTAAGAAAATTTGTGTTCAAACTTGGATTCAGCTCACTTACCCCGAGCCATCTGACGCTGTTACAAAATCACTGAACGCAGCTCTTGAAGAAACAAGTACTGTCTCTTACCGAGTGATGAACCTTCACATCAAATACCAGGGAACATGGATGAGACTCCAGCTGTTAAAAAGCTCGAGCTTGAGGCTCAAGGGGAGAGGAGAAAGGAGAGAGGGACCCTGGGGGTTCTGGCTGTGCCAGCCTTTGTCCATAGAGAAAACCCAGTTAATGACTATTAAACCACAATACATGCCAAGGTACTCCAAAAGATCTCATTTGATAGGGGAAAGCAGCCAGCATTAAACTGAGAACAAGTACAACAAGGAACAGGCTGGGGAAATGAATCGAAAATTTTAAAAGATAGTGTATTATGTGTGTCCAGAAGCACAGTGTAAGATGTTGGATACAGCAGGCATGTCCACCATTGTTCAGATGATGTCTTTGTTGTGAAAGTAATTTAAGTTTTTGTGTAGGATATAATATACAACCAGGACAGATAAATGAATTTCATATCACCTAACTTAATTGTCTGCAACTAGTGGTAATATAAAAATTAAGCTTGTACAGAATATTTCCAAATACTTCCAACAAATATTTACACATATTAGAATGCAGCTACTAAGTTTATGAAGAGACATTGGAAGGCTAGTAGAGTTATTTTTAAAACATTTAAAAATGTTAAGAAAATAGTATTTCTGGAACAATGGCAATACATCTGCTAAATGTCAGTGCATAATAGTGACAGGGTAGAACTGCTCACATTTTGCAGCAAGAAGGCAGAGAGTGCATGCAGTCCGAAGGATGATTTACAAGTGTGCTCTGTTATAACCATAAAAGGAGGAGAGGAAATCTGATGGCCAGGAATAGAACCACTGTAAATTAACTAGGGGGAAAAAATGCTAGAGAAGCACACGATAAATGAAATGGTTAGTAAAAAGATGGGCAAGTAAAAACAAGGCCAAAGAATGGAATATCAAATTAACAGGCAGGGATACCATGCAAAAATGCTCTGTAAAAGATGGTGTCAGGCATGAACTGACTGCCAAGATCAAGGAAGCCCAGAATTACTGGTCTAGTACTAACCAACTCTCTGTGAAGGAAGGATCAAGTTATTTCATCTTGCTATCTTGGTCTGCAAATTAAAGGTGATACTTACACACCTCTTGAACAGGGCAATGGAGAATCAATCCATGTCCTGACAGGGCTTTGAACACTGCCTGCAAAATCCTGGCTCTGCTCAAGCCAGTGGAACTTTTAATGCTGACTTCAACAGCACTAGGATTTTATCTAGAATTTACTCTAAAAAATGTTGGCTGTTATTATTTAAAAAGACTTTGAAGCCTTTATACCTAGTCTCAGTTACTTCCCAAATCAAACTTGCTTAGTCCATAGATCAGGAAACAAGCGAGGATGTGGAAATCCCACTCCCATCCTCCTGCCTTGCCTATTGCTGCTGTGAGCAAAGAATCAGGATTTGACACAAACTGACAGTTTTGCTTTCTGTGTTAACAGAGAAGCACCCAGTTCATTGTTAGGCAGCTAAGACGGATCTTAATGTTAGCACTAATAGAAAACTGCAAAGAATTATCTATGAAAAATGCTCACAGAACTTGAAGACTTTCAGACACAAAAAGTTGGCATTTCTATATTGCAACATTTCCTAGAAAAGCTATTCTTCAATATCTGCCACAGAGAACTTACTAGAAACATATAAAGGAGCCAGAATTAAAAAAAAACAAAACACAAAAATCATGAAGAAATATTTATGCTATCATTATCCCTTTTATTAGACATTTCAAAATGCAAAAGAAATTGTCAATGTTAACATTATGAATCCAAAAACAAACATTCAGAAAAGCTGAAATTACAGACAAAATGTGAAGCAGTTTCCTGTGTTAAACAATGCCACAAAATAACACTCTGCTGGCACTATTACCAGGAGATAGCTTCATGCCAACATCACGGCTTCTCCATATGTCGGTTAAGAAGACAGAAGTTGTTAGTGAAAACTTCCAGAGTGCTTTACAGAAACTAGGGGGAAAAAAGGAAGGAAAAATCCTAACTAATATATGCCAAATTCTTTTCAGAATAAATAATACCTCTCTCGAATACATTACATCATGCTTTGAGTGCATTTGCAAAGTATTAAGAGTTCAAAAATGTATGTAAAAACAGTAACAGGAGCTTCAGTGCCCATATTTATCATTCAGATGTATATTACAACCAAGAAGTAAAAGCGCAGAGGAGAAAGAAGGCGTCAGCCCATGCATTAGCATCAGCCATCAGGTTCTGGTTTTATGTGTCCCAGTCATGATCAAATGGTTATGCAGTCCCTTCCCACCATGATATCAAGACACTATCTGCTGTATTTTAATTTTTACAAATCTATGTTCCATTATTTCAAGATGCTGCAGCTAAAAGCATGTCTAGACAGAAAAACGTAGCAAATTCTACCTCTGCCATTTAAGTCAATGCATTCTCAAGTCTTAAAATGTAGCTCCTGTGTGATAGACTTTGATGATAATCACAGCTGCTCCTGAAACATCTGGAGTGAGAAGTGCCAAGTCAGGAGCCAGACTGTGTCTTCGGTTTGAAGGCGACAATAATGTCGTCCTTTGGATTTGCACTGACCTGACTCCCAGCACAGTGTGCAAATTCTATGGGTTGTCTGTAGTGGCAGTTTTTAGAGAAAGCCATAAACCAGCACACTGGATGGTTCATTTCATGACTCATTTTACACCAGAGGCAGCAATGACTTCAGTATTGGTGCCAAGTTCCCCTTGGAGTGCTTGCAGACCGCTCACCTACAAACTCTTTTACAGCAGCAGATGCTTCCTAACTTCCTCCGTTGACCTGTTGACCTTGCTCTGTGCTGAAAAGCTGGGGGAGCAGTTAACCCCCAAATTATTCTTCTAGTGTATTTGAGGCAGTGAAGTGCTTTAATTTCCTGACTGATTAAATGTCTTCCATGAACATAAGGTATCAGCATCATCAATCAAACCAGCTGGTAGTGTCCGACCTGGTCCCAAACCTGGCACTCTCTTGGAAATGAACGGATGGCTTAAACTTTACAAAGTAGATATAATTTAAAGATACTTTAAATTATAAGTACTTAATTTATTTTAAATATTTTAGATAGATACTTTATTATTGATAGGGTAAGTCTCAAGATGAAAGGGGAAAATTCTGACTTGAAGTCAAAGGAAGCTGAAATTTCTCGGTGTTTTAATTAATCACAAAGTTTATTAATACTGATATTGTTTCATCCACAGACATATTTCGAATTCTAATGAATACATTTTTTCCCTTTTTTTAAATGTATGTAGCTAATCAGACTGAAAGGGATCACATTCAGTCACTCAGACACAATTAACCAGCTTTCACATCTCTAGAAAGTTGAATTTTGACTTGGTATCAGTTCCAAAATGATAGTCCCTGCTTCTCTCACAGGCAAATAAGATTTACTGTAACTCATCACCCGATTACCACACAGACACCCCTTCTGCTCGCCTGATGGGTAAGAACACCTTTCCCAACCTGTAAGTGCATGTATAACTAGAGACTAACAAAAGGACACGGTGGAAAGAGGGTACTGCATACAGAGAGCTTACAGATTTGGAAGGAGGTAGAAGAAACCACGAATGGCTGCAGGGAGTTGGGTAGAGAGGGAAAATATGAGCATGTGTGAGGGAAAGGCAGAAAGGGACTGTGCCTGGAGTGTTACCGCTGGGGTCTCACGTTGGATGCAACTGGGACCTGGTGTCATGGCAGTGGGTAGTTTAGCAGACTCAGGATAAAGAGGGTTAAGACGCTCGTCTATTTTCAGAATTCCTTATTTTAGTCCCCATCCCTCAAGTCGTCCACCAGAAATTCCCCAGAAATTGCTGTTAGGACTAAGTGGTTTCAATCCAAATCAAAGCCTACGCCTCTGTTATCCCAGACAGTAAATAAAGACAGTCAGAATAGCTGGATGAAACACACAATTGAAACAGCTAATGGAAACAAAATAATCACAGGTTTTATCCTCATGATCAAGAATATCACACAACATTTAGCCAAACAATTGAGACATGCTGTCACTTCATTTTGATGATGCAATCAGCTCCACACAGTTGATCCATGTACTATGTGGGGACCTGCTGATAAAAGTGATGTTCTGCAAAGGCAGAAATGTCTACCCATATGGAGCTCATTGCAAGAACGAGCCTCTCTTTACACTCCTGGTTGGATTTCTCACTTATCCTCATTATCTGTTATTGAGCATTTGCAGGAATCTAATATTCTGAACCACGGAGCCAATTCTACTTTTACTGCTCTCCAAAGCATTTCTACTGTTCCACCAAAGAGGTTCCAGAGATTTAAGTATAAGGGGCATTTACTCTGTGTTGAAAAGATGTAAAAGTTTGGTTTTGAAACTATTTTTCCAAAAAGTTTAAATTAATATCTGTGTTATCTCTGAATTCCATACATGGCTATTTGATGTATAATGAGCTGCTTCCTGAGATTCAGTGGGACCAAAGTATTTCATGTAGATAAAGATTTTATGTTCCTTATTGTATTATCACATCACTTAAGATCATCATGCATCTGAAAATTTAAATTTATCAAGTTACTGACAAATTAAAAAAAATGTTTGTAGAGTGTGTTTAAGATAGAGGAATCTGTTTATCAAGTTACTGACAGATTAAAAAAAATGTTTGTAGAGTGTGTTTAAGATAGAGGAATCTGTTTTCTAAAAAGACATGACTGATAATCTGTCCTCTGCTTTTAAAGTTATCTTAGTCTTGGTTGTAAAATATTTCATATATGAAAGAAGTTATTAATTCAGCATTTGAAAGCTGCAGTTTAAAAATTCTCATGGTAAAATATATCCCCTTGTAGATGTTACTTATCTAGGGCTGCTCAAGAGGACAGTTTAGGTTAAAAAAAGGAATCAAAACAATCAGAAAACTTTGACTCCGAGGATTAATAATTAACCAGTTGCTAGTAATGGCTTTATTGAATCGGAAAGACAAACTGTCAGCTGCACAGAAATTCACAATATTTTTACAACCGAGGTAGTATGAAATATTGAACCTGAAAATTGGCACTATTTCTCCAGACAGAAAAGTTTTCTTGGCACTAGCCCAAGTTAATACAATAGGTTACAGAACATCTCTGTTTCTAGTCTGCTGTTTCAAAGGAACAGGGAAAAAATAATGGTAGAAAAAAGACTGCATCCTTAGAAGAAAGAAATCAAGTCTTTTCATGTGGACAGCAAAACATGGGTCTAAAATGTTCATGTACGAGCACACTTCTCTCCCCTTCTCTCTTTTTTTTTTTTTTAATCATTTGGTGTATTGCTATCTCTGTTGAATAAGCACATATCATCTAGATAGTTTTCTTGAGTTCCAGCTCACCTAATAAAACACAGTGTTTCAGAGATGTGCCAATATCGTAAGCTCAAACTGTATGGTGTATTTTATTTTTTGAAGAGTAACGTTTCATCATATGGTTGACAATTACATTTTAATGTTGATGTTGACAGCAGCTCATGAAAATGTGCACCCAGACTCTCAACTTTGGAATTTTATGGCTTCTCATCACTTGGTAACAGACTCTCCTTAGCACCGTTTTTGCTTTTTTTGTAATACTGTCCTTTTTTCTTTCCTCAGAAAGCTCCCAGTATGGTCAGCTGTGCTAAAATGCCAAAAAACATCCAAAGATGCTCTATCAAAACCTAAGAATGGCTCAGATACTAAGGAATTAGCAAAATTCATGTACAATTAATGTTGTTTCCTATATGAAAGGAATGATACAGGCACCAGAAGTTTTTACAGTTATGAATGAAGTGGGGGCAAGAGGAGGCACTGAAGAGAAAGGCATGGGCAGCACTTTGGAAAGCCTCTGAACAGCAAAGCTGGAAGGAGTGACCGACATGCCATATACCTTAAGAGAAAGAAAAATCAGATTCTGGGCGATATACGCTGGGATAAGGAGAGGAGCCCCTTGCCAAGCAAATGCTTGAGTGAGATTTCTGCTTTCCACCGTCAGCCCTGTTTCTGACGCGGCGGCGGCTGCCAGCCCACAGAAGGAGGCGGCGAGTGCCAGGGCTGCGCCGGGCGGCAGCAAGGGCAGGGCCGGGCGCGGGCAGCAGGCCGGGACACCCTCTCTCCGGCAGCAACAAGCTGTTCACTCTGTTCAAGCTGCCTCCTGGATCTTCACCCTGTGGCTCCACACTAAGTCAGGCTTAATAAATATCCCCCCCCCCCCCCCCCCGCCGTCTTCCTACACATCTTCTCTAGGGCTGGGGATTACCGTGAGGGAAGTGCAAATGGTGAGCAAGGGCGCAGGGCTGGCTAAAGCCGGCGGGGGGGGGGGCGCACAAAGCAGGGCAGATGCACTCCGGAGGAACATATTCCCCAGGGAGATGCCCCAGGAAAGGGAGAGGTGGGAACACATCATCCCAGTCGGACGAAAGCCTCTGGGGTGGTGCCTCTGCTGTTTCGGGAACAGACCTCCCTAGCCATTAAGAGGAACGCAGTTCAGTAGAAGCTTTTCCTTACTCAGTTCACACAGAGCCACTCATCTTAAAATCGTATTAAAAATATTAATAAACTATAAATAACCTGAAGCCAAGTGAGGACTTTGGCGTGCACTCTGTAGATGCTCATGTCATGGGCAAACTGAAATCAAGTGCAACCAGCCAAGAAGAGATGTTTCTCAGAGAGGGGTATTTCCAGGCTGTTCAGTCTCTGCATCTTTCTCATGCAGCTGAGCTCTCTCTTCCAAGCTCTAAAAGTAAATCCGCTTTCAGATAAAGCTCAATGTTGTAAAATTCAAACACAGAGAGAAAGGTTCAGAAAGACAGCATGGAAAATATTATGTTATCATAAAGAGAGCTCATGTTTGAAGTTTAAAGAAAAACGTTCACAGAGTGCATGTTTCTTACCTGGAACAGGTCAGATCAAGATTAATGGCTGGATAATATGACAGCTTTTGAGTGCATATATATGTATATCGACTCTACTATTAAATTTAAACAAACTGCATCATTTTGGTTTAAAGGAAGAATGCTGTTTCATCTTTTCTGAAAGTCTTTTACCTTTTTCTATTACAGTATTTTAAAATTACCAATCCTGCTCAGTTTTTCTTCCCTTTGAGCAGCAGAGTGTCAGTGATGTCTTATTATACAATTCAATTACTCGTAGGTTTTCTGACTCTTTAAAAAGCTTTTTCATTAAGAACAATACCACAGCTAAGTTACAGGACCTTACTAAGCTTGTTTAGACCACATCAGTCCACACTTATTAAGGCCCTTCATTAATGCTTCCTGACTCCTCAGCTGAATTTATCACAGCTGTAACAAAAGCATGCAATTTTAGGGGAGTGCTCCAGATTCTTCCAGGAATAAAGTTTGCCTACTTTGCCTCCAAAAAACATGTCTAATCATACAAGTTGTCTTGCTAAACCATCTCGATCCGAATTCCAAACCGCAGTAGCTCAAAACTGAGACCTCACTTCCCAGACTCCTTGGGTGCAAAAGCAGCTTGGCTGGCCCTCAAGCAGCCACAGGTGCCGAAGATGGCAGTGTTACATCTGAAGGGACAGTTTCCACTAGTTTAGAGCCTGAAAACAAACAAAAACCAGCTCTGACTGCCTAGATTCTATACTTGGAATTATTCTTCCTGTCAAAAACGATTATCTGTTCCCTATCTATGATGAACAGACAACCATGCTTACATATTCACACATAGTTTTTACAGTTTGGACATTTTTAATGGGTTTGTAACTGTAGGTAGTGTTGATGCACATACTAGGAAATTTTGACAGGACTGATAAAACCTTCAAAACCTGATTTTTAAGTCACCCTGGAGGATACATTAAATCTTGCTAAAAGGAAGCTAGCTAAATGGGGAAGCTAAGAGAGTTAAACCTTCCTAGGCAGTATGGTAAACAGAGATACCACACTGGAAGCTGAGAGCAAATACACGCCACAAAGAAAAAAAAGGATTTGAGAAAGTGGAAAAGGAAGGCAGCATAGCTGAACAGAAGGCTAGGAGAGGTTATCAGAAGCAAGAAAACATCCTTCTGAGAGCTGGAGTTGTGTCCAAATTAAGGAAGTAGAAAGACTCATGAGCTATTGCAGGTTTAATACATAAAAAAACCAAAACCAAAGCAAACTCAAACCACAATAAGGCAAGCCAAAAGACAGCCTGAGAAATGACTAGCAGAAGACATAAAAATTAACAGCAACCCCTTTTTCATGCCCAAATACAAAGACTGCCAAGTCTGACCAACAGATGATCAAGGCATAAAAGCAGCACTTGTGGGCCACAGCAGAAAATGATCAAGTATTTCGAGCTCTGCTTATAGAGAACACAGAGCTTGGAGAAGCCGCCACATCAGAACATTTCTTTATGAGGGACTGGCTGGATCATCCATTTCAAAGGGAGGTTTCGGTGGAAGAGGCTACAAACATATGAACAACAACAATTTGTACAGATATTATTTACAGGTATTTATGAAAGAGTTCTTAAGGAACTCATGGATGAAGCAGCAGCATGACCAACTGTCTCTTTTGAAACTGCCTCAGTATCAGAGGACTACAAAATGGCTAACACCACGCCAATTTTAAAAAGGGCCCCAAGGGAAAGCAAAAAAATTCCAGGTAGCCTGACACCTGCACTGGGCAAATTTGTAGAAACTATTAAAAAGAACAATTCTAGCAGACACATGATAATATGTTATATTAGGCAAGTCAACCAGCTCTCATAAAAGCGTGAAAATACTGTGAATGAAAAAGAAAAGCAAATAAGGAACAGAGAACAAAATGAGAACACCCTTGTTCCTGTGCAATAAATATAAGATGCATCCATCCCCTGATGACTGTTTTCACTTCTGGTCCATTCTTCTAAGATTACATGAGAACTGGAAAAGAGTAATAGAAGACAATGTGGATGACCAAAGGTACGTAGGCTATTCCATACAAGGATCAGCCAAGTACCCTGTGACTCTGCAGGCTGGAGAAGAGTTGACTGTATCACTATGATAAAGGGCTCTACACCACTTCAGACTTCACACATGTACAAAAAAATAATCTTCACTGTTTGTTCCCATAAAAGAGGTACAGTGTATGAAATGAAACTAGCTGATGACAGGTTCAAAAGCAAGCAAAAAAGGTTATCTTTTTGCATAACACATTCAAACTTCAGAGCTCTCTGACACAGGATGTTCCAAGTTTACAGCGGTCCACAGAACAACTAACCAAAATTCATGAAATAAAATATAAGAATAAAATATATGTTTTAAACTTAAGTGCCCAGCCCTTTGTCTCAGAAGTTCCCAAGCCACAGATTTCTGGATGCCAACAGAATATTCCGTGAAATTTTATTCCACGCATTTGTCCTATTCTTACACTCTCTCCTCAGCATTTGCTGGTGGCCACAAGTGGGAGGAAGACACAGGGCTGTAGCTGAGCCTGGGGCCAATGCTGTACGGCTCTTCCTATGTAAACATGCTCCAGCTACCGTTCTGCGTGCCGTGCTTTAGCCAGCTCCCCAGCACGGGCAAATATCTTGCAAGTGACCGAGAAGAGGGAAAATATAATGGCCACAAGGTCATCTTACAGCAATATTGGTTTTCAGCTCACCTACCTTCTGCTGCCTTTATTCTACTATTTCCAAAGGCAGGGAAAGAAGGAGAAGCATGAGTGAGGTGTTTTGAGACAGTGATGCTAAGAGTTGCAGGTAGTCTCCTCATACTTGTACCATTGTAAGCTGATTTTTATTCTCCTCTTACTAAGGCTGTCCAAAGAAGAATTATCCCTGACAATACAAACCCAAGAGGACAACTACTTAGTAGCACTTCTGGTTTGATTCCCGTTTGCACTGATAGGAACTTTACACTGCTCTGACAGGTCAGCTAGTCCTGGAACTTAACTTCTCTTACAAAACTTAAAGACAGACTCTCCAATGGTGCAACCCAGCTGACTTTTCCCAAGGTTAGATTCCTTAGGATCACAGATTTTAAAGACTGGTGTGTTTACTGGGCAGAAGGGCTGTTTCAGGAGGAGCAGTGGGAATGAGATGAAGACAGACTGTCCTAAAATTTGGTCTGGTTTCAAGTAATAACCTCACTACAAAACTCTTTTTTTCTCAGTATTTCAGAAAGCTGGTCCAGGCCTGAAGGTGAGTTTCGCATTCTTTCCTATGAGCTCCCTCAAATGAGAGCTGGCATCTCCCATTACATGGACTGCAGGCTCCAATAAATCACAGGATACAGTAAACTGAGCTGACTACTGAATCTTACCCATAAGATCGTATTTCTTTAAGTTTGTCACAACCTGGCAGGTAATCAGAAAGAAAATGCCCTTACTCATGCGCTTATGGGAGCCTTAGATACACAAAAAATCCTGAAGTCATTCCTGCTTGACATCACACAATCAGACTCAGTATGTGCAAGCAAGATAAACATATTCATGGTGGGAAAAAAAAAATCTGTTAAAATAAAATATGCAAATGCTTTCAGGCTTGCATGTCGTTGATACTTTGGAAAGGTTTTGTGCGCCCACGATGTTTCTCCTTTCAGGGTAGTAGGGGACACGTCCAAATCGTTACCTCAGCAGCTGCTATTCCAAATGGTACTCAACAGCCTCAGAAATGAACAGCATCAACTTCTTTAAGTACATATCAATGAATAAATCTGTTCTGAAGTGTTTACTAGGGAACAGTCTGATCATCAAGGATGGGTAAAGTCAGTATCAGACGAAGTAACTGTCAGAACATAAATCCAGGATAACACTGTTCACATCATTGACATTACTTGCAGTTACTTAACTGGTTTAAGCATAACTCTAACCTAACCCCAACTAACTGTAACAAAGCTTTACATTTGGAGGGAGAGAGTACATACAAGAAAGGAGGTAAAACCAAAAGAAATCTAAATTCTACCGAGACAAAGCAGGTCCTAAACTGATTTTATAATGAGAACCAAAAATATGTAAGACAAATTTGTGACATACTATTACATAAAACAAAAATAAGGTAAACTATACTAAAGGGGGAAAAAAAAGTCCTAAATACATCCCTTGTATGGGCCAAAGCTCCCAATGAGGTCCAAGAGGGGACCTCAATTCATCCTCTAAAGAATTGAGAATGTTTCCTTAAAAAACTTCTATTTTTACTCCATGTTGATTTTAATTTTAGGCCCTGGTAATAGCTAAGTGGTTCCATTTTTCTGCCCAGTTTCTTCCGAGTTATGAAACAGGTGCTGTGACGATTAGTTAAGCATTTACAGAATGATGAAAAAAGCCTTTTTTTAAAAAAAAATCCTGCTGTTATGTTCTTTATTATATATTATAGTATATCCAGTACTTTTAAAGTTAACATACTTACAAACCCTAGACAGTGATGGAATTTCTTTCTATAAAACACCCTGTTCAGCTGGATTTGTGTACACTTATGTTTTCTAGACACTCTGGATGCTTTGAATCAATACACTACTGCCAGGAGTCAGTGTGCAGTTTTCTAAAGCAGCTTAAGAGGTGAAGCTGAAAGCCTTTTCCTGTAAAGTGAAAGTAAATTATACTACTCAATTACACGTACAATCATTTTATATTGAGTTTTTCTTCTTTAATTTTTGAGAAGTCTGTTTTGATAAGCTTATTATGCATATTGATAAGACAGATCAATTATTTTAAAAAAATCAACCTGAACCAGACTCCCCCTCATTTTCACCATTTAGGCTGCAGTACTTGCCAATAACTGTGAATAATATAAATTTTAAATTATACTCTTCAGTGAATATATTTATTACTGTCATATCTGAGCAAGAGGAGGCAATTGCAATACCAAGTGATGACATGTACTCATCAAACCAAAAGAGATCAAAGGATCTGAAACAAATAAAAGACAGAAAAGGCTTTCACAAGCCAAAGCCCTCTGCAGCAATTCTTTGCAGACAATGTGCCTCCTCCTTCTTAGTTAACAGAATTAAAGAAGAAACAGCTCATGGGGGGTGGGAGGCACATTCCTACTATTTTCCTAAACGTTCTTGTTCCTGTTATTTTCTTAAACATACACACACATTTTGATACATGTAATTAATAACTGTGTGGCAATTCTTCACCATTTTTGGCTGTAGTTTACACCCCCAATCCTCATGCTTCTAGCATTCTTCAAGTTACAAGATTTTTGGGCCCCAAACTGTCATTTATTCTATATTTTTATAGCTACCAGCCTCCCTGTGGCCTTTTCGCACAATCTCTATATAAATGTATGTCAGCATAAATGAAACAACAGTAATTATAATATCCTGTTCAGCAACATTCAGCAAACTAGACCTCCAGTCCTGACTGCACCTCTTACGTGCATGATATTAATGCTTCTAACTAATAATGACCTGTTCTGTTTAGCAAAGTTTTACTCTGAAATGAATCATCTTTATCTTCACATTGTTTTATCCTTTTATAGTTTAACCATCATGGGATCAGCTCCTCTGCTAAACAACACAAAACTAAATAAAAGAAGAAAAAAAGCTTGAAAATGGCAGGTTCAGGTTTGAGTTTCTGATGTCAAGAATACATTATGTCTCTGAAAAAAGGGAGGAACAAGCTTTCAAGAATACATCGAGCAGAAAAGAAAAAGAAAAGATAAGCTTAGCGTTACTCAACAAATGAGTATATTTAATGCTATATTTCTACACCTTTCAAGTCAGTGATCTAGATTACTATAACTAAACTGAATTGTGTCCAGGAGTAGTTGTTCCAGAATAACTATTCCATAGTATTTCCATGTCTGAACATTTTTTTTCATTATAGCTCTTAAGACCTTTTTTTGAAATAATTTTTACGTGCAAACAAGCCCATACACATTCAAGCCCATAAATCTGTACACATCTGCCAAATTTTGCAGTTCTAGAGAAATCACACAGTTGATTTCTTAAGTTGCCAGTGCTTAAAGATTTACTGTTACATTAATCATTAAAAATAATACACTTAACTCTTTGGTTTTGCACTTAAAGTTCATTTTTTCAGGTTTATGTTTAAAATCAATGGTATAAGGCGATCTAATGGATTTGGGAGGATAATTTCTTGCTTTTTCTTTCTTGGAGAGTATTGAATGAACTAATCCATCACTTCTGAAAGGAAATAAAACAACTGTTTAGCAATGCACAATAGCACTACCCAGCAATGCTACCTACCCAACAGCATGCCCAGAAAACCTCTTTGTTTTATGTTCACGGTACTTTTTCAAATTGCAGGAGAAATCACTCAAACTGCAATATGGAAAGCCACCACAGTGGTCTCTCCAGGCGCTGTGTCAATGGAAATGCAGCTCTCAGAGTTTCATAAAAACCCGAAACCCCCTATCCGAGAAATCACACTGTATCATGTGTGTACCTAAAATTCTACCACAGCATAGGATGCTTCTTCACTTTGGCAGTCAACTGTTGGTTCAGTCAGAGAAAAAAAGGTTACTACCTAATTTTTCATGGCCAGTGACTGATGCTTTCAGGTATGCCTTAGAGCTCCCCTGCTTGTGCGCTCACTCAGAAACATCAGATAAGGCCTGAATCCAACATTCAACATTTTGTATCAGACCTAAGGCTTTTCTGTCCCACATGCTTAGATGTACTCATCTGGTACCAAAATGACCAGAGGTTCTACATTAAAAACCTATAAAATTCTCCTTCTGCTAAATAACATGGTCTGATACAGCAACTTGCTTTATAGAGAGTTCAGGATTCTGTATTCTTCTCTCTATACAACCTAAATAAAAACATCTCTTTTTCTTGTCTACATAATTTCATAAATCCTCCCCAATCTGACATCTACTTACCTACACCCTCCAGTTCATCCATTTTATTTCTCAATGTTTTACTGATATAACGCTGTTTTTAGTGTCATAATGGAAGAGGAGAAAAAAGCATGCCTGTCAATCACTATTTCCACAGTTTGTCTCCCAGCCTCAAGCACTCACTCAGGAGCACTAAAGTTTCATCCACAACAGCCAGTTCTATTTAAGTCATTATTTACTGTTATTCTCTAAACTTAAGCAAAATTTCCAACATACACCAGTGTTGCAAACAAATGAGCATGAGGAAGCTTAGAATTGAAATTCGTCTTTCCATTTTTGTTAAGACATCAAAGGGTTCAATATTTTTTCAGTAAGTAAGTTCGTCCACACAAAACAATCTAACTACATGCTTCAGATTGCAGAATAAAACAAATACAGAGCTATCACAGCATGATGCTAAAAGCTGTCCATCATCTTGGTTTGCCTGGCAGGAGATCAGGAGTTATGGAGAGTATGGTCTCTCAAGAAGCAGGTATTTATACAAATTATGTATAATTTAAGTCTTGTACATAATCCTTGGAAATTTATCACCAATGAATTGACATGTTCTCTCTATATATATGATGTGAATGAACTGAATATTAAATATGTTATGCACCAGTACTTGGAGGAGGAGAAGTTTACCATGTAGCCTATAATAATTTGCCCCGTCATAATAGCACATGCTGCTTTAATGGAAGTTGCATAAAAATACTTGGATAAGCAACTACCCAGTCCTGTAAGCTGCTGATTTACTACTCAATGCAGTAGGAACAGAAGGTACCAAGCAGCTTGAAGGGTCAGAACTTAATAACTTGTGCTCATAAAGAGGTTTTCATTTAAAACACAAAATCTTTTACAAATAATTAATTCAGCTTTATGACACTCCTGTGCACTACAGAATTTTGATTGCCACATTTAGGCTTTTTGTAAGGCCCTAAATCTTGGAACTTTTGAGGAAACATGTTTGGAAAACTCTGCTTTAACTCTTAAAAGTTCATTAATTGCTAGTCTTAATATTGGAATCAAAAAGAATGAAATATGATCCAGCTGCAGCTGGATCATAAATCCAGCTGGGTCATATGTTCATAAAGCAAAGGAGAAGGAGAAGGCTTTTCAAAGGAAGAAAGTGGGTTTGAGACAAATCTATATACTGTTCTGTACAGCATGCTATTCATAAGATTTCCCTATCAGATCTCCTTGCAACGCAGGTGTGGGTTTTGTGTTTGGGCTTTTTTTAACCTGCAACACAGAATGTCAACATCCCATATTTCAAACCCACACCAAATTTATCCTCTCTTTTAGGAGCTCTTGGCTGTAGAAAGCAGGACCAAGAAGTCATGGTGTGCTGACTCAGAGGTAACTCTACCAGCTATATACATAAGAACAGCAACGACGGGTCAGATCAGTAGATTATCTCCCACAGCAACTATCAGTGGATGCCTAAAGAACTGTAAAAGGATTCAGCAGGTGTATAGCGTATATATTTCACCAGTTTCTCCACCTACATATGGCTGAGGGACTTTAGACAGAGGTGATACCATTGTGTTTTAGCAGCAGTGGATTTATCTTTCTCCTGTAAAGTTATCTAAACATGCTAACAACCCACGTCAGCCACCAGCATCCCTAATTTTCCATGCCAAAGAGGTCCACATTTTATATATGTCTCTGTGCTAGTAAGTACCTAACCCTGAATTCCTAACCAGGATAGGATATGGCTCCCTATTAAGCTATACATGCTCACACACAATATAACTGCTTCAAAATGGGAGATACAAGGGCTGGCACTGTCTGTGGGGCCACAGCACTGTAAAACATGCAGAAATAGTCCAGTGCTACACGCACACAAAGGTAGGGTTCAGCCACACAAAAAAACCTTACAACTGTCTTTAACAGCAACCACAGAGATGCTTTGGAAAAGGTGAAAATGGAGGATCTGTCAGGGTCTCTCATGACCCCCTCATCCTCTCTTTCCTTTGGGGCACTCTGATCTAGTTTATTGGGGAACTAACGCGGAATCAGTGCAGCTTCACACAGTAGAAAAATATTACAACAGATACTCCACGTCTTTTGAAGGCAAACTTAATGCTGAAAGAGCTGTTAGACTTGTGCTTTTGAGCACAGCAGAGGCCCTCTGGCACACTGCATGTTGCTTGAGCAGAAGAACCACTTTCTCCCAGCATCTTCTGCCTGCCTTTGCAGTGGCTGTGCCCAGTATGCCCGTACATGATGTGTGCTTGCTGTTTTTCTTCCTTGCCATAACACGAAGCCAAACATTTAACCAATTGATCTGTCAAGATAAGACAAATTTTTAGCAATTAAACATCTGCTCAACAAGCTGAACCTCATTTACAAACTGAGGTCTCCATCTCTTCTAACATTCAATTTTCTTCTTTGATGAAATAAAAAACGTAACACCACAAACACTTCATAACATGTTGGGTTTTTTAAAAAGCTACAAGCGATGTTTAAACAGCCAACGGGAGGGTGAGAAGGAAGGAGAGGTATAGCTACATGACAAGCTTGTAAGAAGAAATTGAGAAATGTGACTTGACACACAGGTCACAGCAGGTGACACGTGATTTACTTATGATGAGAAAGGGCCCACCTAGTACTTTCTACACTGTCAGTAATAATACCGTACTGAAGACACCTTGTCTCAGGGGAATCGGACTGTCTGATAAAGATATCCTCAGAACAGATGTCTTATTTACTGAACTAATTCTTTTGTGATGACCTTGATCAATAATACCAGAAGCAAGGCATGCGACACTTGTGCATTCTTCTGAATTTTAAAAACCTTTTAACCTTTCCTTACCTTATCAAACACATCAGCCTGTGCTGTCAAGTTTCAACCTATTCATCGGCAACTTTAAAGCACGTTAATGTTGCAAGGACACTATTGCAACATCAGTTTCCTTCTACCAGGATACGCTCACCCTCCAGCCCTGGGATTTGGGTTATTGCTGAGTAAAACAGGGTGATGAAACTATTATTTCTGAATTGTGCATGATTCATAGTTGGTAATAACCGCCTCCAAATGTAAAATTCAAATTTACATTCTCATAATCAAAGGTCAGAAAAAGGCAGCAAGAATGGGTCATTATTCATAGCAGTTAAAACTATACATTTACACTAGGTACTGTATATAATTCTTAGACGAACTGTGACTACACCTGTAAAGAATGTGATATATACAGAATTACAGATTTATAGCTTCTTGTATAAATCCTGCTACATTTCCCCGCAACAAAAGCTTTTTCATGCAATATTAATATGCCATTCCTTAACACACAGTTCTCCAAATATTTAATCTCCTAAATATCTCCTCCTTTTGTAGGAGAGAAGAACAAGCAACAACAGACTGGCTCCCCAGCATGGGAACACCTTCTGCCAGCACTCAGTGTTGCAAGGGAGGTGAATCCAGCCACTGTTGCCCTTTAGCCAAAAGGTATGTATATAAACAAAGCAACTTAAAAAAACCCTAAACCATTTCTTTGCTTAAAATACCAGGTTTAAGACTTACCTATGCACCGTAACAATCAAATTATTATCTGAAACATGTAAAACATTATGGGCATGGACATACAAGAGGACTGTGTATAATACTAATGAAAAATATTCCTGCCTACAATCGCTCAGCATTTGGCATATCTTAAGTCTCCTTAGAACCATCAAACAGAAGGCAAGAACTCGTCAATTCAACTGGTATCCAAAAAGGTCATCCTCATGACAGCATGAAAGACTGTTAGTTTGATCCTCCACATATGTCTTTGAGACAAGCAGATCCGTAAGAAGAAGACTTTAGCTTTACTGAGTACCAGTAAAAACTAAATTGTGAAGCAGACATGCATTGTACCAGTTTCCAGGCTATTTTATTCTAAGTAATCACAGCCTACACATTCAGTAACTAACTGTTGAATCAATCACTACATCAGAATGGGATACTCTGGCATTCTTCCCTTTTGAATTTTTATTATTTTTAATAAGAATGGTGAGTTCTTTATAATCATCAAATACAAAAGGCTTCAGTTTTAATTTAGAGCAAGAACACCCTGGCCAGCAGAAGCTTGGCATGAGGAACAGAAATAAAAAGAACTCTCATTGCCCTTTTAAAAATCAAAAGTAGCACCTTATCAGCATAACAGCAGCATTATTTAAATAGCTTTCATGTGCCATTTTCACAACACTATTTCTATTAAATCATTGAGAATAAACACCTATTTTCATTTACTAATCTTTTTCCCCAATTAGAATCTCCCTGAATCTGTGTACAATAGTAATTTCAATTCTTCTCACTTGCTTGCATCTTAATTAAAATCAGCCTATGTTGACTTTCATTTTTACAATATATCTGCCTATTTCACATCATAGCACCTTCGTGACCCCCAGAGAGTCACAAGCCTTTAATATTTTATTTTGACCTTGTTAAGTTACTGGAACCATCAAAGATTTTTCTTCTTCCCTCGGTAAGTGTTTTTTAATCCTTCTCCAAATGCAGAGTGTGTATGAAAACATGTAGTAGAGAACTATGCTGCCTTTAAACAACATAACTGTTTATTTACTTTAAAAAACAATTTGTTGCCTTTCAATTTATTACAAGAATTAGTTTATGAACTATAAACCTCATTATTAACTAAGGGAGGATCGCTGCTTAAATTATATTTAAAGGCCTTTTCCGCTGAGCTTCAGGACAGAAAAACAGTTTTTGATTTTCAATTTAAAAAAAATCATCAATAATTGGTGATTTTAAAGGAATTTATAGCTGTCTTCTTCTACAGAGGTATCTGAGTTTACAAAAGCAGGGGGGGATGCACAGAGAAGCAGTATCATTTATTACAGCAGCAGACACAGTTGAAAAGTAAAAATACCTCGACAAGACACACAAGCCCTTCTCCAGGCCTGCAGCAGAAAGCTTGCCTATGTGTTTCAACTCCATCATCAGGTCTAGTAACAGATATTACTTGAAATGCACACAGCACATGAAGAAGCATCAATTCAGATGGGAAGCAGAAAGGTGCAGAGCTATCCCTTCAGCCTAACACCTGCAAATTCATCTTTGGAGCTCATAAAAACCACAAAATACTGGGTACACTGGCACATATATTTACATGTTTGCCTTGAGTTTCCATCCAAATTCTCCCAGTCTCACAACACAGGCTCAGACTCAGGCAAAGGTTTTGGCAGTCCGAGTCCTTCTGGAGGAGAAAGCCTGATTACACACTCTGATTCAGCAGACTTGTATCTGCATTTACCTTCAGTGCAGACCCTTACCTGATAGATAGCTCAAGCTATCCACCTGCTACAGGGAGGTTATCTGGCAGAAGACTTTTCAAGCAGAGCTCAAAGCCCTAAAGGCAGCTGGGATTTAGAGCCACTTCATATTAGCTTTGGACGGCCCAACTGTGCAGAGACCAAGACATCCAACGCCCAGGAATACCACTGCATAGAGCCTAGCTGGGAAGCATGCTGTATTATTTGTTCTTGAGACAAGCAGAGCAGACATGGCCACAAAGGTCTCTTCACTCAGGACTGTATTTATATTCCAGCAAGCAGAGCGTCAAGTTCGTCAGTTGTGTACAATTGGTATTTGGCTACTGGGTGGAAGAAACTGGAGGCAACTGGTGACAAAGTGGGAGAGGTAAATTGTTTGCCAGGAAAAAGCTGAAAAGTTTCACCAACAACAAAAGTTTAAAAAAAAAGGAAGATCAGAATGAGTGAGAATAAGGGTCAATACTAAGATGGGGAGCAGCAAGGAAATATGTCTATTTTAAGGAGAAAGCAGCATGAAGGAAAGCATAGAAACATGTACAGTCCTCTTTAGAGGACAGGAGAGAAAGAAAAGATGCTGCTTGTGGTTGAATCAACACATCATCTAGGGAGAACAAAATGTAGGGGCTTGCAAGGAATACAGCTAATAGATCACCTGGGCATGTGCTACGGAAGAGATTACAGGAAAGTAAAGCGGATTTCCCAGTGGAAGTAATTACAATTTCAGCACTTCATATGCTGTGCAGATTTGCCCAAGGTCCAAAGAAGAATACTTAATTTAACTCCTTATCATGGCCACCTTCTTCCCTCAGCACAGAATACCTCTTTCTCCCCCAGCCACCTTCAAACATACCTGCTGGTAGTCAGAGCAGCTTAGGTTCTGTCACCAAAAGCAGAGAGTGATATATGAAGAAATACAATACAAATACCCCCAGCTCTCTTGTAGATTTTGTTACCAGTGAGTGCTAGCTTACTGAAAAAAATCCTTCATAGGCTCCTGTCAGATGGGGCCCATGACAAGTACCTAATATTACTGAGCCTATAATTAGCAGCCTCACAGTGGCTGTTGAGACAAGTACATATAGACCACAGACACGAACTCTGAAGGAGGGACAGGTTCTCTAGCTGTGAAAACATAGGAGCAACAGACTCCTAAGTACAAAACTTGCTTCAGTTTATAGCTGGAGTCATACCTTTCCATGAATGTTAGCTCCCCATCCTTGCAACAGCTACAGCTAACCACGCTGCCATGTCACTGTGCAGGTAGTGCTTATAAATGACAAAATTCTGGTCTTCAATGTAGGCACAAGTTCAAGTGAAGACTATAAATTCCACTTGCACATTTACAGAAACACAAGTGGGCAAGCAGAATCTACATCATAAAAATCTTGGGCAGCAAGCAGAGTATCTACACCATAAAATTCTTGGGCAGCTTCCTCACATTAAATATATCTGAACTGTTTAAAATGTATTTGAACTGTTTAACATTTTTTCTCATTGATATGAATTGGCAGGAATTGAAACACAAATGTTGCATCGCAAATGGTCACTTGCAGTAACACATTCTCGGGCTTCGGCAGTCAGCATTCATGAGCGGACTCTTCCTCCCCTGGGCCTAATGTGACTACTTTGTTCCTGCAACACATCTGTGCTCACCTGTAAAGAAGAGTAGAGATGGACACTGTCTAAGGAAGGAGAACTGTCTTTATTTTAAGAAAGGTGGGTACGAGAGAGAAGAAATCATCCCTTTAAAAAAGTGAATGAAAATCCCCATCTGCCACTCAGACTCTAATTTCCACTACTATCACTCAGTCAATAAATCTTTTTACTCCTTGTAAGACAGATTCTAGCTAACCCTTGCCTTTCCATACAGGCAATAGAGGCTAACCAAAATCTTGATGTGACCAGAAGGAACCTGGAGATGCTCTGCACCACACACCATACTGTGTTCAGATGGGCCAGAATCTGGCTATCAACCAGTTCAGCTTGTATTCATGCATATGCAGGTCAGCTATTACCCCCAGAAGTTCTTAAAACAAACAAGTCACCTATACTTTCTGAAGTATCATGTCCTAGTGCTCAAACCTAACCATGTATTTGGAAGTTACAGACACTAATTTAAGGACAGAAGCGAGGCAGATCTGTTGTTACCTCAAACCAACAGCAAACCCTAACAGTGGTCTCAAACTCGCATTATTTATATGGCTTCAAGATGAACAGTTTTCTTTCTTCTCGCAATGTTTGTATATGAGCATATTTTAAAAAAACCTTAAAAATAATAGACGTTTTGCTGAAGCTAAAAATGCATTTGCAAATATGGTAATTGTTCCTAGATTATTTCAAGATCTGAAAGGATTTTATGAGCAGTGCTTTAATTTGGTTCAGAAATTCCCTATGAGATGGACAAACACTAAACTGCTCTTAAAGATGGCAAAAAGATCCAGCAACACATTACACAGCTTGATCAAGGCCAAGCATCAAGTCAATGGGAGTAGGGCTGAGTCCTGCAGCGTGGTGTTCTGCTATCAACGACAAACTTCACTTCCTTTGTCCATTTGTAAAATGTATTGGAATACTATAACCTTCTCTCTTCTGTGGAACAGAAATAATTATACTATTTTGAAGTCTTCATATTGGTAAGTTAAACATACATACAAATTCTACCAAATTAAATTTAAAAGCAAGACTGTTTGCTTAGATTATATGTAAACAATATGCTCTAAGACTTGCTGAGTTCTGAGAACCAAAACCACAGACAGCTAAAATACAGCTGCACACAGTCAGATATGGCATGTCTGCTAATATTGGAAACTTTATCATGCTGCAGCAAATTTAACTTCTGATTAGTATGTGCATAGAACAAATGCAGACTGAATGCACCAGAACAAAAACAAAAACCACTCCAAGGCTGTAAGTTATGAAAGCCAAGGGCACTCAGTTATTTTATGAAGCACTTGACAATATTTATTAGTTGTACTACTGTGGCATCTAAGAGCCCCAAGCATTGGCCAAGGCTCAGCTGTGCTCGTCCTTGCAAAAATACAAACCAAAAGATGAACCATAAACTGCTGTAGGCTGTAGCTAAGGGCTTCATACAAAGCAGGGTGCTGTCAAGTGCCAAAACCCCTGACTTATGTGTGTACATCTAAAGCCCAGAGCTCAGTTACTCAGCTAGATGTTAAGTTTGGTGCTAGATTCACCTGCTGAGCAGGAGGCTATCTGGAATTCGCTGATACCAACTGCTCGGACCGAGTGTGCCTGAAGTCCCACTCTTCCCTGCAGTTCAGGCATTTGAACCAAGACTGCAAGGGAGACACATCTGCCAATTCAGGAGAGAGATCCTGGAGCCTAGATTCAGTAAAGCCAGCGGGGATTCAGAGGTATGCACTCAGCATCCTTCCTCAGAAGCTGGAACACTATACAGGAAAGATCTTGAGATTGGCAGAGCAAGGAAGCTACGCACATGGGGGACACGTTTCCCCAGCTCAATGGTCAAAGCACCAAGGAAGAGAGTCCCAAGTTCCAGACCGGCCTTTTAGGGTTGTTTCTGGTTTTATCACATAACTTAGATGTAAAAATATACAAATGATTGATACAACAAAAATCACATTGCCCAAATGAGCACCTTAACTAACAAGCTATTGAGCTGGGTTGACTCTTGCTTGTTCTCATTCTGGTCTTGTAACTCTTGCATTGCGAACAAGAACACAAGGCAGAATTTCTCATGCCCACTTCTTTCAAGTGCTTTCTAGTTAAGGCAACAGGGCTCGCCATGTTTGTGCTTTTTATTAACAGAGTTGGAGTAAATATGCATTTTTAGGACCCAGTTCTTTCCTTGGATCTGGCTGTAAGTGTCGCACGCTGGAACAGTGACCTAGAATAAGTTGTGTAAGTCACATACGCCATCTTTAAAAAAAACATAGCTGCTCATTGCTTTTAAAATGTATTTATAATTTCCTACAGTGGTACTGATAGTCAAAGGAGCTTATCTGCTTTTCACAGCACATACTGCTATGTTTAAGAAGCGCTCTTACAAATTCTCAATCTGGCACCTCAAATAAAACACTTGAGTCACAAGTCCCTTGAACCCCGAAGTTGTTCATCCTTCTATTTACTTCTTCAGCCCTCTAAAATGCCAGGATGTTACTCTCTACCAGCTTCTCATAACTTAAGTATTAAAATAACTGCTGGGCAGCTCAGAAGCAGGCGGTGGGTACTGTTCTATCACTGCTTTCAGTTTCAGGCTGCCTCGCTCAGAAATGCACCGCAACTTTCCTGTTTTCCTGCGGCTCTGCAGCGGAGCCAGCCCTCCCCGTCGGAGGGGCAGCAAGCCGCCGCGCCCCGCCTCCCCCGCCAGCACCCCCAAAACCCAGCGCGAGCCCAAGCTCCTCGGACCAGCGCAGGGTCCCCGCGGCCGAAACCTTGGCGCCGTTTTTCACCTGGAGCATTTTTTTTTTTTTAATCCGGATCGGGAATTTAACCGTTCGCAATATTGCAAAAGTACTCAAAACGCCCTGTGTGTGTCACGACGCGCTCCGCGGGGCACCTCCGCCCGGCAGTCTCCGGGCCGGCGGGGCACCCCCGCGCAGCACCCGCGCAGGACGCCGCACCGAGGCGGGGTGCGGGGCCGCTCCCGCTCCGCGGGGACGACGGCAGAGGACGCCCGTCCGCAGGGCGAGGCGGTCTCCGAATAGCCGCGGCCACCCAAACCCCGCGGCGGGGGCTCCCGGTACCGTGCCGGCCGTGGAGGCGCGGGGGGCCGCGGGCGCGCCCCCTCCTGACCCGGGGCGGGGGGATGCTGCTCGCCCGGCCAGGGAGCCGGGCGCGGGGCTCCCCTCGCCCCCGCCCCACACAAAGGCACGGCAGGGAGGCGAGCCGGGCCCCGCCGCGCCGCCCCCGTCCCGGCTGCCCCGCCTGAGGGACCGCCGGCCCCGGGCAGGGGTATCGCCGCCCCCCCCCCGCCCCCTGGGGAGCACCGCGGCGGCCGCCGGCGGGGCCGGGGGCGCTCGGGACGGCGAGGCGCTCTGCAGACAGGTAGCTCCCTGCTAAAATGGAGGGAGGGGAGAAATGCGGCGCTCGCCGGAGAAACTTACCGGAGGAAACCGACGAGCCGGACAAACTGGAGTTACTGGAAGCGGCCATGGTCCCTCCTGCGAGCCCCTTAGCTGCGAGCCCCGCGTCGGCACCCGCTGCTGCCCGGCCGCCGCTGCTGCCAGCCCATCGCAAAGCGCCGGAGCCGCGCCGAGCTGCGCTGAGCCGCCGCCGCAGCCCGCGCTCGGCTCCCCGCGCCGCCGGGGAACGGGGAGCGGCGGCGCCCCGCCGAGGCGCTGCCGGCCGCGTTCGGGGGCTGGGCGAAGCCGCCCGGCAGGTCAGGGGAAAGGCCCCGCGGCGCTGCCAAGTGCCTCTCTCCGCCCGGGGAGCGGGGCTCACCTTGTGACGGGGACGGGAGAGCCGCCCTGCCAGCGCCTTCCCTCGCCTCCTCCCTTCCCTTCCCGGCCCTTCCCTTCCCCGCCTCCTCGCGGGCAGCGCTGACAGCCCGCCGGGGAGACCCGCCGCCGCCGCCCGCCGCAGCTCCCCTCACGCACACAAAGGAAGCGGCGGCGCTGCCGGCCGGGCTGCCGGCCCCGGCTGAGCGGGCAGGGTGGGTCCCGGGCGGGCGAGCCCCGGCGGCGCGGCAGCCCCGCCGAGCGGTGGCCAAGCCCCTTTCCGCCCGCCGCCGCCGCCGGGCACGGGGCTGGCGGCGAGCGCGGCTCCTGCCATGTGCCGCCGCCTGGCCCGGCGGGGCGGCAGCGCCTGTTGAGCGCCCCGGCCCGGCGCCCCCCTCGGCTCCGCGCCCGGCGCCCCGCCGACCCCGGCCCTGCCGCCGCCCGCTCGCTCGCCCCCCCCGGGCCGCCGGGAACCGCCGCGACCGCGCAGCTACGGCTGGAGCGGGGCTGCGCACCTGGGGCAGGGCTTCGCCCCCCGCCGCCCTTTGTCCTCCGCGGGTCGCCCTCCGTTCCCGCGGCTCTCCTCCCCCCGCCTGGCACGCTCCCATCCTCACTTTTCTTCCCTTTTTTCCCTGTGTGTGTGGGTTTTTCCCTCCCTCCTGGCATCCGCTTTCTTATAAAAACCAGGCCAGCACCAGCACCGGGTTCTCCCTGCCAGGTGCACAGCGGGGACCGCGGGCGCGGCGGGGCCCCGGCACCGCCACAGTTGGGGCCTCCCCACCCCGCCCGGGGCCCCGCGGCTCTGGGGGGACACGGGGGGGCCCGCCGGGCCGGCTAGCAGCCGCGCGGAGGGGGTCTGTGGCCCAGCAGCCTGGACCGCTGCCCTGTGTCTTAACGGGCAAGTGGGAAAGAGGAAGAGCCGAGAAAGCATCCCTCGGAGGCTTCCTCCTGTTGACTGCCCTTCGTGTTTCCTTCGCAGTGCTTTATCGCCAGCCAAAGCTTCCATCTCCGTTTATAAAATGAGGCTGCAGGAAGATGGTCGGCTGCCATACGCTTGTCAAAAGCCGAGTGGCATGGCAAAGTCTTGCTGGCACGGGATCCATAAGAAGCCTACAAACCCATTTGCCTTGATGATTTACGAGAGCCTTCCGTGTTTCGTAACAACGAGTCTGCCATACAAAGTTACTTCGGGACGAGCGAGGAAGCACGTTAAAGTTTTTTTGGCAAACCAAGCCTTACCCGCCCAGCTACACAGCGTCCCGAAGGAGCGTGCAAGCCGCCTGCCCTCTCTGTAACCCACACCCAGCCGTTCCCCTTCCTCCCGAGGCCAAAATCCAAGCCGGGCTCCCCAGACCCTCCTGTCGGTTCCCATTTTTTTTGCTCGGGAAAACAAGGTACCGCCGCCCCCTCTAGCGGCAGAGACACCGGGAGCGGCCGGCCCCGCCGCCGCGTCCCGCGGGATCCCGCCGGCAGCTTTGGGGCCGCGGCTGGGGCCAACGCGCTTTTCCAGGTTTTTTTTTGCGATGACGGCTTGCTCGGTGTGAGGAGGAACGAGCTGCAAACCAGGCTTTAGCACTAAATCCTTCTAATCTGTAAATTGCCACGTGACGGGCACAAAAACAGGGCAGGTGTGTCATCGCTTTTTGGCCTTTGGCCAAATATTTCATGCCACACATCTTAAATATTGAATGCTGGGGACAAAATGAGAACAGCAGAAAGTTCTTTTATCTTCTGGATTAGGTCATGAAACCAGGCTGATACCTAGGATGTAGGAAAATACTGTAGTAATATGGTAAATAGCAAGATTGTAATAGTAAATTTTCCACTTGCAGAGTATATGATGTGTTGAAGTGGTATTCGCTTGTCTCCTACATGTTTGGGTTTTCTGCTCCTCTTGCTATATCTTTCTTTCTAGTATTTGTCTTCTTGTAGTCTGTTATATGTCTTCGTGTTTCCCTCCATAATCTAACGCTGTCCTGCCCTCATGGCTCTCCAGGAACTGTCAGAAACCTGTCTGATATGATTCGGTGAAATACGGTGGTGTTGACAGCACTGACAAAATCTACAGGGAAAGAGGTAAATAGCCTAAAAGAGAGAAAACCCCCTCACTCTGCTGAGATTTTGCAGACAGAAGAAATTTTCATAATTAATTTTAAATTATTTTTCCAGCCATAAATCTGAATAAAGCAAGAGAGGAACTTCTTCAGAGAATGACTACTCCAGGTATTCCAGTAATTGCAAATGAAGTATTTTGTGTCCAAAGTCGGTGAGTCTGAACATGTCTGGTTGTGAACATACGTACCTTTGGAAGACAGGCAACTCTTGATAATCTTTGTGATAAGAGCAGGTGTGAGGTTGTGTAATCTCAATTTCCACAACATTGGAAGGTAAATTAATAAAGTTAAGTGAAATGTACTGTAGGTTAAAAGAAACATTTCAAGACAGGATGGCCTTTTTCTTGTTAGTAGCAAGGAACATAAAAGCCATGAAATTAGAGGGGAAATTACTAGATCAAAGGGGAAGCAAATTGAAATGAAACAAAAGTAGCCTTCTTACGTGTAAAAAGTGCAAAGTGAAGACAGTGTAATCAAATCTCAGTTCTATTTTATAAAAACTGTAAACAGATTCTGTCTTACTGTAATTTGTGCAGAACCCAAATAGAGCCACTACTGATAGTGGAAATACTCAGGTAACAAGAATGAACTTTAAATTGTAAACTAGATACTCTCTTTGATGTAGACTATTCCTGGGCTTTCCACAAGTGTATGCTTCGTATAACCCTGATAAAAATCTTCCACTTCACACACCCTATGGAACTAAATGTAGTACCTGTTTTGTATGATATCTGCACTTTTATGAGAAGTCCCAGCTTCCAAAAGTTTTGAGGAACTCAGAAAAATCACATTTCCCTAGGTAGGACCTTAGAAATCCCCCATGGATGGACACTGCCATTAACATTAACAGTGACTTGCAAAAGAAAAATACCAAACTGTATGCTTTGTATTACGCATGAGAAAGATCTGAAAGCTTTTCTGGTTTTCATTCCTGGGAAAGATTCCTTGAAGATTTCCTTGCTTCTAGCTTGGTTCAATGAAGTTTTTACTGACAGAGTTTCAATGTTTGTTTTTTAAGGCATTTTTTTTGTCTTTTTTTTTTTTTTTTCTTAATGAAGAGATTAGGCAGTTTGTCAAAGAACAAAGATTTAACAAACCAGTCCTCAGTCTATTCCTAAATTCCAAAGAAGTGATTGCCTGCCTCATGCTAAAGCCCAGCTAGCAACATGATATTGGAAGTAAGATTAAACTCACTGCTCAAGAGGCTGTTGTATTCCAAAAGCTAATAGATGTGGGAAGCCCAAAGTAATAGTTGGAAGATTAAAGGAACCCAAAAGCATTGCTTCTTGTTTTCAAAGAGATCTGTGAAAATATCTAAAAAGTTTCTCCGAACTTTCAGTGTGTTGGGTTATTTCTATATCCTAATTAACCACTCCCATACCTCTGCGTGGTAGGATTCCTATTCAAGCTGGATCTTACACACGTTTTGTTCTCCAATAACCAAAAATGAGTAAATACCATGGAATTACAGCAAATAATAAGTCTTACAGCCCAAGACCTATTGAACCCAACAGAAAACTAAGTCAAATTACATTTGGAAGTAACTCTCTTTCACAGTGTAGTTCTGAACCTGTTGATGTGTAGGTACATGCACAATTTCATTGTCACAGGAACTCTGGTGGAATGATGTATTTTGGTAAAATTATAGGTATGAGCAGGATGAGGACCTGCATTTGGAGAGCCATTGGTGTAAATTGTAGTGACTTTGACAGGTGAGGACATGTCTGTGCTGCTATGGAGTGGCCTCTGGAGTGGCCTTGGTTCCCCAGCCAACTGGTATGTACTGGTTTGTGTCCTTATTTCAAAAGAAAGGCTCTGTGGGGCAGACAGGCCACCTGCCTACTGCACAGTCATTAGTATCATAGCTAACTTGTTATGACTTTGTGAAGGCGAGGCAAATTCTAGCTGATAAATAGGTTTTTATGTTCCCATGCGATAAAGCAAGCAGAAAGTCACCCTTCCCCCAGACAGCAGGATGAAAACCTAGAAACAACAAATAAAGGAAGGCAAGCAGAACTGTGCTGCTTTCCTTCAAAAAGCCAAATTTTTCCCTTTTGACCAAATTGCTTATTGCATATTGAAGTATCCACACATATTTAACATCCTGGTTTCCTCTCATTCAACTTTAGACATAGTAGGCATTTTCACCGTGGAGGCAAAGATCTCTGCTTAGAACTTACTTCTTTTTACTGGCTTGGCAGAATGCTTCCTGCTGCAGAAAAAGAGATCTGAAATACAAGTATAGATGAAAAAAAAACCAGGTAGGTCACTAGATAGGGCCTGTAGCAACCTGAATCTCTGCATCAGCCTGGCTTACTCAGTCTGAAAAATTCATCTAAGGCAGGCAATCATTTATATTGCTATCGTCCGCCTGTTGAAGTCTCCGCTATACAGGAGACATTTCATAAGATCCCTCCTAAAAGAATCTGGCCTGAAATCAGTGCACCTTGAGTCTCCTCAGCCGTAGGTCCTCCCCATCCAATACTACAGCTTCATGTTGACTCCTAGCAGCAAAGCCTCTGTAGATGACTGCTGTACAATCCTTAAAGCCCTTCTGGTTTTGCAGTCACGGCATCTCAGATTATGTTTATGGAATCTGGCATAATCCACTATATCAGACTGCTGGGTTATTACAGCAGAGTAGCAGTGGCTTACTGTGCGCCATAGACTTTTGCCTGGCAGGGAGGACAGGAGTTTGAAATCTAGTTAACGAATTTATTTCAGGATGAAAACTGGCAGTTATTACTTCGGTGTGAGTGCAGATAGCTTGGCAAAAAAATGGGGGTTTAATTAATTGTGCAAATTAGAGGAAAGTAAAGATGTTTGGCCCACTGCTTTGATTATGTAATAAGTATAGAAATATAAATGTTCTGCACAAGACAGCAAGACATATGACACAAAGATTTAGTGTTGTCAAAGACCTAAAATGCTAATCCTTCCTTTGATGTTTATATTGCTCAGCTGGAAAGGGAGGAAATGCATTATTCATTCTTTGATGTTATGAAAGGGAAAGGTCTTTATAAGCAATATATAATCCATATTTATATACTCTCCACAGTGCTTGGAAATTTTACTCAACATAAGCACAAGCCATAATAAGCAAAATAAACCAAAATATCAATAAATAGCAGATGCACACTGTATTTGGGTATGAATAAATTATGTGAGTCATAATGGTTGCAACAGCAGGTGGTGGTGTAGTTCAAGACTCGCTGTGATTTCTCCCTTTTTTCCTCATACTCTGAAGAGGAAGGTTTGAGACCCCTAACACCTGGTGCAATTTTTAGCTCTGCACTTTTAATTGGTGAACAAGCTAGAGGCGTCTATTGAATTTTATTAGCTCTGCAAAAATCATACAGCAAATAGGCTGGTCATCACTTGTGAGTGCTAAACCTGCTGCTATGACTAATTTATGAACATTCATCCTATTTGTCCTTTCATCTTTCTTCCTGTCTCATACATCCTATTTTAATTAAATCTCAGATTGAGAGTTCACTGGGGCAGAGAATTTCCCTGTTACGTTGTTTTCAAAGTTTTTTATACAGTGGAGTTCTAATCTGTAATTGGAAGCTGATAAAGATATTGAAATTACTAGCATCAACTGCGTAACTGCCATTAGACCTGATTAAAAAAAATTGTACAGAAAAATTTCTTGTGAAATTAAATTTTAGTGTGTTTTTTCTTTCTTAATAATAAGCAGCAACTTTCAAATCCTTTGCCTTAAGAGAACAGAATTTGAAAGTCCAAATTACTTGCAGTGTAGTTCTCCTTTACATCGTGATCAGGCTCTTACTTTGAAACATGACAGCATTTAGTTTAAATTTTTCCAGGGATGGAACCCAAGACTACTAAATATTTAAGCAGATAATTAATTTTTTACCAATCCATAAACACTTAAAATTTTGGACAGTGTAGCCTTTTGTTGGTCCAGGCAACAAGTATCAGACAAGTTCAACATATACAGGAAAAGACGAATTTTCTCCACGTTTCTGTATTGCCTTTCTCTGAACAGAAGGGATCATATTTTAATGTGAAGGTCATGTTTGTATAAAAGCTGCTCTCAGCCTCTCTTCTATAATTACTGGAAACAATAGCACTACCACATAATTTGATGTAGGTGAAGAGGTGGAAAAACAAGACTAGAAATAATTTTGAAGAACCTAACAACAATCAGTCTCCTTTTCTGAGTATTCTGATTCTCATGTTACTCCATATTAACAAACTCAGTATGAAATATGGGCCTACTGGTGCTAAACTGAGATTTTCTTACAGAATGGTTCCAAGTAGATCATACTTAAAATGAAGCTCCATGACATACAATGCATAGCTTTTATTAACCTTTGGCCTTTTATCTAGACTGACATTTAAATAAATTCTTTTCCTCATAGTTCAACATCTCTTTCTTGAACCTACAGTAAAGTCATCATGTTGAATTCACAGCTTCCCAATTACCATGACAATGCAGTGATATCAAAGCCTCAGCTTTACTCTTTCATTAAGATGGAAGAAAGAGCAAGGCTCAGAGCAGAGCTGCTTTAACTCTTCTGTCATTTTTTCCCTTGTATGTGAATTGTATGAAAACCTACAAAGATTTAATTAGTGAATTTATTTGCTATTCCAGCATCCTCACTGCATTTCTTGGTACTGACAAATTTTGGCTAATGGATTTGTTTGACAACTGTTCAATGCAAAAATGTATTCAGATACTCAAAATTCACAAATAGAGGTGGAGCTGCATGATTTGTTATCTAAGTCATGTCTTATGAGCCTTTAGAAATGAGATCTGCAGTTGTCCAAAATAAATTTTATTTCAGCTACAGAACCGAAAATTGCGTTCATCAGACTCTTGCAAAAACAAAGCCTTGCTCATTTATTTGTCAAAAGTAAATTAGTCAAAATATCTATTTAGAAGTTATTTACTTCAGATGTTCATGAATTATTTATCTCAATATTTCCCCTGTTTAATGGGGATACCAGATTCTCTTAATTAGCTACAAATATTTTAAATGATACAGGGTCAGCTACTAGAGGAGAATTCCCATCTTAATGTGTTTTCTATTTATAAATGTTTTCCACCCCTTTATAGAAGTCTGTCTAAATGTAATTTTGTGTACTTTGCAATTTACTGATATAGGCTGGGGTAGCCTCAAGCTTGGCTGTTTTATTCTTAAATATGTTCAGATACGGATGCTCTGTATTACATATATAAACAGAAATTTTACAGGCTATAATGGTTTTGCAGTTGGGTTCTTTTTTCCACATTTGTTGACTCAGAGGTCAAATGTAGAGATTTTTGGATATTTCATTGGACCAACATACCATTCAGCTATGTAATGCAATTTCCTAAAGGCGTCCTGGTATTAAGCATCCTAGATTCCAGATGAAGGCATTTCTCTTCTCTATGGTTTTACCTAAGAGATAAAATCAATGTACAGCTCCACATTTCTCCCCTAATGCTTGGGCTGAAACCTTGCCTCTGCTGAAGGAAGTAATAGTTTTCTCACTGACTTAAAAGAGGCCAGTGTTTCACCCTTCATTTCCCTGCTGGATACTGCTTTTCCCTTTAAGCTACCATGTATCATAAAAAGTGATGTGCTTTGGAAACTATAATGCACCACAGTAAAAATTGTAATGCCACAAGGCAATGTCAATATATATTTTCATGTAATAGTGGGTGGAGGAAATAAACCAGGAGAGACAAATATTCCTACTCACAAAGCTCAGAGCTTTTGTAGTATTTATAAATGAAAATACATCCTTTCAAGCAATAAACCCCCCATATACCTACTGAGTACCATTCCACCAAGGGCAGCTGTCAGGTAAACACAGGTTTACCAACAAATCTATTCTTATAATTTCTCAGTCACAAAGAGGGTTGGAAATGGGATTTTGAGCTCTAATGGGTTTGTGAGAAAAGGGTCAGTATCAAAGAAGTTCTGCAGATCTTAGGTATTGAAGCATGATCCTGGGGAATTCCAGATTTTCATAGGTTCAACTTTATTCTAAGATACTGCGTCATGGATTACCTTGTTTATTTAGTTCAGTTTTTCCAAGCATATATCTTCTGGCTGACATCCTTTGCTGTAGTTTTAAGCATCCAGTCCAAAATATATAAAGGATGGTATGATGGAGTTCCACCAAAAAGTTAAAAATAAAACTGCCTGTATCCTGCAACCAATTCTTGTCCAAATTCCCAGGAAAAAAAGATAAGCTGTCTTCCACTCAGAACTGGATAAAGTTACCTTGTATGCAGAGTAAAGAGTACAAACTTATAGAGATACTGAGCAATAGGGACAGGAACTCCTACAATTTGGGCTGTTGGGCCCTTTTCATTTCTTAAGTCAGGTCCATTTTAAGTATGTGACAGCCCTGATCTTGAAGGGAGGGCCAGGTCTTGGTCCCAGTGCAGTTAAAACCAAACGTTCATCAAATTCACCATCATCAACGCCCCCCCCCCCCCCCCAACCTCCCAGTAATACTTTGATAAAATCTGTATTTCTGAACCTGTTATTTGTGATTTTGGGGAGCATATTGGGCCTGCAAAGATAAAAGCACAACAGGGAACATTTTAATGAAAAGGTAATAAAGAATAAATCTATACCATAAATAGCTCACTATAAATATATATATGTGGTCTGTAGCATAAGTAGAACTTTGCTAAGCAACTATCTAGGACTGACAATGGAAAAAGCTGACAAAGTAAACTGAGACAAAATGAAGTCTCCAGTTTAAAATCAGCATCAGAGGTAATCAGCCATACCAGGAAGGGAAAAATTCTCTCCTGATAGTCAAACCAGGAACCTATCTGCAATACCTGTCATGGCTCTTCTTTGGTTTGTTTCTGGTTGGGTTGGTTTGTTAGGTTTTTTTAAAAGAAAAAAGAATGCTTGATTAAGCCAATTCTTTGGCTTACTCCATTTGGTGCATAATTAATTGAATATTGAATACTCATTTTGCATGTTATATAAAATCAGCTTAAGTGAACAGGAAAACATTCAGAGTACAAATGAGCTTTCATCGGTGACTGAAGATCCTATTGTCTATGACTCAACAGGAAAATAAACAGAGGTGCCCGTGCCCAACCTGCCTTTCATTCCACAGATCTAAAAAGAAAACAAAACCTCGGAAGTCCTGCTCTCATTATTATGCTGACATTTTGAAACATACAAAAAGATTGAGTGAAATGCAAATTCTAGGGAATTTTATCAGAGATTAGTGCCTCAAATGGTATGATTCTAAAATTGCACATTAAAGAGAAAATAGGATGAAGGGTATGTAAAAGAGCCATAAATAAGTATCTGTGTGCAAGTAACATTAACACATCATGAGCTTAGCTGGACAGAATGGGGGCTGTAAATGTGTTGATGATGATTTGGTTCAAGACTTCAAGCTCTTGGCTACAGAGAACATACAGTGCAGGATTTCAAGGACTGGGCAGCTCCCCATTAGTGCTGTGAAAAGAAAGTTGGATGTCATTCAGTTAAATGCCTGCTGTGAACACCAATAAAGGGATGACCTTTTCAGATTCTGCAAAGGTCCCATTTAGTAATAGTGGGTTTGCCCAAGAGCATTAGGAGCACTGTGCTCTCAAAAAGTTCAGAAAATGAAGGGAAACAGCTCCACCACAGAAACAGCAAAATATTTGTACATCTTCAGAAGGAAATGCCTCAGAAGAATGAAGAATTAGGTGGGATGACTTGCTAATGATGACCCTCTTGTATCAAATCTCATCCTGAAAAGAAAATGGAAATGACTGGTACAAATGTTAAGGATGAAGTCAAAGCACGTCCCTCTGTGGGAGTGCCACTGGGCTAACCCAGATTAACCCTCCACACTCACCAAAGCTAGTAGAATTAAGGCAAAATGTGGCACAGGGCAAGTAAGGTTATTCACCAGCCTTTATTGGTCCTGTCAGCTACCTCTGACAGCACATTACACACTCAGATTCGAAAAATATGACTTAAGCAAAATTTATCTTCTTTTATCCCTAGTTGGGAGGAGCAGCCAGTGAGAAGACCAGCAGAATTTCAGATAGCCCTGTGCCATGGATCAGCCTGGTTGGAAAGAGGCAACGACTGAGAAGGATGTGTTTGTGTGAGTCTTTGAGACATCACCCATGTACACATCTGTGAGCGTGTGTATGTACCACTGCTCACATACATACAGCTTTGGGAAAGCCAGAAACATTTCATGACTGACTGGATATGAAGCTCTTTTTCTATCTCCACTGGCATAGAAAAAGAAATAATTTCTGTGGTCATTAGAAAGCTGCAGATAATTTTCTTAAAACATTTTGCCACATCTGGGGGCCTATTTTCCTCTCCATAGGCTGCTTAACTCTTATTAATATCAATGGGGGTTATGCACACATGTGGAGAATAAATTAGATTCTTCATTGTTTCCTTCTGATAAAATTAAATGTTCTTTCCACATGTTAAAATTAGCTCACATACTGTTGTTCTCATGGTGTTGGAAATAGAGAACATTAGTTGCTAAATGAATCTTAAATTTTTTTGCCTCTTAATAAAAGCCCTTATCCTACTTCTTTTAAAATCAGAAACTAGTTGTCAAAAGCTTCAGTCAGAACTTGAGTAGAGCATCAGTATTGGTATGGTTTTGTGACTATTGATTTCATCCTTAGGCTGGACGGAAAACCTTTTCTCCCAGTACGGTGCATTATACAGACTAGATCTGTCAGTAGCAGTTGCTTCATACTAATAAATGACTAAACTCTTATCCAGTCAAATTTTCACTGATCAATACTTATTTCCTTTTTTCTTATTTACAAGCATTGGAAGACAAATGTTTCTGTCACAGCCTGTATCAAGACTGTCGTAACTCATTTTCCTCTGATGCCTGTAAGTGAAAAATACTAAATGAATTTTCACAGGCATGAATTTGGGTTGTAACTTAATACCATCATTATACGGGGAGTCATTATTGTGCATGATTTGGTATATATAAGATGCTGGGATGGATTTTATACTCTTTGAAGTGTTTTTTTGTAGGGCAAATGCTTATATTTATAGCAGACCTATTAATAATTATTCTTGACATTGCATCCAAGAAATAGCTACAGAGATTATTCTGTAGACCTTCTGACATTTTTAGAATATGGAATGCTGAACATTAACATTCAACTCAGTCGCAAATGCAATTCCCCGAGGGATGATGACATCAAACAAATTGGCCCATCTTCTTAGAAACTGCATCCCCTATGGATCGCTCAGTAGCAGAGAATGATTAAGCATTATAACTTCCTAGGACAGAACTGGAGATGCAGCTCCATCTGCAAATGGAAAAGGAATATTGTGTTGGTAACTATCTGCCTACCTGTCTCAGAAACGGTGCGAGATAGGTGAATGTCTATAACTTGAGAGACTGGGGGAATTTGTAATATTAGAAACTTCTTGTAGATACGCTCTTGGAAAATAATTTGACAGAACTCTATTGCATAAAAATCCGTGTGAACTCAACTTCAAGCTACAGCTAAGCAAAGTGAAGAAGCCAAAAGAACTTGTACCTGTGCCGTAGATGGAGTCAAGAAACGGGAGTCAGTGAAGTTACTTGACCCAGGAATCAAGCCAGTATTATCAGAGAAAAAATGATAATCAAATTATCAGAGAATAAATTGCATAATAAGAAACAGATTTGTCAAAATCCAGAATCAGCATAATTTTTTCAGTATTATTTCTTTTAATGTTTAGTAACATGAACAGTAGCTTTTCACTGCAATTCATAAATCATTTAGACTTTGATTTTTTTTGAACTATAGTTAGCTGTCCTAAGCTATAGGAATTTGGTTTTTGTCCTAAACTCAATATGCCTCAGAATGTCTTTGAAAAAAGATACAATCTTTTTGATATCTTGTTGTACTTACTATTCAGATTTTTCTTTCAGTTTTTATTTCTAATTGCAATAATATATCTCAAAATATGTTGAAAAGTCAAAACTATAGTCTGTGGCTAAACAACTATAGTTTGTGATATTTATTTTTGCTCCTTGATTTGACTTCTGAATGTCTTTCAGGCTTAACTGGAGTTTGACATACCTTCTAGGTCCTTGGATGCTCTTGTTTGAGATATTATGACTGAGAAGACTTGCTATGAACCATTCAAGTCACCCCATAGTGAGTGAGATACACAGTATGAAGACACCTACATTTAGGAACCTAGATGTTTTAGTGACTTAGGTCCCATTATAGTCAATCAAAATTTTGTCGATATCATCAATGGATCTTAAAGAACCATTCAGCTGCCCTGGTAACAGGTAGCTATTTTAGGGAGAGAAGCTGATTTTGCTCTGCTGCAACTGAATCCTATCAGTTGCCAAGTCCTACCCAGTTTCCAAAAAAATTGAATGTTCTTCTAAATTTTCCATCTTATTAAACTCCAGCTATTTAGCCCAGAGAGTAAGATATGGTTTACTGACTTTTGCCCACTTGGTTTACAGGGATTAGAATGAGGGATTTGTTTTACTAGTCCAATCTATTCTCTTTACTGCATTTTGTTTCAGGCAATTTCCCTGTGATGGTCTTGGTATCACAGAGGTATGATATGTTCTGTGCAGTCTTATTTCCTCTATTTGAGCCTTTTCCATGCTTGAGAATAATCTTAACCTATTTAAATCTGTTTATTTAGGGATTTGTGCCATGTACACTGAAACAGGATCCTGCAGTGGCTGAGATCTATGGACTTGAGGAAACAGAGCAGTCTTGGCCCCTTCAGTGCTGTTGCAATACAGACGTTGCTAAGGACTTCCTCAGGTACTCTCCAGGTCTTGTGAAGCTCCCTGGGTCAAAGAATTCTCAGGCCTGGGTATGTGTGGTGGGAGGAGGTACTTCCTTTTCTCTGCTTCAATTCTGGCCTCACCATCACGGGAGTCCCAGCTCCCTGTCGCTTTTTTCATACCATTGTAAGTGAAAGAATGAATTAATGAATCTTAAGCTTTCATTTAAAAAAAAAATGTTTCCAGCATTTTTAGCATTCAAAATAAAATAGAAGCCAAACAAATCTTTCCAACCAAAGTCATGGTAAAATTAGCTTTTCAAATAAATCCCAGAATGCAAATCTATTACAAGCTGAAGGGAAGAGTATTGCCTCTCAGTCTCTCCTGACAAAAAAACAGCCTGCAAATGAGTTTGCCATAAAGATATATTGGAACAAGTCTGGAAGCCAATACACCAGTTAAGCTGGTGCTGACATGGAGTCTCTCCATTAATGTCACTATCTCAGGATACTTTTCAGAAAAGAATCCTGGTACTGCATAGAAAGTGGGAAGTTTTAAAATAAACAGTGGATTTATTTTTGTGTGTTTAAAATAAACAACAAGCCATTTTCTGTTAAAGAGTCTCTGCTGTCCAGAATGACTTCTTAGGTAAAGGAAAGGGGGTACAAGCTCAGGGTAGAGACCAAAAGCTTTGCGCAGGAGTCAAAGCCCGTTCTGCGCTCTAGGAATAAGCAACTGTATTGGCATCTTGTAAGCACTTGATTTAGTCTCTGCTTAGCTATTTTCTCTGGAACTCTCACTATCATATTGGGTATGTTTCGCAAGCTGATAACAAATACCACGCTTGTAGCTCCAGCCCCTGCAAGCAGCAGTCTATGTACTTTTCTGTTCTTTTAACTGCAGATTTTTTTTCAAACAGATTAACACAGAAGAACAAATATCATCAGTTGTCCTCGAAGGTTGAACTATTTTGTTATTGTGATCTTAATTCAAAACTAGTCATGAGATTTTGCTGCAGGAATATACAATAATTTAATTGCTTAAGGCTTTAAGGGGACACTAAGCTGTGCAGTTTGTGTTTATGAATGACTTTGTGGCTACTGTGACTTCTTCATTCAAGAAGATCAGTTGATCATGTGTGTTGATAGTGTCCCCTAAGACTGAAGTATTTCAGTCTTTCCTGAAGTCATCAAGAGCTGCTGTCAGATAAAATGGAAGAGTAAATTATGCTGAAGTATTACACTGAAAGATTACTTCTTAACTTTGTTATGGCTAATAAAATTCTAATTTACAAGTCTGGTTTCACTACAGTTGATATGCATGTGAGTGATATGGAATTCCTCTGGTTAAAGCTGTTTAGAGGAGAAGCCTACATGTCAAATATATTATGCAGGAGAGAATTAGCCTTTTTTTTTTTCCTTGAATTGAGGTTAATCCGTACTCACATTCTGTTCACCAGGTTTGCTTGGATTTACAACTTTGTTCTCCTAAAAACCAATTAATTACTTTAAGGGCAGTTAGAACACGGTCAGAGATGATATTTGCGTTGTGATTATTGATCATACATTGAAACGTGAGGTTTCAACAATCTGAATGTATTAGTTATTTATCAGCAATACTATAAAGTGATCTAGCTTACACCATAAGAAAGAAACAAAACACCTTCTAAATCAAGTATTAAAGTTTTCAAAGCAAGTGCCAGTTCAGTGCCTTGAAATTCTTGATGCTTTTAGTATTCATTAAAATGTGTAAAATGCATTTTCAATAAAATAAAATATGGCTTCTTGCTCTGTGTTTGCATATGGTATAATGCACAGGTATTAATTATTTCTGCAGATGGATTTTAATACACATTATCTTGCCTACTTTATGTTATGACTAAATTATCCTCATTCTGCAGACTCAAACCAGAACCTCTGTAAGCTGTAGTGCAGCTGTGCACAGCCTTTTAGTCACATGTCTTAACCACAAGATCCCTTCTTAATTATAGTAGTACTTTTGCAGGGACAAACATGTATGATGAAATTTCATACTCTGCTTTTTCCCAAAGGAAATAAATTGGTTTCGAGTGCAGTATCAAACTCTGTGGCTGTGGATTTAACTATATAGAAATTTAATTTCTGTAAGCTGGATTCTTTGTATTATTTAGTTCTGTGGATGGAAGTGAATGGAAGAGCGTTTGTGTCAGAGCTGTGAACTGATGGCAGTGCTACACGCCTACCCATTTTTCACTGTGCCACATCCACTCTCAACAGAACTTTCCTTTTAAAAGTTAATAGTTTGTCATTCACATGGAAAACCAAAGACTTTTCTGTGGGCTCATTATTTGTAGGTGAAAGATACAGAAAATCTGAAGTTCCTTAAACCATCTTCTTGCAAGACCTCTGCTTTTAGCTGTTTCCTGAGAAACAACTTTGACATAAATAAGAAGTGCCTTGAGATATGCTGTAAAGTTAGAACAGTTTCGGATGCCAAACTCATACCCTCTCCACCTTCACAAAAGTGCTCATGAGACATGTCACTCAGTTGTCTTTCCATCCCGTCTATGAAGTCACATAAAAACAACAGTGAAAATAACTATGTTTAAGGGTGAAGTTTGGGGAATAGAAAAGCCTGTGTGGTCACTTATGGTCAGACTATGTCTAATGTCTATTACCTACTATCTTAACAGTGTTTTGGTTTGCATTCATCTGAAAGACCCAAACTAGAGGAATTTTATCTTTTTTCTAAACTGTAGCTTGCTGCCCATGAAAACTTCAGAGCATTCACATGTCACTTAATGTCAGTAGGAAAGACCCAAACATTTTTTCTGAAAGTCACTTAACTGATCCTTTTATAATACTCATCTGTCACCTGCACTCTGAGATGTGGAAACCTGAATATCAGCGGTTTAGTCGTCTTGGTGCACCTTATGAAAAAACTTGGCTGCTTTTGCAGAAATGGGGTGAAATTTCTAATGATTTAAGGTGACACTGCCAAAACCAAAAACTGCCTTAACTGTAAGTGATGGCAAATCACAGTGAAGGATTTTAGATGTACGTTTCTTTACACCTGAACCTGTTTGACTTGAGAAACAACTCTAGGCTGCAACAGTGGAAGAGAACAGGGAGACGGGGATGGCATTAGTTAGGGGATTGACCCTCCTGCCTCATTCAAAGCCTTAAATAGTTTAACAGGGGAGGACAGAAATAATCATTGCCAAAAAAGAGATTGAGACTGTGTCATCCCCAGCCTACTAACTGGTACAGTCCCCTGTGAGCATCTCAGACTTGACAAGGGGAAAGCTTACCTACCAGCACCTCTTGCAGGAGTAGCAGAATTTTGTTTAGCAGTTGTGTTTAAAATAAAAGGAAGTGTTTTTTTCCAGTGACCTGGAGTCAGCCAGAGTATAAAATCTGTGTGCTTTCTTTTTGTGCCAAGGTAGGAGAACCAACAATTATGAAAGGAAGTTATGTTCCCTCACACCTTTCCTGCCTGTTTTCTGAAAGCAGATCTTCCACCCTGCTGGGTAGAGCCTGCCAGCTTTTATTTGTGTTGGTTTCCCCTAACCCGTGTTAGAGTTGGTTTTGGTGTCCTCTCCACGCTGTTACTCCTTTCACACAATTTCCTGTGACTTTCTCCTGCTATGTTGTGGAAACAGTGATTGAACTAGACTGGCACATTGTGGTGTGCTGTGGTAGCACTTCCAAGAGCCTTGATGGCACCTCCCACAGACGGTCTGCTCAGGGTTATTTTCCTCATATTTGTGCTTCTTACAAATCCGTGCCAGCCGCTGAGAGAGGAAGAAATGAGGTCCCTGCAAGTGCAAGGGTTGTGTCTGGTCTCCTCTGACGTGGTGGTGTTTGCTGCCAAACTCTGCTTCAGGGGTGGAATGCTGCGACCTCACGGTTGGGTGTAAAGCCGTAATGTAAACTGCGTAAATCTGTGCCGTGCTTGTCACTGTCTCTCTCTTCTTTGGAGGAATTAATGTGCTTACCAGATGGTTAAAGCACAAGCAATACACAAACACCATGCTGTCAAAATATCTAGCTGACATATTAGATACACATTTTACCCATGTCAGAAAGCTTGTCTCTAGGCAGACTGCTGAACCAAGGACTCCCATTTAGAGGTGAATTCCACTTGTTTCCCTAACTTTGTATCAGGGACTTAGCTTTATAAATAGTTAACATCTTCAGCAGAAACATCTTGCTGCATCCTTTCTTCCTAAATCAAAAGGCTGCAGCAGTGTCATATGGATTAAAAGGAAGGAGCTCTCTAACTTGTGTTGATCCAACAAGGTACTGCACTTAATTTCTGGTTTGGTGCATTCATTCACTTCTCAGTGTGCGCCTGTGTTTTCAGCAATTCCTTCCATGGGTATGGATGTGGAAGTCCCACCCATGACCCTCCCAGCCACCCCAGCCTCCAAAAAGCAAAGGCCATGAAAAAAAACCATCCCAGGCTTTTCAGAGTGCTGCACCTAGGACAACACAGAGTGATGACTGAAACACCGCAAGGTGACTGTACTGCCACACACAAGATCAAATCAAGAATATTCAAGAAATGACTCATGGGTATTCTATATCGGAAGCGGCCCTGGACCGCCCCGGTTGTCTAGTCACTAAATGTGTTTTCAAGACTGAGCCTTCCTGCTGTTTCCTTCTTTAAAGGCATTGAAAAACTCCCAGTGACAGGTAGTCTGTTCACAGAAGGTTGGCTGAGTTTGTATGAGTGGAACTAATGTGCTTCTCATACTGCTGCAAAAGCACAGTTTAGTGTTACTTTCTGATCCATCTCCTTTACTTGCAGAAGACTACAAGCAGCATGGCCTTGCTGCATGGCTGGGCGAGGGGCATTTAAACAGCCTCCTGCTCACCTGCTTTTCATCAGGCATCACTGTGCTGAACTGGGGAGGAATTTAAAAAATACTTAGAAGAACAAAAATAACCACTGGACCTACATATGTGCAGTCTGAAAGTAAGCCTTTGGGAAACTCATACAGGAAGAATGACTGAGGGCTGGCAACTGTCCTGGCAGAGTAACTACCACCCTAACTGAAATCAGCATGATAAATGAATTTTAGTATTGCTGGCATAAGAAAGCCACGTTGCCAGTTTGGTCTTTCTGAGAGACAATCAAAGTGGAAAGCAATAGCCGGATCCTGATGTGTAGCTGAGCAGTGCAGCATGCTGCTCTCAGGGTGTGCTCGAGCCAACGGGAAGCACAGCTTTGACAGATCTTCTGCTCCTGTCCTGCACACCCAGCTGCAGTAGTCTGAGGGAGGGAGAGCTGTATAGCTGCCTCTGGAGTGGGATGAGAGCGACAGTCCTCAGAGCCCCTTTGCAGGCTTTATAAGTGGATAGGAAGACCATTACTATAATGCCGTGTCCTTCATTTGTCAGATTAAGGGTGCTTAAGAGATTACACTAGCAGCAGCGTAGCAAGTAGCTTCTCTGATGTGAAGAATCAGGCCTACAATACTAAGCATTTGTCCCCATCGTATTCAGTGTGTTTTTACATTGATTTGTCAGAAGAAAAAACAGTCTTTTTACTGTACACTTGAACTTTCTTGAGCATCTGAAAAGATATTTACTAAGAATTGTAGCAGCTATTTTTGAAAAAAAGTGTGACTTTAACCTTCCCTTCACATGTAACATTATTAACTTTCTACGATGATGTGAAAGTAAGTGATTTTGTTCAAAATAAGCCCCTGCCATGTATGATTTTGTTATGAGATCATAATAACTGATATTAACTGATAGTTCATCTATATTACCTGCATGCAACTGTTCCTGGAGACAGGCAACAATATGGACTAATGGTTCTGCAGTGCAGCTGCAGGCTAATGATGTCTTCCTAATCACACTAACCAGAGCAGTGTATCTTTGGGCTGTGGTCAAGAGGAACCCAGCAGGTTGCTTTTGCTGTCAAATTCATTTAATATCACTTAATTATCCAATAGAAATTAATTTTCAAAAGCAGGCTTTTGTGAGAACAGTGTGTCAGCAAGATCAGTCTGAGCACTGTAAGAAGCTTGTTCAGAAAGCATATGCTTCTTTAAGCTTTCATGTGTGACTGAAATTCCAGGAGACTGATTCCCAGCCTTACTTTCTTGCTGCTGTGCTGCAAGAAGTCCTAGCACAAGAGTTTGCTCTTAAGTGTCTTCTTCCCATGGTCTGTGCAGTGCAATTAACATTAAGGCAATGGTAAAGTACATGGCTGACTTGCATGAAATATCTTTCCAGAGCAATCTGTACAATGGTCATGTCAGGAAATCAGAATGTGCTTGCAAATTAAATTGTAATGACTTGTGCTTGGTGAATGGAGCAGTCCGCATTGATTTCTGCCTTGTAAAGAAGTAAGGGAGTGAACAATGCTTACTGAACAGTTAGTATCATCTTCAAATGAATCACTTCCACTAATCCAGATGCAGGAGCAAGCTGCAGCTTTTTCTCAGATTTTAGTGATTTGCAATTCAACTGCTTTTTCCAGCAATGTTTTTCTTTAAGGCTAAAAATGGAATGGCAGATCAAGGGAGCAGTATAAGCTCATCTTCTTCTTATGGTTGAGAAATACCTGTAGGTGTAACCACCAACTTATTTTTGCTACAGTCTTTACAGTCCAAATGAATACTGCAATAGGTTATGAAACACAAAACAGCCCTGTTCCAACATAGCTGCTGAACCTAAATTAATCCACTGATTAACCAAGGCCTCTGTCTAACCTGTCGAGGCCTATATCACAATCTATAAAGAACAACATGAGAGAAACAGCTTTGCTTGCAATAAAATTATTTTGTACATTTGTGAAAGTTTTCAGTAAACTAGAGTTGTAGATGAGTGAAGAAGTTCTATTTCTTTGTTTTCCTTGGGATTTCTCTTTACTCCATGGAGTTAAGAGAGGAAACCTTGACTTTTGTTTTCTTACTCCAACACTCGCTTGTAAACGGTTTTAGAGCACGGACCATTCCGTGCTGCCTGTTGTAGCCCTTTTGTATGGGCAGGAAAATCAGAATGAATCTCTCATGAGGAACAAGCAATACTGGTTTCAGACTCTGAAAGTGGAAGAATCAATAAAATCTGGCACTTTCTTCTGCTGGCTTGGAGTTTTAACTAATGAGTCATTTAAACAGCACCAACAACTGTGTGACTCCAGTCCTTTCTTTAGATTGTTTCTCTTGATTCAGATCCAAAAGCCTTGAGGCTGAATGGCCTATCCTGTGTCCAAAACCATTGAGCAACCTTGCTCACCACTTAGTTCTTTCAGATTTTCATTTCAGCAATAACAAATACCTTTTCCTTCTCTTTTTCCCCAGGACTCAGACAATCTCTGAAGACTATCAGTTATTCACAGAGACATATTAATACTATTTTCATGCTGTTGCCATCTTCCTTCCCATCCTCTCCAACCTCACACAGTTTTCTTGGCCCTTTGAATTAGCACATATATGTCTGTTTCCCCTTAGTCACAGAAGCTGGTCTTTGTTCCAGCCCTTCTGTAGCATATTTTCTGGTGCATGTTATAAATGCAATTAAAGCCTTGAACGGACATGTTAGGGTGTGGGTGAAAACTTGTGATGTTGGTTAGCTGGTTTATTTTGCAGTGTTTTAGCTCAAACAAACAGCTGTACCTCACCACAGATCCTGTCTTCAAATGAACAGCAGGTTTTATTTTTTATTGCCAGCTTTGCACATGTGGTGTTGTGGAACTACATCCATCTGTGGACTACCTTTCCCTGAACCCTGAGCTGTGAAAATGTTGGACCTTCTACAGGGCCTGGTATCCTACTGCTGTATTGTACTCTTTAAATCCTTATGAAAATATAAATGAATTTAGGAAAAATCCTTCGTTTTTTTCCTCTGCAAAATCTAATGTCAGAAGGTCTCAAGGAAGGTTTACTATCCATTCTTTGTTGGAATAACCTCTGAAGCCAAGCTCCACAAAGTATATGTTTTCTTTTATTTGCTAGAAATTCTTGAACAGTCAGAAATACCATTTCAGTTTAGATGAAACTGTGTTTAGACTTTTTTTTTTTTCTTTACTTTGATAATGTGAAAACGATCAAGCTTATTTTGCTGTACTAGGTGAATATTTATTTGAAACCAACATACATTTGAAAAATGTTTTGGTGTTACCAAGACCATGGGGCTTTTCTTGGGAGGTTTTTTTCTAGCTAAAAGGTTCCTTCAGTATTCTTCCTACAGTCTCAAGGTCCTGAGCAAAGGTTTGTAGGACATTGAATACACAGAACAAAAAAGACCTCTGACCTAAATAGCTTGAATCATAGAATCATTTATGTTGAAAAGGACTTTTAAGATCATCAAGTCGGACTATTAACCTAACACTGCCAAGTCCGCCACTAAACCATGTCCCTAAGCATCATATCTACATGTCTTTTTAATACCTCCAGGGATGGTGACTCAACCACTGCCCTGGGCAGCCTGTTCCAATGCTTGACAACTCTTTTGGTGAAGAAATTTTTCCTAAAACCTCCCCTGGCACAACTTGAGGCCTTTTCCTCTCATCCTATCTCTTGTTACTTGGGAGAAGAGACTGACACCCACCTCACTACAACCTCCTTTCAGTTAGCTGTAGAGAAAGATAAGGTCTCCCTTGAGCCTCTTTTTCTCCAGGCTAAACAACCCCAGTTCCCTCAGCTGCTCCTCATAAGACTTGTGCTCTAGACCCTTCACCAGCTTCATTGCTCTTCTTTGGACATACCAGCACCTCAGTGTCTGTCTTGTAGTGAGGGGCCCAAAACTGAACACAGTATTCAAGGTGCAGCCTCATCAGTGCCAAGTACAGGGGGACAATTTCTTCCCTAGTCCTGCTGGCCACACTATTTCTGATATAAGCCAGGATGCCATTGGCCTTCTTGGCAACCTGGGCACACTGCTGGCTCATATTCAGCTGGCTGTCGACCAACACCACCAGACAGCTTTCCAGCCACACTTAGTCCTCCTAGTTTTTGCTGCTTTTTTTTTTCTTCTCATTTGCCATTTTTTGGGAAACAACTGTGATATCAACACATAAAACCTTTTAGAAAATTCAGAATTAGCTTGTAATATCATGGAAAAGCAGCCTTAGATCTGTATCTGAGAGCTGAACAATCCCAAAGTGCAAGAGGTTCAGGACATAAATGCAAACTCTGTAGCTGGTGCCTTTCTGAAGTTGCAACATACTGTTTCTGATCTTGCCTTTTAGAAATGTGTTTATGAAAGCTTTCCGCTTCTCCTTCAGTGATGCCAGGAGGGCACGTTATCTGCTTCCTGCCGTAAATCATCAGAAACTTTCTTTTCCTCTGCTGTATTACTGTGAAAGTGAGAACATCTTAAAGAAGTGAAAGCAATTTGTTCTGCAGGAGATATTAGATTAAGGGTGCCTAGAGGATTCTTCGTAGCATGTTAAGATGGGGATAAAATGGAATGACATGATAGACCATTAAGCAAAGCAAAGTAAGCACAGCAGCAAATTCTTTTCTTGTCTCAGAACTGTGATACATTTTCCTATCTTGGATGATTAAATGACAGAGTCTAAAGCAACAGCTCTGCTGGCTTTGCTGAGTTGGTGTAGGACCTCAGAAATCAGCAGCAGTCTGTGTTCAAAGAGATCAAGGATTGCAAGCCATCAAGAGGACATCCAGGGCAGCTGCTCTTGCTTACCCCTCCTTTTGAAAATGGCAACACAGTGAAAACAACTTTATAGACTCCTTGCCTAGCCTTCACTAGGGATCTGGAGGCCCCTGTCACAGCCAGTTTCTGAAGCTGCAAGAATTAAGAATCAAAGCAAGAGATGAAATGAGACTGCAATGATATAGCCTAATGTATGGCTCATATGGCAACAGCAGAGTTCATTAACTGTGCTGGTGCTTGAAATATTATTGAATGCACTGTAAAGCAATCCATTTTTAAAGGAATTCTTGGAAACATGAGACCTCTGCTCTGAAAACTTTCTGAAAATTTTGAAAACAAAATCATGGGAGCTACAATTTGCATTAGCCAAAGAGGTTTTAATTTTCATCCTCTCTCATAACAAGTTAAAAAGTGCTTACATTTTCCAAATTATTACTAAATACTTAGCAAACCCAGGATCCTATAAAACTAATTCAAGTGATATGCCTCATGCCAGAAGAAATAAGATCATTAGTAAGCTAAATTACCTACCCCCTTCACACCCCACCCCCCCCACCCCCCCATTTTACACATTCTATTTTAAGGGAGAATCATTTCTATTCCTCTTCTGGACCTCAACTCATGTGTGCTCAGTCAGAAATGGGCAAGGTAAGGAGAATAAATGCAGTGGCCTGGTGATGTGCTTGAGGGACAGGACCTTTCCTGAATCATGCTTTCCCCAGGGGAGGTTTCAGCTGGATTCCAAGGGCTTACTGTGCAACTCCTGTGCTGCACACTGGGTTGGGCATCCCACAGACTGGAGCAGGAACCAAAGCCTTCATGGCACTTACCCTAAATTAAGATGCTGATTGTGTGGGTTTCCCCCTATTCTCCATTTCTTTACAGTCTGTAAAGAAAGGATGAACTTCTTTAAGCGCGGATGCCCACATGGTAATATTTACTTCAGGAACAGGATGCACAATGTTGGTCTATCCTCTTCTTACTCTTCTCCAACCATTCATCATGGATAAGAAATCTCTGTCCATCAGTTTCTGCATCATTAATGACAGACTCACTAAACTGAATGACCTGTGTCTGCCCATTGGCACCCTGTACAGCTGAACAAGAGACTATTGCTGTCCTGAAAGCAGGGTTTTTCCTCACCCAGCCACTTTTTTTGTGGTGTGAAGAAGTCTGAATCAGAACTGTCACCTCAGTTAGCAGAATAAATCAGAAAGAAGTCTTGAGGTGAACAATATTCTGTACAAAGAAGTACTCTGAATTGTAAATATATTGAATTTTCAGTATATGAATAAAATAGATGACGCCTTGAAAGCTTTATCACAATTGTGTGTGTGCGTGTGTGCGTTAACTAAAACTGACTTTCTCACAAAATTTTTTGAGCATTTACTTCACTCCTTTTAAACACTTGTTTTAATTTCCTCTCACTCTTTGGGAAGGAAATTAAGTTTGGTTGGTCCCCCCCAAGGAATAAATTTGAAAAGTTATTCTAGTTTTCCTAAACTGAGCAAGACTTGAAACAGCAATCTCTTCTGAGTACTCTCTGCCAAGACAGAGTTATCATGTGAGAGGCTGGCAGAGATAAACCTATGAAACAAAACAACCCTCCTCCAAACCTCAGCATGGCAGTTCTTTCACTGTTCACAATAGGAAGATGACATTTCGGAAGAAAAGCACTATACCTTAGACACTAGCTATCAAACAAGCACATAGAATAGCTTGGAGTTAACATCTGTGTAATGCAGACCAGATAATAGCAGCGATCTCTCTGGAGAGGCTCACTTGCACATTGTGTCCTTTCTCTCCTACCCATCATATTCTCATCAGCTGCATGTTGGCTCCAAACAGCCGCAGGTTGATTTAAGAGGTCCAGAATGATCCCAGATCAACTTGTGTGCTTCCATCAAACTTCAATGACCTGTTTCAGAGGGCTTTTTTTCCCCTAAAAAACAGATGACAGCAGGAACAAAAAGGTTATGAGAACCTTACATTCCTTTGTACTAATTTCCCACTGCTAATTATCTATTCTCATTGCTATTCTTTTCCTTGCAACTCATCTCACAAATATCCTTCAGAAATTTCTGTCTTCTGTTTCTTCTTTAATCCATCCCCTTAATATTCTTTAGCTGGGAATTATTCCACCATATTCACCTCATGCCTTCCAGGTCTTACGTATGTTTTCTCCAAAAAATGATGGGTGATTGATGCTGTTATTTAAAGAAAGAGTCATTTTAACTTTCTGAAGCAGGTTTTCGCAGCACACTGTATCCTGTTACATCCTGCTAGGGTAGTGGGGTGATTCATTTGATGATGTGTGATTACAGTTTTTCCCTTCTCCTGAGTACTGAAGTAGAATATTTCATCTCAGAAAGCCACCCTTTTCCAAACTGCTAGCAAGATAGATCCCTTATGAGAAATGTATAATGTGTGCAGTCTCCAAGGTTAAAAAGGAAAATAATGAAAAATAACCAGCAAGTGCAGTTTTATCACATTTGTCCCCAAGGATCCTGATACTCTGCACCAAGTTGGAGAAGAGACCCCAGCAATGACTGACTCTCAGGCAGGTACTATAAAGTCTTGGAGGGCATTCAGTAGGGAGAAGCCACCACAACGAGAAGCCCTCAGCTTCTTGAAGGTGACTGGCTCCACGTTAGCCATGCCATTGACTAATTTCAGAAGTCTGCTCATCTGTATTAGTCACTATCACGTGTCAAAGCATTTGACAACAGACTGGCATCTTTAAGTTAGAAACAGCAAAGCTGCATGTCCCCACAGGGATGGGGACTCCTCCAAGTCTCACGTACTGCAGGCGCCTCCAATTTTACCGCCATATTTGGCATTACACATCTCCATGCTGCGTTGCTTCGTCAGCCTTCGTTATTCTGCCTAATTAGGTCAGCAAGAAGGAATCTAGAACTGTTTTGCATTTTGCTTGTGCGTGTTGGAACAGGAAGGACTGTGTATCACTAAGTTTGTGAGGCAAGCTAAAATGGAAGCAGCTCTATTTCTTAATAAAATAGATATTTTGATACTACCTACAGGGGTTTTTCCTATGAGGATTTAGGCTTCCTATCCAGCGTGGCCTGCAGGGGGCATCAAAAGAATTCAATGGACACAACGTCTCTTCTGACTGTAACTCTTTATCAATAGCGACCCTTAAATGAAGTATTTTACCACTAAATTAAAAAAGCTGAAAAATGCACTTTGTTAAAAGAGAGGATGACATTTCACCGCATCTTTTCTGTTCTTCTGGATGCTTGATAAAGAAAGAGTGGATTTTAAAATGCATTCATCCTCTGAAGTCTTGCTATCAGAAGGGACTTTGAGAGAAGGCCATGGGAAAGGGAACTTCTAAATACTTCAGTCACCACTGACAATAGGATGTAGAAGGTTTTAAAAGTTTCTGGGAAATAAGGCAGACTATTTCAGAAATTCCTGTTTTCTTTATATTGAAATAGGCTGTCTTCGAGTATTAAAGAAATTAAAATTATTATTTGGGCAGAATCCTAGTTGAAGAGTTTTGTTGCATTTATAAGGGAGAAAACAGCATTGCTGGTAATATCCACATTTCTTCGCTGCACTGTGAGTGAAAGTATAGTGAATTTGACTAGGAACAATTGAAGAAAAGTTAGCCTACACTTTCTTCTGTTAATACTGCTCCATATACTCTCTATACCTTCTGGCCTTGCTGTTTTATATTGGGATTTCATGACTGGACTTTTTCTTCTGATTGTATAGTGGCCCCAACTCCTGATGGTCCCAATAGATAGGCTATTGATGCAAATCTTAAATATTTGTAATGTTTTAAAATATTTTCTCTGTACTTTTCTGCAGCCTGGTAAACTTTCCTAGTTCTGCAATACCTATTTTTTTTGCCTACCTCAAACATAAATCACAGCTACATTTTGCCCTAAAAGAGATCTCCCTGCAATATGCTTCTGCCTGCCTTCCAGTGTGCTGCTTGCTTATCTGTTGTTTGATACAGGTTGTTTCCTAGTATATCACTTTCAGGAAAGGATTATGTTATTGATGACTTACGCGTACCTGGAGTATACTGCAGCATTTTCTTTGCAATGAACTGTTTCTCTGTTACTGTTTCTTCCAATGCCTCTTTCTCTGTTACTTTTACACTTTGAAAAACTGTTTTTACCAACATTATCTCCTCTTCGTGTTTTCTTTGATGCATGTGGGTAATCATAATGTTTCATATCCCTTGTTGAGGTCTTTTGAACATTAACATTTATCTTCTGATACAGCTGATATTGAGAGCATTTTGGAACAGGAACAAGAGACCAACTATAAAGCTGAAAGAAATTCAGACATCTTATTTTGTTTGGTTGCTCTTCTAGCAAAATAGACTATGGCTTGTTGAACCTCTTTTTGATTTCCTTGTAATGATGAGGTGCCATGAAAGTAAACAGTTGCTAATCTGAGAGTTGTGATAAAAACACCCTAAAAAAAACTGAGCTAGGGTTACACAGGAAGCCTTAATCTGAAACTTTCTGGCTTTTGAGCCCTTCACTTTACAAAAACATTATTTTAAAAGACAGCTTTTTTTTTTTTTTTTTTTTCAGTGAGGCATAGTTTCTTCTGACACTTCTTTCCAGCCCCGAGTCTGACCTTCTGCTCTATCTTTCTCCTCTCATCTCTTTCTGTGCCGGGCCTGCCTCTTCCCTGGCTTTGTATCTTCCTTCCCATTTTTCCATCATCCAATGTAATTTTTCTTACCCAGCCAATCCTTCCAGGCCTGCCATCTGAAATTTTCCCCCTAGTGCTCCCAGTCTCATATCAGCATGCTCTGGTCTCCTCAGCTGCTCTTACGCACTTTGTTCTGCCACCTTTACCTTCCCCCAGAGCTTTGTTCCTTGTCTGGTCTTTTCCCCTTCCCACTTGCTACCTCCTTCCCAAGCTCTCCCTTCTGCATTTTCTCCTCCGGTTTCAGTGTTCTGCATCCCAAGACACTTCCATATCCAGCCTTAGAAGGGAGAAGGACTGCTTCCACCATCCTCATGACAACAACTTGTGAATTCTCTTTTTCCCTTCCCTTGTGAATTCTCTTTTTCCCTTCCCCACTCCATCTTCTCCCATCCTCACTCCTTTCCACATAAGTTTCATCTCCTCTGGCACATCATGGACAGAGTAACCATCCTGCCAAACTACTTGCTTCAAGTCCAGAAACACAGGACCTGTTTAAAGGGAAAATCACCAGAATGCTTTAAGATGACTCTTGGAAATGATTGAACAAGTAGAGCTGAAAATGTTCTCGCCTAAATTGTCTTGGGTCAGAACCCTGGCATGGAAAATTTCAACTTAATGTGGCTGAAACTGGGCATCTGAAAACAGGTCTTGTAATGGAAAGGGTCCAGCACTTATAATACAGAACATACTGGGAAAACACAGTAGCTGCTGTGTCTCTTGTGCACATTTTCCATGGCCATACTCATTTTATAACACTGGTATTACAGCAATTTCTAACATGTGCCACTGAAATTAGTGGCACATGTAAGGGAAAATAGGGAATCATCTAGCTTTCAGGGATGGCAGGAAACATCTACTATATTGTTCTATAGTAGCATTTTTGTAGAAAAATGCCTTTATTAAAAAAGAGTCAGGGCTGACAAAAAAACATCTCTTAGCAGTGAATAAATAAGTTTCCTCGTACATCGAAGTTTTCCATGCTTTCCATTGATAATCTTGTAAGTGCAAACACTGATTACATATTTCCTCCTTCATACCTGAAAGTAAATGGTCTATACTTGTCAACTACACTTTAGCAATAGACTCTTAAGACACAAAGAAACCTTTGGAGACAGAGAGCTTTCTGAACCATGTGCATGCACAGGGAAAATGGTAGCTGCATATATGCTTTTGCATCTATGAAAGTACACATCTATTTATAACCATCTAACCATTTTTTTGAGCACCTCTTCGGCTAAATGAGCAACTTCACTTTAACATACATTTTCTTTCTTACTAGAGAAATTATTAAAAAAAAAAAGTCCACCCTGAGCTATGCATGTCTGCAGACTCTGGAAGACCCTTTGTTCCTGGAGCATAGTGAGCATAACAGCTGAGGAGTGGACAGAAATTCACAGGTGACCCAAAGCAGTTTTGTTTTTTCTTTCTGTTTTTTAAAAGAGGATTGATAAAATGAAATATGAATTCTCTTTCTTTTTGCACTTGTGTAGAATGCCAAATGAGAAAAAATGAAAGTGTAGCTTGACTCTATAAAATTCAGTGGCCTTAAGTGTAATTTATTTATTTTAATTTCAAGAAGCAACATGATGTTATTTTCCTAGATGGTAAATGTGAGCAAAACCCTACAAGTACGGTTAGAAATGAAGAGCTAGGAGCAGGCTTTTCCTTTTTCATGTATCCAAGATTTTCTTTTAGTGTTAGGTTAGGATTAGCTTTAGTTATGCTAATGTAACAGTATGTGTAATAAATGAAGATGATGTGGGAAGGGTTTTGTACAGGTGAATGCTGCTTCATTGATTATATTACTTCTCTTTTTTAAACACTTGTCCTCTGGACTCCCAGAAGCTGGTACTGCTGACATCTCCTGGGCAACTTCTAAAATCTTCTCAGTTCATATTTTTCTCCTTTACATGTTAAAGAAATTTATGTAAAAAGGGGCTATGAAGAAGTTACTGCTTTTAGTGATAATCACTGGTGTTAAGAAATCTCTCTGGGGCACCAAATTGTCTGTAATACCTGTAATATAAATTATTAACTGAAAGAAAATCAGAAATAGAAAACTTAAGGGAAAAATAATGGTGGATAGTTAAATAATGATGCAAAATGGTAAAAAAAAAAAATCACTTGCCTCATAATTCATCCTCATAATACCTGGTTCCCACAAACAAGACTTGGAACAGGTTACCTCTAATCAAAAAAATCCTTTACTTTTTCCTAAGATTTATCTGGTTTATGTCTTTAAGGTCTTCTCCGACCATCTTAGTGTAAATGCTTCCTTTTAAAAAAAAAAAAATTCTCCACTAGCTTTCTTGTAAGCCTCTGCCTTGATCTTCTTGTTTAAATAAACACAGTGTGTGAGAAGTCCACTTGTGGACTTGAAGCCTGGATCTTTACAGGCCTGTTTGAATGGCTTTCAGAGCAACACTATGATTTCAGAGTGTTAGTGGTTTCTTCAGAATGGATAGCCTGTTATCAACTAGTAAGATCTTTTTAGGGTTTTTTTCATTCCTAGTTGAAACAGATAGTCACCTGCTGTTTTGAGGCTTTACTGATGTTTTGAGGAACAAAATCTTCTAGTGGATGGATTGAATTTCCTGTATTGGATATATTTACTTTCCTCTAGACCTGTTGTTCCCTTGCATCCCTGAGGAGTGAGATGTGACCCTAGGGGAGGCTGAACGCTGAAGGAAATGGGTCAAAAGCATTGGACTGCACAGGGACAGAGTTTGGAGCCCCCAACACCACTGTATGCTCGGGCAGGTTTACCTTGTGGCTGTTCTCCTCCATTAACAAATGTTTTACTTGTTTAATTAACAGATGTCTTGATTTAAATGTGTCTTTTCTTAAGAGTCCTGAAGATGCTTTTAGCTATTAGTTTCCACCCTTGGATTTTGTTGCAGATTCCACTGACCTTCAGTGTGGCTATTCACTGCGGGCACGTCACTCCTCTCCTCTTGCATGACATATGAAGAGAAGCTAATTCAAAGCGTTCATTGTTTATGGCTGGGTTTTTTAGTTCTTTTAGCTTCAGGGGTTTAGAGCTGGAGAACAGTTAATCAAAGGCTAGTGCAGAAAACTGATTTCAGCTGTCTCTTTATAGGTTTCACATTTTTTTCAGGCATCTTCCCCCCTCCCTAATACAGTCCCCTTCCCTAGAACCAAGAGAAAAGCAAAGACAAGTTTAAAATTTCCAGAAAAGCATGTCCAGCTACAGGAAATTAAGGGCTGATGGGCCATTTTTACCTTTATGCCCTCCATTCCTTCACTTAAATACTCAGTCATTGCTGATGGTTGCCTCCAGAACTAGCAAACTTTTCTCACTCATAACCCCAGGACTGTTCTCTCCAACCTTAAACATGATTACTGCCTACTTGTAACCAGAGAGGCACATATAGCACTTCAGAGACAGAACAGCCCTCTTTATAGCCAGGGCTTAAGTCAAAGCCTGATACACTACCCTCTCTTTGTCTTCTTGAAAGGAGAGATCTGTTTCCTTCAACAATACTGTTTATTGCTTCACTAGATGAAAACTGTCATATCCCATTTCCACTGAGAGTGAGTGATATCTATTGGCTAGCTAGAGAATTAAGAAAACAGAACTTAGTTCAACTTTAATGCTTGCATAGACACTATGCAAATTTCCTTCAAATGAGCCAGGAAATTCTAAATATCATCTTGTTGCAAAAAGATGTCTCCAAAGGTCAATTTAGAAATGTTGTGACCTGTGATGTCCTTTAGTATTGACTGCATTTCCCAGAAACCATGTGAATTCTGGATGAGATGACTGCTCAGGCTGGAGTTATGTATGCAACACCAAGTAAAGAGACAGTTTTATCTTTTAAAGTGCCATAAACCTAGTAAAATGAGTTTTCTAATGATAAGACTACCAATCCAAACAACCATGTCCTGCAAAGTCTGTATGGAACCACACTGTGTATTTCAAGTAAATGTACTTTAAATTGTGTTGCTTGACTTGGGTGAACATTTCCTATATAAGCCTGATTTGTATTTTTACTTATAGTCCAGTATATTTACCCAATTTTTCCAGTGATTTCTGTGCTACCAGAAAAATGTTTTCTATGTTACTGGAGAAATTACTTTGGATAAGACTGCCCCCAGTCCCTGGAAACTATCTTACTTTATAATTACTTGGGAGCTCAAGAAATAAATCTTCATTGCCTTACACTCTGTGACAGAGACCAGTGAGCAGAATGATGAAAGGGAAGATTTGGGATTTTCCTATGGTAAAGAGGGGTAGGAACAATTTTCTGTTGTAAAGCCTGCATTCCTTCTCTTAGGTGAATATGAAGCGTTTGAAATGCAATGTAATTCTCTGCATCAGTCTGCTTCCTAAGGTTTCTATTGGCGTATTTCAGATTTGTTACTGGATTTGCAAAAGATCCCCTGACAAAAGGATGGATGTAACTTCTCTATATACCTCACAGGAAGAGTAGTCACATACATCTTTCTTATTTACACACATTCCTCCTCAGTTCCTTCAGAAAGTTACTTTAGAGAAGCAGTCTATCAGTGGATGCTACCATTACTTTTAAAGTATACGAGATAAATTATTAACCAACTTTCCCAAACTTATTATAGATAAATTTTAGACAAAGCTTTGCTTTACTGTTTTGTTACTCACTGGATTTATACTTTAAGATTAGAGATCTGCCTGGGATAGATTTTTTTTCATTTTAGCTGCTTCATGGGATGCATTATTACAGTAAGTCCATGAAACTGTCATTGGAGCTTTTACAATATTATCAGATTTTCATCGTGTTCCCATTTTGGTAGAAGAGGCAACAGCTCCTGCTGTTAGACAAGCTTGGATCCTGAAACTTGGGTTTCTAAAGCTAGGCTCCCAACCATATTTGGAAATTAGTAAATTGCCCTTTAACAAAGTCTTGGAGTTCATCTAGAAACTTGCTAGAAGGTGCTGCTAGATATTGTCTTTGGAAACAATTTCCTCTAAACATTTTTTTTTCTACCAATTGAAAGGTTTTTATTTTCCATCATTGACTCCACAGGGAGGGTGCATTCCCTGAGATTTCTGGTGGTCTTCCTTCCTCTGATTAGAGAAACTTGATGATGTGGCTATATGCAAGGGTGACGTAGAGGTGTACAGGTGCTTTATTTAACAGTTCAACCTTAAAAATGCTGGCAGAAGTCTAGGTGAAAAGCTGAAGGCTAGCTTTTTTGTGGCCTTCACCCTATGAACCACCATGTTTTGCACCCTGAACAATACCTTGGCTCACATCGCAGGGCTGGCTGGAAGCTAATGTCTCCTGCTAAAGCTCCTTAAGGACCTTCAGGCAAAAGCTGAGACATATCTGACCATGGTCTTGTATCACCACCCAGGAAAGACACATTCTTCATTTGCAAGGACTGCTACTATGCCTCTTTTATCAACTTGCACTCAATTCACTTTGATATTGTATTATTCTCCTGCACAAAATTGGCCTGATCTTTGATTCAAGGCATTGCAGAAAACTCTGAAAAGAATCTGAGCCCTTTCTGGAGACATTTCAATACTTTATTCATTAATTTAAAGACAACTTTGGAATTAAGTAGAATCAGGAATCAGTCCCATAGGGGTCTTTGGCAGACAGCTATGTTCCTCTGAATTCCACTGCACCTGCAAAGTTTTCTTAATTTGATTTCCAAGTCCTGTACCAAACTGCTTACAAGCAAAATATTGTGTTATTTCTGTGGAATACTACATGTATCTCAGATATGGGAAAAAAAAAAAAGATGCTTACTTTTTCCAGGTTGGTGTTATATGAGCAAGCTTCTCTTGTAGAAGCACTTTTCAGTGCAGGTTTTGCATGGGTAAATGCAATAACTAGATTTCAATGACTTTATTTCAATGTACTTGTCTAGTACAGGCAAATATCAGGTCTCTACTAAAAAAAGGACCAAACAATCCAACATAGCTCTTTATGAAAGACACCTGTAATATATCTGGCTATTTATAAAGAAACACAAATAATGGAAGAATTGTTCACTGGAGAAATTTAGTTACTAGAAGCCCTACTTTTTCTTCTTGACATCTAAAGGAAACCTCCACTTACACTGAAAACATATAACACTTTAATCCACCCAAAAGTTGTAAATTAAAAGGAATTATTAAATTTCCTTTGCTGACACTTCATTACATATTTTCACTAAATGTACTGAAGATGCATTTTATTTTTACAGTAACTTAATAAGACAAAGTAAGCCTACTACATTTCAATTAGATTTGCCTAAAAAGGAAGTCAAAGAAGAGAAAACAGTAAGTATACAAAATAATTGAGTAAAAGATAATGGCAAATTATTTTCCTCAGTAAAAAACTGGTACAGAGACGAAACTAGATATCCTGGTATCCCAAGTAAAACCTCAAACGAACCACTGGGTGGATGAGAACCTCACTACTTGTCTATTTAAGCCTACACTGGGTTATTACAGTGAATGGATTCCACAGGCTGCATATGTGAGAGCATGTGGTCAGTCCTGTGTGCTTTTCACTGAGAGAACAATGCTCAAATAATAAAAATCTGTTGAAATAACAGTAAAAAATTGCTTTGAGGAATTCCGTAGTAGAAAACACTATTTTCCTGAATTAATTACAATCTCATATGAAGTCCTATACGAGAGCATGGAATTATAGGCTCGTGTTTTTTATTTAAAGTATAGGGTTTTGTCAGAATAAAGTCTAATTAAGTACATGGAGATGAGAAGGAAGAGTCAATGTTTGCTTTCATTTATCTTTTGATACCACTGTCAGACAACTCAAGATAATACACAGGGCCCTAAGAGCCAATCTTTCTGCTTCCCTGCACCATACTGTTATCACTATTGTAAAGTTTTTTTGTAGAGACAAATATCTTTGCATATGTAAAGACATTAGTGAGCTGCAGAAAATTCAGCTCTCAGTAATAGCATAGCTCTGGGAAATGTTCATGAATTAACCAGCTGAGGGAGCACAAAGCATCGGCTTTTTCAGTAACGGCACAATGGATTTTAGGGAGCTTCTGGAAGAAACAGTGTGGTAGTTATTATGTCTGCTTCACTTAACTTTCCAGTGAGACATTTGAGGGACTTTTTTTCATATGGGATAGTTTGTGTCAGAATTGATTTGACAGTGATGATTTTTAAAGGATAGGTCTGATTTGCTCCTTTATTTAACATTCTTGTCTAGAATATGTATTTTTTTTAAATGAAAAGTTATTCCCAGTTAACACTACTTGATTTTAAAGGTCTGAGGTGAAATTCTGGACCACCTCAATTTAATGGCAAGTATAATTTATGGAATTAGAGCCAAGTGTTCATCCCTGGTTTAAATACAGAGTTGTATCAGATGTGAATATAAGAACAGCTGTATCATACCAGACCTACAGCCTGCTCAGCCCATGATCCTGCCTGTGGCGGCCAAACAATAGCAACACCTGCAAAAGAAAATAACAGCAGGACAAGCAACCTGGGGCCCAGAGAATTCTTGAATTAGTTGAAGTATTTAATACTGATTTGACAAAATAATTAAGCGGCTAAGTCAACAGAAGAATGTTGGTCCATCTTTCTGTGTGCACTAGCCAAGGTTTGCTTTTCTGTAGGACAGAAGCAAGCTGAGGTTTCTTATTCAGCTTTAAACTGCTGGGCATCCACATGAGGATGTGCTGTGCTGTAACTGAAGCAGTGTGGGTTCCTACGTAGAAAAGCCCTTTGAACTTGCTTTGCAGACCATGATTATGTAGATAGGCAGTACTGAGAAAGGCGGCGTTAGTAACTGCTAACACATGTGAAACTCTGGTTGAAGGATATTGTTTTCATTATAGCTTTGTTCTCTGCAACTACTCTGACTCTGAAGTGTCAGATTCCAGTTTGATTTCTTCATTAGGAAAGCCACTGCTTCAGTAGTAACGAACAACAGAAAAAGCACAAAAAGCCCTGACAATAGTTGTTTTTGTTTAAAAATGTTAATGTGGATTAGACAAGTGTCTAACATTAATGCCTGGGATGGGTTCCTTTCACTATGCTTTGCATTTCTGGAAAACGAGTCAGCCTGTTTTCACAGAAATTGGTTAATTCATTCAGCATAGGCCAGAAAAGACATATAAACTAGTAATGCTTCTTCTTTTTGAAAAGAAGTAAAATGTAGACTCTACTTTTTGTGAAGAAGCTAAGGTATGCTGTCATTTTGCTTATCTATCACCACAGCCCATCGTTTTACATCAACTTAGTGTAAAATTGGTCTCCCATTTCCTGAAGCAGAAACCTGGTCTCATGTTCCTGTAAATCATTGTCCACCTCCAGATCAAAATACGATGCCTTCATACTTTTTGTTCATAGGAAATATTATAGGATACCTGGATTTTTATGGTATGGAACTTATATGGCTTTCTTCAGATTTATGAGACTAAGTAAGCCCCAGTTCACTGGTTTTTGCCTTTCCCTTAAGGAAATCATGCTTGAACTTATTTTTTTGTTTGTGCTTCAGGAAATTTCTTCTCTTCCTGCCTTGGGCAAAAGTGGAGTTATGGTAATGAAAATATGCACATAATATTAAAGGGGAAAATCTTTGTCCAAAAGGAAATGATAAGGAATGCTTTAAGGGTAGATTATTTCCATTTCAACTACTAAAACTTTACTCCACAGTCTCTGCTTGTGAGAACTAAACTCTTTTTGATAAGAAAAATGCTTTCTTTAGGTCTTGTATACTTAGTCTGGGAAACAAGATGGGTGGATTTTGAGGTGATGGTGGAATGTGAAGATTAAATTTTGAAATTTGACAGCAGTGTTAGGAAAACAAAGAGATGGCTGAACAGCAGGGATGTCTGCAGCTGCCAGCACAGGTAGGCTGCATTTTTCTTCCAGAATGAGACTCTTCACGACTGCCTCAGCTTTTCCAACATCAAGAATGATTAAGCAGTTGGAGATCAGATCTTTGCTTGCAAGGAAAGTCAAAGGTATATTTTGCTGATGCTCTAAAGATTTTCTAAACTTGATGATGGGATTAGCATGATTTAGGACCTGTGTGCTGACATGAGCAGAGATAGAGACAAGGGAAGATAATGTTGATGTACCGCATACTTTTTGAAGCATTTCTCTTTTTCAGTCTTGACCAAAATCACTGCATTCCTGCCAAATTTAGCTTGTGCCAGCTGCTTCTCATTCAGAATTCGATTTCCTGAAGATGCTGTGGTGGAGTCACTAGATGAAATAGGAAATTTATAATAGAAACAAGTAAGTCTCACTCTATTATTTGGTGGGTCATTGATTCTGATTATAATTGAGCTTAACAACAAAACTCTTGTATTAGAAAGCCCAAAGGATAAGTTAGAGGGGAAATAGTAGACACCTCACATTTTCTGCCTGTGTAAGACTCTGAAATGAGATACATGGAAGACATGTACACCCTACTCTTACAGGACTCTGGTCCAAGGACTCTGTTGGCCCATTGCCCTGGGGTCTTAAGCAAATAGGGTCAATCAGTCTCCTAAATGACAGCAATGTAGGACACCACATTGAAAGATGATTGTCAGTAAACAGGCCAGTCCAGTCTAGAAAGTGTTGCTGTCGTAGTTACGTGATGAACGCACACCTGCACACATTAGAAATTTCTCATGGGCTTAATCCCATCTAAGGGTCCCCAAAAGAGCTACCCAATCCAGTTCAGACCAGTCCTGCCCCATTCTTTCCTCAGGCTCATGCATCTCCTGACTGGCTGAATATGGGAATGATCATGAGTATTTCCCCAGGAGAGTGGTGAGCACCCTTGGTTGGGGAGAAGGAGATCACAGGTGTGAGCCTCTCTGTGAACTGCAGTGTGTAGTGTGTCACCCCCAAAACGCCCTTGCAGCATAGTGACCTCCATGCCAGCCCAGAAGGAAGCAAAGTCCCAAGCAAGGTCCCGTGTCAGAGTGGTCCTGCTGGCGGCTGCATCCCTCTTCCCTCCGTCCAAGGCTGCTCGCTGGAGACAGGCTCCTGGGGCTGAGAGCAGCAAAACGCTACTGTGGCTAACATGCTTTGGGGGCCTGTTCCAGTGCAGCATAGATATGTTAGCACCATCAGAGCTTGCTCAGGGGTCTTTAATAATGTAACTAATATTTATGACTAGAGGGTTTTTAATCATATACTAAACCTTACCTTAGGAATAACTTGCCAGATTCTTACATTTGGAGGCTACAGATTTCAAAGCCATTTCTCCTCATCCCCTCAGTTCATGGAAAAGAGTCTTTTCTTTCTTCCTTCCCTCTTTTAGGGGCTAGAGATGGGTTGAAAGGCAAGTTTTCTTTTCTGCCATTTCCCTGATCTGATTCACTCTGTGTTCAAGCAGACACCAGAGCTGGCTCAAAGGAAATGGTGGAGGAGGAGAGCAAGGCCAGTTTGTGAGCAGTTTGCATGTAGAGTGGCTCAGCTGTATCGTAAAACTACACCTTGGGCATGCTGGGATGAATACGGCAGTTCACTGGTCTTAGTGCTACTGTTCCAGGTGCTCTGCACCTGTTTTTCTGCTCAGACATTGGCCTTTTTCTTCACAGCCATAACCATTATAGACACTGGTTAAATAGACCTAATATTGTGCGTGGTGTACTAGGAGCTCAAAAAAAAAAGCTGGTATGTCATGCCTCTGTGTTCCTGGATAATGACATAAAATCATTCAGCAAAAAATACTTTTAAAGGATCAGATTTCTATGTGGTTGGGCTGCTCAATTTCCATTGTAAGTAATGAGATTTTGTTATTCAAATCCTCCAGATGATCCGACAGTTTTGCCCACAGAATCTTGAATCCATCTGGTTATGATATTAAGTATAATTGTAGCTCATTAGGAATTGATTAGGTGAATGCTGCAAAGGAATAGAAAATAAAAAGACCAGAGAGCTATAGTCACCATATGTAAGCTGAATTTAAAAATATTGCTAGACAATGTAACAGAGACATCCTCCAGCCCTAACACAACAGACCATGTAATCTCATTTTAAATCTCATTGAATCAATCACCTTAGTGGTCCCTCCCATCTTAGGATGGGAAATCTGCACCTACTATCAAGTACTATATTCACACCTATAACCCTAGCTCCCAGGTTATGATCAACTTCAAAGGAATTTCTTATGGAGGTGGGTGGTATGAGCTTTAGGTTTTCTTTGTTTCTCTTTTCTCTTCTTTGATAAAAGCTATTTTGCAAATGATTTTCTAACAGCTTTAAACCTCTAGTCGCTGTCAAAAAAACTCTTATGTCACCAAACATTATCTGTTTTGTTTTCTGATATGAAATGTGTGCAGCAGGTTCAGTTTTTGGTTAGAGGTACCAAAAGCAAACAAAATATCTTTGAGAAGTAAAATATCCTTTCCCCAGGAACCAGTTTTGGATCTTGCATGCCTGTCCAAAAGGCGATGGTTGCAGAGTCCCCTCCCAGACAGGCTCATGGGGCAAGGGACAGAGAGGCACATCCAGCAGCCGGCTGAGCAGACCCTTAAATATATCCAGCAGAAGAAACAGAGATGCCACTAAAGTACATACTGAAGGACCTCGTGTTGGCCTTCTGCAATTAAAACCAGCTGGGAGACTGGGGGTCAGAAAGGGGCACCAGGGAGGTCAGGAGCCGTCTGGCAAAGGTGTCCCACGTAGTGGCGCCGAGGGGGGAGAGGCAACCAAAGGGAAAGGAAGAACTGGCCACAGCGTTTTCTTTGGCCTAATTTCAAACAGAGCGCCTTCAGACACTGTTTATACAATCCTGTCTTTCATGAGCTGTTTTAATTTCTTTAACTAAGGGTCTGAGAGCCCTGAAGGTTTGATTTATCCCATGGAAATCAGAAGAAATGCAATCTAGAGAGCTGGTGCAGACTTGACCACATGCTTTATAAGTTTCATGTTCAGAAGTACCAGCTCTGTTTTAAAGCACAGCTGAGCTGGGACTGCAAGGAAGCATTGCACTCTCTGATGGATACCAGGGCATAGCTGCCAAGAGGGTTATGGCACAGACATTTTCTAAGCACAAAGTAATACACTCCCAAGAAGTTACAGCAAGTTCTACTTTAATAATCATCGTTTGTATGTCTAATGTGTAACTTTAGGTTTTTGGTAAGTATTTGCACATCATATGTATAAGTATTCCCCATCCCTTGTAGCTGGGCTACTACATGTTTAATAGACAGAAACACATCCCTCATTAAATTTGCAAAAAAGCAATAAACTAAGACAAAAGTTATACTTAAAAAAAAAAAGGTGAAGCACTATTAGAAGTCTTCCAAGACGTCTGGCAGTACAGTTCTCATTTTGGAGAGGAACACTTAGCTAGTTTGATAAGGCTGGAGGCTGAAACATATCCAGTGCGGTGAAAAGTTTCAGTTGGCACACATGCCAAGAGCTGGACACCTGCCTCCAAGTGCTTGGAAACTTCATGTTTGATCTGGGCCAAAACATGAAGGCTCTGCTCAGAGTAAGGCTTGAGAAAACCAGCAGCTTGCTACCAGAAGTACCTTCTCCTGGCTCAGTGGCATGGATGCCCTGACATCTCAGCAGCTGGGACAGGCCATCCTCCCACTGCACAGCTGGCCCTGGTGCAGCCTGTCCATAACACTGAGACAGCTGTTCTGGGGACAATGAGATGTTGAAATAACTCTGCTGCTCAGTTAGGAGCTGAAGAAAATAGCCCAGCAAATTTCATATGGGCTAGAGGCTTCTGCCAGCTTTTATTGCCATATCTTGTTTGGCTTTGGAGGGATCATTTGCATAAGGCACTCATTTTGCTGATACGCCTGCATCTGTGCAAATATTCTGCTCTTGTAAAGTTCCCATGTTTCTAAACCTGTAAAATCTCTCAGTTAGGCAAGGCATAGATTCACCTGACCTAAATTCCCTCTTAGTCCCAGTGCTGGCTGTTTCCAATTACCTCCGTGCCTTTAAAGGCTTGCAAGGAGGCCATAGGGCCCCCCGTGCTAGTGTCCCCACTGTAAAGTAGGCAAAGCTGCGTATTTTATCTCATAAGGATATTACGAAGACAAATTCTTTAAAGACAATGCAGTATTCAGACATTGTAGGAATAAGGTCAGATAAATACCTGTGTATCTGTGTCCATGTTTAGGTAACTTGTCACTTCTGCAAAGATGATATCTGCCACTTGTTCACTTTCACTGAGATATTTATATGGCTGAAGACAGAGTTTGGCTCCTGTTTGGGGGCTGAACTTTGGGATATCTAACTCTGAAAGGGGACACTTTCCAAAGGCTTACAGTTTTGTTTGTTTGTATCTTTACTTACAAGAAGCAAATTCCAAACTTTCCCAATAAAGTATTTTACCTTTCCCAACAAATCTTGCCTTTCTTTGCTTCAGACTAGCACTGTTGGAAAGTTGCCATATAGTCACTCAGAATATTCCAGAGCTTGGATTGAATTTGGATCAGTAAATTTAAGGCCAATGAAAACAAAGTAATGTGGCAAAACTCACGAAAATGCCTGTTTATGTAGGGCCTGATATCGTTCTCAACATCCCTGCAATAAAATTTTGCAATCTACTTCTGTGCTCCATCACAGAATAGTGTTTGAATTCAAACAAAAAAAAAAAAAAAAAGAAACCAGAAGTTAGGACACCCCAGGAATGCCAAGGCCTGTATTTATTCTCCAGCCCAACAACTTCTTTACCAAAACAGGGTGGATAATGATCTTAGGATAAAATCCTAAAAGATGATAGAGATTTAGAGAAAAAAAGTATTGTGATTAGAAAGACCTGGTCCTGTTGGGTTCTGAATACCATAAAGAGACTGAGATGTTAGAATAGAATAGAATAGAGTAGAGTAGAGTAGAATAGAATAGAATAGAATAGAATAGAATAGAATAGAATAGAATAGAATAGAATAGAATAGAATAGAATAGAATAGAATAGAATAGAATAGAATAGAATAGAATAGAAAATTTCAGCTGGAAGTGACCTTCACCAATCATCTAGTCCAACAGCTTTACCACTTCAGGACTGACCAAAAGTTAAAGCATGTTATTAAGGGCATTGTCCAAATGCCTCTTAAACAGTGAAAGGCTTGGGGCATCAGCCACCTCTCTAGGAAGCCTGTTCCAGTGTTTGACCACCCTCTCGGTAAAGAAATGCTTCCTAATGTCTAAACCTCCCCTGGTGCAGCTTTGAGCCATTCCCACAGGTCCTGTCACCAGATCCCAGGGAGAAAAGATCACCAGCCCCTTCTCCACTTCCCTTCCTCAGGAAGCCATAGAGAGCAATGAAGTGGCCCCTCACAGGACATGCCTTCCAGCCCTGTCACCAGCTTTGTTGCCATCCTCCAGATGCATTCAAGGCCCTTCACATCCTTCTTAAATTGTGGGGCTCAGAACTGCGCTCAATACTCAAAGTGAGGCTGCAGCAATGCTGAATACAGTGGGATAATCACCTCTTTTGACTGGCTGGTTATGCTGCTTGATGCACCCCAGGATGGGGTTTGCCCTCCTGGCTGCCAGGTCACTGCTGACTCATGTTGAGCCTGCTGTCAGCCAGCACCCCAGGGTTCCTTTCTGCAGGGATGCTCTTGCTTTAACTTAATGTCACAACACGTATGAAAAATAAATGTTTCAAATAACACGGTGTCAAGTAGAAAGGAAACAAATGTTTGAAGGTGCCTTTCATAACATTGCAATAAAAAAAATATTGGACTACAAAGCTGACTTACACTATCTGTTCCATTAATCTTTGTCTCAGTAAAAATGAAATAATGTGTGAACCCTTAAATATAAGTAAGAATTTTTGTCTCTGATTTAGTATATTCAAGAGACTCTTTCACATATTACACCAGTGTGAGTAATAAAAGCTATCACACTATGTTAGAAAAGGGATATTTGTTCAGGCCAGAAGTTCAGTGGTTATGAAAGCACCATTAATCTATTTTTTCTGAGACTACTGTTGCTGGCTGCCATCTTAAGTGAACTAACTTGTGACAGAAATACTATAGAGCAACACATGATGTTCCAGACCAATTCTAAACCCAACTCAGTGCTTTCTCATATGACCACAAACTTTGGTATTTAGAAATGGAAGGCCTGCTGTGGGAGCCAAGGTGAAAACCAGAACAATATTAGAAGAGATTTAATGTATCTGATAAGACCTCCATTAAAACAGTGGAATAAATTGTACTATCACTCATCTTAAATTTCAAATAATCACAAAGGCTAAATTTAAACAAGGTGAAAGACTTCACAGAAATTCATGCCAGGTCATTTTATAAGACAAGTTCAAACTTAAGAATTGCTTTGTATTTATGGCAGAACCTTGGGGCACATGATAATTCAGCACTTATTGGTTGGTGTTAAAGGAAACAGTTACATTGAATGAGTTTTGTGATAATTAGCCAACAACCAATTAGTTGAACTTTTCTTATAGTACAATGCATGGATGCCATAGGGACTTATAAAATAGTAGCTGAATCTACCTATAAACCTATAAAGCTGCATTTTTGCTCTCTTCTTGCATGGTGCCTGACATAATGGGATCTGTCTCCTAATGAGTATTTTTAACTGCAGTCATAAGACAGGTAAGGATAGTTCACGTTCAGCCCTGCACGTTATTTATATGCAGGTATAAGTCTTGTCTTAGCCTTCCTTTTAGGGGTGGAAACAAAGCAGAGATCCCTTTGAAAAATGTCAGGCCTCAAGTCTTCTGAAATAAAATCCAAACTGGAACACTTCTCTGAGAAGACCTTGAACTGGGCATGAATTCAAGGGTTATTGAATGGAGACTAAAAAATATCATGAAGTCCTAAAGATCTAAATATTTCAAATTGAATTGTACACAGAAACTAAACAGAATCTAGTGTTAAGGGGCGAAAAAAGAGTGTGAAACCCCATTGTTCATGGGAAAGCAGAATATTTCAGTTCAGACTGAGTTTTCTTTGTGGTTGAGTGCAGACCTCAGTCCCCTGTAGAAAATGAAAGACAAAAAGGAGTGTTTAGTGACTATGAGTAAATACAAGTAGTTATAAATATTAACAGACCTGTCCTATGCTGTACTAAATTAGCTTCCATGGAGAACTGATAACCTTTGACTCCTCTCTATATTAGATCTAGGCTGTAAATTTGAAACTGCTTAAATTAAAAAATAATACAATTCCTTCCAGGTGTGAGGGAGCACTTTGTACAATAATATGAAAGTGTTCACTTCTCTCACTGTGGGTTCAGTATAAGAAATGTAAACAGTCATTTAATATTAATACATGGAATGAGATTCAAATTTAAACTTCATGAGAAAATGACCTGGAAAACAAATTCAAGCAAAAGCAAATTTTGATTATAGCGTTTGTGTTTTAAATACATCCATCCATCTTGGTTTACAGTGATTGTTTCTCTAGATATTGTCAGGTTGGCTACATAATAATACAAACCATCTTCCTTCCCCCTCTAAGAATGTTACATAATATATTAACTTCTATAATTTCCTTTATTGCCAGACAAGCTGTCAGTATAATTCAAACAAATGGCCTTGCTATGTCACCCAGTTGGTGTACAAGCAAAAAACCCAAAGTTTAATGTAAATAAATGTCTTATTCTTACACCAGCACCAGGAAGTAGCCTAAATGCAGCTAGTGTAAAATTTAGTTTATCCTTGCCATCTACTCATGCATTTCACTCTATGTTGATCCAAGTGTAGGAGCAGCTCCACTGATTTCAAAAAGACCACTCATACACATAACATTTGGCTTATGCACTCATTTAGGTTAAAGCTTAGACTATAAGACACCTTTTGTAAGGACATTTTGAAACATTAATAAGCTTCTTGATAGCTCTTGTATTCAAGCCCGGTCACGTTTTATACTAGGGCTTTGTTTCTACCTGGAGAGGAATTCCTTTCCACACAGATCATAAACAGAACAGCTTAATTGCATGATCATGGTCTCACCTCTCCTCCATTTCAGTTTTTGTCAAGGCACTTCCCCTTATGGTAGGGTTATTTGAGGATTGCTGTGGACTCACTCATAATGTTGTGAACAATCTTAAATGATAAGGATTACAGTCTGATTCTTGGTGCCTGAAAATAAAGTGTTGAAAATTGCTGCCCAGTTTTTTTGGCTTTTGAATATGAAATTAGAAGCTGAAATTATGTATCTGATTACACTCCCCATAACTGGTGTAATCCCTTCTAGAGCCAGGATCTTTCTGAATTCTCACAATGAGCCAAAATATTTGATGAGAGTATGTCATAACTGGATGCTTGGGCTCCATGTAAATACTGTTTTAAGATACTTCTTTGCTCGATACTGATATTACAGGTATCGTTTGTTGATTACTGGTGTATTTAAGTCTGTCAGAAGATGTTTATACTCTCTATGGAATTATCTAGAAAGGGGAAAGCAAATTCTTAAAAAACTGGTAGTTGTACATGCTGCATCTGGGAATAGATCAGACATTTGACATGACTGATAGCAGGTATTTATATAAATGACTGATTGAAGATACAAATGCGCCTCAAACTCTGTATGTTTTGTTACAATGAGATATTCTAAAGACTAAAATTTTAATTTAATGCTCAAGTGGTTCACCTGGTTTGTATAAAATATGTTTTTGCATCCCACCATACAGTCCAGAAGCACAGCCTTGTATCTGACCTTGTAAGCGAGGAGTTCAAATGGCCAGGAATATGCTAAAATACTGCTGGGAGTGGGTTTGAGACAATTAGCTTCACTTCATTGCCTGGCATGCATAAAATGTAAATTTAAGTAGCTACTCACTCCCTTTCTCACAGAGAGGGAGCAAAGACAGACTATGTGTGACACCTTTGCTTCCCTGCGGCATTTTCTCTTGGGAGAAAGTGGGATTGAAGCCGTGGTATCTGAAGCATGACTGGTTTGCAAAGAAAATCTTCCACCTTCTCTTCTGTTAGCAAATGTGTCATCCTCTGATCATGGGAGATGTTTGGGTTACTTTGCTGTTGTTGTTTTTCCCTCTTCTGACACAAATATGATGAAACACGTCAAATAATTTAGGACTTTGAAGTGCTAAAGAGAGATTTCAAAAATCAGGAGAGGCTTTTCTTTATGTGGTAATTTTCATAATATGCCATTGAATCTCTGCATCATGATGTTGGAAATAGATGCTGACTGTGTTGTTTGGGGTGCTTTTTATTCTGTTTACAGCAGCTTTCCCAGAAATTTCCCTTACAACAGGAGCCTGAAGACTGGAACAATTTTGCAAACTTTTCATTGCTCCCAGAACTGAATAAATTCACTCACGAGAAACCACGCTTTCCACAATGGGACTGTAGTTGCATAGTTTTTAACTGAAAATATGATGAAGACAATAAAGCCTTGTTAGCTGCATTAATGTATAGAAGAGCTTTTAACCACCTAGTCTCTGGTCTTGTTTGTGTGCAGAAATAAATTTCCCTGCTGCTTATATGCTGCCTACACCCTGTCTCCTGGCCATCCACAAATCATTGATCCAGACACTGAGAAGTTTCTACCAAAGGTTACTGGTGTATCACGGAGAATGGATCAAAGATAAGGTGTTGTTTTTACTTGATTTGGTAACCTGCTCTCTTTGTAATTAGGAAATACAATAAAGTACTTGGCAGTATATTAGTCTTTTCAGACATTTTCCAGAAAAAAATACCACCACCCCCACCCCCCCCCAATCAGTAGATGGAAGTTGCAGCCCCGAAGTTTTTGAGTGAAATATCTGGAAAATGAGTTTATAGTTCCTAGGAGGAAAGGGAGGAATTAAAAAACCTCCACCAAACATCTAAACTCTGACCAGACTCAGTTGTAGTCAAGCGACCACTAATGCACCTAAAAATACAGCTGGATTTATAATACAACTCGCTGTAACTCACTGTGTGGGATATGTGAAGGAATGTCCTGTAATAACTGCTGTGATGGGTCCTGGGGCCCTCTGCTCTTTTATCAGGGCATAAGCAGTTGTGGATGAAATACATGCCCAGTGTTTTTTTATTTGGTACTTGAGATTACATCAGAAAATGCCCACATCATTCTCTGCGAGAAACACTGCTGGTCACACCGCTCTCCTTGCAAGCAATGATGTTTTTCTTTGGAGGATCTAATGTAAATAAAGTAGCTTTGGTTTTAGGTGAAATTTTAAGCCTTCCCTCTCCCTCAATCCCCCCAAAAAGCTGCAGTGCTATCCTGGTCCCAGTGAAATGAGGGCAGGGAGGAGGCAGTGATGCAGCGGAGGGTGCAAGGGGGAGCCCTGCTGAATTAAGCCCCCTGAACCATCAGTGCCGATGTGGAGGGCGCAGCAGGACCCACATAGCATTAGGGTGTCATAAACACACAACGCGGCCGTGCTCTGGGAATGCAGGACCAAACTCAACCCCTCAGTTCATGCATCTGAGGGGCCTGCCCTAGGAAAGTGGTTGTTCTCTGCTCCTCATTCAGCAATGAGGAGGACCAGGCTCACCACAGAAGGTGATTTGGATGAGTGTGTCCCTAACACACACGTCACAAGCAATCATCTGCATTTATGCATCTGGGCCGAGAAAGGTTATTCATCATCCTGAAAGGCAGACTGTGGTTCTTGAATATATTGGTCATTGTTTCTGTTTATAAAATTGCAGAATTACAATCATATATAAAACCAGTAGTATTTATGTAATCAGCAGGCTAAGCAGTCACTCAACAAGACTAAACTGGCTAATGCGGTTTTACCAGAGTTTTTGTTTTGCAAAAAGTGTTCTTTCAGCAGCTGCTCCAGTTGACCGTCTCTCTGCAAAGCTATTACACTTTGCCAATGGCAGTGTGGGTGCCCTGAAGAGTTTCTGGCTTCCCTTAATTGAACAGAAGAAACTAATTTAAATTTTAAAAAATATAATTAGTTTGACTTCCTCTACCAGGAATTCTGTAATTGATACTATGAATAAATTATGGAATGCAATTGTGAGGGTTCTTAATTACAAAGCTTCTTAGCTGCACAGCTTCTGTGCTGATGAGTGATCTATGTTTTGTCCTCCAAAATGGAGCATATTCCTTGTCATAGAACATATCTTGCATGTCGCAAGCTGGAAGTGAGGGACTGAACTGAGTGCCCAAATCCTGAACAAATACTTGCTAAGGCAGGTATTGCTCAGCTTATCTGTCAGAATGCAAATACAAAGTGAAGTAACTGGTCCAGACTCATCCAAAAGCCAAAAGGGGTTTTAATTTAGTGATTACAATTAGCTTAAGCCCTGTGCAATATGTTTTATTTCTCCATGTGTCTGAATTAATTTTCAGCTGTTGTTATGCTTTTCAGGTGCTGAGTGTGTTTCTTTCTCTCCGAGCAAATTATTCACTAAAAAATAATTCAGCTTCTCTCTCCTTTTCCTCATCTATGAAGCAAATTTTGCTTTCAAGAATTTCATTAAGCACAAATGACATTACATTCTTGCTCCAAACTTATGGAGAAAACTTTAGAATATGGCTGGATTTAACAGTTATTTGGGGTATAAATTAAATAAGGACAAATAAATGGCTTTAATGAAATGTAATCTTATTTACTAAAAACATCTTTGATCTGGATAACAGCGTAGACCTACAAAATCTTATTTAGCTAAAAAACAGTGAAATCTCATGCATTAGCTGCCTCTAGGGAATGTATAATGGTTGTGTTTTCCCATTTCTCACTGAGAGGAAGCTACCCTCTCACAGACTTCACTTCCTGCAGCAGACGTTATTTCTTAATCCCATGTAAAATTACCTCTTTATGTACTTCCTAGACTCAATAGCTAGCATTGACATGATTGAATTAAAGATGCCAGAGGCTATTCAATATCCCTGTGGTAAAGTATCCTAGCTCATCTTGTATCCCTATACCTATTACCTCTTCCTGCCCAAAACCAGGTGGCTGCCCCCAAACTATCCTCCCAGGCAGTGCTGAGAAGGCAATACAAATCAGGCAGTTCCTTCTGCAGGGCTGGTTCCAGCACCGGAGTCTGCTGCTCAGCACAGCCAAAAGTCCTGCCTGGGATGGAGCTGTATGGATGAACGCAAGGGCAGTGCTAGAAATTGTGCCCTGCCCTTGGTTCAGAACAGGGATGTAGCTCCTGAATGTGAAGTTGAGAAGAGAGGAGTGAATGAGAGAAGGAAGGAAGGAAAAGGAAGGAAGGAAGGAAGGAAGGAAGGAAGGAAGGAAGGAAGGAAGGAAGGAAGGAAGGAAGGAAGGAAGGAAGGAAGGAAGGAAGGAAGGAAGGAAGGAAGGAAGGAAGGAAGGAAGGAAGGAAGGAAGGAAGGAAGGAAGGAAGGAAGGAAGGAAGGAAGGAAGGAAGGAAGGAAGGAAGGAAGGAAGGAAGGAAGGAAGGAAGGAAATATCTGTTTTCCAGCCTCCGTCACATCTCAGTGTTGGTTGTAATTAATGTTATTCACTGTTCTGAATGCTCTGGAGTCAGTGATTTTGGCCCTTAACTGCAGTTTGTGTTTGCTACAACTGTCTGTAATTTCTTAACCATCTGCCTGCCCAAAATTCACCACCAACCCTCCTGCAGCTTCTGGAGTTTTTTGCTTTCACCATTTCCAAGGCCTGTGAGCCTCAATGCTCATCCCTTTTTCCAGCCAGGTGATGCTAGAAATCACCAACAGACCCAGTGGCTGGGTACTCACTGCTGCTTGCTGCTCTAAAGCACCAAAGAGCAGCCAGGAGCAAATGTTTTCTTATGGTACATATCTTCAAACAACTATTGTACCAAATTTTTTTCTTTTACTTTTAAAATTTAGATTATAGGTATAAATTCTTTCTTTTTAAAAACACAAGGAAGTCACAGAATCACAGAACCATTCAGGTTGGAAAAGACCCTTGGGATCATTGAGTCCAACCATCAGCCCTACTCTACAAAGTTCTCCCCTACACCATATCCACCAACATCTCCCCTACACCAACATCCAGGGATGGTGAATCCACCACCTCCCTGGGCAGCCTATTCCACTGTCTGACCACTCTTTCTGTGAAAATTTTTTTCCTAATGTCCAGTCTAAACGTCCCCTGTTGCAGTTTAAAGCCATTCCCTCTTGTTCTACAATGTCCTTTCAGGTAGTTGTACAGAGTGATGAGGTCTCCCCTTAGCCCTCTTCTCCTCAAACTAAACAGTCCCAGCTCCTTCAATCGCTCCTCTTAAGATTTATTCTCCAGACCTTTCACCAGCTTTGTTGCCCTCCTCTGCACTCGCTCCAGCACCTCGATATCTCTCTCATATTGAGGTGCCCAAAACTGGACACAATACTCAAGGTGTGGCCTCACCAGTGCAGAGTACAGGGGGACTATCACCTCCCTACTTCTGCTGGTCACACTATTTCTAATATAAGCCAGGCTGCCGTTGGCTTTCTTGGCCACCTGGGCACACTGCTGGCTCATGTCCAGCTGTTTTTCAGTTAGAACCCCCAGATCCTTCTCTTCCAGACAGCTCCCCAAGCCTGTAGCGATGCATGGGGTTGTTGTGGCTCAAGTGCAGGGCCTGGCACTTGGTCTTGTTGAAGCTCATACCGTTAACGTTGGCCCACCAATCCAATCTATCCAAGTCTCTCTGTAGAGCCTCCCTATCCTCATGCAGATCGACACTCCCGCTTAACTTGGTGTCATCTGCTTATACTTACTGATGATACACTTTATGTCCTTATCAAGATCATCAATAAAGACGTTAAACAGAAATGGTCCCAACCCCGAGCCTCGAGGAACACCACTTGTGACCGGCTGCCAGCTGGATTTAGCTCCATTGACCACCACTCTCTGGGACTGTCCATCCAGCCAGTGATTGATCCAGTAGGCCGTAGGGTCATCCAGGCCATGAGCAACCAATTTTTCTATGAGAATTCTATGGGGAACCGTGTCAAATGTTTTTCGAAAATCCAGGTAGACAATATCCACAGCCTTTCCCTCGTTCAATAGTTGGGTCATTCTGTCATAGAAGGAAATCAGGTTTGTCAGGCAGGACCTGCCTTTCATAAACCCCTGCTGACTAGGCCTGATTGCCTGGTTGTCCATTATATGACTTGTAATGGCACTCGAGATGACCTGCTCCATGACCTTCCCTGGTACTGAGGTCAGACTGACAGGTCTATAGTTTCCTGGATCGTCCTTTCTGCCTTTCTTGTAGATGGGTGTCACATTTGCTACCCTCCAGTCCAATGGGACCTCCCCAGTTAGCCATGATTTCAGGTAAATCATGGAAAGCAGCTTGGTGAGCACACCTGCCAACTCTTTCAGCACCCTTGGGTGTAACCCATCCAGTCCCACAGACTTGTGTGCATCCAAGTGGTGTAGCAGGTCTCTGACCACTTCCTCTTTAATTGTGCTGACCTCATTTTGCTTCCCCTCTCCATCTCCCAGCTCTTGAGGCTGGGTGTCCAGGGAACAGCCAGTTCCACTGCTAAAGGCTGAGGCAAAGTAGGTGTTGAGCCTTTTCCTCATCCTTTGTTACTATGTTTCCCTCTGCATCCAATAAAGGAGGGAGATTTTCCCTAATCCTCCTTTTGTTGTTAATGAATTTATAGAAACATTTTTTATTATCTTTAAGAGCTGTAGCCAGGTTGAGCTCTAGCTGTGCTTTGGCTCTCCTAATGTTCTCCCTGCATAACTTCACTACATCTTTATAGTCTTCATGAGAGACCTGGCCCCTCTTCCAAAGGCAATAGATTCTCCTTTTGTTCTTGAGATCCAGCCAAAGGTCCCTGTTTAGCCAGGCCGGTCTCCTTCCCCGCCTGCTTGTTTTTTGGCACATGGGAACAGCCTGCTCCTGTGCCTTTAAGACTTCTCTCTTGAAGTATGTCCAGCCTTCCTGGACTCCCATATACTTCAAGGCAGCCTCCCAAGGGATTTTGTCAATCTTTTGTCAATCTTTTGAACAGGTCAAAGTTTGCCCTCTGGAAGCCTAAAGTGGCAGTTTTACTAACTCCTCTCTTTGCTTCTCCAAGGATCGAAAACTCAATCATCTCATGATCACTGCACCCTCAGACGACCTCCAACCTTTACTTCCCCCACAAGCTCTTCCCTGTTCACAAGAAGCAGGTCCAGGAGGGCACCTTCCTTGGTCAGCTCACTCACCAGCTGTGTGAAGAAGTTATCCTCCACACATTTCAGGAACCTGCTGGATTGTTCCCTCTCTGCTGTGTTGTATTCCCAGCAGATATCCGGGAGGTTAAAGTCCCCCACAAGAACAACGGCAAGTGACCATGAGATTTCTTCCAACTGTTTATAGAAAGCTTCATCCACCTCACTGCTTTGGTTGGGGGGTCTATAGCAGACTCCCACAGCAAGATCTGCTTTATTGGCCCTTAACCTAATCCAAACACTCTCAACCCTGTTATCACTATACTTGATTTCTGAGCTGTCATAGCATTCTCTAACATACAAGGCCACTCCACCACCTCTCCTTCCCTGTCTATCCCTCCTGAAGAACTTGTAGCTATTGATTGTGGCACTCCAGTCATGTGAGGCATCCCATCCCATTTCTGTGATAGCTACCATGTCATAGTTCTCGTGTTGCATCATGGCTTCAAGCTCCCCCTGTTTGTTGCTTGTACTGCGTGCATTGGCGTAGATGCACTTGAGATGAGCTAATGAATCCAACACATTTTTGTGAGTGTGGGCCCCATTTCCTACCAGACCTTTCTCAGGTGCTTCCATGATTTCTAAACATCTATCCCTTCTCTCAAATGAAATGGCAGAAGGAGAGCCCTCACTAGTCCACTTGATCCTTTTATTTGGAAGTGGTATTAAACTGCAGTTGAGTTTGTCTATAAACCAGTCATTTATAATTACCACAAGAATAAGCATTACATCCTTAGGAAATCCAGACTAAGATTAAACTTCAAGGAAAGTGAAACAGATACAGATACAGAAGTACACAGTTGAACAACCTTTGCATTGCCTCAGAGCACATAGGTGAAAAATGCCTGCAATTCAATACACTTGAATGGGATTCAAGCTCCACGTTGCCCTGATCATATAGGAGAGTATTCACCACGTGGTAGCGAAAACAAGTAGAATTAATATGACAGCTGCTTTTGTGGCTAGTGGCAACAAGCTGGTTTTGAAAGTTAGATGCAAGAGAACTTGATGGTGGAGCATTATCACTATATGTAACTCTTTACTATATAAGAATGCAATAGCATTTTTTGGCTATAAATTTTATTTTTTAAGAGGACTACTGGAATTACTGGAAGAAACTGGAGGGAATAGAGCGAAGGTGATTGTTTCCAAATGGTCACTTACTCTTCATCATTCACCGCTCATGCTGGAACAGGGAATGGATAATTTCCATCAGTTTATCTATTTGATAAATTACAGCTATGAGAGAGCTGCTGCATTAGGGAGACTTTTGGCTGGAAAGTCTTGCAAAACAGATGACTATATCAGACTTGGTCCTCTGGAGGGATCAAAAGCCTGGTGAACTCCTTTCTGCTTCATCCTCTCAAATCATGTTAGATTCCAACATGTTTCAGAAGGGGTTTTAAATAATTCATATTATTTCACTGAAGACAAAGTGTGCGAAGTCTTATGAAAACGTTTTCACTGCTTGGGCATAGGACAGGGATTTTTTTTCTTGGGATATTTTTCTGTGCTGTGGTTTGGAGGTTAAGCTGTGTATTTTCTCCATTACTTGCATGTATGATTGTATCAAGCTGCCTTTAAAGTAGAAAGAATTTAGTACCTTTCTCTCTTGCAGCTGGTGAAGAATTTCATTGCATTGTTTATAGATTTTTATCAAGCTTTTCTAAAAGATGGTTTATACTGTCACTTTCAAGGAAATATTATACCAACAGGTTTAGGCAGTGATTAAAATATGGCACATGAGCAAACTGGCCATCTTTCAAGGCTCTCCCACAACTTTGGCTGCATTTTTCGTACTGAAATCAGAAAAAGACCTCAGGAATTAATTCACATACATTTAACCTTCTCGCATTAAGTGTTTGGCTGCTGTTATTTTAATTGAAAAAAAAAAGGTGAATGGTATACTGTATTCTTCAAATCCCTGTGACTGGCTGAGAAAGAGGTTTCATAAAGCAACATTAACACAGCAAACTTGTTATCCATGCACCCATGATTGTGCTATGCCACTGGTATATGAGAACAGTACAAAATCCAGGTACTATGAGGAACAAGGAGTGTTTTGCCAGTCTGTGGGCCTGCTGGTGTGAATTGTGTGACTCTTCTGTTTATCTCCCAAAGACTGGTGGTACATCACTTTTCACTCTTGTGTTACTTGGCAAGGGATAATTGCACATGTTGTGGCAGTTATTTGGGAAAGGTTGCATATAATCATTATTGGCACTTCATTCTATGGTCTTTGTGTTCCAGATTGAATTATTCAGTTGAGACATTAGATGACTGTTGAAAGCTTTTGTCATAGTTGGATATTATCCACCCATCTCTGAAAGCCATTTTGTAGAGTCAGAGAAGTGTGCAAGCAAGTGGCCTGTAAAGATAAGCAAGGAAATAAAGAAAAGCAAGGCCTATCAGTAGTCCATTAACTCTGATTTTTGTGCAAATGCAGCTTCCCCATGAAGTTTCATTAGGAGAAGGCAGATAGACATGTCAGGGTCAAAGGTAGTAGTAAGCAGATGTCTCAGACCTTTTGTTGCTTCCTTTTCCCACTCTTCCCCTCCCTTGGAGCACAATGCACAATGCTGCTGGAAAGTAGATTCCTCTTTACAAAGCCTGTCCTGGGATGGATTTCTCCAAAGGCAGATGGATCATGGCTCTGCCTTTCCCCCAGAGATATTTCCCAGTACAGCACACTGTTGTGCAGCAAGACCCTAAGACTGCAACTAAATCCATGTCCTTCTCCACTCCTGCTATTTGCCTTTGCCCATTTTCAGCTAAAAAGACAATAAAAGGCATGTCCCCAAGAATAAGGTCAGCACAAGGGAGCTGTGTCCTGGAACCCTACCTGTAGCCTCTCTGCTTCCTGTCCTATCAGTAGGATAAAACAGGAGGAAGTTGATTGTAGAATTCCACAGCAAAGCACTGACAGTCTTCAAATGTGAAGATCTGTTTTGTAGAATCATGTTCCCCCTTGCCTAATTAATTAAATAGTGGAGAGTGTGTGGCAGTTTTGAATAGTTGTGGGTGTTGGTGATAGTGCAAATGAAGCATTGGTAATATTTGTCTGGGGCTAGGGCAGCTTTTCAGCACAAAAGAGAGTTGATAATTAATTCCTAAGGATGTTAACTGAGTTGCAATTGTATTTGACTCCTTTCACAGCTAGATTAGGCCATGGTTCTCACACAGCCTCATTATACATTACTTCTCTTGTAGCAAAATCAGCTTAATGTACCACTCCCTTGTTGCATCAGCTGTGCCTTCTCTGCTGTGCAAATGTGACTACCTGTCAGCCAGGCTGGGCACTGGATTGGGGAACAGTGTAAGAAAAAAAAAGCAAAGTAAAAAAATGTCTATTTTGCTGTCAGCCCCAGAAAAAAAATAACCATCCTTCATGTCAAGCCACTGAGGAGACTGGCAGGCAGTGGAAAAAGGCAGAGGAGTATCACAGCCTGGTAATGCTGCTGAGGATTTCCATGTCATCACACATTTCACAGCCCCAGAACTTCTGAACTACGTATCATAACAAGTATTATCTGCTTGGGACTCTTGATAAGCGTACAGTTGATATCATACTGCTAGCTTTATACATCCACCATAACACATACATAACAGTTGAGGAAACAGACATGGCATTTGGGAAACACTGTGTTTAATCAGTTTAGAAGTCCTAAGCAGTGCCATGCACTGTGTGTATATATGGTTTGTGTACATGTTCCATGGATGTGATCATGCTGCTGGGCTTTCTGCCAAATCCCAGGTGTTCGATGCCTCCATGACCCATGCAGAAATCCTGGACCATGCTTGAGCATGAGTGGGAGCTCACTGCTCATCTCAGCCTCTTGTTGTGTGTACAGACAAGCAGGGTCTAGCAAGGTCTTGGGTGCCTCCAAGGACATTTCTTGCAGGAGAACAGGATTTTTATCATTCTCATTGACCCAGATAGTTAAATTCTGCCAAAATCTCAGTATAGGCAGAATCTAGGCATTTTGGAGCTTTCCAGGTTTCTTTCATTGCATTATTGCCTTGTTCACTATAAATGTTAAAATGGAAGGACAGAACAGGGGATGGTGGCTGAAAAGAAGAATAGGAGTAAAATTCTCCTGCTCCATGGACTGCTTATTGATCATAGCAAATGTGTGCTCTGCACTAAAGGAGGCAAAGGAATGAAGGAGAAAAAAATTGTAAATGATCATACAGGTATGGCACATATTACAGTTTAACTATCCTAGGAAGATTAAGATTTAAAAGAAAATATCCTCTTCACTGGGTTTGAAAGCATTAGTAATATATTAGTGTCTCACAGGGAATCTGAGGACTTCATCATCTTCAAATAACTTTTTTAACTGTTTCAAATAACTTTTTAATCTGTAACACTCCCCATGTTAAGATTGGCAGAAAGAATTTGACTAGTCAAAAGATATGAAAAGTCAGAAGCAATTAATGGTTGCAAGTCACTTGATTCTCAGACCCATGCTTTATCTAGCAGACTTTCTCCTTGATGCTCATGAATGTTACAAATAGAGTTTTTCTAATGTTGTGCTTTGCTTTCTTTCTGGGATTGCATTTCTGGTCCTCTTTTATGAGGTGTTTTATTATAGGCTTTCTTTGTGCATCCTTTCCATCACCCAAACTGTATTTGATGTGGCTGTGGATATTGGATGCCCTTGATATCCTATCTGACTCGTGGCTACTTCTGAGGATCCTCTTGTCATCAGACAAACTCTTCTAGCCACATAAACTAGATTATAAGGTGTAGAAAAAAATGTTTAGACTAGCATGGAAAATAATGCTTGCTCTGATCAGAGTGAGAAATTGCCCTGAAACTATAGGAATTTCCTGTTGCTAAAATATTGTGTAGGTCCTAAAAACTTTGCAGGCAGTTGTTTCTCCTCTGGGCAGCTAGAAAGGTCAATGTGCCTTGGGGTAGGACGTAGGATTTCAGTGTTTAAGAGTTCATCTAGTCAGGAAATTATGGCTGTAAAGTTACATAGCCCTGTCACTTATCATTACACAGCTCATTAAATCTCAGCTAATTGCAGCTTCACCCTAGTATCCAGGTCCTAATGTTTCTGTGCCTAATTAGCACACTGAAGTCCTAAAATCCAAATGATTTTCCCTATTTTAGTCACTTCTTTTACAGAAAACAATGGAACGTAGAGGTTAAATTTGTTCAGAAAAGTAAAAATTGCACCCTGGTTATTCAATCCTTTAGCTCGGTTTTTCGAGAGGTAAATGCTTATTCCCAGAAGTGGCTGGAAATTCAGAGGAAATCATATTTTTTTTTTAGTACAAGACACTAGTGCATGAAAGTTGTTTCTTTTCCATTTATTTTTTATTGTATTTCTCTCACTCCTTCTGTTCCTTCCCACAAATAAGTCTCTGAAGAATTATCTATAAATTATCTATCACATTTTTGTCATCATATGATTTGCTGGGAAAAGTCATGTCTCTTTTACTACCAAAGAAATATTTCATAAGCAAAATCACCAGAAAAAGTATTTGAGTGGTTATTTGCTATAAATAACATACCCTTACTTTTCATTAGAACATTCAAAGTATATTTTCACATCCAAAAAGTTCTGCTGCCAATGTCCAACTTAAAAAGCGTGCTGGAATACATCATATCTTGTACTTGAAATATAAATGGCATCTAATTCTCAGATGCTTTTAACAAAACTGTTTATTTTTTATTATGACAAATTAAAGCAAAAGTTATAACTTAGAAGCACTATAATTTCACAAGAGTTTACCACAGGAGCAATCCATGAGCCAGAGTTGTGACAGAGTGCTTTGTTACCCAGAAAAGGCTTTTGAAGATGGAGATAACATGTGCCAAGCTTAGTATTATCCTTCGTTGAATGACTGACTTTTATTTTGCAGTTAAAGAAACCGATCCCTTTCAGTCATGCATATATGATAGAGGCAAATATAGCTTTTTTCTTATTCTTCCCAAACGGCCCATTTCAATTAACAGAAGTAATTTTTTTGTTAAAAAAAAAAAAAAAAAAAAGACCTGTAAGTAGTATATATATTTGTTATGCAAATTCAAGAATTTTTCTAGCAATGGGAATAATTCCATTATAATTTGCATTTAGATCACTGAAATAAATTTTAAATTCTTGCCTTTTTTCATGAAACTTCTGCTTTTTTAATATTTTCATCATCATTATTCCACTTTGGTATGCAAGATTCAAAGTGTCCTTTCAAATGAACGACCTTCGTAAATAAATTCAATTTGTAGTTAAACCTCCTGTTCAAAATATGTTCTCACTGTGTGATTTTCTATGAGGAGCTGAAACTGTGAATAAGCATGCTAACACATTAACAATTGCTGCCGGTTTTACTAGGCTTTGCTGTACTTGTTAACCTAGATTGATTCTGTTAATTATATTGCACTTACCTATGGGCTGTCTTTTCAGACACTCTGTATTTTTGAAAGTGATAAAGATCAATCCTGAAGGGGGAGAACTCATAAAGTTAAAAATAAATAAATATATTGCAGTTAATCTAAAAATCTACAAAACACAAGAAGATTTCTCTAGGCTGTAATACAGTATGTGTTTAATTTTTACAAAGCTACCCTTTTAGGTGTAGAAAGTGGCAATGCAGTTCTGTGAGGTTGCCCATCAATCTTCTGATGCTAAATACCAATGCCTGGATAGTAATTATTACTTGTTCCAAGAGGATCTCAGCGTAGTTGTTCCTATTCAGAAACTCTAGAACCCTGATACTGTTGCATGAGTTGTACATTTTCCATACCAGAGCAAGTTTATAAATACCAACAAATTAGGTCTTACAGAACTTGAGTGATGTATGGAATCTTCATTTTATAGATGAAAAAACACAAGAGCCTAGAGGTTAGCACTGGTCAAATTACAGAGCAAAATGTCAAGGAGCTGGTGCTAAAGCTCATGTGACCAAGCAGAGTCATCTCATGCCACTCTTGGTGTCACATTCTCAGCCTTCGTGGACCCAGAACAAAAGATTGTCTTGTAAAGCGTGATCCCAACTCTCCAGCTCACTGATGTGAACAGTGCTTGTGTGACTGCTATTTTTAACCGCTAGTCACTTACCATTTAAGACCCATATATGAAATATTGCTATCCAGCCATCATCAGAACAAATGAGTCTTGTAGGTTACATCTGGAATAAATGAGGCAGTGTTCCAAGCTCCCCGGGAAAGCCTGCAAGGGCTTTGCGTGGCTGTTTGGTTGATAGCCGTCTTGGAGTCTTTTCCCCTTCCTCTGTTGATTGATGCTGAGGCACTCTGCCTCTGCGTACCTCCACACAGAAATACAAAGGTTCAGTCCTGATTTTACAGTTCATCACAGATCAGTTACTAATTTGCATTAATTTGTCAAGTGGTGGAGGCCAAAAATCTTCCCTCAGATCTGTTTTGTTGTTGGCTAGTACGAAGGGGACAGGACAGTTGAACATTCCAGGTGGGATATACTTCATGCAGCTTGTTTTATATACTAAAGCACGCCCATGCTATTACTCTTTTCAAAGCTGATACTGCTTGATCTTGCTGAAATGCCTCTGTTTGTTACTAATGCTGTTAGGCAACAAGGAGAATTTGAAGGTGGTGGCTATCCCATGGACAGGTTTGTTTAACCCCTGAAGTCCCATTAGCCAGAGTGACAGACTGAGGGCAAGCTGGGGTTCCTCTGCTCTTTCGGGCATCACACTTTGTGTTGTGAAACCCTCTGCAGATGGAAGCGGCGCTGCTCAACATGCTGGTCCCCCAGGGCTTGCAATGCCCTCAGCAAAGCCTGTGCTGGGTTCCCAGGGCTACGCGTGCCGCTCGCAGCTTCCAATAATTATAACACAGGTGACAGCTCTGGAGCACAGTGACATTTACTCAAATGGTGGACTTTCTTTACTTAAACTTTCCTGGACTTGAATCATTTGTCATAATTATTTCTGAATGAATTTGCAAATGTTAAAGCTATTTCATGGTTACCTTGCTCATTAATTTCCAAAGGACAAAATCCATGATGTGCAACGGCCTGTGACCATACACTTTATTCTGAACTCGTCCTGCTGCTCAGGAGCGTTATTGCATTGTCTGTGACTCATTGGAAAACAATTAGCGGAAGCGTCTCTTTTTCTAACTAGGTCAGGCACTATGGCATCTCATTTCAAGTTTTGGATCTAATTTTGCATTTACTTTAGCAATTAGGAACACACTGGTAAAAAATTGTAGAACTTCACTTTGAAAAGGCCAAAATAAATACAGATGCTGTTGCAGGCTTGTGTGTTTATTTCTGTTTTGGAAAACTGTGGACATGTAAGATTCAAATTTATATAAATGCATTGATCATTTATTTTCTGTGTAGGACTTCCTTTCACAAAAGACTTAAACATATAAGCTCTTCCTGCCTCTCTGAAAGCAGATGATCACTCAGAAGAAAAGATTTTGAATGGAAAGATTCAAACACCTGATGTTGCTTTAAAAATCCCACAAAGATATTTTTTCATCCATGAAAGAAACAGCAGAATTAACAAACCTAGTTTACTATGGTGTTGTTTCCTATGACACTTTACAGTCATAGCCTCAGCTCCTCTCCATTACTCCTTGTTGCAATATCATTAAACTACCTCTGTGTCTCTTAAACCCTCCCACAGTACCGTGGTCTTTCTCCTCTGTCTCCTGAAGACTGTAGCCTTGCTTCTCTTAGAGTATTAATTCAGGTTTCTTTCTCCTCTGTTTAGACATGGCTTTTCATGAACATTGGGTGGAAGTCGGCCAATGGGTAAGGTGGGGAGAGCCAGATGGACACCACAGCTGCAGAAGTCCCAGATCCTTCAGAAATCAGGCTGAAAATCAGACTGCTGCACTCCTCTGTGACTTGCACAAACTGGGAATTATTTGGTATTACTTGTCAAACTAAAACATGATCTATATATCAATGCCTTCCTCTAAACATAAGCAGAAAATCAGCTCCTTTGATTTGACCACTTTTTTTTTCCTGAAAGGAGGGAGAAAAAGCCCTCTGCTTATTTTACCTCTTCCTGTTTTCCCGTGCTGGCCTATCTGTGATTGTTTAGATAAGGCTCAGTGTGGACTAGTGTCAGGGGTGGCGTTTGAAAAAAACAGAATTTTGGCCTGCTCTTTTCTGTTGGCTTACTGTGTGATCTTGAGGCAGTCATTTAGTTTCTCAACCTCTGTTTTCCCTTCTTGTTCAGACCGTGGCTCTTTTGCGTGGGGGGCTGTGGCTCTGCAAAGCAGGTGAGCCTGTGGGTGAGATGCTGGGGCTGCGGGAGGAGGAGGAGGGACAGTGGGGTGAAGGTGTTGCCTTCTGGCAACAGCAGACTCTTAGACCAGCTCAGCTGCTCCCTAGACCACACCGTTAAGAGTGTTTAAGAGTTTACCTGTTGATTTTAACTTTGGGGTAAACGTGACTCACAGTCCAGGCAGACATGGAGGAAGGCTGCTCTGCACAGCTCCTTTTAAAAATTCCCCTTAGCTGGCATGTGTAAATTTTCAGATAGTAGATTTTCTGCGGGGCAAGTGAGAATTCAGTTTAATTGAGAGAACTGGCTTCATGTCACCTGAATTACTACGACAAGTTTCAGGTTTTTCGTGTGAAATGATCTCCAAATTTCTTCCATGAACTTCACCAGAGAAAACTTTTCCAGATGAAGTGCATCTTAACAACTAGGTTTTAACATTGCTTAAAAAATTATAGTGAGCTTTAGCACAGAAGAAATGGGCATTATTTAGCAGTGACTGTTAGGAAAATCAGAGAAGAAAGATTAAAAAAATACAAAGAAGTGTCCAGATCTGGGACGTTGTCTTTTCTCAGCATCCCATTTCTAGTCAAGCACTCTGAGAGGGGTCAGAGCACGATGGGAACAGAGAGCTATGGCAACTGTGGGTATTTTGAAAATGAATTTCCAAAAGTCAAAGGTTATGATTTATCTCTTTGTTACTAAGAGATGTGACTATAAGGCTTCATCAGAACTTTTGGTGAGCATGAGGTTGCAGTTATGTTTTATCTTCTCTTGCTGTTTATCTTTTAGCTTCTTTTCAGAATAGCAGAAATAACTTTCCATTTGAGATGATAAATATTTTTGTTCTAATGTTTGCATTTGTCTGTGACTGCTGAATGCATACCTATCTTTTTTGATTTGTCTGACATGGCTCAATGGCTTTGATGAACTCCCAGTCTGTAGCTTTTCTGAGGGTTTAAATGCAGACAACTGGTATTTTAAGCTGAAACTATTCTTGACAGAACACATCTTTGCAAGGGCTCTAGCACAAGTGAAAAATGTGATTTAAAGTTGCCGTTTTTCTGCTGTACAACTTTGTTATGAACTTCAGTGGTAAACCTTAAGTTCAAATGCTTAAACACTTGAGTTATGCAACCTATCCCTCCATCTTTAAGAGTCTTGGGCTGAAAAAGCACAAACTGATGGCAGTGATGTATTTGAATACTTTTATCTAAAGTACACATAACCTTTTGTGAGAAACGCTCATTTGCCAATTATCAACGGCTCAGACAGGATGCGGTGTGAAGCACTCTTTATTACGTTCTTGCAAGACCGAGCGCCCCATCAGGTGGATGCACCTAACAGCCATCATGCAATGGTTTATATCCCTTTCTCCCAACCGCGAGTTCCCTCCCCTGATTCCTCACTGGCTGAGTACTACAGGGTGTACAGACTTCCCGAACCGCCTACTGATACGCCCCTTCATGTATGTGTTCATACATCGCATGTTCATGGAAATGAACCTTGGCTTTCTCCAGGGCGGAGAAGTTAATATGCATGAGCTCATCACGCAAGCATACTAAGATGGAAAAATTCGAAATTCAGGTTCCCCAAGTCTTTCGGTATCTGCATCCATCTAAAGCCAGTTCCAAGTACTGGGTCATCACAGTTGACAAAAAGACCACTTGTCTTCTAGCCCTAGGCCAGGGATTTCAATGGTTGTGAATTGCTCTTGTTGATTGCTTTGATGAATCGCTCCTGCCCTTTCCATCAGGCTTATTATGCGAAAATAACATTCTTTCCCTTACAATTCCCCCCTGTTTTTATTTATACTCTTGTTGCTTTTCGCATATTCTCAGAGTATTGTTCTATTAACATTTTTCGAGTGTTGACAACATGATTTTACATCTTTTCTCTGATGACAAGTCATCTCTTGCATCTTCATCTCCCTCTTCCTCTAGTAACAGCATCTTGTCAAGATAGGGGGGTGGTTCTAGAGGCATCTGTTTTGACAAGGCGGTTTCAATAAGACGCTGGACCAATCCTCGGACGCAAGGGATTATGCAGCATCCTACTGCTGTTAAGACTTGCTATGGAGACAGTGGAGAAAGTAGGTGGTATCTTGACATCCTCGTTCTTCCCCTGTCCGCACATGCACAGTAGAGTGTCTCGAACTTTCCCGGGCTTTCTGGTGTTGCTAGGGGCTTCTGACAGGGGTCCCTCCAGTACTTTTCCGTTGCGCAATAGCAGTCCATAGGAGTCTGTGTTTACAGAAAAAGAACTCCGAACCATTTTAACAACAAAACCACAGTAAATCTCCTTTAACTTATGTACATGGCAAAATACCAGCAGCATACCTGCTCCTCACATTAAAGTCACTATATTTTTAACACGAATCTTCACCATATTCTTCACACTTAGATAGGTGAATATAAATTTGGGGTTGAAATAGTTCCTGAGATTGTCTCTTCTTAGGGAAGACCATTTTATATAAATCAGAGAATGTACTATGACATCCTTTGTCTGTCAAATGAGGCCTCATAGGTGTGTGCATACACACACACACACACACACACACACACACATATTTATACCCTGTGGTGGTTTAGCCCTTGCCGGGGTCTGAGACCACGTGGCCGCTGCCCCTCCCCCACAAAGGGAGTGAGATACAAAGCCCCGGGGCTGAGATAAAGAGAGGTTTAATACAACAGTGCAACAGCAACACAACAAACAACAACAATAACAATAACAATAACAGTAATAACAATGGACAGAGCAACATATCTACCAATACAGCAGTGAGAGAACCGGCTGTGCCAACCCACGCGCTCACCGATTCTTCCCACGCTGGCGCCAGGATGTGACGTCAGCATGATATATGAATAACCCGGCTAGAGCTTCCCCCCCACTGCTGGGGAAACATAACCCTATCCTGGCTAAACTAGGACATACCCATATTGTAGTTTAGTGCAGCTTTTGGAGTCTGGCGTCTGATACGGCTACTGAAAATCTTGAAATTTTATATCTAGTAAACCCTCTGAAATATTATGCAATACCACGGTTGGTTGAAAACTGAAAAACGAAAACTTGAGACCATACCCAAGTTCTACCTTAAAGCAATGTTCCTCAGCAAACCCAGTTGAGTAGCATGCGATCTGTCAATAAAGACAAGATGACGACTATATAGCTCTTGTAGAGGACGTATAAAAGTCTTCATGCAACTCTGTTAACCTTAGAGGGAGGCTGAATGAGCAGTATAGATTATATATCAAACTTCTTGATTGCTTTTGGCCAACTCTATGGAGTTATAGATCCACATAAATGTGTGTAGGTGCTCTCCCGCTGTACTCATGCGGCCATTTCTGGGGTACTGCTGTCTCAAGCATTAAATGTTTTCAGCTTGGAAAGGAAAAAAATCAAAGTTTGCATTCACAGGGACCTGGGCCTCTGAAAGTGCTGGGTATGCTACCTGGGTCATTTTTATGTAGAACGTTTGTTCTGAAAGTTCTTGAAATTCTAAGTATTTCATAATGCCAATACCCTTCTCCTTCAGGTGTGCACAGACTCTTGCAAATGTAATTGCTTCAGAAGTTGAATAAACCTGTTCTTGCTGTGCTGGTAGATGCAATACAAGCAAATGCTAATTTTGGAGGAACTTTCTTTTCTTTGACTACAAGTTTCATGGGAACAGAAAAACTTTGTCCAGACTATTTTGTTTTTTCTTAGTTTTGTCACCTGATATAGCTCAAAGAAACATATAGTTATGTTTTAAACAAAAAAACAAACAAACAAAGAATTGCAAGTAAATCACCATATTTGTTAATGTCTTCATTATTACATGTTCAGAGTTTGACGCCAGGTTTAGTAAATGCTCTTTTAATAGGTATTTATGCTCAAAAATATGCATGAGTGAAAAGTACAGTAAAAGGAAATGTCTTTGCTTTGGTATTTGTCTGTTCACAGTCCACTAAAACTCTATCTATAAATCCCTAACAGCAGTTTGCTGTTGCTGCTACCTTAAATTAGCCTTAATGAGGTAAGTCAAGCCATTGGTGTCTAATTGGGCTTTAATGAACTGAATTCCTCAAGAAGAGATTTATGGAGAGTTTACCTGACACAAACAATTGCACCAGGGAACTCCTTCTCCTCTCCTCCCTCCTCCCCTGCAGCAAGGAAAAAACACAGGAGACATGAAACAGCACAAAGCTGAAACTATTGCGTTGCTGTAGCCGAAAGCATTCTCAAATTAGCCAGGAATCTCCAGCAGCAGAAGGAAGAAATATGTGCTCTTCCTTGCAGATGTTTCACTGCCATCCTGATTATTTGCTTGTTTTGGTCAGTGAATAGAAAAGACGTCAAAAGGCAGATGCATTGCAGTCAACTGGGATCAATCTGCTGAAAGAACTGAGTCTGATGCTCTAGCACTTCCCCATGCAGGAAACCACAAATCGTTAGAGATTAAGGTCACTGGGACATTAGGAAAGGCCCACAGGTTTGTCTGCAAAATATTATCCTCTCCTAGAAATAGGCCAAGACATAGCAACAAAGTTAGTTTTAAAACGCAAAACGTGTTGAGATGGAAGAGTAATACTTCCCTGCATCAAGCAGAGAGCCTGAAACAACCTCCAGTTGTTACTGTAAGGATATAGCTACGGGTGTTCAGAAAGACGCAACTTGTTTGGATGCTTTGGCCCATCACCTGTTTTCCCAGGCCATGGCTCGTGTGGAAGGCTGCCTCTTAATTTCCTCTTCCTATGTGCACTTATCTTCAAAAGGACATTTACCCTGTAGACACATTTCAAAACCCTTTTTGCCAGTGGTTCTGAATTTTAAATTCTTTGTTTATGCTCCAGGTAGGGCTTTATCTCCTTCGGTATACAGATTACTTTATTGACAATTCTTATCCTCTAAATGTCTATGGCTACATTATAGGTAAAACCATCCATGCAAATGCAAATCCAAATGAATATAGCACATATTTGCATGTGTGCTGTTAGCTAGTGATATGAAATATTCAGCTAATAAATTCTTTAATCAGAGCTTCAAATACAGGCACTGTATTTCCTATCACCTAAAAGTAAATGAAGAATTTGTACTGGCAAGGCTGTCCCTCTATCTGTCTTCTCAGTGGTCAACTGTGTATTAACCTAATACAGGTTTTATAGAACATCATAGCCTGCTGTGGATCCCCAAGGATATCTGATATGCCATCGAGCATTCAAAAATCATGAGCCAGGCTTAAAATATAATTGGATTGCCATAGGATCAGGAGGCTTTCTAAATAACAAAGAAAAAGCCAATATGTAATGTGTATCTCTTTTAATTTACTTCTCTGTTTTTGAGCTTCTTGTTGGCAGCCAACTTAACTTTGCAAACACAGGGGCTAGAAACTGTCTCTGTGAGAGAAGGAGAGAGGGAGGGAAGGAGGGAGGGAGGGAGATGGGAGTTCATCATGACAGGAGTCCAGAGCTCCTGTACTTTCAGAAAAAGAATAATATCATCATATTGGACCCTGCAGCAGTTTCAAGGCAAAATGGGGATTTCCTGGTGCTGCAGCAAAGGGTAACTCCTCCTACAGTAGAACAATTTTGAAAAGCATGCAAAGAACCATGAGTTTCTCTGCCAAAAGGAAGATGATCAGACCTCCAGTAGCTTTTTTTTTTTTTTTTTCCCCCTGGCTCAGTGGCTCCAGGACATAGAGCAAGTTTCTACTGTGAAAGTCTGGAATAAATCTAAATCTCTTTTGCTTCAGATAGCAAAACTCCCCAAACTGCTTAATATTAAATACCTGGCATCAGACAGAGTGGAATTTGAACATGTCTTCAATCAAACTTTATTACTATTAAGCATGGAAGGCATAATATCTTTAATACAAACATTACTATTTAGAAGCTGACTTGCTGCCAAGCTGCCTCAGACCTGCCTTTCATATGGTTTGCTTTCCTGGGGTCTCAGCTCTCTTACACAGCCTCAAGCTGACAACCCCACCAGTGACTGTGTGCCCTTGATGGCTGGTAATATGGGAAGGCTTGGAGCCCAGCTGTAGTACTGAATCTGCCATAACTCAGCTGCCATGAATATGTCCCCCTAAATTTCTCATCTGAAAATTAATGGTGTTTGCATAGCTCAGTACCTGCATATCTAATACACATCTATATACTAGGGGCCAAAATACTGATATCATATTAATGGTTACCACTGAGCAATCCTAGAGCCTTAGGAGGAAAAAAGAGAGAGAAATTATATCAACTGAAAATAAAGGAAATTCTGGTAAACTGATAACGTATTTAATAAGTCTCTGACTGCTTTTGAATAAAATAGCATTAATGAGAAAATGTTTTATATGTACTGGAATGGTCTAGCTCATCTTCCCATATTGTATTCTTTTAATAATCTGCTTAACACATACAGGCCTGTTGAGTTTTCTTGCATGTTAGAGGTTTTGTTCTTTTCAGTAAAGATCACTAAAGTAGCAATTTGTTCTGTGTCAAATAAGCTCCTATTGCAACAATTACTGATGGAGAAAATGATGGAGAAAGGCCATGATTCCTAGCTGAAATATACTGTAGTCCCATATTTCCATTGCATTGGAATACATCTTATTGCATTGTCTATGTAGATAAAGCTATGTACACTGTAATAAAAACATTTAGCACTAAGAAACAATAGAAGAAATGAATGCTAACTATGAATGTAATCTGAGTGCTTGTTAACATTTCAGAAAGAATACTTGACAAAATAATATCACAGTTAAAATCTTTGGTATATAGTAATTTTCTGTGTTCTCACCCATAATGTGGGTCTATGCTGGTAAATATAGCAACTGCAGAAAATTCTCTTAAAGTTATGAGAACCCAGATCTCTCAATATCGCTTACATATATAAACATTGCAAGTATCCATTCATTTGATTGGGATGAGTCTTTTCAAAAAAACCTTTGTGCCTGTTTTGGGGATTTTTAGTAGCTCATATAGGAAAGATCTTGATATTCTATACACAAAAAGATCTTTATCTTGGTTTAAATCCTACAAAATTGCTGCTGGCTCCTGACTGATACAAAATGTAAATACTGCTTCAGCCTGGAATTTAGAAAGGAATATTACCCTATGTATTGGTTTTTTTACTATTTAATGTTTCTGCTAAAGTGATGTGTGCTTTCAGTATACAGGTACAGTTTTTAACTTATTCCTGCTCCATGGCCAATGAAGAGCAAAAAACATCAGCCTCCTTCCCCGTCACTTGATGGAGTCCACCCACGATGGAGTCCGAGAACATCTGATTTGCACATTTACTGTGGTGTCTTCCGTGGATTTATGGTTCCTCATGCTGCCACCATCAACCTATACCAGGAAATGCTCAGACACACAGTCCAAGGGTTAAGTGCATTTTTTACTATATCAACCACTTTCATAAATGCTGGTTTTGAGGAAACATTAAATCTTACCGTGTGCGTAAATATTTTAACAAAGTTTTCACTCTGCTTTATTTATATGCTGCAACAGTTATATACCATGTTTTGAATGACAGTTCTCCAAACCATTTATCTTTGTACTGTAAGTGCACTTATGAAAAGACAGGCTACCTTTTTTGCTCACTTAAATGTTCTAAAGGCATCAGTGGGTAATTTTTCAGACACTGTTAATATTTTGTTGCTTCTACAAATGCAATTAATTACAAAACTCTTTTCAAGCACTGAAATTCTAGTTCAATTACAGTTATGAAAATGTATGGTGAGACTGCCTTAATGTTTTTGTTTAATTAATGGCTGCATTAAACTATCTGATTTCCTAACCGCTGTCATCTGCAATCTTTTGCATTGCCATTTAGAGGAGTGTTGATGGAGGCTAATCTATCTGCACTTCCTCTACAGGCACTGGAAAGAAAGGGGCTCCTTCAGAGGTAGTATTCAGAGTGTCTGAAGTTAAGCTCCTGCTCTAAATCACCTTCCAAAACCCCCTATGGTTGACGCACCTCCCCATTGAAGTGAACTTCTGTGAATTCCTCCTTTGTCATTGAAATATGAAATGCATGTACACTATACAGGAAAATGAATAACCAGATAAAATGGTGCCACTGAAACTTCTCAAAAAGTGATGCTTTTAACAAGGCTCCTTGCCTTGTTAAATTCAGTCTCTGGAGGCTGTTAGGAGTCTATAGAGAATATTGGAGTCAAACATGCCTTGTAATATCTGGATTTTTAGGTCTTTCTGATGACAATTTGGGTCTAGCACAGTCTCTATGAATGCACTAGTCATCATCACCTAGTAATTTGTTTCTCAAAAAAGAGCAGAGCTGGGAACCAATGGCCTGCAGAAGCCCTGGTGAAGAAGGAGAAAGACAAAGTGTATGGGCAAAGATGGCTTGAAGTAATTTTCACCTTTGAAATTTTAGGCTGCTTCAAAAGTTAATAAACCTAACAAAGTAATCAAGCAGGAACTGGTGATGTTCCCCAGGGTACCTACTGGGTCCAATACTGTTCAACATCTTAATTAATGACCTGGATGATGGGACCAACTGCACCCTCAGCAAGCTTGCTGATGATACAAAACTGGAACAAGTACAAACTGGAAAGAGCTGTAGCCAAGAAATCCCTTAGAATTCAAGCTGCTGCAGGTACCACTAAATGAGAACTAGGACAGGTGACCAACATCAGTCCAACTGTGCATCTTTTTTTTGGTGCTCTTTCATAGCTGTGTTTTGGGATCAAGAGTTTAATCCACTGCTGCTCTGTGGTCTTCTTTAAGGTGGTTTTCTGATAAGTGGCTTCTCAACAACTCTGGAAAACAGAGAGCACCTCCCCAGGAAACAAAATGCATTCTGTGAAGCCACCTGACTTTAGAAGCCCTCTGCTTGAAAAGAAAGGCAAACTAGGATGGTTGGTATTGGGCCTGTGTCTGCCAAGAGCAGCAGCTTCTTGGTTTGGGAAAAGGTGGCGTGCGGGCCCAGGATGCAGGCAGAGAAATCATTGCTGAGAGTCATTAACACAGCCCAGGCAGAAGGTGGAGGGCAGAAGACAGCCCACAGCTGTGGACACAACCCCACTGTGTCCTGTCCCTGCATTCATCAAGAAACTTGGAGGCTGAAGACATTTCCTCGCTAGGACCGTTCTTTTGCTCAAAATTAAAACAAGACCTTGGTCCCCAGTTGAAAATGTATTTAATAAGGAGATCCATGCTACTTTCTTTAAATTCTTCACTCTATTTCCAGACAGATTATTACAGAATTAACAGTATAAAAATAATCTGGGTTCTTTACTAGTTTGAAGCATATTCATAAGGTTCCTCTGATATTCTTCTTCTTGAAGATGATCTCTTTGTGGCCCTTGTTAAATCTACTGTTAACTGAATTACAGTTCTAGATGTAAGTCATTTCTTTATCACAGCACAGTTAACTTGTGTGTGTAGCTGGAGAACACCAGTAGAGGTGCTTAGACATTGGATGTTGGGGACAAGTGCTGATAGTTCACGGTGCTGGACTTTGCCATACTTTGTTTCAGAAACTGGAAACTTGCCAGTTTGTGAGAACACTCTAATTTTGGAATATAGCTATGAAAGCTGAGAGTCTGAGGCCTCTTATGGTCATACTAAGAAGCTGGCAAAGTGCTCCACTAAATGTCTTTAAATATGAAAGACAAGCTCTCAAAGGGAGCTGGCAACAGATGGAGATTCATATCACAACTCATAGCTTCTCTGAGTTCTTTAGTGACCTCTTCTAAACCCACCAAAATATATACAGGGGGGGTGTGATAGGGACAAGTTCAAGTTTGTCAGAGTGGAAGAAAATATATCTATTTTCTTAAATAGCACCTCAAAGTGGTTCTTTTTCTTCTGAATATTCTTCCAAAACTGTCTTGCTACAATATGCTTTAAATTGTCTCTAGTTGCTTCTTGGTTATAATGAGAAAATTAAAACATGTTAAAAAAGAAACTTGATTTGACTCCATTCCACTTACACACGAAATGGTTAAGAAGAAAACAGCCAGAGCACACACTGATCCTATAGCTAAAGCCAAGAATAATTTTGTCTGCGACCTTCAGGATCCAATTCAGAGAAGCATAAAAAATGGTGCCCCTGGAGAGCACAGACATCCTATGGATTTGTAAGTGCTTCGGGTTGAATTTAGTCTGTATCTACATTTTTTATTGTGCAAATTGAAGTAATTTCTTTTGAGAATAGGTCCATAACTTTCTGTGCTGCCCTGCTCTTGTGGGCTTCTCATATGTCTCTGCTCCCCTTTTTGCCACCTCTGCCCTCCACCCACACAGTCGTCTTCTCCTGTTCAGTTTGCCCCCTAGAGACAGTGCAGCTCTTGGCTGAAGGCCATTCAGTTCCTTGCCTCTGGGAAGTCACAGAAATGCCTCTGAATATTTTGTTTGATGGCAGACCCTCTCCAACAGGATAGATTTGTTAAGCAGCCCATTGCACAGAGCATACTGAGCATCTGCCCTGCCACACGCCGACTCTCCTTGGCTGGGGATGCTTCTGCCCCTGCTCCTGCCTGAGGAGAGCATCATGCCACAGCGCACGTGCATGTTCAGCTGTGGTTCAAGCACCTCCACCCTCACCAAGCTGAACTGCCCCAAGGCAGCCTGCAAGGTTGCTCTATATCTCTATTACAGCTGTCCCCAAGGGTCTCCACAGTCACATCAGTGATTGTTTGAAGGGCTGTGGATTTACTGTGGATCAGCAGCTGGAGGATTAGTTGACCTATTTAGCCTACTTGAGTGTCCCCTATTTCTGTGTACTTTAGAATGAAAACACAACTAAGCTTTCCTCAGTTTAATCTACTGCAGAGAGGGTAAACCATATCTTTTAAAGTTGGTTTTGTGGGGTTATTTTTCCTGTTTTCTGTCTGGAGATATATAGTAGGTAGAACAAAAATGCTAGGCACAACAACCTCCATTTTTGAACACGAGGTCTTAGGAAACCCTCAGGTTTTCTCCTGTAGTTTTTGCGCTGCAGTTCATGTGTGATCCCACCTGGAGTACTGTGCTTTGAGGCCCCCAACACAAGAAGGACATAGACCTGTTGGAGTGAGTCCAGAGGAGGGCCATGAAGATGATCGGGGGGCTGGAGCACCTCCCTTATGAGGACAGGCTGAGAGAGTTGGGGTTGTTCAGCCTGGAGAAGAGAAGGCCCCAGGGAGACATTATAGCGGCCTTCCAGTACTTAAAGGGGGCTACAGGAAAGATGGGGAGGGATTCTGTATCAGGGACGGTAGTGATAACATGAGAGATAACAGTTTTAAACTGACAGAGGGTAGGTGTAGGTTAGATATTAGAAAGAAATTCTTTATGGTGAGTGTGATGAGACACTGGAACAGGTTGCCCAGAGAAGCTGTGGCTGCCCCCTCCCTGGCAGTGTTCAAGGCCAGGTTGGACGGGACTTTGAGCAACCAGATCTAGTGGAAGGTGTTCGTGCCCATGGGAGCGGGGTTGGAAGAAGATGATCTTTAAGGTCCCTTCCAACCCAAACCATTCTATGATTCTATGATTATCTTCTTTCTGTGTATGCACCATCCCACATTTCTGCCTAGTTTTGTGACAACTGGTGTTCTTGGAGTGCTTAGCAGCCTGGAAGATGGATCAAATTTGAACCAGAATAAGCCAATTGCAGGTATGTGAAAAGAAGCAAAATAAGTTTATCAAAAGCCTTATCAGAAACTACTGGCCAATTACAGGGTGCAATTAATTCTTTCCATAAAAAGTATATAACCATAAACAAATACTCTCTAGCTGGCTCTATTGTCATTACATTTTTCTGGTAAAAAGCTTGTCCAGAAAACTGTGATAGGATTTTCCCTGGTGCCTATAACAAAGTCAAGGGTAGAATATCTGGGTCTTAGAAGTCTAAGCCTAGTGATTTATCCAATAGACCACAGTGCCTCTATGCATATGTTGAGAAGAGATTCTAACATTTCAGAACAGAAAGGGAAAAAAAGAGACTTACATGTGTTTGCGATAAGTAAGACGTGTTTAATTCTGTATCCAGGCCTTTCCATTTTTATATAGGTGATTTAAAAATTTTGGCAGAGATCCTGTCTTTTCACTGCTCAAAAATCAAATACGATTGTTGAGCAGTAACAAAAAAGCATTCTCCATGAAACTTGGATCTGTAGAGACTTTATAAATGGTAAGCGTGTGGTAATGGAAAAATGGGCTGTAATTGCTGTGGACTTTCATTTTAGCATTAGTTACCTAAAACAGAAGCGTATGTTTGTGTTCACCAAAATGAAAACTTTTTCTGCCAAACCGTTTGGCTCTTAACTTTAGAACAAACTACAGTATGATAGATGCTTACTCTCTATGCCCAGTGTGTTAAAGAGAAGGGAGAAATGTTATCTTTAAAAAAAAGTCATAAAATTAAGAGCAAAGAAACATGAGTCGAAGTAGCTGGGTACAGTTAAGTTTTGATCTTCAATGCAGTGCAAGCTTGTTATTTGAATGAACCAAAACTAGCATATTACCAGATTAAGTTGGATTGAGAGAAGTCAAGATCAACACAGTTAAGTGCAGGTACGCTTTTGTAGTTTGCACAATTGGCTGATTAATTTTACCTGGTACAAATTTCTTGTATAGTTCAGGCCAAGGAAAGGAGAACATGAAGATTTAAGGACATGCTACAACTGCATGTCTTAAGTTGCTAGTACTGACAATAATATGAATCTTAGCACATCTGATGAGTTCATACATCAACTGGCATTATAGGAACTGGGTAAAATTAAAGGTCAGGCTAGTCCAAATTCCGGCCTCTGACACTAGCCAAAAGCAGATTCCCAGGGAAGACTATGGAGCTGAGCAAGGGCTGTCCCAGCCTGCAGCCATTGATCGCCCAGGGACTGTCTGAATCGAACGTGACATCTATGCAATCCCTGCATAGTCTTCCTTGGAATCCCTATCAGTTTCCAGTATCCACAGTACTGCAAGACAGATTCATAGCCTGCCTATGAGTTAGATGAAGAACCACCTCCTCTTGTTTTAAACTTTGCCTCATATTAGCTTTATTAAATACCCTGTAGCGCTTGCACTGAAGACAGTGAACAACCGATTGCTAGCCACCCTCTTCATGCCTCTCATGATTTACTACATGCATATCTTGTTTCAACTGTCCTCTTTCAGACTGAGGAGACTTCGTTTGCTCAGTCATTGCTTATGTGGACACTGCTCCGTTCCTCTCATTGCTCTTCCTACCCTTTCAAGTGGAGGAGGGAGTGGAAGGTAGAAAGATAAACCCATGCAATATTCAACTTTTGTGGGAATACATGACAGAGATGAAGAAGAGCTGCAAAATTGTCACATGCCAACACCTTGGTAAAATAAGAAAAAAACCTTCATAGAATGATTGCACATTGCAAAGGTGGACATACTGGAACATCAAAGCATTTGAGACAAAGTCACGTTAAAGCATATTTTAGTAATAGGCTGCTACACTTGTACATTGAAAATGGGATTTTGATTAATCTTCAAGTGGTAGTTTATTAAACCAAACTAGAACAGGTCTAGATATATTGGCCTGGCAGCAAACCAAAACCAAAAATTCCCCAAACAAATCCAAATCCCTTTGCCTAGAGAGTTTAGTTTAATTTCAATGAAGCAAATGTGATGTTCATCAAACTTTAATATTTGCAACATAATTTTTAAAGACTAAATGTTACTGTATGTTATGACCTCAGAGGAGCTAGTGCAGAATTTTAACCGAACAAATTGAATAAATAAAAGCAAATGCTTAGTAACTTTCTAAGCAAGATCATTTAAAGACAAAATATACAGGTAGCAAACCAACAAATCCTAATCAAATATTTCTGCTTTTCCCTATTGCATTACATCATATTAGTCCATCTGCAAACTCCTAAATAGATTTGGGATAATTATTGCTGGAGCATCTCTTTCTCAGGAAGAAAGCCTTGATTTTATTGTAGTTATTGTTAAATTAAAAATGCAGATGCCTGCTCTGCAAAACGTGGAACTGGATTCACATTTGCTGCTCTTTGAAAAGAAAACTTGGTAGACAGTTTGGGTATCGCACATAGGCAGCAGAGGCCCTCTGAGTATTTAATACTAGTTCTTGCTAGATACCTGTGTGTGCTAACCCAATAGATGGATTCTGCTTTTTTTCCCCAAATATAATCCTCAGCATATGTTCATTTTGCAATTCCACTACCAAAAAACTCAATCATGTGTACCACAGGCTGAGTTCAGAGAAGCTTAACTACACTAGGATTTTGTTTGGGTAGTCAAATACAATAGAAATTAACACATCTTCTGCATTCTCAAGACATCAGTGTTTTTAAATAGGAAACAATTCCACAAATTAGGAAGTGGCAAAACAGTATCTTATCACTGTTGATCATATCACCTTTGAAATTTAGATTTTAAAATATCTTTGGGGGTTGTCCATTCTGTCAAAATCTGTGTTTTATTTTTTATTGTGACCCTGCTTATTTTCACAGCCTTTGTAATCCTAATGTGTTAAATAAACACTTCTTGTCCAGCCACTGAAAAAACTAACATGCCAGATGATTTGTAGCTTTCCACCTGAACTGTTGCTCATGAAATTGGGATTATATGCTTGCAGGCCCACACATGGTAAATGGGTCTTGTCTTGGATTGCCTACTATGCTTCCAGGACTTCTACAGCAGCAGCTGAGGCTTCCAAGAGTAGCTCGAGTAACACCAATGCTTCCATGGTTAACACTTTGAAGTGCAACTTAGTAGTTTAACTTTTACTTTTACAGAATGAAAATATAAAAATTATCAATTTTTTGCTGTCCATTTCTCATTCCTTCTTTCACCCTGTGAAGTGGATGTGAACATCTCACTTCAGCTACTTACACAGATGCAATTTAATCAATTAGGTTACTCACATGTACCAAGAAAAATCACACAGTCCTTGTGTTGTTTCTGGTTGAGGTAAACATGCAAGTAAACATGTAGCAAATGTTGAAAATATCCTGAAAAGAGACAAGACTAATTATCCTCCCTCCATACTGCCATACCATATGGTAGTGACCTGCTGTAAATCACTTAGATTGGACTGCAAATTAAGTCCAAGGACCTGCCTTCAACTCCAAATAAATACCTACACCTGTAGATCTGTAAGAGAAGAAAACTGCAGACTTAACTGCAGTTAACTTTACTGTAAAATAACATTTTATGATTAAATGATCCAGTTCTGAATGATATTCACATGAAAAAGTAGGACTGACCCCAGTCTAGTTCACCAATGGGGCCTTCCTCATAAAGCAAGCAAGCAACTCCTCCTCTCACCTCCCCCCTCCAAGATTTTTATTGTGTTTATTTAAAGTTGATGGTTTTAACTAACTTCTAACAAGTTCTTGGTGAACTCAGTTTTATTCTGAAGCTCCAAGTTCCCACAGTTAGTTGCTGAATCACCAGGGACTCCTCTGTCTTTGAACAAGACTGCGGGTGATGCAGATGACACAACTGCTACATACAACACAAGGGTAGCCACAACGAACCGCTTATGTAGTGTGTTGAAAACACGGCATGCGCTGCCATTAGTATGTGCAGAACAAAGAACTGCTACATTCATTTCGGCTGGTGAGGGTCAAACTGGACAGGCACAAGTCACTGGTGTATGGAAAATAGCTGAGAAGACACTTTCATTTGTGCTGGCAGAGAAAAAATGGTCTTTTAATAGCACAATTTTCTTTTTCATAGAAGTAAGTAGCAGTAAATAAAAAGGGTCTTTATATTTCCTAGTGTTCACAGCTGACACAAAATAGATATTGCCTTTGCAAGCACTGATTATGAGTCAGTGGTGACTTCTCTGGGGTGTGCTGTGGAGAGAGGACTGAATCTGGTTTACACGCTCTTCCTTAGGGAGAGCAGGATCTTCTTCCATTGCATTAACTCTTGCAAAAAGTAAAGGAGCAAAGGATAATAAACAGTCTTTTTCCAGTGCTGATGTAGGGAGCCAACAAAGGAAACACACTTCTTTGGTTCATAAAAAATTGGCCTTGTTATTTTAAACAGTACAATTGGTTTAGATTTTACAATGATGTTTGACTGGTCAGGACGCTGTTTCATCTTTTCCTGTTGGGCATGAGTCAGTTCACATTAAATTCTCACTGTCTTTATTACTGTGAAGTCATTGTAGAAGGTTCAGGGTATATTCTTAAGAGAAAAGCAATTGCTGTAGTTATATTTCATTAAAGTTTAAATTGAAGAAAACTTGAACATGTCTCTGAAATGTTTCATACAAATTATCTAAAAATACAAAGCTTTCACAGTTTCAGTATGCAAAAAGAGCTGCACAAAATCTGGCTGCAAAAACCTTAACATATGAAGGACGTGATGTCAATATTTATTGATTTGGTGCTCCAGTCTGGTTTTCTATAGCTACTGGGAAACGCAGATGAGATCATAAGCCCATTCTACTCATTCAGACCTATTCCAAAATCAATCTGAGGCTCCTGGATCTCCACCCACACCACAGCTCTTGGTTGTCTTTCACTTCACATTGAGTATCTCCATTTCCTGCAGTTGCCAGCCATCTGTGAGAGGAGTGAAACCATCTCTTATCAGAGTTTGCTCTCCAGTTTTCCCTATGCAAGGCAGGTTGCCCTTTGAGTTTTGGAGCAGAGCTCACTGCTTCCACAGCACATCCCATCCAGGGAACAATAATCCCACATCAGGAATCCAGCTGCTCTCCCAAATGATATTGCACTGTATTACCACAAAGCCACAGGGCTGTTCAAAACACCCACTATCAGCCAACTCCATTCCCCTGCCAGAGATCAGAAAATAAGAACTCACTCAGCCTTCTCCACTCAGTGCTTCCTGCAGTTCATCTGCCTGATTATGCTGGGGTCTTCCACATCTGTTTTGCAGTTCTCCTCTCACTGGCTTAATTGTACATGCTTACCGATATCCTAGACAAACCACAAGGAACCACTTGTATAAAGCTAGATAATGAAGAAAGGAGAAAAGAAAGACAAAGAAATATCCACATTTTAACAAAAATAAATGTAAAATCATCTTTATTTCTGCATCACAGAAATAAATATAAATTATCTCTTTGCAGACGTTGCTAATTATACTCACGTTTTTGGGGTTTTTTACTTACAAATATGCAATCTTCACTCTAAATCCCTGATTTGCCCTGATCAGTAACTTCTTTTGCAGAAAAGGAAGGATGTCAGTGAGAGCTTGGTTTTGGTGACACTCAGGACAAACATACTGCCCCTTTAATTCTCTAATAATATCCTTTAGGGCAACTCACTACTTCCACTGATTGTTTTAGTACTTATTCTAAACAATAGGCTTACCCATTTAACAAATTATGTTAAACTTTAGAAGTCATCACTTGGGGAATGTTGACTTTGTTGCTCATCTAAGAAGTGGGACAATGCTGCTCTGTGTTGGAAAAGTCCAATGTGGAGAAACAGTTTCCCTCCAGCTCTTGCATGTGCAGTACTGCAGAAGTGCCCCGAGGACTTTACAAAGCCTTCCTGGCAGCAAGACATCAGAGACATTTGTTAGGATTCAGTCCATAGCTGAGCACAGTAAACAAGAATAGTGTTTATGTCCATAATTATCTTGGCTTCTCTGCAGGAGCTATGTTGTGGAGACCTGACCACTCTTCACTAGGGCAACGTTAATCACAACTGCTGGAAAGTTCAGCCAGGAGATAAGAGTTGTCCGAAGTATTGGGGGGAAGGAAGGGATAGGGAAATCGGTATGAAAAAGATAGCTGGAGGCACTCATTTTAGCTACTGGAAAAGGCAGGTTATAGGGGAAAAAAAAAAACCAAACAAGCCTCATTTTCCTTTTATATTGTGTTATTTAGAAAAGAGCAAAAGGCAGCTTAAAGTAAACAGAAGGTAAATACAAGCCAGAAAGAAACATTGACCTGCACAGCATGTCACTGGCCCGTAGGATCCACCATGGCACCAGGTCAGTCAGCTGCTGTAGCTTCCTTTGTAGAGAGGCCGACAATACTAAACCTGTTGTCTGTCCTTGAATGTGGTAAACCTGACACATGGTGAAAGCAACAATTTCTATCCGCAGTTTCCTCTGCCTGACATATGTATGGCTTGCTGCATGCAAGGGAGCATGCAATCTCTCCTGCAAGTCTTTATACGACTAAAAATAGAAACCAGACTATTTTAGTCAGGATTATTTTATTTGGGACTGTACCTAACAGTACAACCACTGAGACACTCCCGAATGATGTCATTCAATCAACCTGACATTTGTTGGTCTTATTTAAATTCCTGACTGTCCCCAGTCATAGAATCATAGAATCATTTAGGTTGGAAAAGACCCTTAAGATCATTGAGTCCAACCATAAACTTAACATTGCCAAGTCCAACACTAAACCATGTCCCTAAGCACCACATCTACATGTTTTTTCAATACCTCCAGGGATGGTGACTCAATCACTTCCCTGAGCAGCCTGTTCCAATGCTTGACAACCCTTTTGGTGAAGAAATTTTTCCTAATATCCAATCTAAACCTCCTCTGGCACAAGTTCAGGCCTTTTCCTCTCATCCTATTGCTTGTTACTTGGGAGGAGAGACAAACACCCACCTCGCTACAACCTCCTTTCAGGTAGTTGTAGAGGGTGATGAGGTCTCCCTTGAGCCTCCTTTTCTCCAGACTAAACAACCCCAGTTCCCTCAGCCACTCCTCATAAGACTTGTGCTCTAGACCCTTCACCAGCTTCATTGCTCTTCCTTGGACACACCAGCATCTCAATGCCTGTCTTGTAGTGAGGGGCCCAAAACCGAACATGGTATTCAAGGTGCCTCACCAAGTACAGGGCGATGATTAGTTCCCTAGTTCTGCTGGCCACACTATTTCTGATACAATCACACAGGGTAGCTACATCCTACAGCCAGTACTACTCTTACCACCATCAAGGATGTCAAAGAGAAAGCTTGGGTCACAGCCAACATAAGCAGGGACACTGCATTCCACCACTACCCTTGTTTCTCACAAGGGTGCCAACTGCAGCTGAAGCACGTGGGCTCTGCTGGGCGACCCTCTCCCAGTAGTCCTTCATAGCAGAGTCCGGAGCAGGGGAGCTGCAGATGTTTACCCGTCTGACTGAGCCAGCTATTGTCTTCTGCCTCAAGTTCCTGCAGACTGGCAATTAAGGCAGAAATCTGTAAATCCACAGCACAGTTAGCAGCTTCTGGTCATGGTGGTGATTGGATTAGGGGAGAGAGGGCTGTCTGGAAGGATAGAGTACTGGCCTCTTTGGGGATTTAAACTGATCCCCCAGCCAAAGCAAAATGAGTGTGGTGGCTGTGGTTTTCTTTCCGTTAACATCATCTTACAGTTTGTCTTAAAAAAATAGGCATAGCTGGCAAATCCTGTGAGCAGGACCAAAACTAATTCAGCATGAAGCCTGAACTTTCTCTCACCCTTTGAAGTCCAGGTTTTCCTACTCAGTGTCAAGGTGAAGGGACAGATTCATGCAGTGATGTTTCTCCTCCTGCATTTTCTTCTTGTTTCATGTGAATGTCAGAAATACTGGAACCTAGACATTTTTAATAAATCTACTAATTTTCCCATGGGAATAATTGTACATTTTAAAGACATCTCCAGAAAAGATAATCTCATACCTTAGAAAGTCAGATATAAAGATTTTATTCTCAGGATTTAATTGTTGTATAGAAGTATTTTTTTTTAAGGTAAACTTTATGAGTTGAAGGTAATACTCTGGATTAGAATCTTTTGTGCCAAAATACAACAAAACATAAATGATACAGGGTTTAACATACACGCTGTTTGGCAAGAACATAGCAAAGGGGTTAAAGAAAAGCTGTCATTCTGTAATGTAAATCAGATTTTTCCTTATTGTACTTTAGTGGGTTTTACTTTTTTTTTTTAAACAATAAAGATTAGCTAATAGACCTCCTTGCTCATGTTTATATATAGTTTGAAGAATCCTTCAGATGTCATTAGATACTGGATGTATCTAGCTGTGCTGAAGCTGTATGCAATCTAATATGTTAATGAGTTAACCGTATTCATTTTTTGACATGATTAATCCATTCATATTTTTTTAGCAGAGCAAATGGTATAGAAATAATTAATTTTCAAATGTCTACTTGGTAAAATGTAGGGGCTTTTTTTTAAAAAAAATATCTTTACAATATGAGGAGAAATTTTCAAAAGCCACTAATACTCTATTCTCAAAAGCAAGTTGGATGCATAGCATAAATCAGTCATAAAAAAAAAAAAAAAAAGAATTTCAGCCTTTACATTGTTTAAAGGCATTTGAAACCATTTACCTAATTGCTACTTCAAAATCCTCTACTAGCCAATCAAAGAAATTCAGAACTTCAATCCATACCCTTTTTGTGCCACATGGTGTTTTGGAGGTAAGCAAAATTTGCTCTATACTTCAGTGGGCTGCAAGACATATTCAGTATTACGCATTAAAAAGCAGCTCAGCAGGAAGAATTACCTATTGAATCACAAGAATTCTGCCTCTGATTAACCCTGAAGGAGTGTCTCTGTGTGATGTGAGGAGGCACTGAATTACTTACTAACACCTCCCAGACGCAGGGATAGATTTGTGACTCCTCTCCTGAGCAAAGAGGTTGTAGGAGAGGACTGGATTTCAGCCCTGGATGGATGGGAGAGTTTGGGTTACTAATGAGGGGGCCATCAAGGTGTGTTTGGAGTTGCTACAGCCATCTGACTGCACTTAATTGCAGCATTCGTAAGAGATTTTAGGCCGAAAAATAAATTTCAGAGAGGGTGTAGCACTAGAATTTGGGCTGATAAAAAACGGTGAGCTGCAATCTCTGCAGCTGGAGAAAGGCAACTTAATTTGGGGTGGGTGGACAGTTGTTTGCAGATTCTCTTACTGTAGTCCTGGGTAGGCAGGGGATAATGGCTTGTAAACCCAAGTTGCTGCAGAGCCTCAAAAGTTGTGAAGCTCTGCTTGGAGCAGTGATTAACAGTGACACTAATCCACTGTCCTTTGAATATGGCAGTGTTTTAGGAAGACTTTAGGGTTAATGAAAGGATCAGGGTGGCCCAATTAACTTGATTTCTTGCTGCGTCTACAAAAAGCTGCTGAGGACCAGGGCAATGTAGCTGTAAGTACTTCTGGACTTGATAGGAGTCGTTGCTTTTATTTTAGGATTGGGGTCAGCACTGCTTTCAGATATGAACCAAAATCCTAACAGGTTTCCTGAGCTAACTTCAAGAGTTTCAGAAATCATCTAACCATGCCTCAGCTGTGAAGCTTGAAAGAAGCAGCAGTCTCTTCCTGAGCTTCAGCCTGGAAGCTTAATAAAAGAGCCAGCTGTTACGGGCAGCAACAAATCCTTTGCACACCATTTGTAATCAGGAACGCTTCTCCCTATCTACATCTTCACGTGGCAGGAGTCTCCCATGGAGTCCTGTTACTGAGCTGCCCTCAGATGAAATGGGCCAGAAATCATGAGGTTGGTTGTAGCTCAGACGAGCAGAGCTCTCAGGTTTGTTACAGGGCTGAGTGTAAGGAAAGGGCCTTTTGTTACATTTAGGGACAGTGTTTGCATCCTACCGTAATAAACAAATCTGACCTCACTGACCTGATTACACCAAGAAGCTGCAGAGTCTTTCCTGCTCATGCGAGCCTGAACCCTAACATTAACACTAATCCTGAAATTAAAACTACACCCAGATTAGCAATCCCTGTCAAACTCCAAACTAAACACAGCTCAGTGGCTCCTGCTGGTGATGACATTAAAAGACACCTAGATCTGGGCAGCAACACTGACTCAGTGATTAGTATCACCCGATCCTTCACCTTGCCCCTCAAGAAGCCTTTCTGTAAGTCATCCCTTATGCTTCACCAGCAACCCCTGCCACACCAAAAGCTAAGCATGGCTTACTAGCTCCCGTTTAAAATGCATTCAAAATACTCTAATATACCCTTTTAAATCCCACAGTAACGTGGTCTCAACCACCATGTCAGCTTGACTTCTAGCCCTTAAAAATATTTTACCCTTTAAACGAAATCTGCCCAGCTGCAATGAAAACACTATCCACAGGAAACCAACTGCCACCAGGTCCAGCTCTAGCTCAAAAAGCTCTTTTCAAACACAAGATTAATGCCAATGTCATAACTTCCCTAGCCTGACATGGTAACCTAACCTGAAGTCTAACCCTTGTCCTTATTTCCATGCATTGAAGTTTTTAATTTTCAATCCAAATGTTATTGAGTGTAACAACTGTAATAAAACTGGATGTGCTTGCAAATTATTGAGTCTGAGTCACTATTGAGCATCAAATTAACAAACTATCCAAAATTTATATTCTTAAGACCAGTAATTAACTTTGAAAAGGTACCTTTGGATGCTAAAGGATCTCAAAGGTACTTGTTCAAGATGGAACAGTTGCATTACCCTGGCCAGCCTGAAAGAACACTGGATGTGATGGACAGATTTGGCCTGGAAGAAGACAGTGCAATGAAGATTAAAGACAATATTAATCAGCTGCCCTTCCAAGTGTTTCAGAGAATTTATGACTGAACTTTAGAGAGAACACTGTCGTGCAGAAATATCATTAAAATGAGAACGACAGTAATTAAGTGGATGGAAGAGTCCTTTTTTCTTTATTTATTCTTTGATGGAAATTATATTTTGATAAAATGCCAGGGGGAACAATGTCTGCATCTCACTTTCTGAAGTTGCCTAGACTTACGATGAAAATGCTTAAAGCTGAAAAAAATGAATCTATCAAAAGATACAAAATAGTTGACAAAAGCTACTTAACATTACACACACACATAGGAGTCCTGATTCCTGCCAGTTACATGGTATCAAGCATGGATAATTTTTGAAGGCAATGAGGTTAGTTCTAGAGTTAGGACTTAGTCTGAGTCTGTAAACTGAAGTTTGCAATAAACTGACATGACTCACTATTTAATACATTCATATAAATTCTTTTAAAAAAATTTCTTACTCTGTCCACATAGCAGCAAATCTTCAGGATGTGTATCTTGACCCCAGTTTACGTATCTTGAGTTAGAGAGACTGACAAAGTTCCTGAGTGAATTCACAAACTCCCCAGGATTGTCATAGGCTGAAGTAATTCATGTGATGAGGGAGAGGCAGCATATCTCACCAGGAACTATTTTATTTGATCTGTCATCGTGGAATGAGGTCCATTCTGCACTGCCTTCCAGATTCTTTGTGCTTCTCAAGTGGAAAGCAGCCTGGTATATTCAACTAAAATGTTTCCTAGGTCGACTGGAGCTCCCAGCTGATGGAGAACCAGTGCAGTTGGTTTCCATTCAGCTACTCCTTAGGATATTTGACAATTTTGACAGGCTGATTTAGAATTGTGTTGTTACAAAATGACATTTTCATAGATTAGTGTAGTGATATATGTATAAAGAGCTAAATCTCTTCAATTTTAAGCTTTCTTTTACCCAAAGTGTCCAAGCTGCTGACAAGTCAGTCTGATACACTATAGTCATGAAGAAAAAAGAAGACCTTTTATTTTTTAAATATAATGTTAATATTGAAAAAGCAGAGTGGAGAACAGGAATTACACATAAAGATGAAAAGATATTGGAAATCTCACTGTCTTCTTATATCTTCTGCATAATCTAGAAACATGGCACCATGGTCTAGTTAACAGCAGCTGAGTGCCAAGACAGAGCATGTGTGTTCTTTCTCTACCAGTTTAACAGAATCAGTTTAATAAAAGTAGAGGATCAAAGAACTTCAGATGAGACAAAAAAGAACCAAGAAACACTCACTGTCAGCCAAGTCACACAGATCCATTACACAGAATATATAAGCAACCAAAAAAGAGAGAAAAAATGTTTGCATTAACCCAACAGCAGTCAGTTCAGAAAGTCAATTAAGAAAGCTTAATTGATTGGTCTATTATGGTTTATTGTGCAAGTAACAATTCACATTAAAACTCTTTGATATATAAAATTAAGTTTGAAACAACTGTATAAATGTTAAGTAGCTTTAAGAGTAAATTAATTTGTAGTAAAATAAATAAAGCTTATTATCTTAATTTAATATTATCAATATTCTCTTAATTTATCCAAATTCCTTTAAGGGGACACTGTACATACAAATGTTTGCTGTTGTTAGACAGTGAAAATACTGGCCATCAACTTATTGCTTACCTTGTTGGAGACTACACCATAAAAATTAATGTGTCATAAGTCATTCCATGATGAATCTTTTTTTCTCTTCACTAAAAAAAGGATGCAGTGAAGATAACCTAAATCAAGGCTTGAATCCTTGAGACAGAAGATTCATAAAAGGTATTGCAACAATACCTCCCTGGACGTGATATCAGCTATCAATTCCAGTGAGTCCATGCAAAGCATCTGTGCAGACATGAAATTCAGCCTGCGGCTTCAAGCAATTGCACTAAATCAGAGTTTGTCCCAAATGCAAATTTTCTCCAACACTATGTTCTCAAAATAGTACATATTTTTCGCTCTGGAAACAACTTCAAGATTGTGCCCATACCACCTTACTAGAAATAAACTGAACATAATGAACACTCGTGCTGAATGAAGAAATCATACAGCTGTAATAACCAGTTATTCATGATTATTAATACATTAGGACCATGAAAGTGAATAATTAAAGAGATGTTTCTGCTTCAGAAAAAGATTAACAGGCTGAAGGGCCAATTACTTTGTCCTAGAATGTAACTTAGTTCACATAACTGGTAACAAATACTGAAGTAGGTGTCTTTACCTTGCAAGTATCCACAGAAAAAAGATTGGTGAAAAGTCCAACCTAAATCAGTCCTCCTAGCTGTCTAGATCAAAATCACAGTTTACAGAGAACACTAAATAGCCCCTCCTGCAGCAATATGACCCAAATTCCTCTCTAAAGTCACCTAGTGTATTCTTCAATTCTTTTTATTTAACTTTTTGGCCTCCAGATCACATGGAACATCATGCAACTTATTTCTCACACTCTGTTGATGGATTGCCAAATTAGTCCACCTTCTTCAGTTACTAAAGTAAAACAAAACATAGAGAAATATAGGCAAGATGCAAACAACAGAAGATTTGACTAAGCTTCTAAATTCAGTTAGTTTTTAAAGTTAGGTCAACAATGGATTTCCACATACCCAACAACTATTTTTTTTGTTTGCTAAATCGTTTACACTGTTATTGTGGAATAGCATGAAAGAGACTCTGTACCCCCTTTATTTACAGGAAACAAAACCTGATTCTGAATGAACCTGACAAAGCAACGTGTGTGGCCAAGGCCAGAGTTGAGACCAAGCATCAAGGCTTCTTTGGACAGAACACGCATTAACAGAACATCATTTGCAGATGTTCTTTATCCAGTTGGATTCCCTGGATTTTCGCTATCTCTGCTCACATGAGTCATGGCCAAAACAAACAAGTTGTCCTTTCCTCAGCAAAGTGCATTTGATGGTGCTGCATGGATGGGAGGCCTCCAAAGCAATGGTTCTCAGCATTCCAGCCGATTAGCTCTTCTAATTGGCTCTGTCTCCTCCCATACCAGGATCTTCTCATAATAAATTTAGTTAGGAAAAGCTGCACAAAATGCAGTATCAAGGAAGTACCAGGGAGATGATGTGAAAGTAACATTGCTTTCCATGCTACATTCCTAGCATAGAAGACCAAGAGTTTATTTCCTCTTGGCAGATGTAGAATGTAAACAATCTTTCTTGGTCATTTTGCAGCTTGATCATCTGTTTTTATGTGGTTTATATCCTGTCTCATCATTAGCAAGTATTAGGATGGAAAGCACAAGAAGAAATAAACAAGTTGGGCTGTGCTGGTCTCCTCAAAGTATTAAAACCTCTCAAGGATAGCCTGTTTCACCTTGCTCACATGCCCCCTTAAACAAGTCACCTGAATTGGATCAGAAAGACAAGTCGTGTCAGGGATTTTTTGCCTGTAGCACATATATATGCACTATATATATACTTCTAAAGATCATACAGAAACTATTGATTAAAGACTGTGTTACCACAGGATCCCAAGACATTTGCAATGCTTTATCTTCTTCTTATGGCAGTTTATGACTCTTGGCCTTTTTTAGAGGCTTTTGTAGAGTGTGTGGTGGTAAGAGGTACAGGTGGTCTCTAGATCCTTTTAGATTAAACATCCACAGTTATCTACAGTCACTAAGACCTGGAGTTGCTGACCAATGCAATTACCTCTACTCCTCTGTCCTTATAAAGGGCCAACGCAAGTCATAGGCTCTTCTTTTAGAGGGCTGCAGGGAGGAGAAAAAGTCAATGCTTTAGATAAACTGTGAAGTCTCCAGTATTTGGAGTGAAATTATCTGAGATTATTACAAGGTGGCCCAAGTGTAGGATAATGTTTAATATAGCTCTGGAACCCTGATCCACAATCTAGGAGCTGCCTCCTAGATTAAAGCTTCTTTAGATATCTGAGGTTTCTTGCCTCTTTCAATGAGATATAAAAGCCTTCCACTTCAGAATGGGCTCAGTTAAAGCAAACATACTTGTCTGATACAGTAGAAGAAAAGGAAATTACTGTTAACCAACTGTGAAAAGGTTCACCCAGTTTATTTGATTCTCTGAAGTCCTTCATGTAAAATAAATGCATGTTCTCAATAAAAGTTTCCTGCAGCCAGGAAAGCTCAATTTCAAGTAAGAACTGTAATGAATTACACTACGTAATTATACATGAAATATCTTCAATGATAAATCACACATTTTTGAACTTGAGAAAAGCAAGATACACGTTAGATGCAGTATTACACAAGTCATACAGATGGTTCTTGTGAAACCTAGAACAAACTTAGCTATAGGAATCTCCAAAGAGCAATACTGTCTGAGATTAAATTTCCACGTTTCTTCCTCTTTAAACCAATTCCCTTTAGACACATTACATTTTCCAATGCGATTCACCTGTGAATGTAGTTGTCAATTACAGCAAACTATTAAAACTACTGTGTATTTTGGATAGGAATTATTTCACAGAACTATGTCTTTGTTACATACATTACTAACAAGGCATAATGACTGCATATGACCTTGGTATAAGGAGTTGAGAGTTTGCATTTTTAATTTCCTGTACCTCTCTTGTATTTTTCACTTGGTTATTTGGAAAGCTGGTACACATAAATATTGAATGACTTGGCATGAAAAGTGAATCAAATTCTGTAATATCTAACTTTCAGAAAGACTGAACAGACTCATGGATTTTTTAAAAATTATTTCTATGTAGGGTATTTGAAATACATTTGCAGTTCTGTTTAAATAAGAAAAATGCAACAACTAGTCTACAAAATCCTTCCCCACTTCATTGATCTCTTTCTAATTTCCCTGATTTTCAGCATGCAGACAAGCAGCAAGGATTAAGGAAGGGCTGAAAAAAGTCTTCATGAAGCAGAAATGGATATTTAGAAATGTGTCAGACCAATGCCACAGAGCTGGTTGCCATACTTACGCATTCAGTTCATGTAGCTTGGTAACTCTGAAGTGAGTACTTGACAAAAAAAAGGGGAAAAAAAAGATAAATCCTCGCTCTACTTGAGTTTCCAGGCTTGGGAGTTGGCATGACAACTGTAAGCAAGTAGTCAAGTCAGGCACCAACTGAGAGTAAGAAGCTGAAAGAAACCAACAGAAACAGAAAAACCAGGAATACAGAGAAGTTCTAGGAAAATAAATGATAAAGTGTGGACATCACAGAGCTTAGAGGTGTGGGCAGTAGCACAAATAGTGAGTAACTATGTCCCTGCATAGCAGTAGGCAGAGTATCATATAGCTGAGGTGGTGACTAGCTGTTTCTCCAGCGAATAAAAAGATTGTGCTACTCTAGGCAAAACTCCAGCTCTGTTGTGTGCCAACAGAAATAGCTGATCAGGCTGCACAAGAGCAGTTTCACAGTGAACTGCAAGTAGCAATACATAAAGAGCTTATTAATCCTCCTTTACAGTTGAAGCAAGTTTAATTTCCAGAAAATAGATATTGATATCTAAATCAAAGGAAAGAATTAAGAAAGGTGTCAAAAATAAGGGTATCTGACATTTTTATGGATAACTCTAAATCACATAAAGAAAGAAAAGGAAAAAAAGAAAAAAGAAAACAAGAAAAAAAATAGGTAGGTTTGTGATTAAGAGGAGACATTCATGGATATGGTAGGACAGGTTATTCTACATCTTCCTCTGCAGTTTTTAGTTTGTTATTGTTACCTCAGTATCTTGACACAATAAATTCTCTTCTGTCTCCAACTGTCTGGCAAGTTGGAGAGTAAAGCAACAACTCTATTCCACAACACTGTACACATAGCCTTGCACTGGCCTCAGAAACCATTCTCTTCTTATATACTGGCATCACTGTCATGCGTGAGGACAATTAAGGCCAGATTAGCCCACAGCAGAAATCTTCAATCCCGTATTTCCTTATGCAAATTCAGTTTTTAAAATGTCATAATTTTAATAACCTGTTTCAATTGAAATTATGACCTAAAGTTGTTTGGGCACAATTACAATCTTATTCCTTGCATTTTTTTCTTTCAGAAACTTGGTCATTATTGTCATGTTTGTCAACTGACTAAAGTCTGCGTATTTTTATTCCACTGTTTAAAACACATCTATTTTAAACACAAACATAGCAGTGGTCTTAATGTGTCTTTTATTCTCTAGCCTACCAAAGCCTTTTTCTTTTTTTTTTTCCTGCCAGAAGCAAGCCTTTAAAATAGGAGCAAGACCAGAGACTCTCTCTCACTTTTATTAAGCCAGAGAGGGTGAGTCCCTCTGTCCCTGGCAGCAACCCCACTGCCACTGGCATTTCCTACTTGAGATCCCTAAAGCCAAAGGGAGAGAGTCCCACCTGTACTCCAAGCTTCCTTCCAAGCATCCCATTTTGTGTTTATTCTGATGGTGGACTTGACAACACTGAAAGGGGAAAAAAATGAATTTTCATTGAGATGGGGAAGTTTGAAAGCTTCTCACATGATAAGACAAAAAAACTTTACAGCCTTTAGGCCCAAGTAGCAACCAATGGGAATTCTTCTATTCCTTCTGCTTGAGATATTTATTTCCTATTAATGCAATTATACTACTTCTGAGAACTGATATTTGAGTTTGCTAATTTTAACTTGCAACTTTCTAAATCTATTATATTCACAATTAATTATGCCGTAATATAAAATTGTATTGTTTGTTACTAGCAGGAAAAGAGAAGGATCACCTCCCAGAGGTGTAACACTTCTTCAACACACAAATTATATTTCATGTGATATTCAAGTACGAGTAGAACAAGCAGCAGTCCACGGAGAAAGGTTTTGCTTATTTCAAGTAAAGCTGTCTCAAGGAGGAAAGCTGGAGAGGACAACCCCAAAACACAAAGCTGTTCTTTACCTAGGTAACATTGGAGAAGAGGAGAAGAAATTCTCTCCCTACAATTTTGAAGTAAGGGAGTAATCAGAAAAGGTTTTTTACCTCACAAAGGTTTAATACTCCTTAATCTTTTATTAGAAACTTGTGCTTAAAAAGTTCTATCACTATATACTGTGCATATATATAATGTATGCCATCTCTATAACTCATGCTTAATGTTAAACCCCTTGCATCATGGTTATTATTCAGGGTGAAGTACTCAGTAAGTTTTAAAGAATGACCTGCTTCAGATACACTTTTGCTCTACAGCATGAACAAAATGATGTTGTAACTGAAAAGCTGCAACTATTCTTTCTGCACTTTTCTTCTTATATTTCAACTTTTGAACACAGTAATATTACCATTGGAAAAAATAAGACTTATTTTGTTGGATGTTTCATTTTTATGGTAATGTGGCCTCATATATAACTCAATCACTCCAGGTTATAGAAGATTTTAAAATGCTTACAGGAGGGATTGAGTAAAAATGTAGCATGCTGACAGACTAGCACATTAACTGGTGTAAGGAAAAGGCAGTAATGATAAAACAAATAATGCCAGCTGAAGAGCTGACCCAAAATACAGCGTATATTCAGCTTAACAGAGGAATCACTGAGGCAGACAAATCAATACAAGTCAAATATTCTGTGCTTACTGCACTTTCCCTTGAGAAAAGTATGGTATGTTATACCACAGACACAAGTATATTGTTTCATTAGAGATTCCAGCTAAATGAGCATTTTTTTAAAAAACAGTCTCCATACTTTCAGGCTGGATAGCACTGGCTTGTGTTAAGCAAGTATCCTGGTGGCATTAGTTTTTACTTTCTTTTCTCACATGACTGTACAATCAACAGTAGGTCAGCTATAACTAGCCACCACAATATAAAATTATTTGTGAAAGAATAAGGACAACCAAATAAGCAATGTACAGTAATAAACAACAGATCAGAATGACTGAATTCTTCAATAAGTAACCTGAAAATACCATTAAAAATATAAAACAAGATTCTTCCCCTGTGTCTGTAGTTCTCCCTTCTGTCCCTATTCCTTTCCTCTGCCTCTGAAACCAACTTTATGAACCTACTTTGATTAAGGATGAGATATCTGTAACATGATATGTTTGCACTGATCCTATAGACTGCTGTTAACAAGCAGTCCATCACAAATGTGGCTTCTGTTAAATTTTATTACTTTCAGGATGTTAATTTTGGTACAGGCTTATTTTTCTGATTTTGTGCAAAAACACTACCCATCATGTTAGACAAACAGAGGTGGGGAGGTGGAAAAAAATAAGAGTGAGTTAAAACAATACTGACAGAACAATGCTGATGTAGACTTCTAGATATCCAGCATCAATCTGAAATAGCTTCTTTTTGACACTTAATTTTACAGTGACTAATTGAACAAGACTAGGCACAAGCCTTCTCAAGACTCCATGACATGTTATTCTATTCACATTATACCAGGCTACAGAAATAAAAATTGTATTGTATATGACTACAGAAATTTATATTCTAAATTCAGTGTGCTACATGAGAAATATGTAACACTTGTTAATCAAAGAAAACACTCAATTTAGAATATAACTCAGCATCCACTGTCTAAGTAACTTCAAACTTCCCAGAAGATTGTGACTTTCATGCAGGACCATCAGTTATCATGGTGATACCTGGGAGAAGGTGAGGATTGTTCTTCACAATCTGATATGGAAAAGAAAAATAGTTAATATTTAGCTATTTTCTTTTATAATATATAAAGAAAAATACAGTACCACCATAGTTCACAGGAGTATTAGAGTACTTCAAATGTTAAGAACTTAAGTTAAAAATACATTAAAATCACATTAAAATAGACTATGATTCTAAAAGTTAAACATTTAGTTGTTAAGAAATTCCAGAATTTAGGTTGCCATCAACCTTGACAGCATTTATGCACATATATATTAATATACATTCTGATATTAAGTATTGCATAATTCTTTATGAATGGGCAGGGATCTTGGGGTAGTGGCATGGAAACTCAAAGGCTTGAGGAGGTTGTTATCAGCAGGACATGAGAGTGAAATTGTATAGGAGAGAAGAACTGGAAGGGTTAAGGAGAAAAAGCATTTCTTTAGTCCAAATCCTTAAACGCTGCCACAGAGAAGTAGATTCTATCTTTGTCTCTACCACAGATCAACCCACAACCCCCCCCAAATTTGAGTCCTTTATTTCATGGCTGTGTAATTTGAAACATCTGGGAAGTCTGATTTTCAACAGAAGTGACCTCTAAATTAAAGGTGCAAGTTTAGTTAGCCGAAGCTATGTACTAAATATTTAAATACTACATAAATTTTAATGACTTTAAAACAGGTGATGAGCCTCTCAAATTAGACACTCAAAAACTACTGAGCTCTGTTCCTCACTTAACCACCCCAAAAAGAAAAGTAGTATTTCCTTGTCTCATCGGCATGTTTTTAAGATAAGACTTCTTAATTATAGTGGTGAAAACAAGAGACATGCATATTACAGCAGCCTATATAGCCTTTCCTACTACTGAAACTGCTGTAACACTCATCATCCTTCCTACCCTCCCTGCCTATATTCTCCCCTTCACCATATCCTTTTGGGGATTATGAATTACTTTTTTCCTCAGACCATTTGTCAAGTTAATTTTGAACTCTGACCCTATCCTCCAATATCTGCAGCTCCTCCTCTGTGTAGCACTGCCAGCAAATCAAATGAGCATATTCTATTCCATCATCCAGATTTTTAATGACAGATAATAATGCATAGCAGACACAGGATAAATCCTTGCAGAACCAAAGCTGATAAACCTGACGGGTTTTAGAGTAATTACCAGGAGAGATCAGATGTAAGTTTTCCAGCCACTTTTAGCACCACTCTTAGACTTCTATCATCTAGCCTGCACGTTCTTAGAACCTGAGAATATCAGAGTAAGTTCTTATTTATGTCAGGTGTTCTTATAACTCTTTCCTCACCAGCTCTATACATTAAGCTATGTGTCATAGCAAGCCTCTCTTTTGTCCACAATGCCGGACAATATCACGTACTCTTCTTTGGAGCTAACTGGAACATAGTCAGCTAAAGTAATTTGTAACCCAATACTATGAAATATAATGGAATACTACCAATAAATCAGTCATTTTAAACAAGTCTCAGCTACAGCATGAGCAACAGCTTTGATCCAATATCACATTTCATCATGTGGTATTAAGTACAGCGTAATCAAAATGTAAATATTTATAAAAGAATGCAAGGACTACAGTGCTTTTGCTTCTACTTCACTTTTCTAGGTCCTCTCATTTTAATTAGTAAATGTTTTGGAAATCTCTACAAACACTTTATCAAGGTACTTATACAAATGAAGTGGCTGCACAGAACACTTCCCAATACAAGATTAAAAATATGTATTTCTCTGCTTCAAAGACTCACTGTCTGCTGTGTTAAGAGAAAGACAGAATGTTTATGTCTGCTCCCCTAAATACACATATATCCCCAGGTCAATTTCTATAGAAATGCTCAGTGCTTAAAACTGAAGGATTATATAACACTGCCTTACTGCCCATTTTCACTCAAAACTATGACTCTTAGTACCACGTATCACCATGTATAGCAAAAATGTGGTATTAAGAATCAGTGACAAAACTTTACAGATTTCCCAATTAAATCTAGAGGTGTCACTGTCGACATATGATACAAACGTTAATGAAGAGGGATGAATGAAATGGCCTTAAGTGATTTCAAACTGAGCATAATTTCAAGCATACAAAACTCTCTTCAGGCACTAAAGAGACTTTATCTGCAGTTGGGTGTAGATTTCTATCACTCATAGCCAAGAAAGAGTAATTAAAACAGAAATGAGACACTGGCATCTACAGGGGAATCAAGAGTGTCTATGGCAGCTTAAACCAGCTTGGACTGTTTATCACAGCAAAACAGCCTGAAGGGATAAGGCTGGGCTCTCTGTAAATATCAGAACACTAAATGCCAAAAGATAAGTAGAGTTTTTTACATTAAAGGATAATTTAGACCCCCAAGAATAAATGGATACTGAACAGGAAGAAGTTATGTCAGAAATTGGAAGGTTGCCTACTACAGCCAGAATGTTCTCAAAGATGCTTCCAGTAGCAGCAAAAGGAGCAAAAAATCCTTAAGTAACTTCTCAAAAGGATGTGAATGGACTCATATGACATACTTCGATAGCAGATGACTAAACCTGATGATCCAATCAGTCTTTCTAATCAAAAATCAGTCATGTGCTTAAATGGTTTCTTAAAAACCATCTAGGACTTGAGGCCAGACCTTTGGGTGAACGCACATGAGCACATGGCTCAATTAACATCAAAGGTATGCTGAGTCATTCCAGTTCAGGGTCTAGCACGTAGTTTTCAATTATTTAAGACTCATGTATACTAATTATGAAACAGGAGCTGGGAGCACCTGTTGATAGTGTAGATGACAATTTTTTGATACAGGTGACTGACAAGCTAAGTAGGTGCTCTGTTGGATCTGTTTCTATGAACAATCAAGAACCAGTTGGGGTTCTGAAAGTTGAGGAGAATTTTAGCTGTAATGACCATTAACATTGTGGAGTTTAAAATTCTGAGACAAGTGAGAAAGATAAATCATAAAAATTACAATCCTGGCTTTCAAGAAAGCAGATCTTGCCTTGTTCAGGGATCTGCTCGGCACAACCCATTGGATACTACCATGAAGGACAATGGGGGCCAGAAGAGCTGGCTGATTTTCAAGAACAACCTTCTCAAAGCACAACAATGGTCCTTTCTGACACTCAGAAAAACAAGCAAATATGGCAGAAGACCATAGAAGATGGACACAGAAACAGACTGCTTGGAAAAAGGAAGATATTGCCTGAGCGTGTAGGGATGAAGACACAAGAACCAAAGCTCAGCTGAAGCCAAAACTAGCTAGAGATGTGAAAAGCAAAAATGAGGAAGGCTTCAATACAAGTAGTGAAAAAAAAAAAAAAGACTAAAGAAGAGCTGAGACCATTGCTTAACAGGGCAGGGGACCTAGTGATAAAGGAAATGGAAAACTCAGAGGTATTAAATGCCTTTGTGCCTCTGTTTTTATTGGTAAGGTTTTTTTCTTAGTCCCAGCTCCTTCATCTAATAGCAGAGTCTGTGGGAGTGAAGCATTACCCACAACAAATACCCAAAATCAAATCAGGAACCACTAAAGCTAATTGGATATATACAAGTCCATAGGCCCAGATAGGCTGCATCTGAGCTGGCTGATTTCATTGCAAGACTTCTCTCTACTATCTTCAAAAGATCATGGAAACTGTGGGAGGTCCCCAATGACTGGAAGAAGGCCATCTTCAAGGAGAGCAATGAGGATCCAGACCACTACAGGCCACTCAGCCTTGCCTCTGGTCCCAGGAGGGTTATGGAGTAAGTCCTCCAGGATGTCATTTCTGAGCACATAAAGGACAAAAAGGTGACTGAAAACACCCAGCGTGGATTCATCAAGGACAAACTGGGTCTAACCAACCCAAATGCCTTTAGCGACAACATGATTGGCTTAGTGGACAAAGGGAGAGCAAAATATGTTTACTTTGATTTTAGCAAAGCCTTCAACAGTGTCCTGTAATATCACTATAGCAAAATTGGTGAGACACAGGCTAAATAAGTGGATAAAGTGGATGGAAAATCAGTGGGACTCTCAAACACGCTGGATTATGATCAGTAAGACTAAGTCCAACTGGCAGCCAGTTACTACAGGTAACCCCCAAGTACCAAAAGTGGGTCTCTACCCACTCTTTAACATTGTTTAATACTCTTTAACATTGTTTAATACTCTTTAACACCCTTATTAACAAGGAGCACAATGGGACAGAGTGCACACTCTGCAGCTTCACACATGGTAACACATGGGGAAGTATGCAATATGCTGGAGGGCAAGACTCATTTTCAGAGGGACCTCAGCTGGCTAGAGAAAAGAGACGTCTGAAACCTCTTAAAATTGAACAAAGACAAATGCAAAGTCCTGCACACAGGACAGGATAACCACCATGCCGCAGTACAATCTACGACGGCTAAGAAGCAGCTTTGCTGTAAATTACATGGGAGACCTCACAGAAAACAAAATGAACATGAGTTAAGAGTGTGCCCTTCCAGCAAAGAAGGCCAATTGCATATCGAGTTGGATTAGCAATGGCGTAGCCTGTAAATCAGTGATTACTCGCCTTTATTAAGCACCTGTGAGCACATGAAAGTCCCCATCATGTGGGCTTTAGCATCCCAGAATGGTTGAGGTTGGACAGGACCTCTGGAGGTCATCAAGCAGGGTCACCTAGAGCAGGCTGCCCAGGACCACGTCCAGATGGCTTTTGAATATCTCCAAGCATGGAGACTCCCTGGGCCACCTGTGCCAGTTCTCAATCAGCCCCATAGTGAAAAAGTGTTTCCTGATGTTCAGACAAGGCCTCCTGTGTTTCAGTTTGTACTCACTGCCTCTGGTCCTGTCACTGGGCACCACTGAAAAGAGTCTGGCTCTGTCCTCTTTGCACCCTACCCTAAGGTATATACATTGATGAGATCCTCCTGAGCCTTCTCTTCTCTATGCTAAACTGTTCCAGCTCTCTCAGCCTCTCCTCACATGACACATGCTCCAGTCCCTTAATCATCTTAGCGGCCCTGGGGTCTTAGGTTTTGGATGCCCCAATACAACAACAGCATTGACATACTGAAGCAGGTCCAGCGGAGGGCCACAGATGATGGTGAGGCTGAAGCATGTCAGTGTATGAGGAGTGACTAAAAGAAAGATTTTTTTAGCCATAAGACAGCTTTGCTGCCTTCAGCTACCTAACGGGAGGTACTGTGATGACAACTCCATCCTCAGAGAGTTGACAGAGCCCTGAGCAACCAGATCTAGTTGCGAGGCTGGACTAAATGACACTGAGTGATCCCTTCTAACCTGATATAGGTCAACCGCATCAAACTGGGAGTATTTTTTATTTTTCTGCATATCTATCAGAAAATATTTTACCATTTTACCAGTCCTGGTCCAAGCGCTATTTTGTTTAAGGGTTTTTCTGCTACAGACTCTCCAAATTCCAGAATGATAGGAATAGAAAAGACCATCTATCACACTGAAAACATGGCAAGAGAGTATTACCCATTATGAAAGAGATTGCCATAAGTACACATATCCTTTTATGGAAAAAGAGAAGAAGAAAACATCTGCAAGAACACTTGCCTGATTTGTTACCCCATTATGGAAAAACTGGTCTAACAATACTGCAAAGATTCAATATATAAACAGATATCATGCAAAAGAATTGCAGACACTGAAACAGCTAATTGGCCCTGCATAAGCTACATAAGCATTTGTTTTACATAAATTACACCACTCTTATCCTGCCACAAGTAGGGTTCTCTCCTTTCTTGCTGTCACCAATGCTGAACTACACCAAAAGTATGTACTTCCATTAAAAGAGTTTCTCCCTCAGGAAAGAAGTCTTGGATAAAGCAAAATGTATCATCTAAAGAATCGGTTAGACTTCTGCAAGTATGATTCAAGCAACCTAGGTGACAAAAGCTAATTTGTAAGTGATCCATACTGGCAGAGATCACTACACAGAAGAACGTGCATACCCAACTCTTCATTTATTGTTATGAAATACTAATATTACAGCAACAACAGCCATTATTTGATTTTCATTTAATTGTATAGATTGAGCTAGCTGATTTTCACTTGCAGACAGAACACGGGAATACATTGTTACCTGTGGATACAGCTACAATTTGTTTCCCACACAGTGAAACCCAAAAACCAGATTTGAAATCACTTAGGCAGTAAACTAATATGCACAAAGGAATCAATAGCTATAATCAACATGAAGTCCTGAAACTGCCTGCCCAGAGGAAGTCCAAGAGGCACAACCTACACTATGTGAAATTCAGTGGGTTTTGACTGTTTGACAGAGAATGCACACAATGGTAAAAGCATGTCTAGACTAGCATCATATGTCAAAAAACCACAAATACTTTACTCAGATGTTTAATTCTGAAAAGATTTAAAGATACGTGCGATCAGCAGAGCCTTGTAGGCCACAGACCTCTATGGATGATGGGACCAGCCAACTCCCAAACATCTGGTAGCTTTCGTCCCATGGAGCAGAACAGGCATGTAATATTAACTGCTAGCCTGGGAGTCATGCTTCATTTCTGAAGAACTGGATGTGGCAAGCAACATTTCATTACAAATGAACACAAACCATTGTATCAGGAAAAAGTTTTATTTAAAATGTTAATTACTACAGTAAGTGCAACCAACATAAATTATACAACATAGGTGAACTGTTTGTGCAATTCCAATGGGAAAAAAAAAAATCAGCATGTTTGGCACTAGAATTCTCATATTTTCCTACCCTAGGATATTTGTCACTGACATATAGAATAGCACCGAAACTGGTGACCACTTAAAAGATGCTTTAACCCATGAGCTGCAGAAGCTGCTAACAAAGACACCGACGGTGTATGAAATGTTTTGTTACTATTGTGCAGTGCTCCACAATATTTTTCTCTCTTCAAAAAGCGAAGATATTTACAAAACTATAAATTCATACAGTGACACTTTATCAGCTAGAAAACAGGAATGGTGTAGTAGCTTTCTGTTTTTCTTTATGCTTACTTGCAGGGAACTTAGCGTGACTCATGGAGTAATGATGTATACCACAACTTCCAATGGCACTGTAAGTCAAATAACTGCAAATTAAGTTTTTATATTGTAACCAACTAAACACATTGATATATCAATTACAGAAGCATTTTGTCCTGTTTTACATGGGAATTCTGACATTAAAGTTGAATAGTTTGAAGTTTCTATCAGACCAGCTGGCTCACTGAGAAACAGTTTGAAGTTAACATTTCTAGAAACATTTTGTACAAATTCAGATGAAAACACTCGTGATGTGCAGTGGACAGAAGAATTGTATAGACCAATGAAAAATTCCTCTTTTGATATAAAGCTCCAGTTCCACATAACTAGTTGCCATTCCTGGTAACTACATAAAGCTATGAAATATCAACCCTTAAACTTACCAGTTCAGCACCAGTTCTCTTATTCTGGAATCAATAAAGAGTAATTTTGTTTAATGGAAGTTTCTCATGGGGATATTGCTACAGTCCCAGTATACACTGGGATAGGCTACACAGAGCATGCTGCTTCTTTCACTCCAGTTTGTATTCTGCCTACAAATATGTGTTCACCACTTTCAACCATCAGTCCTCTGACCAGTGCCTACATAACACCTCTTGAAAAAACAACCAAAAAGAAATTCATAGAGGTATTTGGTCTTAGGTATAACAAACATATGGATACTATTTAGCCATGAAACAATATCTTATTTAAGGTCAGTTCTCTCATAATCATCATAGGAATAGACACATATCTATGGAAAGATGGTATTTCTGGTTTTGTTGTCTGTTCTTGGCCCTTAAAAGTCCTCGTACTTCAAATCTTAACCATGAAGGTGTATTTTAAGATAACCTTTAAAACTTTTAAGAATAGACTGCTTTTTCATTCCCACTGCCCTGTTTTTCATAGTCAGATTTATGCTTTTTCGGTCTGGGGTAAAAAAGATTACTATTTCTCAATCATTAAAAATTTCATTGTGTGCTTGGATAACAAGAACTACTGCAGCTGGAAAGTTCCTATTCCAAAGTGGTAAAGCAAATGTGACATCTTTTATCTGAACAGATGGGTTCCTAATGTATTTTGAATAATAACTTCCTATTTGAACTTAAAAAAAAAAATCTGCAAAAAACCCATTGTATTTGTTTATTTTGTTTCTGGTATAAAATATTTCCAGTCTGAGAACAAGCGTGTGATGAATTCTCTTCTTAAGAATCACTAGTAAAATTTTTTTTATTAAATTCCTGTCACTTATAATTCCCCTAACCCAGTGAAAATAATAATGTTGGCTAAGTGCCAGAAAGCATAAATCACAAGCAATACATAAGATACAATTTGACTTAAATCTTTAGTATTTGCAATGATGCATGACTAGAAAAAGATCTAGGGTGCTTCTACAGGAAGGACAGTTCATAAATTGCCCTTATAAGCTTGAGCATATTTCAAAAGGAAAACCCAAAGGGTCAGAAAATAAGCACACCATTATACAGAACTGTTTTCTAAAATGTCAGTATTTAAAGTACACTACAGTGAAGCAAATCTGTCAGAGGCAAAAGTCACTAGTCAATTAGGCTTTGCTCAGAATTGAAGAAAACTTTGAGAGCCAGGATATCTTCCCTTGCACTGTAGTGGCCTCACTGTAGAGAATGAGGAAAGAAACATACAGTCTTTGTAAGATGAAAAGAAATCCCTCTACTTTGTCCTGAATATTAGACATGATGTGATAGATACTGAATAGAAAAAGCTAGCAAATGAAAACATATTCAATAAGGAAGAGACTGAGCTAAAAGGTCTTGATTCTTAACCCATGGACATTCAAATCATGAATGAATGCTGGATGGGCTTCTTTTATAACCTGGGAAAAGAAGAAAAAAGGCTACTAAAAAATTCCTCCTGTGAAACTTACTCAGATTTATTTCAGGAAAAAAATACCTTACTAATCAAGCATGTACTGCTTGAAATAAAAAAAATAATAATCAAACCAGAAACTTTCCACTTCACTCGAGAAGCAGACAAACTTCTGACCACCCTCAGAAAACAATGAAGTGACAATTTAGGACACAATTTTAAATCAAGTTAATCTTAAGAACATGCTTGTTTGATGACAAGATAGTGCATGTCTGCAGAAGTCAGCAAGTTCTGGAATTTGACAGCTCTGATTTCCACCATTTTTGCTTCCAAACTTGACACAATATACTATGGTGCGTTCCCCTGTAAGAAGATTTGTGGGTATAAGTACTTAAGCTTATTAAGACTACCTACGCAACTGCTATTTCTCACAAAAAAAAAAAAAATCTCTAGCTTTAAATGTCATGATCCCCTTTAACCAGCTCACCTTGCTATAACCATATTCCAGCACATTATTGTTCACACTGGGTTTTCCCTATGAGCAAGTTACAATTCAGAGCTGCTAAATTAATTTTAGAAGATATTCGCAAAATTCATCCAGGTTATCTAAAATATTACTCTCCTGCCTTAAATATGACTTCCCACACCAGCACAATGCACCTACCACTACAAAAAGATTCTTCTTCATAAGGCCCAGCCTCAGCTAACTACAGGAGCTAAGAATCAAGATGCTCATAGTGATGTTCCTTTGACCAAGCCAAGCCTTATCCCTTATCCTCAAGGTTTCTTCAGACTGCCAGTGTGCTTTTGAAGCAGATCTGTTGATCCCCTCCACATAGAACACTGTGCTTCATGCTCCAGAGCAGGCTTGGAGCACACTTCATAGTCTTCAACCTCTAAATAGCAGGACCAGATCAGAGTTGCTCAAAGTAACACCTCTCCATGAAAGCGACAACGGTGACTCAGCACAAACTACCATACCAGGCTACCTGCTCATGTTGACGTGGCCACTAAAAACAAAGCTTCCCTGAAAGCTATCTAAATTCTGCCTTCTGGTGAGAAAAAGGAGCATGGCTTGTACACTGCTTTAACCCAGAAGTGAATGCAAAGTATGTGCAGCTGGATGCAACTTCATGTGATAACTCAGTTTCTAATGTATTTATTAAATGTGCAACACTGTATTTTGAGCATTATCTTCTTTCTTTAATCATCCTTGACAGCCTTATATACCCTTCACATCTAGGCATTTCCTCCTACCCATTGATACTTATTCACCCCATTGGCGACATCTTAGTAAAACAAAAAATGCCAACAGGAAAGAAAGGCAAGTCATTGAATGGATGGGTACGCAGCCTATTTTGTTTGTAGTATGCCTTCCCACACCTTTCTTTCACTCTGAATTTGTATGCTGTTGAGAGAGAAAATACTTTAAAATGGGAATTAGTTTTTAAAAGCATCTTAATCACACTGGTGAGTGCCTCGTGGAGCTGAAGCTATATTCAACTGCATCTTCACTGGCAGCTTTGTCAGGAAGCTACCAGGCAGGATAATGCAGAGAAAGAATGAAAATGTATTCTTTGATGTACTATAGGTGGCTTAGTCCTCCGATCGCCGTTTGCTTAAAACAAAACAAAGTCCTTAATCTGTGGTAAACCGTAACTATTGCTTTTGGCAGGTTTCTAAATGCAAGCAAAAAAAAAAAAAAGGGGGGGGGGCGCGGAGGGCGGACGACGGCTAGTTTACTTGTGTTCCCTTCCCCCTCCCCGATGCGCAGCTCTATCTGCAGCCCATGTGGCTGGGAAGCAGCTACAGCCGGTTCCAATTCCTACTTTCCCACTTTGCGCCCCTGCTCGCTGCCGGGGCTGAGCCGAGCCAGGACCGGCCGCGGGCTTCCTCCTCCCCCCCTCCCCGCCCCCCCGCCGCGCCGTCCTCCCTCTCCCCCGCTCCATCCGATCCTCCGGTCCCCCAGGGCACAGTGTGGGAAGTACGAATTTCCGCTGAGTTTTCTCGGCAAGTTTCGGAGCTCGTCTTTCTCCCGCTCCCCGCTCCGCCCGCCGCCCCCCCTCCCTCCCTCCCTCCCCCCCGCTCCGCCCGCCCCCTCCGTCCCCGGGAGAGCCGGCAGAGCCGCGGCCAGCCGCGCCGCGCCGCTCCGCAGCTCGCCGGCCGCACGCATCCCCGCCCACCCCCCGCGGCAGCACCGGCCCCGGCCCCGCCAAACCGCAGCCTGCGGGCCGCGAGGGGCGACGGAGCCCGGCCGGCGGCGGCCGCCTGCAGCCCTCCCGGCCGGCCCGGGCGAGCCCATGGTACCGGGCACCGCGACCTGCAGCCGCCGCGCCTGCCTGCCGGGCGCGGAGCTCAGCCCGGCGCGGAGCAGAGGAGGGGCCGATTAGCAGCCGCGGAGGAGGCGGAGGGGGGATGCCGGAGAGACACAAAGCCGGCGGGGGAAGCAGCCCACGGCTCGTCCCGCGATGGGGGCGCCGCGCCGGGTCCGCCTGATGGGGTTGCCGCGGGTACTCTGGGGCTCCGTCCCCCTCTTCCTCCTGCTGCTGCCCGCGGCCGAGCCCATCTGCCCCGAGCCATGCGACTGCCAGCAGCACCAGCACCTCCTCTGCACCAACCGGGGCCTGCGCTCGGTGCCCAAGGCTGCCGAGCCCCAGGATATCCTCACCTACAGCCTCGGAGGCAACTTCATCGCCAACATCTCCGCCTTTGACTTCCACCGCCTGGCAGGGCTCCAGCGCCTGGACCTACAGTACAACCGCATCCGCTCGCTGCACCCCAAGGCCTTTGAGCGCCTGGGTCGGCTGGAGGAGCTCTACCTGGGCAACAACCTGCTGCCAGCGCTGGCCCCCGGCACCCTCAGCGCCCTGGCCAAGCTGCGCATCCTCTACGTGAACGCCAACGAGATCGGCCGCCTCAGTGCTGCCTCCTTCTCTGGCCTCGGCAGCCTTGTCAAGCTGCGCCTGGATGGCAACGAGCTGGGCTCGTTGGGTGACTCCACTTTCTCAGGGCTGCCGAACTTACTCTACCTGCATCTGGAGTCCAACCGCATCCGCTGGCTGAGCCGTGGTGCCTTCACTGGCCTGGCTAAGCTGCGCTTCCTCGACCTCTCGGGGAACCAGCAGAGCTCCCTTCGCCACCCGGACATCTTTGGGCCACTACGCTCCCTCCACACCCTGCTGCTGGCCAGCAACAGCCTGCAGCAGCTGACGGGGGGGCTCTTCCAGCACCTGCCCGGCTTGGCGAAGCTCTCGCTCAGTGGAAACCGCCTGGCCCACCTGGCCCCGGATGCCTTCACGGGGCTGGCTTCGCTGAAGGAGCTGCGCCTGGAGGGAAACCTGCTGAGCCACCTGCCCGCTGCCCTGCTGGAGCCGCTGAGCAGCCTGGAGGCGCTGGATCTGAGCCGCAACGCGCTGACCGCCCTGCACCCTGCCACCTTTGGCCACCTGGGCCGCTTGCGGGAGCTCAGCCTGCGGGACAACGCGCTGGCCACTCTTCCCGGCGAGCTCTTTGCCTCCAGCCCGGCCCTCTACCGCCTGGAGCTGGAGGGAAACGCCTGGAGCTGCGACTGCCGCCTCCGCGGCCTCAAGCGCTGGCTGGGGGCCTGGCACTCCCAGGGCCGCCTGCTCACCGTCTTCGTGCAGTGCCGCCTGCCGCCCGCCCTGGCCGGCAAGTACCTCGACTACCTGCAGGACGCCCAGCTGCCACCGCCGCAAGACGGCGGCCTCTGCCACGAAGGCGCCGCTCCCTCCTCCGCGTCCCCGCCGCCGGCGGCCGAGGAGCAGCGCCCGGCCGCCGAGGGCCTCGGCAGCAACAGCAGCGGCGGCGGCGCGGGGCTGCCCCGCGGGGCCCCGGGGCCGCCGCCCTCCGCCTCCACCGCCCGCCTGCTGGGGGCGCCCGAGGGGGCGGCGGCGGCTCCGAGGGCGGCGGCGGAGGCGGCGGGCAGCCCCACGCCGCCGCTGCTCGCCCGCCCGGCGGCCTCCGGGCCGGCGCTGCCCAGCGCGGCGTGGCCCCGGCGGGCCGGCAAGCCCCGCTCGGTGCCGGCCGCCGGGGCCCCGCCGCTGGTGTCCGACCCGTGCGACTTCAACAAGCTGTTCCTCTGCAACCTGTCGGTGGAGGCGGTGGGCTCCAGCTCGGTGACGGTGCGCTGGGCCGTGCGGCCGCACCGCAGCCCCCGCCTGCTGGGGCCGGCGCGGTTCCGCCTCCTCTTCGACCGCTTCGGCGCCGCCGTCAAGTTCCAGCGCTTCGTCTACCTGCCGGAGCGCGGGGAGCCGGCCGCCACACTGCGGGAGCTCCGCCCGGACACCCCCTACCTCGTATGCGTCGAGGGCGTCCTCGGCGGCCGCGTGTGCCCGGTGGCGCCGCGGGACCACTGCGCCGGGCTGGTCACCCTGCCCGAGGGCGGCGCGGCGGCGGGCGGGCCCCGCGGCCCCGACCAGCAGCTCCTCACGCTGGTGCTGCTGGCGGTGAACGCCCTGCTGCTCTTCGCGGCGCTGGCCGCCTGGGCCTCCCGCCTGCTGCGGAAGAAGGTGCTGGGGCGGCGGCGGCGGAAGGCGGCCCCCGTCCACGTCCGGCAGCTCTACTCCACCCGCCGGCCCCTCCGCTCCATGGGCACCGGCGTCTCCGCCGACTTCTCGGGCTTCCAGTCGCACCGGCCGCCCCGCGGCGCCGCCTGCGCCCTCAGCGAGGCCGACCTCATCGAGTTCCCCTGCGAGCGCTTCATGGACAGCGGCGGCGGCGGCGCCCGCCACGGCGACGACCACCTGCTGCAGCGGTTCGCCGACTGAGCCCGCCGAACTACAGCTCCCGGCAGGCCCCGCGGGGCGGCGGCGGGGAGCTGTGGTCAGCGCGGCGGGGCGGGGCGGCCGGCGGGCTGTGAGGGGATGGCGGCCGCCGAGGGCGAGAGCTGCGGCGCAGTCGCTGTCTTCAGCCGCCCCTGTCGCAGGCCGGGGTCGTCTGTGCTAGGAGGTGACTCTTCTCCGAAGTCATCACTGACCCGAGCAGAAGCCCGGACTGTGGCGGTAACCGTCTCTTGCCGTGAGGAGAGCAAAACGGCGGGAGCTACGGTGAGCAGCAGCTGGTGCCTCCCTTGGGTGAAGTCGGAGCCGTAAATTCAAGTGTGGCATTTTACAGGTGGTTTTCTCGGGCTGCAGTTGGGAACAACAGTTAGAGTGAGCGGCCCGGCCCTGCGTGAGGACGCTTTGAACAGACCTTTCCGAGGCACCAGCCCTTCCTAATCACAAATTTGAGGGTCATCTTTTAATGTTGCCGTTGAAGTGCGTGCAACCTGCGAGTCGTCTGGAGGGCTGGAAATGCATGTCTTGCGCCGGACAGTTTGAAGGCTGTGCCATGTTAAGTCAAACCTAACGTGAGGCGATTCAATGTGCGCGAGTGTGTTTTCATACTTTTTTGTAAACGGGAAACGATAATGCAGCTGGTTAGTTTTACAGGAATATATTGCTGACACCACTAGGAAAAACTAACAGAGTTCTGTAATATGTTTACAAATGAGCTATTTTTAAATTGTTTTTGAATAAATACTGCTCGGTACTTGTACACAGTAATGTGTGCTGTAGTTGTCTGGGTCCGTGATGGTCAGCAGATCACTGACCCTCGCGTAATCTATCTTCATTTCTAAATGGGTGGATGCAGAGGTGAACTGTTGATGGATAAATAATATTGGTGCCTTCAGAAACAATAATAGGTGAGAATATTTCAGGAATGTGAAACAGCCTTTATCCTAACAGGCAATTCTCTCTTAGCCTTAGCCTACTAAAGTTAGAAGCTTTATGTACCTCACTGTGAAATAAAACATTTTTGTATATTAATCTAGATTCTGTGTTTTGTGTAGCTGAGCGAGTAGTGCTGAAGTTAAACCCTTATGCAGTAGTACATGATGTTTGAGTTGTTTTTGTTTCAGTTTGTTGTGTGGTGTTTTTTTTTTTTTAATTCTGCTTTTGGTTTTAGAGCAATGCTAATCATTTTATGATCAGTTGCTCTCTATTTTCTCAGACTTCTACTTTCCTAAATATTTACAGAATGTGGTTCTGTTACTATGAAATATGGTGGTTTAGTTTACATTAATAATTCTCTCTGTGTGGTCTAGAAATGAGCTAATTAAAAAGGTCCTAAGTGGGGTTACACTTTAAATGCAAATGTTTTAGATGGAGTTTGGTAAATTGTTGGGACCATTGATACTACTTCTGCTCCTTTGAATTTAATGTGCAACCTCAGATGGACTCTTGTGGAACTGAATGGCTTGAAGGAAGTGTTAGTGGACTACGGAGACATTTGTCTCAGTATCATGCATTCGTTGCTGACCCGAGGTTTTTGTGACTACGAGTTGTTTATTACCATAGTTGCAAGTACATGATTTGGGGTTTGTTTTGTTTTTTTTTTTCTTTTTTTCAGATGAACGAGTGTTTACAAAAGACACCATAGTAACTGGTACCTTCAATTGGAGTCCAGTGACTGAACGGAGAGAAAAGACCTTATGTTCTGAGGGGATTTTGTTCAGTCTTTAAATTCAAATGGGAGGAAGTGAGAGAGTGTAGAGATTGTTTGCCTTAATCTTTGCCTTTTAAATGGAGGAAAAAAAAAATAAAAGTCTTGATTCTTGAGTCAGTAGCAAAAAGTCCTTTGGGATTTAATTTTGACAGGCGGTAGTTTTCATGAATATCAGGGGCCAAACTCGATTGTCAGTGTATAGATTAAAATTCATAACTCATAGACACAATGCTGAGTGGAATTAAAACTGAAGGAATCCAGGATCAGGTTTTATTTTTTGTTAAGATTCTTAAATTTCTGTTCTTTTGGACACCTGGGTGCTTTTGGCCATTTATGACTGACTGTGGAATACACCACTGTTTGTATTTAGAGATGCAGTGGGGAATATTGAGTAAAGCTGTGTATCACACTAATGTTAGCTCTATCACTGGATATTCTTCCAATGGGAGATGCATAGATGCTGTACATGGTTATAATCAATTATGTCAATAAATCCATTTGCTGAAAGAAAATTGGTGTCTTAGATTGTATCTCATAACGCATCACTCTTCAATCATAAACTGCCTGTAACTTCTTCATATTACTAGCACTGCTGTTTCTTAGGACTGCAAAGAGTGCCTCGTTCATTCTCTCATGTCTTTTCACCACACATTATGTTTCCCATCTTGATTGTAATATGTTTGGACAGGGTACCCACTAAAATAATTGAAGTGGTCAGTTCTGAAACAGGTAGACCACTGTCCCAAGATAGACCAATAAGGTGCCATTGCATCAGTGACCTAATAATCCTTTGTAAGATAAATAAGAAATGATGATAGGGATAATACCAATATTTTATGCTCATTGGAAGTTACAGTTCTGAGGGTTTTTCAGTATTATCAGGCTAATGATATCAACATGTCATGTTGAGCATATGTGTTGTTCTAATTAAGAATTCACTGCTTCTTTTTGAATTTATACAAACGTCTGGAGAACAGCTAGAATGAAATGGAAATGGCTCTTTGTTGCAGCCTAGGAGAAGTGGATACATAGATCTACACAACAACCAAAAAAATGATGGGTAACAGAATGAAGTTGGTGACTTCTTAAGAGTCACAAGTTCTGTAACTCTAGGAATACTTAAGCTTTGTCTGCAGATGTTACTTGCAGCTTTTTTGCAGGGGGGAAGTTGTACTAGCAGGTGGTCGAGGAAAGAAATGTCAGCGACGTTCAATGACTGAACGATGTAAATATTACATGGCTCTGTTTTTACTGGTAGTAAAGTATATATATCTGGGTCTTTTTAAAAGCAAGCTCCTTTCTAATGAATGACTGTAAAAACAGTCCTTTCTAAATGGATGAATCTGCCATCAATTTGTGCTCAAAATGTTTGTCCTCTAGCAGAAACAGAGCTTTACTGCCCTGTCCTCTCCTGGAATCCATGCAGCTTGGGGAACAGTGAACTGAGTGCTGTTCTCCTGTTAAGCGATTACCAAGCATGTTATCTATCAAAGATTGAAAATCACCAAAATACTGTCCTATCAAATTAAGTAGGCTGCTGCTGGGGGGGTCTGCAAAAGGTACTGGGGCTTCCCTCGTGGCAGCACTGCTTGGTTTAGCAGCCTCTGCCCACCTCCTGCTCCCCCCTCCAATCCCTGACCCTTCACTGCGGTCAGCTGGCATGGTTGGTTGTGCAGCTGGAACTGCAAAATTGATCCTCCTGGAAAATATCCTTTCCTAGTACCTCCTCTCCCCTATTTTTCAGCCAGCTCAGTTTCTTCGATTCTGTTTGACTCGCATAAGTATTGGAGGTAGCAAAGTGTGGGGGTGCAGTGCAGAGACAGGAAAAAAACTGACAAAGATGGGAAACTGCTTAAACAATCTCAGGTAGTCTTGACACTCAGTTTGTCCACAGTCTAAGAAAATCTAGACTATACACATTAGATAAAAACCCTATGTAGAGGATATACCTTTCCTGGAAAATAATTAATGATTGGCAAAACTGAAAATGCTTAATACTTCTCTTGTGAGATCCTAGAAACATTGGTCTTATAGCACAGGGCTAGAGAGAAGTAATCTGAAGAGAACAGGGCTATAATGGTGTTGGCAAAATCTACATGTGCATGAAAAACCCCTGTTGAAAAGCACTGCTTGACTATCAGAGCACATGTTAACACAGTTGGGTTTATAAAAATATTGATTTCTTTATGCAGTGCTATCTTCAGTTTTCACAATGCGCTGCAAATGCCACATTTTAAAATGCCATCATCATTTGAGCCATGTTATTACCCTTACAAGAAAGGACCTGGTAAATTATATGTGTCTCTTGTGCCTTTTCCTTTTGGCTCTTTCCTGGGAGAAATTTGGAAAATGAGGAAGTGGGAGGAAAAAAAGCATCTACTTCTGTTCCATCAGGATATTTATTTAACTAGGAAACTTATATTTAGATTGTAGGGGATAAGTCCACAAGAAATCATTTGTTTTCATCACAGCATATGTATTTACAGAAAACTCCTTCAGTGAGCAAGAGAAATACTGCTTAATTTCCAAAAACCTGGCTGCTCACACTAATTCATGTTTCTCTGGCCACCAAGGGTGTGTGTATGTTGTGTGAGGTCCACAAGTGAAGCTTTGCTTTAAAACATTATTTTTAAAATTGAATCAGCCAAATTACACAGTGATGTACTTGATTTTTCATCCAGGCAACTCTTTTGAGATGAGTTGCTGTATAAATCTTAATCTATAATCTGATATTTGTTAAGTAGAAATGGGGAATAACTGTAAGGAAACCATGTGTGTGCTGGACGCTGGATTTGTTCTTTTTGCTCCATGCTAAATATAGCATAGTTTTGGCAGTCTGTCCAAATACTGCTGTTGTGTTTTTCTCCATAAAAAGTTGACTTTTCTCAAGACCATGCTTTAATTCCCATAGAAATTAAATTCCCATAGAAAAATGGTCAATTGTCTTTAAACACAAATATTTATCTCAATATCATTGTACATTAATTTGTTTATATAGATGCTCCTTGATATGTTTTTTTAAATAAATCTATATCTCATTTGTTTTTACAAACAAGGCCATAAGAATTAAAATTAATAATACAGTATGAACTAATAGCTGGAAGAAAACTGCCTAAAAATGTAATAGAGATATTTACTAAAAAGGAAGAATCTGACACTTTAAAAAGAATTTATGAGTATTTATAGTGTGATGTGTATCTCATTTGTTGTTGGATTTTTAAAGGTACATTTATTTTTAATTTGATGATCTATTCGTGATAATTTTATGTCGTAGAAATAAGCTATTTGTCCAGAGGTGGGGAGGTCCCCACATACATAAATCTTAAAAGTTATTGAGTGTTATAAAGAAAATCGGGGTACCATTAAAAGTGTTAATTCTTACTAAAGTATTACCTGTTTTTGCCTTGCAAAGCTGATTGGAAGCTGCTGCTAGCAGTGTAGCCCTTAGCTAATACATTGATTTCAGATAGACAGGTGTAATCCTATTCCTTACTTTACCGAAGTTTTTTTTAATGTTCAGACAAACATATTCTCAAATCGCATTAATATTTTTCCCGAAATATTTCAATTTTTTGTGTATTCAGTATTTCAAAATACTTTACTGCTCTTCAGAGATCCATCCATGTAGAACCTGTACCAAGAGAGAGTCTGAACAAACATTACAGCAATGTGTCAGTCGACATATGTATGCCACTTCGTAATGTAGCAAGTGCTCAGAGGTTGTTAAGTGAGGGGTTTATTTTTTATGATCTTGTGAGAATAAACAACAAAATGTTCACGCAGGACCACAGCTGTGCCTTCTAGCTATGGCAAATGTATTACTGTAATATAGCACCTTATGCGTCAGTCTGGTCCAATCTAGTTCATTTTGCCATGTGAGACTAGAAAAAATGCTTGATTATGACACCTGAATTTCAAGGAAATAGAGTAGATAAGCTTTTTGTGAAGTCCTTGGCAAAAATCCTGTTAGTCAGAATTTTTCTGGTTCATTTAACTTCTCATGTGTGCAATTTGGTTCTTTGGCATTAGTTTAGTATATGTTTGTTTAGTTGTAATATTTAGAAGTCATTTTAATATTTGAGGAAGGCCTCAATACATATAATAGATAAAAATCATACACAGAAAGACAGAGACAAATTTTCTCACTGAGAGACTGATTTATCTCATAAGGGACAAATATTTCAGGGATGTTGTCTTTAAAATAAACCTGAATGCCAGTTTAAAGTCAAGAAAGGAATTCTCTTTCCTTGGAACGTGAAGGTAGGAAGGTTGTAAGTAATTATGATTCCTTCATTTAATTCCTTGCCACTAAGAGTAAAGATTGACATTATGTTAACAAATTGTATTACATGGGGATATGCATGTATCCTATCTGGATCTAGAAAAGTTCACTGAAATGATGTCTGTGCTGTCACTTTTAAACTAAGGGATTCACTGTTACACTGCTGTAGTTCATCCTGACCGTGAGAAAGACCTCTTTTGATATGTCCAAATGCATGTTTTAGTACAGTCTTTAACTTCATCTGTCATTGTACCACTGACATATCTATCACCGTACCACTGATATTCTTTATCCTCCCGTCTTGCTGAATATTTAAATATTGAAGTTAAAATTCAGTTTAAATTCTGAAGTTACTTAGCCCTGTAGCAGCCCCTATCTGACTACTGTAAAACAATTTGAAATAGGGAGAATACTCAGTGGTGATACCTATCAGATGAAAGGTCAGAAATCATTTTACTCTAGAGGAACACACTCAGGAAAAGCATGCTTTCAGAAAAAAAATATTTGTTTATAACTGAAGCATAACATTGTTTATTTGCCATTACTATCTCATGATCTAAATCTTGAACAAGTATCCTGCAAGACAAGGATCGTATGTTGGATTTATGAGGCAATTTGGAGTGTTGCTCAGTACATATAGCAGATGTTTTAGCATGTCATTTTTTTTTGCAGCAACAGCTTAATCCTTCTCCTGTTTTCACTCCATGAGAGTGAAAAGATTTCAAGACTCTTAATGTAGGTAACCATTGATAATAGATCTGTGGCAATGGCATTCATTGTATTGCAGAACTGTACTCTAAGATTCAGCGTTCATCTTAAAAAAGAAAAAAAAATGTAGTTCTCAGATATCATCAGCTTGGAGAGATAAACCTGAGTATTAACTGGCATGGAAATGTCTTCCTCAGCTGATAATTACCAAAGAAGGGGGAATCTTTAATGATCATTGTAGTAGGTTGTTAACTCTGAAACCTAAAGATGCCAAACCAAACACAAACTGTTTCACCGTTGATAACATTACCATAAGGACCCATTTAACTCATTTTCCCCCAAGCAAGACTTCTTCACTTCCTCTTGTTGCCTAAAAAGATCTATTTATTATTTAAAATATTTTGCCAAAACCTTCAGTTTTTCTTTCTCCAAGCAGTGCTCCTGCATTGTTATTGACAGTATAAAACTCTGCAACCTGTTGCAAATTTATAATGTAAGAGTGGCAGAAGTAACTCAGAGCTAACTGTACTCACTGAGTACAATATGAAAATGAATGAAGTAGTAAATGTGCCAACATATCTGGAACTGGCCAGTAGTTGCTGTAAGCCTGGTGCAGGTGCTGGCATCCTTGCTGTACAGTTCTGCTGTGCTGCTTGTGCCTTCCACCTGACTGCACTACCTTCTTCTAGCATCTTACTCATTGGCACAGGGTTTACTCCAACAGATTAGGGACATTCTGTTCAGCCCGATATCCACTCGGTTATTTGGGTTTTTTTATCTCATTTTAAAAATTCTATATAATGGGAGTTTGTTTGTGTTTGTTTTATCTGGTTTGAAATAAGAGATAACAGCCATTTAAAATAGAGTCTGCTCTTAGAAAGAGAAGGAAGCACTACATATATTTTAAATAAATCCTGCTTAAAGGGAAGTTATTTTATTCAGGAACAATTTATGATTGGAATGCTTCACTAGGATCCCACTGATACTATTCTGCTGGCACAAAGGAAAGTGCAGAGCCTTCTGGTTTTCCTGTCAGGATGTATCCCTAAGAACCTGAGACTGCAGAGGTCCATCAGGAACTAAAGACATCCCTTCCTTCTATTTCTGTGACTCAAATGGAAAAGAGATTCAGGGTCAGCATCTTTTTCATTGGAATGGCTAAGAACTTTATGTATTCTATAACATATATATTGACCTAAGCTGATTTTGTAACTGGAGAGTTATAAATAGGTTTCACACTAAAGACAGCATGAAAAAACTGTCATTTTTGGAGACAAAACCTCCTTACTTTTCCTCTGTAAAACTGAACTGAGGACAGACTGAAGTATCTGGCAGTTTGCTGAAGGTGTTAACAGCTCTTTGAGGTGTCTGTAATATGCAACTGGGTACACTTCATTTGGTTAAAATAGTCTCTCATATATTTTATTTAAAGGTATTTAGAATATGTCCCAGGTGGAAAATGCTAATGAATTCCAAACTGTTGGCTTTAATGATACAGACCTACTTAGATTTTGGACTAATTTGTTGTTTATATTTGCACTTGCAAGTGCACCTGAGGCGTTCCTAAACTTCACTCTGACAATATGATTTTATCCAACCTGCTAAAATCACTTACCATTCCAATTAGCACAACTGTACCTGGAAAACTGCTGCCATTCTCACAGCTTTTTACTTTTAGCCTTTTCACTTATACCGTGGTAGAAAATCATCTTAATTTACGAGCTCCCAGGCCTTGAGATACGCAATTGCTTATGAAACAGGAGAACTGACAGTTTTCCCAGCCTTCCAAACACAGCTAAACTCTAACAACCAAAACAGGTTTTTTGGTTGGGTTTTTTTTGGGTTTTGTTTTGTTTTGGTTTGTTTTTTTTCTGTGGTAATGTCCTGGTTTGAGTGAGTGGCGGGGTTTTTTTGTTAGCAGGGGATGGGGCTACAGTGGTGGCCCCCTGTGAGAAGCTTCTCGGTGCTCCCCCAACTCCAAGTCAGACCCACCTTTGCACTGAATGATGTATTTAAGAAGGAGAACCTGGGAGGAGTTGTGGGAGTTGTGAGGAGGAGTTGTGAGGAGGACATCTGTGCAAACACTGAGGTCAGTGGAAGAACAGACAAGAGGGGAGGTGTGCCAGAGCAGGGACTCCCCTGTCGTGGTATGGCAGGGCTACCCCCTTACCACCCGTGGGGATCCAGAGTGGAGCAGATACCAATGTGGGACACGTGGGGAGCCCCACACCGGGACAGGTGCTTGCACCCAAAGAAGGCCGGGACCCCATGGGAAGAAGCCCCCGCTGTTGTAGGTCAGCGCTGGGAGGACTGCAACACATGGGGGTGACCCACACGCCCGTGGGAGTGACCCATGTCGGAGCTGGTTTGTGGAGGTGACTGTGCTGGAACAGGGGAGGAATGCCAGAAGTTCCTTCCCACCCCGAGGTGGAAGAAGCAGCAGGACAAACTGCACCCCCCATTCCCTGCTCCCTGTGCCTCTGGGGACGAGGAAGTAGATGTATCAGGGGCAAAGCTGAGCCCAGGAAGAAGGGAGGGGTGGGGGAAGGTGTTTTCAAGATGTGGTAATGCTTCTCATGGTCCTACTCTGTCTGTCAAGTGGTAGTGTTGTTAGTGTCTGTATTTTTTTCTTCCCCTAATGAGTCTGGTTTTTGCCTGTGCCTTAAAGGATGATATCATCCCTCCCTGTCCTTACCTCAGTTTCCTGAGTCTTTTGCTTCCCTCCTTTTCCCAGCGCTGGGGGGCAAGGAGGGAGTGAGAAGTGTCTTTGCTTATTTTTCCCTTCTTGGCACTGGAGGGGAAGAGGGGAGTGAGTGACTGTGTGGCACTCAGTTGCCCTCTGAGCTCAAACCACGTCAGGTAAATAACTGATGGATTAGAGCTTTGCGAATACACTACAATGTCCAAAGTCTACCAGTAGTGACAGTAGTGGCAGGATCCCAATGTGTATGGACTGGAATAATTATTTAGTGGTTCATATTGGGCACTCTACAAAATTTGGGCATGTGCAAAACATCACTAGAACTGATTTTATACCTTTAGGACTTACTAGTTATTTTATTGTGGTTTTTATTTCCCCAAAATGTCCTTTGTCGTCCCTGTTCTATTTTCCTTGTCCATCTGGCTAGAGGCTTTTGGATTAATACAGAGTGACTGGAATATGTGTTTAAGGATACTGAGCATCCAATGTGTCTGAGAAGCTGCAGGTGCTTAGAAAATATGCCAAATACAGGCTTCTAGAGGCATTCAAGTTCAACATTGTGGTCATGACATGGATAGCTGTCCAAATTCATGTGTTATCATCCCTCTTTATCCTGTTATCATGGTTAGCTGCCTTTTGTTTCTCTTTGTGATATGTAATGAGATGTCTAAGTTTTGCCCCTCTTACACTGTGTTTTGACCTGCTCCTGACTACTGTAGCCACTCAGATTGCATTTCTCTCCAGAGCAGCCAGTACATGTATTGCACGTTATTTTTATGTAGTATCAATGAAGTACAAGAGAAGAAGGATTATGGATTTAGAAAATGTGTTTCTTGCCTAAAGCTTTACCATTCAGCTGATGATAATCCAGGCAGACAGCCCCAGTGATCTATAATTTGGTCTGATTCTTCAGAAGGACTGCTGCCTCTCTCCTGAGAGGGGAAAAGCTGTCAGACTTCTCCCGTTCAGCATTTGTGATCTTTCCGGTTTGGTTGAAACTAGTTTCCTAAGTTTCTTTACAGAAGGAGGTAAAATCCTGACATACAGGCCAGTGGTAGAGCTTTTATCACCTGTGTATGTTTTCACATCAAAGACCTTGTGTAGCTGCCTATTTTTCAGACAGTGCCCTTTGGACCTAAAGTGGTTAGAACCAGACAGGAACAGTCAGAAACTGAATTTTTATTCATGAATCTGAATATTCAAAACAAGAGTAATTCATACATTATACAGACGAATTCTGAATCTGGCATAATTCTTCTCAAAGGCACTAATTTCATTTTAGGCAGCCTTCTCTTTCTGGTCCCCAAGGGAGCTGCCCTGCAGAGCGGTCCCTCTCTCCCATGCCACCCCTCTGTGTGCTGCTGGGATTAGCCTGGGTTTCTCAGAAGACTTTGGAGGTTTTTTTGCTTCTTGTTTTGTTAGTTTCCTGTTGTATAATAGGCCTTATCCATGTCCCCTCTTTCTTTGCCTTACTAGGTTTTTAAACATCAGGACTATGGTGACTGGGTCATTACAGAAACAGAGGTAATGACTTCTGTGTGTTTTGAAGTCAGGAGTTACAACTGATGCTTTATCTGCTTAACTGTAATGCTGAAACATTTTAAACAATCTTTGTTTCATAATTCCTTTGCCCTTTTTGTGTCCTCAAATTCTCAATTTACTCTTCTAAAAAAGTAAGTGGAGTTTTTCTGACTCATCTTTTTCCATGTAAAGACATTTTGCCTGACCCATAAATATAAACTTCCAAAGAGCAAATACTTCGCATCTGAAAAGGTTGGAATGGCATGTATTTGCCTGAGGGGACAGTAGCCCTCTCAATATATCCAGGAAGACTTTATTTATTAGCCATCCATTTAAAATTACATAAAGTTAAATATCACTTTGCAAAAGGAATTGTTTTGGAGAACAGCAGGGATGTGAATAAAACTATGTTTATTATGTATTACTAACAAATTTAGATTACAGGATTATGGCATAAAATGACAGTTGTTTACTAACCCTCCAGATTAAATTGTTATTCCTACAATTATTTGTTTTATCAGTGTAAATACATTATACCAAACTGGTGTAGCACAATGGATCCTAAGGCAGCCCAGTTTTTGCTAATTTCAGTGGATCTACATCAGACCTGAACGGGAGCCAGTTTTTTTTCTGTTTTCCTTCTTCCCCTGCAAAAAGTAGCTGTGGATATTGAGAAGAATTGATGGTCTATTTAAACAGGAGTCTGATTAAACAAATCAATTATTGATCTCTTTCACATAACTGTGAAGTTATATTCTCATCGTTTGTGACACAGTGTGTGAAACTAATTAATTTCTGGAAAAAGTTCATCTGTGATTTGTCTAAGCCTGTTACACTTCTTGGAATATCACATGGAAAATGAAGCTACCAAAAGGAAACATCTGTTTGTATCTAAAAACCCAAACATTTCTGAAGTTTAGCAACATGCATTCTTATTGGGGCTGCCACCTATTATACTCAGCTCTAGAGCAAATACCAAAAGGATACTTGAGGTGACCTTTTGTATAGATTAAACAAAATGAGAAAACACTTGGCAATCAGACTTCCTCTGCTAGGCCATGGGAAACAGCAGAGCAGAGGAACAGATACAGTAAAAACATATTAATTCAATCTCATTTGCTTTAGAAGAGTCCAGCAGTGAAAAGAACAACTTACTGTGAAAAACCTGAGGTCTCTGTAATTTGGCACCTCTTGAAGTCTGTCTAGATTCTCCTGACAAGGGGTATCTCAAGCAGCAATAAAACGGGAGGAAATGAAGAAAAACAAAGGATTAGAAAACATTATGTGGGAAATGGTTTTCTTTCAAAAGCTATTTCTTAGGAAGAAAATATCCCCAGTGGATGGCAGTTTTGGTATCAGTGTTCTTGTTGCATGTTAACACACACTGGTTTTGAATATTTTTTTCCACATATTTCTTTAAAACACTCTATGGATTTCAAGGTTCCTTGTGCTTCTGTAAATCTGTGACTCCTTTGTTTGTTGGTGTGCAGAACAAAGCTGGGGGAGGAAAGCATTTGCCAGTGAGGTTAAGCTAGCACAAGCCAGAATGCTGTTAAACTAATAGTCCTGTTTGCTGGTCGATGCTCATCCCTTCCATCTCTCCATCCAGCACATGCTGGGTAATAGCACTACTGGTAGTATATATTGCTGCTCCTTGGCAAAATCACTGGATTGTTTATTTCCATCTGTGAATGACAATGCATGAATAATGGGAATAGTCAGCTGTACTAAGCAAAAGACAGATCTATGATCAGATGACATCCCATTCTAAAAGGTGAACAGATAAAGCAGTCATCAGGGAAGAGAGGATAAAAGCAAATGTTAAACTGTTATGATGATTTGGATTATTATGCAGTAGGTCTATACACCAAGGCCTTACCTAAGGAGGTTCAGTTTTAGACCTTCAATGCACTAGGGGCAGTTTGGTTTGGTTTGCCCAAACTGGTTGTTCAATATCACCGGTGATTCTCTAACTGCTGCAGCCTGCCTCCAGGGTGCCTCACTCCTTGCTGCTGCTGCTTTCCATCCACAGCAGTTCCTTGTGCTCAGATCTTTGGAGTCCTTCTTTGTGTGCAAGCACTCAACCCTTGCAGACTTCTAACTGGATGGGGTACAAAGGACAACCTCCTTCCAAAGCCTTCCAGAGGGGAACAGCTGCAGGGAGAGTGGGAAGGCATGAGGACACCAAGGTTTCCACTGCAACCATGTGTGGGCAAGAAGCCCAGAGGACAAACTGTATCTTAAAGACCAGTTTTGTAGCCAGTAAGCAGGGATGGGAAAAAAAGAAAGGGAGTCTTTGCCTGGAGACAAAACTGCAGCAACAACAAGGATGACAGCCAAACAAGGGCTTGGTGAGGAAAAAAGGTTGCAGCATGCAGAACCTTTGACCGGGTTATGAAAATTCAAGGCCAGAAGTGCTCATAGGATTGCTTTGGCCTGCTGAATCATTCCATTCTTACATCCCTGTCTAACAGCCAGGAGATAGAGCTCTGTGTTTGCTTGGGTTTTTTTCAGGAGAAAGGAATATGAGTGTTTCAACACTCTCCCCACTCCCCTCTCTTGCCCATTTGTGCACTGAGTAGTCAGAGATTGCTGGTGACAGAATTTTTCTTGAAAAGAAACTGGCCCACCCACACTGTAGGCTGCTAGCTCTAGCTGCAAATTCTCATTGTTTAGCAGTAAGCAGGTCTAAAAGCAGTTTCAAGAGGATCACAGACTCTTTCCTGGCTCTGGGGTACTGGAAGGAGAGACACCACAGCCAAGTTCCACCTTTGCCAAACAGCATTGCTGCTTCTCCATTTCTTCCTGCATGCGTTGCAGCACTTCATACTCACTCTGCCAGGCACCTGGCCTGAGGCTTATGGCTGTGGGTTGACGCTGTTAAATCACAAGTAATGGCAAATATCGCATTTCTTGGAAATAAAAGTAATTTCTTTAAAAGCTACTGAAAGTCATGGGAAACTTGTGCTGCTGAAAGAGGTGTATGTGTAAGCTCCCGTCATGGTAATGGTGGTGTTGGCTGGATGTTGCAGGATAATTTTTAGCAAACGTAGGTGGACTTTGCATGGAGTTGCTCTTCTGCTTACACAAGAGATGGTGATATGTGGGCAGGTACATAGGATTAAACTCAGTTCTTATTTCAGCCACAAAGCAGGAAGGTAATTGAGTCCTGTAGGTGCTAGGTGCTTTTCCAGAGTGAATGGGATCTTCTTCTTCTGCTCTCGCTGGAGATCCCATGCAGAGTTTGCAGAGGTGTGGAGCAATTCCCCTCTGTGGATGACCTGCCCAGATTGGTAGACAAGCTCTTGGGGAAGATTTGGCCCCTAGAGAAGTTGTTTCCTAGACTGAGAGTTTGACTGGTGGTGAAGTGTACCCCTGGAAAACCTGATGGGCTCAGCTCTGAGAAGAGCTCAAGGCACACAGTTATTTAAGTATCCCTTTAAAAAGTTGGGCTACTCACTGCAGGCACCGTGCAGACTTTCTGCATGTACCTGTCCTCCTCAAACCTCCTGGTTTTTCTACTCAGAGTCAGAGATCAGCCAGATCCAAAACCCCTATAGACTCTGTGAGGCCAGAGAAGCTGGCTGAAACAGAAAGCCGTACTAGATGTCCAAAATAGTAGCTGAATTTTTGGAACTAGGGATAGAGAGAAGCAAGCACAAACATACATACATTTCTTAAAATGCAACCCTTATGCTATTTCTGTCTTTGTATCATTTTTGGTTTTTTCTTCTCTCTCTTCACTTTTTATGTTCACCCATTTTTCTGGATTTTCCTTCTACTTTTTCTCTTAGCTCTCTGCTACTGACATTGTTCCCACACATCTGTTAGAGCCCTCAGTGTTCTTTCTGGCTGAGTGTTCATTAACCTTTTATGTTGTATTGCAGAAAAAACCAGATTAATTATATTTTGAAGATTCCCAACATCTCTGCTGACAGATTTTCTCATGGTAACTTTTACCCGTTTCCTGAGCACAGTTTCTCTCTTCTACTTCCTTCATCAAAAACATGAGGCTTACAAACAGACTCATCTAAGCCCCTTGAAAAGTCTTGGTTCAAGCATGTTTCCTCACAAGTTCATCCTTGGGGATGCACAATTTACCTCCTCAGAATTTTGATGTTGTTGCACATAATTACAGAGTTGATATATTAGGTTTATAAACAAGCTAGTCATTAATTTGGTAATGTATATACAAAACTGGATGATACCAAAAACCTCGGTACATGTACTCTCTGCCTGAGTTCCCCTAGCAGTCTGCAATGTCCACTGCCTCCAGGCCCTTTCTCACTCTATATGGTTCCTCCTGAAAACTGTGGAGCATTTCTAGGGCAGCTAGTTTTCTTTGACCCTTTTCTCCCTGTTTTAATTGGACCCCCTTTCCCAGTGCAAAAGGACACATCTCTTTCTCTCCCTTGTCCAAACATCCTTATTTGATTTGGTGAATGAGTTTGTCTCCATCATAAAGTTTGGAAGTATATTTATTCTGAAATTAGTAATTTTCAGTTTCCAACCACTTTCATAGACATAGAAAAAAGGTTGCTTTATTAGGTTTCAACCTCCCTATTGCTTAAGGAATATCCAGTTCAGTAGATGATGTTTGGTTTAAAGACTGACTGTAGACTCCCGTGTGGCAAAGTCATGAAATAATCCTGCTCAGATACTGAATGCTGTTCCATAATTATGTCATAACTTCAACTGGAATAGATTTCCACAACTTATTTCAACAGGAAAACATTTTAACATGTTAACAGGCCTCAAATCCTTAGGGCCTGCCTACCCTCATGGGTTATGTTGAAAGGAAGCTCCTTGAGGAAGCTGGGGCTTACTTCAGCACAGATTTCAATAAATAGTAACACATCTCAGCTGAAAACTAGTTTAAGATCGTTGGTTCTTCTGTTTTTTTACCGTTAACATTAACCAGGCAGTTGAATTTTGAGGAAAAAGTGGAAGGAAAGTAATTAATATTGGTTTTAAAACTGGCTTAGGTAGCTGAATCGGTATTTGGGAATATGTCTGCTTGTTAGGATACGTAGGTGCAAGCAGTATTGTCTGCATGTCTGAGTACCCATATACTAGTCACCACGTCTGGTCCCAGAATGCTTCTTCACCTCTCAGCTCAGGCTGAAAGCCCTATGGCGCTTCTGATGAGAAGAGGCACTGCCTCCAGGGCTTACCTCCTCACTTAATATTTTCCTTGCAATTGTGTTGTTTCTATGGCAATAACTTCCATGTTACTTCCTGATCCAGTTTTCCTCTAGAACCTAAATAAGTGTCACCTCTTTCAAAGTACTTAAAGAAACCAAATAGTTTTCACCATGTTTTCTATCAGTAAGGTTTTGCTAATAAGTAACATAAACTGAAATTACTTTGTCAAACTAAAGAAGTTAAATAATAGAATTGGTGAGAAGTTGACATCAAAACCATCTAGACACAGTCAGAAACTGTCTAGGCACGGTCCTGGGCAACTGGCTCTATGTGGCCATGCTTGAGCAGGGGGGTTGGACCAGATGACCTCAGAGGTCTCTTCCAACCTCACCTCTTCACCTTCTGTGATTCTGTGACTTAACTTTCAGCCGTATGCATCTGCATTATCTAAGTAGTAACTGAAGCTGTTTTCACCCAAGCTACAAGCAGAATTGCTAGCTGAAGCCATGTCTTCCCCTAATCACATACACTAGAGTATATGTGCTGCTGAAGTTCATTAAGTGAAAATCAAATACATCCATTGTCTAGACACTGAATGTCTAGCAATGGTGGGGTTGGTTAGTCAGAGTGGTTTTTTTTTTTTTTCCCCCAGAATAAAAATGTCTTCTTCATAGTCTTTGACGGATTTCAGCTTTGTGACTCTCAAGCCTGTTCAGATCACTTTCAGCAAACAACATGTAGTAAATTAAGTCATTCTTCCTATCTATCTACTGTCCATAAACAATCACTGCTTTTTCCATTCAGTACCTGAAAGGATTCAGTAGATTTTTATTATGATCAAGCTTTCATCCTGTTTCTCAGTGAATTTGAGAGTTGATCTGTGTTTTAGTATTCAAATATTATAGCTAAAACAACAGTCAGTATTAAAAATAGCCATCTAAATAACACGGAAACTTCTGATCAGGTGGCCCCACCTTTGTAATTACTACTTCTTCCTTGGAGTAATCTTATCATCACGACAATTACAATCACCTTTGGTAAAAACACAAGCGTAGACAACCACTGACACTGGGTCACGTCCAATTTAGAAGTCACCAGAGTAATTGCCAGCAATTTGCCCAGCTGCAGTCATCTGTGCTTTTAATTTAATTTTTTTGGCGTCAATTCTCCTTGTAGTTTCACTTTGATCAGTGTCTGGGAAGAAGTAGTAAGAGATGATAGTATTGGTCTGCACTTGCAGTTACTCTGTTTTGTTTTGGAGGAGGGTTTTGCAGAAATACTGAAGGGAATACAAAAATGGTTTTCATTTACACCTCCCCCATGCCCTTTTAGAGCCCTCTCACAATGAATAAAATATTCACTTTTTTTTCCTCCCTGGAGCAGCATAAAGAAGCCTCAGCAACACTGTCAATTCCAGTCATACAGAAATTGCAGGCATTTAGCAAAACAGTGGATTTGGTGTTCTTTTTAATTTGCTTTCAATAGTTCAAATTGTACAGTTTTCTATCTTAAAAAATTCCCTGTGACTGAGAGGACTGGAAACATACTTAAAAATAAAGAAAAAAAAAAAAAGAAAAATCTCTTCTGCAAAAATGTGGTGGGTGAAGAGCTAGATAGCTTAAGGAAAATAGCAACATTTATGTAAAGTTGTAAATGTGAAATGCTGTCATGCGATTCAGACTGTAAGACTCATCCTCAGAAAATAGTGCTAGATAAAGAAAGGGGGTTGGTTTTTCAGATGACGGAAGTTTTAGATAGTTTAATGTTTAGCTTCCTTATCAAAATGCAGACTGTAATCTTGGTCCATGTGATTTTCTGGCTTGATGTAATGGGTTCTGGACAGTCTTGACAACTCCTCCATATGTTGCAGAGTCTAGAATCAAGTCCCCAAGTTCTAGATAGAGCTTTTCTTCCTCTTACCATCTCATGAGACATATTTGGTTATATAAAAACCTTTGTGAATAACAATTTCTGTAAACAGAAATTTTCTGTGAAGTGACCAAGCTACACATGATTTTTAAAAGTGTGTTCAAGGGAATTAACCTTCTAAGGTAATTTTACATATACATTTGTGCTACAGTTAAAAAATCGAGCTGTCTTGAAAAATCATGTTCAAACATAAAACATTTGAGGTAATTTAATAGTTGGCACATAAAGTAACTGCAATTTGATGTTCAATTCAAACCAGATGTTTATTTTTTGCAAGAAGTCTATTCTGTTGTCAGGGGAGAGAAAAAGCATTCAAGGTTACAGAGCAGACATTTCTTACTGCAGTTGATTAGAACAAATTACCAAGATCTGCACTTCACATTTGAAAGACTGAGGCGTTTATGATCTCAGGCCCCAACAATTAAAGAAAACAAAAATAAAGGGATTGAAAGTATACATACTGTGAGCAGTTAAACGGCAAGAATGTTGTGGATCCCAAACAGCTGGATCCCATTTGAACTCAAAAAAGTTTAATAGCATAAGCCTGCACATCTTCTTTTCCACTTCTGAGGATCATCTGCCAGATGGAGAAGCCCCCCCTCTCATTTCCTTGCACTGTACAATTGTGTTATGGAATAAAATGACTCGATGTGCTGGAGCAGAACCAGTACTTTTAAACCTGGGAAACATATATAGCTCTTAGAGAAGATCGGTTTGGTGTAAAGGAAACAAAGGTAATAAAAAAATCCAACTTCAGTAGTTAAATGCTTGCCGGGAAGTTACTTTATTCAGGTACCAAGCAAGCCAATAACATTGATGCAGTACTGAAATCTGCATTTCTGGAAATTGGAATGCATTAGTGAGATCATGTTTTAAGATCATGGAATCTTCAAATGTGCTGAAAAGTTATTTCTTACTCATGGTTTTGAATGCTAGGTCTCCTGTTGTCATGCTAATTGAACACTCAACAATGACTCCTCTGTACACATTGTCCAAACTTATTATTTGGAAATAAATTTAGTAAGGAAAGAAATAGGGCAAAAAGTAATCCTTGTTCAAGACAGTAGTGATCCAGCAACAGGGCTGAAAGAAATCAACAACTCACTAGATCTCGCTCTAAGAGGAACTGCAATTTAATGCTCTTCAGACTCTTGCTTCTGTCTCCAGTCACACACAGGGTCTGTAGAGACCGTCTGTGGTGCATTAAGGAATGTACAATTCCTGTCTCATGTCATAAAAGTTTGCTTCCCAGGAAGATACTAGTTCTCCTGTCTGTGAGACCCTTCATGCACATGAAAGGAGAGGAGGCGTTGCTTTTTGCCATGTAATTTAACAACGCTAATTAAATAAAGATATCCACAGTGCACTGAGTAGCATTAATTACAGCCCTTTTTGCAGAGAGTGCATGTGTAGGGGGGGAATCACACAGAAGCCAAATCACATAAATGCGTGTTAGGTACATGTGCTGGAACGCCACCAACTCCAGCTCTGATAGCAGCTCAAGTGGGAAAATCCTGCTGCTGACCCTGGGTGTTTTGGGGGGAAGAACTGAAAAAAACATCTTTGGACCAAGCTTGAATTGCAGGCAGGGACTGTATGAGACAACTTGGCTTTCAGATAGTCAGCTTCCTTTAAGTGCAGCTCACAGTCTCAATGTCCAGAGATGAAGGGGAAGGCAAAACTGGTGAGATGGTCACAGGGTTTCTGTGCTTTTTCTGGCTTGGTTTAGAGTCAAACAAATGCATTCTGCAGTAGAACAAAAGCATGTTCCAAAGCCTGAACAGGTTATCTTCAGATGTAATGCTGAATTAGCTCTGAAGCATAAGCCTGCACAGCATGATTAGATGGTGCTTTAAGCATCAGCTAAGTGACCTATGCTAGAGAGGATGCAAAACTTTGGTGCAGTTAATGGATCAAGATAGCAAGGCCACAGAGCTGCTTCGACAGATCATTACAACAGTTCACTGGCTGCTAATCCAGCATCTCCCTGTTGCTAAACAAACCACTTCTTATCTAGTTCACTTTCTTTTTTTCACAGAGTATTGCTTCTGGCAGAAAAAAACACCTCTCACTTGAGCCACAGTGTGGTCAAGTTTATAGAAATAGCTTTCCACTCCAGTGGTGTGAAAGAATTATATGTGATTTTTGAGATAAATGTTCTCAGTCTGTTAAGATTTTAAAGTCACATTGGTAAGAGTGAACAACACTCAGCGTGTCACTATAAGCTGTAATAAGACTCACTGGCCTGTTTTAGAGGGCTTGAAAGGAGGTACGTTACTTTTATGTTTAGCTTTCTCCAATCATTCTATAAGGTATTTCTTCAGTTTAGAAGTAGAAAGATGCCTTTGGTAGCTTCTGGTCCCAAGCTCCAGCTGCATTTGAGATAGAAACTGTGTTTTTCTACTCATCTGTCACTAGTAATAAGATTTCTGCAAGCTGAAAGATACTGGTGGAGCCCCATTGACCCTACTGGGGCCAAGCACAGCTTACTCAGTATTTCTGCTTGTGAACATAACATTGACGCTGTCTGCTTACAAGTGCTAGTGAACTGTCTGTCCAGGCTCAGCAGTGGATAAAATAACGGAAGGTATTGCTATTTGGCTTGGTAAGGGATGTACTTCCTAAAAAAGACTTTCTTGGAGATGAAAGAGCAACGCCAATTATATATATGAAGATACTGAGGTTGCAAAAATGTGAATAAAAGCCCATGTGTCTACATTGCTGTATATTTCACTGGGACTACCATATAAGAACATCTTTGTTCATGGGATTCCAGGTGGTATTTGTGTCTAGAAAAACTTTCTTTTTTAACTTGGAAGGGGATTGTCTCAGCTGTGCTGGAACCACCAAGCATGCGTGAAAGCAGCGGTACCCATGCATTGCCACGCTCTGCCCTCTCGAGAGGAACTAGAGCTTACGCGGGCGGCAGGAGAGCATCTGCAGGGTACCCACAGCCCTTTCAACGAGCTGTGATTGCAGTAAATCGTGGATTCCGTGAAACCCGTGTGGTTTGTATGGGGTGCGAAACGCTGCCGGCCGCAGAGTGCTCCTGCCGCGGCCTGCCTCGGCTCCGCTCGGCTTCTCACCCGAAGACAGCTAGTACCACCCAGTGGTGCTGGGGGTTATTACAGCTTTGCATATAATTTGGCTTCTATTTCGTAAAAATGCCTGGTTTTTCTTGGTAGTGGAAGAAGCAGTGAAAAGCGAGGCCAGTAATATCTATAAAGAAGCGATCGAAGTTCGTTGATGCTGAATGTCCTTCCCAGGGCTGGAAGCAAGAAAGCAGTAGAGGGTCACAAAAATAATTTGGCAGTACCTCCTTCGGATGCAAATGGATTGTTAGTGTTTGAGTTGTTCCAAACTGTTTTGCGCTGATTCTGCCAATACTTCTGCAAAACAACATGTGTATATTAACTTACAACGTAGGGATGTCTGGATACCCACAAATTTTACACAGCTTCAGAAAAATTGTAATGCTGTCAGTGATCACAGCTTCTTTGGTAAATGAGAAATGAAAACATTATTTAATGTATTGAAGTCTATAACAAGGTTTCAAAGATTGTTCAAGTGCTGTAAAACCCTCTTAATCTTTTTTTTCTTTTCTCCCATGGACCAATAAAGAATGAAGAAAATTATTGTTAAATATTGCAAGAATGAAAAAGGATGTAACTGATCATATGCTGTAGTTGCCATATTATCATTAACTGCATTGTTCTGTTGATATTAGAGTCACAGAGATTTATTATGTATTTTGTTTACAGGAAGCCTTCAAGTCTGAATCTATTTTGCCCTTTTTATAAATGTGCCAGGGCAAAAAGAATGTTTTGAAAGTATAATTGTTTCCTATATTGATCCTGAAAATAAAATCTTCTTGAATCCAACAGATGGTTTTCATGAAACCCTAAAAAAACTGGCAGCAAAAATGACAAAAAAAACCCCTTCATCCTAGTGTATTCATTGTGTGATTAGTTAGTGTGTGTGAACTGTAAAAATGAAACCAGAAGCAAAGCTAAAGTAAAAAGGAAATGTATTACAGACAGTGAAAAAATACTTAACATAGTGGCTTTCCCCCCCTTTTGTATCTTCATTTTGCAGAGTCTAAAGTCTTCCTATTAACATACAAAAACAGTCAATAAAAATTATTTTATTTCAGAAAGGCCTTCATTACAGTCTAAACCATTTCAGACTTGAACTAAAGATGTTGAGTCTGGAGGTTGCCAGAGAATGTGCTTGAGATCTTTGTGCAGCAGTGGAGTGGTGGTTTAGATGATCTAATAAGTTTTTTTCTATCTATAATTTTCAGCAGCTTTATGATTTAAAAAAAAAAAAATAATCAGAACTTATTCATGCCCCCAACCTGTCACTCGGGATGTGTGTGAACATATAGGGTTCTGGAAGACACTGTTCTTTCATTAGGCTTTTAGTACAAATTTCAATACCAGGCCTGGTCATGAAATATTTTAACATGATCCATGGTGCTATACTTTAACCTTCTAGTTTGGCAAATTAAAACAAACAAACAAACAAACAAACAAAACAAGCTAGGGAGGAGAGATTCATCCACTACACCAGAACAAAATATACCTGTAAACCACTTTTTCTTTTTAAATATGGAACTGTTGAGCTGAAATTATTTTATGTTGGACATAATATTTGATGTTTATTTTAAGTATGCAATTAACATTAGCCTATTCTTTTCAGTGTCCCAAAATCTATTGACTCCCCTAAGAATGGCAATAATCTCCTTTGGTTTTGTTGATGCATTTCTGCTTTTGTGCTATAGTTAAGAAATGCTCATTTCAGACCTTGGACTGATATTTCAGCAGGTGACCACAGGGAACTTTACAGGGGACTTCCACCAGCGCTGAACACAGCGCTTCACAAAGACTTGATGCAGCATATTCCCGCCAGAACTAGGTTAAACAGACAGTTAGTAAGAGACTTGCTTAAAACCTATTTTCTTGTTACTCTTGGTCCTACTACTGTAGTATAAATCCAGGTGGAGTTATCCCATTCAGCCTTTAAACAGGTGGGAACTAGGAATATGGAAACATGAGAGTCTCTACATATTTTGTATGCTGCTCTTTTTGGAGCAGTATGTACTTTTGCAAGCTGTGTAACAAATTGGTATCAAGGCCAGCAAGTTAGAAAGGTTGCGAAATTCCATCGTTTTACTGTTTGGGGATCTTTTCTTCCCTTTGAGATTGCTAGCTCACAATAATCCACAGATAGATTGATTTTTTTTTTTTTTTTTTTGAGTGGGAAGGGATCTCTCTTGCAATTCCTAGTAAATAATTTCACCTTCTCCTTTTCTGTCCCTTCGTTGTTTATCTGTGGTTTAGCTCCTTCCTTGCTTGCACCACCTTGTGCCACCAATGTCTGTGAAGACAGGACTGGGAACTGACCCGGTTGATGCGTAAACCAAGAAAAAATGGGGGGCCTTCAGCTGGATCAATTCTGTAGAGCCACTTTGCCATGAGAGAGGTGGTAATGGCAAGTGGCGTGAAGAGGGGTGAGGGAGGGAAACATCCCTGTCTGCAGCACCATGGACTAAGGCAAATACTGAATCCCCTGCCTTAAAACATACACAGGACAGATTTTAATTCAAAAAATAAATCTTTTGTGTCTCCTTTTCATGTTAATTTGCATGCCAAAACTTCTTAAAACTTCATCCTTACAACTCTTTAACTCTTTCATGTCTCCCCCCACCCCTTTGTCCATCGAGTTTAACTGTGTAGTGGGGTCATAAAGTCCAGTATCCTCTCAAGTTCTCTTTGTGTTGCTTTTAAATAAGTCCTTTGTACATTCATTTATAAATGCTTATTTTGGTAACTATGTGCACAGAAGATTACCCAGTTCTTCATTTCAGTGATGGAAATAAGATTGATTGCACTAAATGTCAACAACAACAGACAGGCTAGGGAGGCTGCCATGGGAGGCCCCTGTGAAATTTCTTTTAACTTTGATGAGAACAGAGCTTGGGACTAAAATGGCTGATGCAGATGGGAAGGACCACTATCCCTGGAAAGGGTATTATCACCCCTTGGGGGAAAGCAAGTGAGGGCAGCTTTGTTCAGTAGTTGTCATAAAATGACTAAAATATGCATTTTCCCTTCTTCTCACAATAAATGACCTGGGGTTTTATCTGTGTTATTCCTTAAGAAAATTTTTTCCTGCTCACCCAGATATTATTATTCCCACTGGCTTTAGCTGAACCATTTGGGCAAGCCAGAGCTGCAAGATTTGAGCACTTTTGGCATGTACAATGTACATTTAATAACATGACATAATTTTAAGGCACTTCACAGATGTTAGCGAAGCCTCCTGCCACCATTATGAAGTTAATGGGTGTGATAATCTGGGAAAGGGTGGGGAACAGGACCAGGACTGAAGTTTAATACTCCAGAAGTGACTTTCCATAGCTTTTCCTAGGAAGCCACCTCCCTACTTTTGCCGTGTCCTGTCCGGGTTACCCATGTCCTTCTCCTTTCACCTCCCACATCTGCTTGCTCACTCTCCCAGCCCTGCCCTTGGCGGTGGCTGGGTGGTGGCGTTGTGAGTGATGCAGGTGTCTCCTGCCACAGAGCCAAACTGTCTCCAATTTGTGGATAATGAAATATGATAGCTTTGGGTCAACAGGTCACGCCATTAACTAAATTAGTAGTTTTAAGTGTTTCACATGTGTGGGGAAAAAAAAAATGCCTGTTGTTACCAGTAACAGTGGTTGTTGAAACACCTTAAAATAGTGAAAGAATTTTCGTCACTTAGGTTTACTGTATTCTGATTTTCCATTGTTTACACATGCCAAGATATTAATCAGATTTATTTTAACTCCTTTTTCAGTTCATCTCAGAATGATACAGTGTTGCTGGGACACAAAAGACTTTTCATGCACTCCTTTCTGGAGAGATCAATTTTGTTTTAATTTCTAACTTGGAAACATATGAAAATAAATGGTTTGTGGGTAAATTTATCTTGTTAGTTTTGCTTTAAAATAATTCTCACCATCCTCAACCTGGTGAAACTTTCTTGGGGAGTTTATTGATTGCCCAGGAATTATAATCCAGGCTTCTGCTTATATGTGACAGACACAATGGGCTAATTATGCTGTCTTTTTTAGTTTTTGTGTTAGTGTGATCTTTGTTAATTGAATGGATTCATTTGGTGCTCTTTTGTGTTACCATTACAGTCCTTCCTATGAGTATTATAACTGTACTTGCTTCATAGGCTCTGGGTAATAGCTCCGTGCTTTATTGCTTTGACCTGTTTTTTGTGTTTTCCTTTCTCACAGGTTGGTTATTATGATTATTACCAAGGAAGTGGTGACATGGCCAATAAATCAAGTTCCTGGTCAAGCCAAATGGTCACAGACAATACATTTGGAGCCTCCACACCTCTCCCACTCTTAGTTTCCCCAAAGAACAGAAAGGACATAAAGGCATCTTAAATATCCTTAATAATTCTTATTAAAAAGAGGAAGAAACACATAATAAATCAGTTTTGAAACTACAACTGGTGCAAAAATAGAAAAAGATACAAACCTGTTCCCAATGTAGAGCTTGTGATTTGATCTGAGGAGCTATGTACGCCCATCTCCTGTCTGACGGGAAGGGAAGGTGTGAGAATCTGGCATCAGCAGGCGTTGGATGACTTGCCTCCCTCATTAGAGTTAGCCTCTAAGGATAGGCTTAACCTCAGATGTGTGAGTTTTAATGTCCCATCCAAAGTTATCATCATTAACGATGATTTATCCACATGAATATTTGGTTCATTTTTGACTTTTGCGAAGTTCATGGCCTTTACAGCTTCCCATTGTGGTAAATGCTGAAGCCTGTTTGCACGTCATGCAGAAAGGTGTTTTCTTCTGGCCAGCTCAGAGTTTTGTCAACACTTAACTTTGACTGAATGCCTCCTTGAGTTCGTGTTATGAAAGAGATTAGGAACTTCACTTTGGCCTCTGTTCCATGAATAATGCATTATTTTATACACTGTTCAAATGTCTCTTTTTTTAACTTGTCTTCTAAGACTCTGCCTCACAGCATTAAGTCCTGACTCTCCTGCAACTCTAGTGCATGAGGCTTTTTTGTTTTAATTCACATATAGGAGCCAAGTCTATTAGTCTTTGACACTGGTGAACTGTAGATGCCTGGGGGAGAGTTTTAGGAGAGGAAAACATGTAATGATGCTTCCCTGACAGACACTCTCAGCCTGCAGCTGTTCATGCTCAGGAATTGCCTGGACCCAAGATGGTGCCTGTAGATTTTTCTCCATAAATTTGAACTCCAAAATGACATAGGTAATTTTGGACATAGCACAGTCCTATGGCTTAAGAATACATTGAATGAAAAAGTATTTCCTCTTGCTTATCTGAACCTGCTACTTGCTTGTACCTTTAGACAGCTTTTAGTTCTTGTATTAGAAGAAAATGAACAACCTTTCTTTCCTTTTTTAACTTATTCTCATCACTAATGATTTCATTAGCCTGTACCATACTACCCTGCAGTCAGGTCTGGAGAATCTGCCTCCCTAATCATCCCTGATATGACAGCTGTACCTTAGCATCAGTCACCATTGTTGCCTTTTCCACACCTTTTCTAGATCTTCTGTAACTTTTCAGGTGGGGCAGAATCAGAACTGCACAGCGATATCCATTTTGTAAGTGCAGCACTGGAACGTTCTTGATTTTATTCTTTCCGCCCTTCCTACTATTTTATGTAATATGATCTGTCTTTCTTAACTGATACATTTTCATACAGCTATTTTAACTTCAAAATCTCTTTTCTGAGTAGTTATGAATTGTTCAGAAGCCTCCATGTATACAACTGATGGCTGCTTTTTCTGACTGTATTCCCTGTGAACTTCATCTTGCCATTTTCTTCACCCAGTTAGCATCTTCTGATGTTTCTGCAGTTCTTCACAGTTGTCCTTTATTCTTACAATTTCATTGCCTCACTTCCCACCTCCCTTTCTACATTTTTAGGAATTTGTTGAACAGCTTAGCTCCCAGCACCAGACTCTACCAGAGTAGTCTCTTTCTATTGAGAAACCTGAATATTTTTTCCTACTCTCTGGAGAGACCTTCCCTCTTGCTCTGTGGCAGTTTAGCTTCTTCTCCAGTCTTCGGTGAGAGACCTTGTCTAACATCTTCACAGCATTCTCCTTGCGAAACTGGCTGCTCCTGGCTTGCACTCGCTGGGTTAAAAACTGGCTGGATGGCCAGGCCCAAAGAGTGGTGGTTAATGGAGTTAAATCCAGTTGGCAGCCAGTCATGAGTGATGTCCCCAGGGCTTGGTTTTGGGGCCACTTTATTGGCCCAAAGCAAAGTTTAACATCTTTATTGATGATCTAGATGAGGGGATCGAGTGCACCCTCAATAAGTCTGCAGATGACACCAAGTTGGGTGGGGGTGTTGATCTGCTCGAGGGTAGGGAGGCTCTGCAGAGAGATCTGGACAGGCTGGAGCGATGGGCTAAGGCCAACTGCATGAGTTTCAATAAGGCCAAATGCCGGGTGCTGCACTTCGGCCACAACAACCCCCAGCAGTGCTACAGGCTTGGGGAGGAGTGGCTGGAGAGCTGCCAGTCAGAGAGAGACCTGGGGGTGTTGATTGACAGCCGACTGAACATGAGCCAGCAGTGTGCCCAGGTGGCCAAGAAGGCCAATGACATCCTGGCTTGTATCAGAAATAGCGTGGCCAGCAGGGACAGGGAAGTGATCTTACCCCTGTACTTGGCACTGGTGAGGCTGCACCTCGATTACTGTGTTCAGTTTTGGGCCCCTCACTACAAAAAGGACATTGAATTACTCGAGCGTGTCCAAAGAAGGGCAACGAAGCTGGTGAAGGGTCTGGAGCACATGTCATACGAGGAGCGGCTGAGGGAACTGGGGATGTTTAGTCTGGAGAAGAGGAGGCTGAGGGGAGACCTCATCGCCCTCTACAACTACCTGAAAGGAGGTTGCAGAGAGCTGGGGATGAGTCTCTTCAACCAAGTAACAAGCGATAGGACAAGAGGTAATGGCCTCAAGTTGTGCCAGGGAAGGTTTAGACTGGATATTAGGAAGTATTTCTTCACAGAATGGGTTGTTAGACATTGGAAGGGGCTGCCCAGGGCAGTGGTGGAGTCCCCATCCCTGGAGGTGCTTAAGAGTCGCGTTGACATAGCGCTTAGGGATATGGTGTAGTTGAGAACTGTCAGTGAGGTTAATGGTTAAACTAGATGATCTTCAAGGTCTTTTCCAACCTAGATGATTCTGTGATCCTGTCTTTCAGAAATTCAGGCAAAAAGTCTATTGTATCTTCCTTGACCATAGGCTGGCTGGTTTGTTTAATGAACTCTTAATATATCCATGAGGTATCAGAGACTTTTCTTCCCTATTCCCTGTGGAATTGTTCAGCTGATCATAATACTCCTTACACATAATTTTATTGCATCTGCCACTGAAGCCTTTTGCATACTTCTTCAAGCCACAAAATTGACACTTTATGGAATATTTTGTAAACACACTCTGTATGCTGTTGGCTAGGAGAGTCAGGTTTCTCTTCCTCCTTTAGGAGAAGCGATGAGTTCCCTTCCTCTCTTGGCCAAGGCATTATTCTCTATTTCAGAGTCTTGCTCAGGTCTTCTTCAGAGCATCTCCAGGAAAACTGCCTTTGGATTCAACTCGTAAGTGTCCTATTACTAGAATTCCTTATTACTGTAGCATTTGGGATGTTGCTTTATGAAGCAGATATATATGCCCAAAGAAGTATATTAGTTTGAAAGTATAAGGCAGTACCAAGCAGATAAGTCTATAGTTGAGTTTATACCAAAGAGAGCTTTTTCTGCTGATTAGATTTTTTGGAATGAAAAGTGAAAGGCCTGTTGGTGAAATACTGGATTTTTCTGGATTCCCAGAATAATGAAGCAAATTGAACTAGGAGTGAAATTTGGCCATGGTCAACAAGGTCAGGAGAGCAGCTATTTTCATTCTGCATGAGGCTTGTACAACAAAGAGGCAGTGACATCCTTTAAGCTATTTATATAGAAAAATTGTCCCAGTTTTGTTCCATAACATACCTGCTCCTTTTCCCTATGAAATTATTTTTTGCTGTCTATGCAGTCCCAACACTTGTTTCATGTGCCTGTGGGAGGGGTATGAGAGCTAAGGGACATCTAAAAGAATTACAGCAGGTTAGTGTAAAACTGAGGAATTCCTCAGACAACGTTTTGGCACTGGGGAGGATTATGTCATTTACCCAGGGGTCGGATTTAGGTTTAGCACTTCTCATTGTTTCCATTTGCTGCAATCTTCAGAGGAGACACTATGATTATATATCACCAGACTAATTCTCACACTTTTCCAAGAAAACAGATCTAAATGGGTAGAACAAACCTAGGCACTTAACGTCTTTCCCTCCTTAAGTCTGCAGCTAACCCTTGTGAGTTCATGTTTGCGCGCATAATGTTCAACAAAAATATGTAAGCTGTCTCCAGACTTTCTGGGCCATTTAGGATGAATAACCGTAGCTATTCTTGGAAAAAAACTTGTGGCACGGCCAGTGTAGACCTCTAAATGTCCATCAGCAGGCGAGATTGTTTGAGAGCTGTCAATGGGATTCTGTGCAGGCAAAGGGGCCTGCCACACTGAGCCCATTGTGGGACCCAGGCCTTCCCCCTCTTGCAGGATGAGATCTATTTGAGGACCAGGCACTTAACGCAGTCCAGTTTGCAGGAGGTAATGAATAACCTCTCATCCTGCTCTTTAAGGCCCCCTTTAGAAGATGCTTTTTCTGAAGTTTCAATGTAATGTCTGGAGGGAGGATGGGGAAATATCCATAATCAGTTGCCCGAGTTTTATTTTTATCGAGTTTTAGGAGGAGTGGGGGAAGGAATGCTATGAACCTAAATCTGGTTCCTTCATCACACAAGTGTGAGTACAAATATGGGCTGTCTCCTTGTTGTTCAGATGAGCCCCATGCTCTGAATATGCCTTGGAGGGAAAAGAAAAAGGCTTCCTATTTTAACCTCCATCCCGTCACACTCACTAGTTGCTGTATTTCAAACTCTCATGCAAGAACATCTAGAGTAGTCTGAAGATATGCAGATAAACAGCATTCACAAATAATGACAATAATTTATTTTAAAAATCAAATCTCTCACTTTGTGAGTGATGGAGACACACTGAATCTTTAATTTCCTCCCTGAAAGGCTATAAATCCCTTGAATGAGGGTTTCTTTACACAAAGAAACACAGCACAAAGAAGTTACAAGGAAAAAGAAGGGAGTAAAATGCAGGCCAATTATGCTCTAGCTCTGGAGTGTTGCTGCCAAGGCTATTTATTTTCACAGACAGTGTTAATTTTGTATGCACACACACAGCTTTGCTTGCTGATACCACAGTGAATTTTAATTTTGGAGAAGGCTCTGGTTCTTGTCACCCTTATATTCACCTCCCCATTTACTAGATATGAGGATGTTTTTGACTGGAGGTCTCCAGGTTATTTTCTTACAAGTGTTTCTTGGATTTATGTGTCACCATATAAAAAGGTTTGCAGGTGATCCTAACAAAATCCTTCCTGAACAGACACACAGGCAAAGTGGAGTTGAAGCCTTCCCTCTGGGTAAGACATAGGCAAAACTACCTCTTTGATTGAAGGTGTTGGATGAAGTCTCAAAGGCAGGCCACTGAGGTGATAGTGACATGGTATGCTGGCCTGGCATCTTCTCACCAGCTGGCTCTGTATGCCTACTTTTCAGATAACCACAGAAAGAACCTATCTAAATAATGCCATACATGACTTCTAAGTGAATAGTTCTGTAGAGCATGTCCCGAACCTCTCTCCCCCTCACTAGAAAATTGGTTTTTGCACTTGTGGTGCAACAATTCTAAAGGACCTTAGCAGTTCGCATCTGGCATTGGGTTCTTTAGCTACAGCAGATGTTAATTATGAATTGGCAAGGCAAAATGCTGACAATCCAAGAGTGAAGGTACAATACATGAAGCTTTACTGCAAGGATTTGCTCAGTATTCAGTCTCTCTTGGAAGGCACTCTTACACATGCAGGATTGTTCATAATTATTTTTTCCTTTGTTATAAGGCATTCTTTCTTGTTATGATGATGTCCAGTCTTCTGTGATTTAATGATCTTTGTGAAGCGAGAATGGCAAAAGCAGTGTGATGTATTGATTTAACTTAGTTTCTGTTTGAGCTTGATTGCTTAAGTAAAAAATTAAAACAGTTAAATTTGGAGGGAGGACAGCAAAACACCTGTTAAAGCTCAGCTTTGTAAATAAGGTTAATCTGCATAAATCACTGCATTGGATTTTATGTTAATTTAAGCTTTTGTGCCTTCAGTACACTAATTGAGGTGTGGAATGTCTCATTCTCCAGCCTCCTTTGCAGGGGGAACTGCAGGTGCTGAACATTTTTGAAAAGTAGGCCAGCATGGTGCACCCAGAATCAGAAGCCTCTTTGAAATGCCTGTTTCTATTTACTAAACAAAGCTCTTATTTTAATCATGGTCTCTCAATAAATTTACCCTTGGACTCTCCTTAAAAACTCAGTGAGGCCAATATAAGATTCTTATGAGTTGGACCCCTACTGAGGGACAATGAGGTGAGGAATAGTATAAGTATCTACTAAAGAATCATAAAAATGTAATTTTGCCCTTTTTGATAAATAAATTTACATTCTTTAGCAGAGTGTCCAAAATGTCAGTTGAATATGACATGTATGTGTTTGGGAAGCTATTGCTTCTTTTCACAGGAACCACACCAAAGCTTGGGCCACCAAATAAAGTTTTTGGTTTTAACTTTCTTCAAGTGTGACAGTGATTCAGTATGGGAAATGTGATTTCACAACATGTGAATTTCACAAATGGAGTTCACCGGGATTTAGGTAATTCTAAAACTGAAGGGTTATTTGGGACTGCTCTTTGAAACGTAGAAAACTTCATGAATTCTATGACAGCAATTTCAGGCAGGAACTGCTAGACGGTTTGGATGGACCCTGGGGATGTGTGTTATTATTTGCTGTTATTTTTGGTTGAATCCCATTGTTAGTTTTCAAAGAAATAGTAAATAATTGCTATAATTACAAACTGGCTGAACATTAGGATTAACATAGTTTATACACTTGCAAAAAGCTCAATAGAATACTTCATATCCACATATCCTGTATACATCTGATATATTCAAAACCTTCTCTTCAGATACATGATACCCCTATGGCACTAAATTTTTACAATGGTTCTATGTTGTTTCATAACTGCACCACTAGGATAATAGGTGTCTTATCTTGAGATTTCTTGGGCATTTCTTACAGTGAAATTGCAGCCAGTCTCTTAATCCTCAACCACAGGTGAGATCTGGTGAACAGCTGGTCAAGATTTGGTGTGATCTGAATTATTAGATCATATTCAGTGGTTTCTTTAAATGTGAAAGATGTTTCTGAATTTCTGTTCCCTGTGTTGTCTTTGAAACTTCATGATCAAACACTTCTTCAGACATCAAGCCTCTGTGGTGAAGAACATTGGTTTATAAGAGTGCATTGCTGTCAAGCCACTCTAAATAAAAGCTCAGAAAGTTGGGTTGTGTTTCAGTAATATTTATCTAACTTTTGCCTGATGGAAAACAATTAAATCATTTGTGTTATTTATACAAATGAGGTTAAATAAAGTGTGGTTCAGTAAAATTGAAGACATTTATAGTGCAATCTCTGTGATGCCATATGGAACGTTATTTTATCTAGACACCTTATCTAACTTCTCTAAACACTAACTATAAATAAAATTGTGGAAACCCATTAGATATTACCTTTCTTACTCTCCTAACAGAAGTCTGTTGTAGATTTTTCTTTCCTTTTTTGACTGTTGTTATTTAACTGCAATTGGGAATTTCTTTTGAAAATCCCACATCCTTTGCTTGCCAGATTAAAGAAAATGAAGTCCTTTTTCAGCGGTTTGAACCATACAGAACAAATTGTCCATAGGCACGAGAGGTATCATGCAATGTGCTTAACTCATGTAAAAGGTATGAAGTGACCTCACTGCCACCTTGAAGTCAATGACAGTGCTGCAGTGGACACCATGAGAGCCAAGCTGTCTCTCTGTGGTTTTATCTACTGATTTCCATGTAGGTGGTTGAGCTGTGTCCCAGCTGGCAGCAGCAGCCAACTGTTGCCTCCTTAACTGTACAGGGAAGGGGAAGATACTGCCTTTTGAATCCACCTTGTCCATCTGCAAGGTGATGGCTGCTGTAAGCTGTTTGTATGAAGATAACAATCCCGGAAAGTCTGGGTGCCCAGCTGAGCTGCAACCACATGGTGTTCTGGGGAGTAATTTTGGGATACAGTGCTGGGAATAGAGGGGAGCTACAGTGACATGTGTGTGAAAGGAAGGGAGGCATTAGTGATGATGGTAAATATACACCAAAACAAGCAAGTGTTTTTTTGGTAAATAAATAATTACTGTCCACTCAAGTCAGAAATAAACTCTTCATCACCCAATTTTGAAATAAGGCAACTCTATATGTGCTTCTCTGTACCACATGGACAGTATGTGGATAAGAGGAGAGTCTTTGAGGTTGATAACCCATGGCTCCCTGGCATTGTACATTTAATTTTCTTGGCTTTTGGGTCAGTAAGAACCATGAAAAGCTCCTCTTCAAAGCTATACCTGCCAGCCTGGAAATCCAGAAGCTGCAAGTCAGTTACAGAATGTCTGAGGAAGGTATATGTTTTTTCCCACAAACAGGATTCAAGACTAAATCTCAGTTAAACTGACTGAAAATTGTCACCTCTTTCAAGTGGTTTAAACAACTCCATCATCTTTCTTCTGTTATGAATGATTGATGTTTACATCCCAGAAGACCACCACCTCATCCTTCCATGGACTTGTAGAGAGGCAGAAAGGTGGGCAGAAAGACTGAACAAGGCTTTCTGCTTCCTGGATTGAGAGATTTAAGTTTACCCTGCATCATACTTAGCCCTCTGCATCCATGTGAAATGAATACAGATGAGATGTGTTGCACTCCTCTTTTTGCTTGCAGCCTGTTATAATGTGAACTCTCACCTGGTGCTTGTAGGAATGGCTCAGAGCAGAAGCGGACAGAGCCGTCAGCGTCACTTAAGGCATTTTGCTGGGACAGCCTCTTCCTATTATCTTCTAGACAGAAACTCTCATAGGGATAAAAAAACTTCAGATTTCAGGGCAGTCATTCAAATTTCTTAATGTTCTGTTTTTTCTGAGTTTGCATGATCTTTTATGTAGTGATGTGTGCAATCTTCCTGCATTTGGTAAAGGGCTGAGTCCACATCTGAGGATCTTCTGACTTAGGGAGTCCAATCCTGAAAACCGTGTGTGAATTTCTTCTTACTCCTGTAAGCAATCACACTGGCATTCAGAAGTGTTTAAGTCCTGTGAGGGAAAACATGGGTTTTGAAGTAACCACTTCCTGTATGTTTCCACTTACTGGGGTGTGAGTACTGTATATTTCTGCTGTAGCAGAAGTTTTCATCAAGTGCTTCTATGCTTTTAAACTTATTTTGCATGTATATCTTGCTACATTTTAATGCTCCATCGATCCTATAGTACTTTTTGACCTTTCAAGAAGTTAATACTTGCTTTTCAAAAACTTATGATAGAATCCAACTTTTAAAGAATTGTAAAATAACTGAGAAAAAAGTCCAGTGGTTATTGCAAAAAGAAGAGAAACAGCTCTGGTGTTTCTGACCAAGTTATGGAAAGTGGGTTGATTTCCTCTCTACCTGGGATGAAGGGCTGGAGCTTTTTTCTATTTCGTTTTTTAAATTGCTTCTCAGTCTTCATCAGTATTAGAATTTTTCCAGGGAAGAGAGAGAGGCTTTCTGTTCAAAAAAAAATAGCAGAGACTCTCAACATGAGATGGGGCAAATGAGTTTATTGAGCATTCCCCAGCATCCAAATTCCAGCACTGCCCTGAAATGTTTCTGAAGTACCCATTGCTCTAAAGACTGCAATTGTTTCTAGCATGTGGGTGGTGGGAGTGCTGGAGTCTGAAAAGCAAAGTGGATGCAGTTTGGATCCTCAGTTTGCTTGAGATGCTCCTCTTTCCTCCCTGCCCTAAAGTCTTAGAGTCCTTAGGCCTTAGAGTCCTACCTATGGGTCCTTCTTCCCTTGGTATTCATGGCAGCACTCCCAACCTTAAGCAGTTCTTGGCCCTCTTTGGCTTTTGTGTAGCTGGCACAACAGATGGCCCAGGAATATACGTGCTTTGGGGCCTCTCACATTTCAGCTCCCCCTTTCGAAATCCAAACCCTCATCTAATATCCATAATCCTTCATGTCAACTGTTTCACATTAAAAAGAGATATATTTTTGGTTTGCTAAACAAAATTTCCTAAGGGCAGACCTGCTAATGATTAGCTGATGTAACAATGCCCAATAAAAGCAACTTGTAGTGGTGAAGTAAATATTACCGCACCCAATAACCAATGGAGTAATTTCATTGTTTGCTGATTTGTAGAATTCAATTGTGAAAAGTTTTAAGAAGACTAATGATGTAACTCTTGCATTCACCTCATGAATACTTCAATAAGTTACTCAGATTTTACTAGCAATAACCCAACCTCCACCATCTTTCATTTGAATATTTGAAAGTGCTTTACAAACGAGTCTCAGAACACCATGATTGCACTAGTTTTTCTATGCTGTCTCCTTAGTGTACTGTTTGTTTCTTCTCAGATCATTCAAATTAACAGGCAAGATCAATGGCTTAAGACATAACAAAAGTTGAGCGGAGCCATTGTTTCCTTCCTTCTCAACACCAGCCCTAACATTTCTCTGAGTGTACATAAACTAGTCTACAGTGGGATGCTGAAATGTCCATACAGCTCAGAAAGTAGAACTGAACCCAAACAGGAAATCTCACTGGGACATGAGGTGTGGCATCAGCATCAGGTACGGCAACACATATGGTGGTGTCAGTCTAAAAAGAGTGACACTGGAAGGGAGGTATTACTGACGTGGTCTGCTGGGTGGGTTACGACCACAATGGCCAGAGAGCCCACACTTTGGTTTCAGTTTTGAACCTGTGGCTTTCTCTTTGGTTTTTTTTTGTTTTTTTTTTTTTTTTTAAATGATGTTTGCAAAGGAGAACATACTTTTACAAAGGTCTACCTGAAAAACATGGCATTTCATTTGATGTTGCTCTGATGGGATTTCTGTAAACATTTGGGCAACCATCAGTAGTTTTAAATAGTGGGTTTTGCCAAAGCTCTGTGGGCCTTTAGATTTCAGGGTCAATTTGTATCCAGTTCTACCTGAGAGAGGAGAATTACTCGACTTTTTACCAACTTTTATCCTAAAAAAAAAATGTCTTGGTGCAGCTGCTTTTTTCCAACCATTGCAAGCGGCCCTGTCATAATAAAAATAACTGTCACAAACTCATTTCTCTCTTAAGTTTGGGCAGGATGTAACTTACCTCATCTTTAAAGAATAACATTGGAGCTCTTGCTCCCACTATTGCTGTCTCTTTGGAGACCAATATTTAAATGCAAAGAGTCAGCTCTTACTGCCATACAAATTTTTAATGAAAGATCTAAGTTCCAAGGGTGAAACGCATACCAAATTTTATTGAACCTGGAAAGAAAGGTTTTCTCATTGAGAATGCCCAGAATCAGTTTCACTTGGGCAAAATAATTACCTGCAGTTGTCACAGGTGAAAAGTGTTAGCCAAGGAAGTACATGTGCCAGTCTATTAATTTGCTGAGAGACTGGGTAGAATACTTTGAACTGGATTTCTCTGCCTATTGGAGAAAAAAACTGAGTATGTCCCTTGACTGATTCGCAAAACCGTATAATTAATGACTCCAGAGAGAGTGAGAAAGTTAGAAAATTCTTTGAAAGGGTATTCTGAGTTTTGAAATGACATATTTTAACATCAAGTAATCAGCAGATGAGATTCCCCAGCCCATTTAAATATTCAATACTTTTGCATGATGATATCAATCATTCTCACAAAGCATAAGCTCCTAAAAAATCTCCTGTTTCTCCTTACCACCAATCATTACAGTAGGTATGCAGTGCGATTTACTACCTAGGTCTGTGTATGGAATTTCTATTGACACTAGTGAAAAGTGAGTGTGCTCCCAGTCACAGGTACAGTTTAGCCATTGGGCAGTTCTCCTCCAAATGAGACCATGGGGAACAGTACCACACTGGGCTGCCAAAGGAGCTCTAATTTCCATGATTTTGTACAACTGAGTACTCCTATTTGCAACCTTCCAAAAGCAGTAAAGCTCTAGTCAGAATGTAATTCCTAGGCTAAAACCAAAGAAGTTGAGGAAAACCTTTAAAACACTACCACAACAGATTTTATTTAAAGTTATTTTTATTTTCTTTGCAAGGCTGTGGGTTTGATTAATGCTGTTTCTCCAGGATAACTATTCCAGTATTGTTATTTTGCTATATGTCCATGCATAGACGGTCTTATTCTATACAATTCTGATTTTAACTCCATTCACTTTGGGTAACAGCTGCTAAGGACACTTATTCTGGAGTAACTATGTCACTAAATGCTCATCTGTAGAAAAGTCCAGAGAATTTTTTTCCTCAGATCACAGCGATGGTGAATGACTGTTGTCAGTTGGAACATACTGGTCATAACATAACTTAGATGAAGCCAATGCTCCTGAATTTATCTTTCTGCCTTCGAGCATACTTTACTTCCCTGGCACTGCTCTGGATTTCCTACCGGCAGTTAACTCCTGATGGATCTTCATCTTGTCAGTAGGATAGAAGGAGAAGTCCAATAAATACTATGGCATAATTTCTGTGAATCTCTTGCTCACGTATGTCTACTTTAGAGTCACTATATTGTAAACATAGTCTGTCCAGTCTACTTGCTATCTACTTCTTCATAGATATGCTATTTCCTTTCCTAGTTTACATTGACTTGTATTCTCTCCAACCACATCACTTTAACGCCTGCCCTGCCAGCAGCTTCTGTTGCCTCTGTCTTTCCATGTCTCAATATTCTTTCATAAGCTCTTTAGTACGTTAATCTTCTCAGAGTGCATGTTAATGTCATCAAATGCATCCCAGCTCAATTTCAGCCTTTGCTTTGGTAAATCTGCTGTTCATCCATACTTTCAAAGGCTTATGCTCTTGCAGCATTTAAATAAGCACCTGTTGGTCACTTAATCATCAGTGTTATGTACCATGCAGTACTGGGAAAAATACATCAGAGTAGGTGAATATTATGTGATGTTGTATAAGATTACTTGCCTGCATTAAAAGACATAATCTTCGGATTACTAAGAATAACATTGCTATAATAGTTACTTTTTAGTATGGTATTAGAGAAGAGGCCCCAGTCTGTACCAGAACTTACTTTATGGTGAGAGAGAAAGTAGGATATTATAATAAGTAAGACAGAAACACAAGCTCTCTTGTGTTTCCCGCTGAATCCAGAATGAGAAGAATTTCACACCTATGCAGGAATAAATGACAATAGCGCGTAGTAATTCCAGTACCTAAGCAATGGTAACCAGTGACATTTTAGACACCCTGCCTGCCCCTCACCTGCCTTTCCAAAGGGTGCAGATGTGCTGTAGAGTCCTATGTCATATTTGCCAGCCTCAAGCAGATGTCTTGGAACTGTAGGGCATCAAAGGCTACTTTGCATCTATTGCATTAAGTGCCTGTGCTTTGACACTAGGATTGTTCTTTATGTGCCCTGAGTCCCAGTTAAATGCCTTGGCCACGAACACGTTTTTTCCTACAAAGATGAAAATTCTCCTATTATTACAACTAGCATGGAATTTAGTTCTTCATTTCAGAAGGCATTGCAATGGAAGTAAATTTTGCTGAGTGCTTCTCAATGACATAATTAAAGACATAACATGTACATGAAAATTACACGTCTGCAAGACAAACTGAAAACTTTTCTCTCCTCCCATCCTTTGAAAGAAAATGTGGAGCAAAACATGAAAATACTCAACAATCCCTGTTTTGTAAGATTGCAAACATCTTAAGTGATTTATTATCACACTAGGTATTTTCTTTACCACACTTGGCTTTGAAATACTCTTTTAAATACAAACATACCCTCTATAACTTGCATGGTGTAATACCGTAAGCACCAGGGTGCAGCGATAGTGGGTGGGCTCTTTTCTTTTTCTTGTTAAACACAGGAATTCTCTAATGTTGTAAGTACCAGCACACATGAACAATCCATGTGGGATGGTCCCATTCTCCCACTCCTCTGCTGCCTCTCTTTCCTTTCATTGAGTTCAGTAAAGCCTCATTGAATGTTGGAGGTGGAAGATGAAGTCATGCAAATCAACACACCTTAAATCACTGGGCAACAAAGGAACCCTGTTGATCTCCCCAGACTTTTCCGCCCAGGAATGAAATCCCACATGAGGCATACCAAATGCTTCTGCTTCTAACAGAAGTGCCGATTCCTCTTTTTGGGCCAAATGCTACTCTTAGATGCATACATGAGGCCCAGCTGAGGGTAACGGAAGCCAAACGGAGCATCCACTAGCAGAATTTGACCCAGAGATACCAGGGAAATTCCTAGTCCTGTTAATTGACCGCAATGGTGACACTGAGGTTGTTACAGCAAAAAATTATGTCCCCCACCTTGGTAATTTTGCTGTGAAGATCTCCCCTATGGCACAGGCAAAGGCCTCTCCTGTATTTCCCCCAATTCCCATCTCAAGCAGCCTAAGTTGATGTGTCCAATGTGCAACAATTTTTCCCCAAAAAAAATCTGTTTTAATGTCTCTGAGTGTGATTATGTACTCTCAGTAAAATGGGACAAGCAACACATTTTCTTCCTGAAAAGTATTAGATGCTGTGAGAGATGTGAAGAGCCAGATTCTCTGCTGCACTGAGACATTTCGTACTGTTAGAACAATGGGACCAGAACGAAATGGATCTTCCCACCATGCAATTTGTTCTGTTGTTGGGAAATCTTTAGCCCCAGTGGCTTCTGCAGCTGGTGGCAGGCAGAATGCTGAAGACAGGAGATGACAGGAATAGTATTGCTGTTCTCTGCCCTTGCGAGCTCTTGATAAACAGCTGGTTTAGCTTAGAGCAGACCTAAGGCCTTTTTTTGAACTGCTCGTGATCTGGTTTAGACAAAATTAGAACTGGGAAGCAGCAGCCAGCTCCATTGTTATCCTTTTACCTTATAGCTTCAACTGGCAGCTGTAGGGTACTGCTAAAAATGCTGAGGGACTTGCTGCTTATCCCCATCAGAGACACAAGAGGCTGTGCTGTGCATGCCATCTCTGCAGGCAGCTTCCTATAAAGAGGCGCTACCTCCCTCTCTGATGTAAAAATTAACTCTGCTCCTAAAAAATCTTGATTGTACATGTCCCTTCAGAGTCTTGGGGGCAAAGAAACACCCTGGGTGCTTGTCTGCAATGGTCTGTGTGTGGGGGAGCGGATTGGGTGTCTCCAAACCCACCAGACTACATGCTCAGTTCATGCTGCCCAGGAGTGTTAGAACTGTGGCTTTGTGCCTTGCGTGTGGATGGGGAGGACTGTGCTCACTTCTTCCTCAACGATGGGGCAAGCGTTCTTTCTCTCTCTTCTTTATCCAGCCCTTTCCTTTCATGAAACTGGCTGGAGTTTTGCGACTGCTGCCCATCTGACTTCCTGAAATTGTCTGATGGTTTCGAAACTTATTAGGAGGGAGATAAAGATGTACACTCACTCCCCTGCACACAGCACATATGCATTGTTTCCTTAGGAAACTAGATCTAACATAAAAACGAGACATGTAGCTATTTTTGGTCATGTTCTTAATGCTGGATTTACATTAGTGACACCAGTAATGCCACTCGTTCACAGAGATATGACAACCCCAAAGGTTTACTGCTTTTTGGCATCCCTGTAACGAATTACACCAGGGGAAGGAGAGTTTAAACTGCTATCAGATGAAAATAGCGGCATTTTAAAATCACTTTGTGGCGTATCTATCACTTCAGAAGTTTCTGAGTAACCATGAATCAAGCCTCGAACCTCTTACCACATGTTAGGAGACCATCTAAATCTTCTCATCCTCTCAGTGAAGAACAATAGCTTTCATTTGAAGACACACTATTAATGGCAAAATGGATTAAAAAAAAAGAAGGGGAGAAAAGGAATAGTAATAAAAACCCCTTCAATCACTTGACTTACAGATGCAACTAATTGATTTGAGGGTTGGCTGGGGAGTGCCATGGCAGCTAGTTTGATGTAGTAATTAATGCAATCATCCTTCTTTGTTATTACTTTAATAAGGTAAACACCCTGTTAAAATAAACTGAAAGAGTTGTCTCTGGCCAAGAGCTTGCAGTTGTGGTGAGCAGCATAATAACCCCACAATGTAAAACTTGGACAGGAAAGAATGAATTACACTAATCCCTGAAGGTTCTTACTGCAGACGTTTGAAGTTTTAACTTTAAAGTTAGAGTGGAAAAGGAGATCTGAAACTTGTAGGCTATTCACCCTGTGGCTCCTGAGAGAAAGCAGTGTGTGTCTGCTCGAGTACCCTGAATCCTGCTAATACGGGCTGGAGATAAGCTCAGTTTCTGCAAACACTCATGCTTGTGCTTATCTGCACTACCACAAATAGTCCCATGGTACTAAAGGTTAGGCACAGGCATAAAAATCAGCACTTGCACAGGTAACTTTTGTACTGTATTGGAGTATCAGTGTGAAGAATGAGGGTTTCAGCTTTGGTTTTAACCTAATGACTGTTTTTTAGAAGTAGTTTCCAGCAAAACCCACTTTCGGTAGGGTGATTCAAAGGGCTCCTTTATTTGTTTGGTTTGTCCCTTCAGACGTTCATTCTAAACAACAGCATTTTGAAGGATAGCTGCACCCTGTTGTTAAGGATCCCTTCAATAAAAAGGGAGTTGCTGGAACACACAGCAAAATGGAGAAAACCAATTTACCGGTGAATAACAACAATATTGTTCTCTCCTATTTACTTACAATGTTTTAACTGTCAGATGTGTGTGACTCAGAATTTTGCTCAGATATTTGAGCTATGTCTTACTTTCTAAATGCCTTGTTTTAGTGGTTTTAATTAAAATACATGGGCACTCCTTTGGACTGAAATCTTTGCACATGGCTTGAAAACTTTCAAATATTTTCATACAAAACCTATCTGGCTTCTTCGAGAAGTCCCATGTGACCAAACAATTTGGATTTCTTCTCAGTTCCTGCTCTTCCCATTGATGCCTCAAGCGTCAATAACCTAAATGATAATTTGCCAGATTCCCATAAGATATAGATCCAAAGATGAATTATATCATTGGAAATGCATGAGTAACTTTTGCAATGAATAATGTAGTTTTCAAGATGGTGAGTGCAGAGTATGTTGCACTAGGGTAGATTTACGGTGTGAATGGGTAATAAGGAGTTATGTCAGCCAGCATAAGGTGCTCAGGGTGTCATGCGCAAAATAGTCTCAATTTGTGGAATTTTTACTTTATTATTTATTGCCAATTAACATAATTTTCTGATTACTGATTAAGGTACTGAGAAAAACAAAGCACCAACAATTAAACACTGAAGTAAACAGCTTTCCTCCCCCTTCCCAATGCTCATCTTAGGTCAAACACCTCTCCTAGCCCTGCCTCAGTGCAGCTCTCTCATTGCCCACGCAGGTTACACTTAGTCTGTCGCAATCCCTTTGGTGAGGCAACTGGTTTCTGTCTGCCATGCTGGGTGTATTGGTTTCTTTAGGCATCTGCAGGCTTTTTGCTGGTTTCCCTCTGCTGCTCTCTGCCTTTTATTTGGGTCACCCTTGGCTGTAGTCCCTGATCCCATGTGGGTCCCTCAGAGGTGTCCCCCTCTATGGCAGGGAGCGCCTCCAGCCAAGAGCCCCTCTCTCTCTGGCTGCCTCCTCCACAGCATCTCCAGCCCCACGTCTCCGAGAGCATCACTGGTCCCTGAAGGCCGCCACTCGCTTTCTTAAATATGTTTGAGCCAGGGCACCACGTGCTCCTCAGATGGGCAGAAGTTTTGGCATGTAATGGGGTGTTTTCACATGTTTCAGAGATGGCTGTGCTTGGCACTTGACTCTTCATGGCCTCCTTCCACACTGGTCATCCCCTGCTACCAAACCCCTGCCATTTATGCCCAAAGCACAGGGTCCCTCTGTGGGCTGTGCCATCACTTCTGTAGAGACTTCCATGCTGCTTGTCTAAATCATTTCAGGGTTAGCCTTTTAGCCGGAAAAGCTTCAGAAAGCTGAAGGCTGCCCTCGCTGTACAGAAGAGAGAGATGCGTTATTCACATCACATGGCTGTGTATGCTCTTTATAAGCTCTGGGAGCTTTACTCCAACTGAGCATTTTCTTGTACAATTTTCAGTTTGTCATTTCTACAACAGTTGAAGTTGATAACAAAAATAGCACAGTCCACAGAGAAAGCAGCTGATATATATATATATATACACGTATATAAAGAGTGAGGATGCTACTTATGACAACTCTTAATTCCCTTGTTGTTTTCATTCTGTGGCCAGAATTCTTCATTCACATTCCTACAGCTGCATCTTCATGCTTGGTTTCTTGCTGAAGAACAGAAGTAGATGGCAATTTAAGGTGTGTAGTAAGGTTCATGAGAGGACAGTGAAAATTGTCAGCTCTGAAATAGGAAAGTGAAGAAACCACAAGTGCCAATCCCCTTCCCTTCTCTTTGGGTAGCATTGCAGGAAGAGTAGATGCCAGCCTATTGAACCCAGGGTGTTTTTCAGTGCCCTCTCCCAGATGAAAGAGTGACGCTGAGAAGGGGCAGCCATTACGTAAATGAGGGCAGCATTTCCCTGTTGCTGCTAACCTGCTGTACGGTGGGGTTGCCACCAAACTGGTGAATGCTGTTCCCAGTTCCTGCAAAAAAAGTATTGCCCTGTCTCTTCCTTGTGTGAGACCTGATGACCATGCAGCCACGGCACTGGCTGACGTGGGCAGGAAACAATTCCAGACCTTTTGGGGGTAATTTTCACTTGGCTCATGGGGACAGTTTGCCCTGTAGCCACTTGTGTTAGGGAAGGAAGGAAAAACAGCAGCACCTCTGTCGACAGCGACCCACACCAACACCGGCACCAGCCCTCACCCCACACTGGTCCTCCCCACCGGCCCTAGAGCCCGTGCCACGGCCGGGCTGCCCAGGGCCAAGAGGCCGCGGCCGCGGCCGCCTGAGTTTCCCGGGCGCGCCACAGGGGGGCACGGCCGGACTGGGAACGAGCCGAGCCGAGCTGAGCTGAGCCGAGCCGAGCCGAGCCATGCCGAGTCGAGCCATGCCGAACCGAGCTGTGCTGAGCCAAGCCAAGCCGTCCTGTTGTGCCCAGAGCCGCTCGCCCCACCGTGCCACAGCTGGCTGCGGCCGGTCCCGGTTAGCGCGCGTTTGGCCCTGTCGCCGCCGGTGAGTTAGCGGTGCGGCCGCCCCGTCCCGGGGAGATGCCCCGTCTGTAACGGCCGCTGCTGAGCCGGTGTGGCAGTGCCTGGGCTGCCTGCCCCAGCAAACGCATCTGCCGGAGGTGTTGCAAAACTTGTGGCCTCTCTGGGTTTGTCCTCGGCCACCTGCCTGTTTGGCCTGGGTGGGAGTGGGGCTTATGCCCGCTGGGGCTGGGTCTGGTGGCAGGTGAGGGAGCAGCTGAGCCGGGCCTTGTAAAGCTCACACTCATTGCCAGCTTGGAGGTTTGGGAGCAGGTGGCAAAGGCCTTTGCAGGGTCCATGGGGAAGCTGGAAGAAAGAAACAGCTCCTTCCTGCTCTGCTGCCCCAAAGATGTGTGAACACAGGGGATGCTTGCTGTCCTCAGAGCAGACCTTTCTCAGGTGACCAAGGCAAGCAGAGAGGCATTTTTTCCCCTCAAAAATCTCTTGCACTTAATCTACTTGTAGCCCTACATGCATAGAGGGGTAAACCACTGAGGACTCCAGTGGGACGGTCCTCCTGCGTGTGTGTGCATGCAGGGTCTTGCGCATTCGCCTCCCGTTATTACAGGTGAAGCTGAGGCAGAACGGGGCCCTGTTAAAACCAGGGGCTTTTATAGCGGAGTGAATGGGCATCGGAGAGCAAACATACCTCTGAGGAGCGAACATGGAGAGGACCCTGTGCCAACTGTAATAATCAGTGTGACTAATAGGGAACACCGAGAACTATTCCATTATATCATGAGACATTACATCTTGCTTGAAAAAACAGTCTTTGATGACACGCAAAGGATTGGCAAGTGCATTTTGGGGAATCCTCCTTTATTTCTTCAAGGATTTCAACCCATGTTCATCACGTTATGCATGATTTAACTTTCTCGGCGGTTAGATTGAACTTGCTGGTATGGGTTTTATATATTCATCATTTAAATTTGGTGGAACAGAAGGTGTATGAACTTATTTTAAAAGGTACTCATTTATAGTTCTTTGGAGGAATTAGAAACTGGGACTTTACCATAATTTCACCATGTATTTCTAGACCTCGCCCAACATGCTATGGTTTTGAAAAATGCCAAATATTAGCAAACTCCATTTGCATTTAGTCTCATAGAGCATAAGGAGTAATATTTCTATATAAAGTATTGTGATATTGGCTCATATTTTTTGTAATGTTAATATCTCAAGTGTCAGTCAGGAAGGAGATTGTTGCCTTTATTACAACTAATATAGTAGAGCAAAACAAAGAACTTTTTAGAAAATGAATATGCTCTGGGGAAATTCAATAAATCTTTGTTAGAAGAAAAAAGGTCTTATATATAAATATATAAAAGGTTGCTGTGTATTGTGCAAAAGTTGCTTACTGCTAAAGGAGTAATGCATTGTAAATCAACAGTGGGTCCCATAGCACATTATGGCATATTTTATTGGGTTTTTACCTTAAGGTAAGGTCTTTTATTAAGAGTATATAAGAGCACACTCTGCTGAATACCTTGTTTTTCACAGTGCTCTATACATAATGGCTTTTTTTTTTATTTGCTTCATTAAACATTCCTGTAATTAATGCATTTAATGGGAATCCAGCAGTAACAAATATAAAATTTATTGTGGTTTTTAAAAAAACCCACTTTGGTTACTAGATTTTCCATTAACAAATGGCGATGACCAAATTCCTCAAAATATTTCTGCAGTCACCCCAGAAATCTCCTGCTAAAACAGGTGATGTTTTCAAATGTGTAATAGGAAAGAAATGCCACATAAATAATTTTTGTGAAGGACTTAGTATAAGCATAGAGGGAGAGAGCACCAAAAAGTGTCTTTTAAATAATCCCCAAACCCCCCTGTTTCAAACTTGATAAGAAGACATCTGTATTAGGACTGGAGCTTGCTGGGTGAGTTATTAGGTGTTGAAAGACACCGTCTAGGAAGTCTGACCCATCAGAATTTGAATGTAAAAGGCAAGTGACAACTGAATACATGAAAAGCCTTGGAGCCCAGTCCCAAAGCCCTCTTTCCCTGCCTGAAAAGCCCGTTTATCTTCGGATGAATAAGAGTTACAGAATTGGAACCTAAGGAAAAAATCGGTGGTATCCGTGGCCAAGGGAATGTCTCCCTCCCACCCGTTTGATTAGAACCATGTGCAAGTTTGGCTAATGAGACTGCAGGGCTTTCCCCTTGCCTCTGTGGATGATTGTGGCATTTTATTTGAATGCCGATAATGGTTTCCCATTCCTGTTCCTTGCAGGCTTTTGGTCTGGGCAAATAAAAAAAGAGATGTCAGAACTGGAGAATCTTTTTACAGCATATAAAAATCTTCCCATCTAATCCAAGAGGAAATCGTAATGTGAAGAACATCGGTGTTTTAATGGCCTCCTAATGAGGACGAGCTTGGCCAGAGCTTTGAAGAAGACAAATGGAAAGCAAAACAACTCGTTTCTCCTTGAGGGCAAGGATTACGATTTCTAGAGAGGACTGCATGGATATGCCTTCAGCAGGTAAAGCTTCGCCTGTCTGAAGTGTCCTGGCAGGGCCCTGACATACGGGCTGTTGGCAAGAGCAAGAAAGGGGTGTGGTAGGAAAGCGGGGAACAGTAGAAAAGCGGGGGGCATGCTCACATTTTCTGGTTTCTCTGTCAGTCTATTCCTCTCTGTCTGCTGCTGGGGAAAAGTGAAGACAACTATATTTACCTAAATCCCCGGGTAATTAAGGCACTAAATTAAAGCCTGAGAAGCACTTGAAACTCTCTGATGAAAGAGCGTGTACACTGACAGCATGCTTGTAACCTTACGTTTCTGAGGTTCTCCCTAGGGTACGGGGGATACACAGCAAACACTGTGTACAGCCACAGATAGGTGATCACATCTAATTTAAAAGCCCTCATTACTCCCTCCTGACAGGCTTGGATGTTTGCCTGCCTAGCTCCAAGGCCAGCGTCGATCCATTTAAAATTAATATTTTTCATTCCTCTCTCCGCCGCGTGCATTTAAAAGCTGTCCTTGGCTTCCCCTCCCAGCTGCTGGCTCCGATTAGCCCAGCAGTGGCTGACGGAGCTTCGCTTTGCAGCACCAATGGGATCCTATTGCTCTCATACAGAGCTTTCCTGGAAAAGGGACTGCCTTACTCCTGACGTCTTCTATGGCTTTGGCAAGCCAAGGGGGCTTAATTTCCGATTGGGAAAAATGGGCCTTTCTCATCCCGTCCCAGAAATGAGCTGTGAGTGTCAGGGCCCTGATGGGTGTTGTGCTTCCTCCTGCAGCACCGTCCCTTGGCAGGGCTCAGTCCCACACACTCCCTGCCCTTAGCTGGGCCTTGCAAGGGAAGGAGAAACGTTTTTGTGAGAGGCATCGAAACGGTACCTGGTTTTGCTGCTGCAAAAGACCTTTGTACGATTCTCTTTGAATGACATGCAGCATAACAAGACATAAGAAATTGCTCTCCTGAAGATACGCCAGGTTTTCCTAAGCAATTAAATATGTGGGTTCTGCTCTGGAAAGCAGTTGTAAAAAGAAGGAAAAAAAAGCATTGTTTTAATCAGCAGCTTGGGTTTCCCTCCATCTGCAGAGTGAGGTTTGCTGACTCTTTGAAGGCAGAGAGCAGGTCATGATTTAAAGCTACTTTTGGCTTTGTGGGTTTTGGAGGGGAAGGACAACTCTGAGTGGAGCCTTGCTGGTGGGTCAGCACCAGCTGGTGGGTCAGCACCAGAATGTGGTACCCTCAGGTGGGTAAACCTCACAGGGACAATGAGGCAACACCACCACCACTGATGGCACTTCACCACCCAGCAACTCACAGACATCTCAGCCATCTCCACCCCATTGCCTTCCCTGTGCTCTGCTCCCACCTACCCTCGCGGGGCTCTGCACACAGAAAGCTGCATGGCTTGCCACACCAGTGTGCTACTCTGACAACCTGATAAATGCCTTTCTGCTGCATTTTTCCTTGGTTCAGACAGGTTGGCTTGAGGTACAGTCAGGCAAATGACAAGACCTTGGTGTAGCTCAGCTCTTGCAGTATGGTGGCAGGAGATACCGGCAGTGCCAGAGCCAAGTGGGTCAGTACAATGGGACTCCTGCAGACCTTGCTGCCAGCACAGCCAGGATGTTACCACATCATATTGCTGTGGAAATGTGGGGCTGTGGGTGTCCCTTCAAGCCCTCCACCTCATCCCACAGAGTAGTAGGACAAAGAGGTAGCAGAAACACCTTCACAGAGGGCTAATAGTCCCTCAGCTACTTTAGGGAATGAGTTTAGTATTGTGGGAATTAGGTGCAAAGGGGGTGTTAGTCAGTGCAGCTTGCACCTACTCCAGCTGAATGATAAAAACTTTGCCTCTAAAGACAAGCCACCATTGCAGCAGGACAAAAGCAAAGCTACTGCTCCCTCATCCTGCCTGTTCAACTTGTGAAAACTGCCTGGCTTTAACTTTAATTCTGACAATTTAACTTCTAGATCAAAGTGCAGGGAATAGCTACAGCAAAACACTGATAACAAAAAACCCAAATGAAAACAATGGCCAGTGTTGTGATACCAAACACAATCCTGCGTAACCAGAGCCCACAGTCGTGTCCCACTGCGGACAGTTCCTTTTTCTCATCCATGGCTACATGTTGTCTTTGCAGCACAGCTTCTTGAAGCTAAGAAAAACTTTTACTAAGCTAGAATTGGCTCAGCCACCTTATAAGACAGAATGAAAATGATTAGTGAAACAAAGAGAAAGTGTGAGGAGGATATAGAGTCCTTCCATACAAAGCCTCCTGTCTTCCTATGTGATCCATTATAATCCAGAGGGCCCCAGATTTAAACTAATCTGTTTCTGCCTTTATTTATTTTTTCTCGACTCAATTTCCTACATGAACTGGCCAGTTATGTCAAGTATTTTTCTTTCTTTTAACTTGACTTGCTGTCGGCTGAATGCAATGCCCTGTGAAAACACCTGCTGACCTGCTGTATACACACATGCACACACACACATGCACCACGTCTACCATCTGCATCTATATATCTATATTGTCTATCTGTATATAATCTCTATGCCTATCTATATCATCTATATCTATATCTAAATCTATATCCATATCCATACCCATATCTCTAACTCTCTCTCTGTCTCCATATCTCATCATCTACATCATCATCTATATCTATATAATTTGCTTTTACAGTGGGTCACACAAGTTGTAAATTCCTCGAGCCTCTGCAAAATACACCTTCAGGCTCCCCTCTCTTTTGGGGAAGGCAGCTGCCCCATTGCTTCTATTTCAGGCAGCTCTGGCTTGCTCTGCCAGCAAGTCCTGGGGGAGTGGGTTGATCAGGTTCACTAATGGTCGGGCTCTCGTGGTATTTGCTTACCTAACATAATCAGAACAGGCATCTTAAATATTTTATCAGCTTTGCAGGGTCATTCTCATACCGTGGCATTGTGTTGCACTGGAGAATAGAGCAGGCTGGAAGAAAAATGGTGCTCGAGTGCTGCAGAAAGAGGTTTTTAAGCAAATGGCAAGCACTAATGCCCTGCTTAGAGCTGCTAAAACAAATGTCTCTGTCGCAGCAGGGCAGATGAGAGGCAAAAAGAAGTTAAGGCAGTTGCAATAACAAAGCAGACCAAAGAATTGAACAAATGTCCCCAGACCCTCAGTTGTTGGCTCTGGTCTAACGGGTGGTGGTGGTCCTGGTTTAACTTTGACCCTCCTTTCTGACTCCTGATTAATTTTTTTACTCCCTTGAAGCTAGTTCTCAGGAAGTTTTGTGTTTAATCTTGTGCTTATTCCCTGTGGGCCAAGCTCTCGACTGACTGTGAGTAAAACATTTCTGTAAAGAAAGTGGGTGCAACAGGGTAATTTTGGGGTTGTCCCAGAGCTGGAGTCTTCTGTAGTGGGGCCTCAGCAGCCAGTAGCTATTGCAGAGAGGAAAACTGGTTTTCACTCTGAACTGGCCCATTGCCTGCCTTCAGCCAGGCAATGCTGGCTCCAGAGTGGGCAGGGAGAGCTGAGAGGTAGGTCTGTACTGCAGGTCTTTACTAGAGCTGTGGGTGGCAAGGGTTGCTGATGTGGGGGAGCATAACCAACTGCGCCATTTCTGAGCCTGTCCTCAAGTGCTGCATGTGGGGAGATTCCCCAGGAGGGGGTCAGACTCGCTTCAGCTCTTTTATGCTGAGAGTCAGTGTAATATCGGAGAGCTTTGCATCCTTGCATGTTCAGTGTTCCCTCTATCCCAGTATTTTTTAAAAATCAACCCAAAACTAACAAAAAAGCACTCATGTCTACCTGCTTCTCCATCCCCCTGCTGAAAGGTTTCTTTACACAAGACCACTTCCAATTTCTCAGCTCTTGCCTCTATTTATTTCTGGGGTCCTTTGGGTTTGACCCCCTCCCCTACCCCCACACCCCTTTTTATGGGACGTGTCTGCTTTCTCCAGATGGTTGTTCCTGATATGTTATGCTGCCTGCTTTGTGGAAATGCCTTTGGGTACATACAGTGCCCGCTGTGCTAGCTTATCATCCCTACGCAAACTCTGTGCCATTATCTGAGTGTCCTTACAGCAAGTAGCTGAGGCTGCAGCCTGGGTTTGTGAGAAAACTGGGGGCAGGTTGAGTGGCAAAGTGGGTCTAGCCAAAGCATGAGGGGCTGGAGTGGCAGGGTGAAGGAGTCTCTCTGCACCATTGCTCCGACTGGTGTAAGCTGGGGCAACGCTCTCACTGATACAGAGCGTCCTCAGCTCAGTTTAGTTCTGGCTGCATCCCTGCAAAGGAGAGGGGAAGGAGCATGTGCTCACACTGATTCATTTTTTGTCTAATAATAACTTTGTTATGATGTCCAGAGCAGCCCAGAGAGAGCAATAGTAACAGTGAACTGCTTGGAAGAGGAACAAATATTGCGATCAGGTTTGGGAAACCATGAATCAGCTGTAAAGGACAGTCTTACCTCAGTCTGAATATATCTTGCTTAGCTCACACTGTCAGGTGTAAATACAACTGTGTGGACAATAAAATAGTCCTGTGATATGCCTTCATAAGAGGCATCTATTTTTACAGATGTGATGATCCTCTTTCAGTATTTGGTCCCAGAGCAAGAGCCCTGCTGTATAAATACAGGTTAAGCTCTGGCATGACAGCCCTGTTTTAAAGGCAATGCAGGAGTATATGGCCTCAGAAATGGCTCCAGCTAATGTCATGCCTTGATGTTTGGGAAAAATGTCTGCTGCACCCCCTTAAAGAAGGAGCCATGTGCACCCACTGCTCCATCTTCCAGCTTTTACAAAGAGAGAATGGGAACAGGGGCATGGCTCTGCTTCTTTCCTATCCATTTTAGGAAGGTGAATGCTCTTGGCCAGATTTAGCCTTTTGAAAACCAGGGGGAGAGCAGCAGAAGCTGTGCCCATGCCAGGGCCTCCAAGGGAGCAGCACAGTCATGCTACATGGGGCCAGTCTCCTGCAGCGTGACACTGGGACTGAGTGCTTATGGGCAGGCTGGTCCCCATAGCTGAGGCTGCATCTCTCTGGTCTTGGACCCCATCGGGTGAGTCCATCGTTCCGGGACTGCCAGCAAGGTCATCAAGTTGCATTAATCTAAAGCTGACTTTTTCACTGGAGAGATGGGTTCATCCTGACCAACTTTAGATTACAGTTTACGCATTATTGTGCCAAGGTCTGTATTGGACCAATTTATAGTGAGAAATGAGGTTGGCAAGATAACAGGGGCATCACAATTAGAGCTAATTAGCCCAGCAGGAAATCCATTTCCAGGCAGCTTTTGGCAAGAGGCGAGGTTGGCGGGATAACAAGCATAGAGTGTATTTTGATATAAGCACACTCCAGCTGCAAGGAAAAGTAAAATAACAGCTTGTCTCATCCTTATGCGGAGGCCTCACGTCAGGCTCCACCACGTAAGTCTTTTTGTGTGAGGCTTTGCAGCCACCCTGCTTGGAAAAGCTTCAGAGAACTTGTTCTTACAAAGTCACCTCAGCTGCTGGAGGGCAGCAGTGGCCTGTAAGGTCTGCACAGCCCCTCGCTCCTACTGCCAGACAGGAGGATGCCCAGCACCATGGTCTTCCTCTGATTTTGGGGAGATGAGGGATTGCAGCTCAGAATAGAAATCACTGAAGAGTAGCTTGGTTTAATTGCAGGAGTTATCCCTACTGTAAAATGTCCGGGCTATAGGCACAACCAAACTACTGGAACTATTTGTATTTGAGTGCTTTATTATATTGGAATTGCGGTGATATTATTAACATTTGTACAAATGCACAAAATTCCTGTCTCTTCTAGCTAGAAAGAGATGTAAAAATCTGACCTAGTTGAACAGTCTCAATGAACTCATTGTCCATTTGTAACAATAACGGGTTCACAATGCAACAAAAAGCTTAACATAAAATTAAACATATTAAATGCTGCAGCAAGTATTTACACTTATGTACCAAAAAAAAAAAAATTATCTCCCTCCGGTAAGGAAGGTGGTTGCTTTACAGAATAAAACAAACAGACAAACAAACACAAAACCTTTGCATACAATACAAACAACCTCAAGCCCAAAACTTACTGTGACAGCACCTTTTTTTAATATAATATATATATATTTATATATAAACTTCGATAGTTTAGGCTTACTCCAAGCAGTGCTAAAAGTTCCTTAAAACCAGGACAACGGCAATAGTCCGAAGAAGCAATGTTCACTGATGAGTGCTGCCCAGTGTTTGAATGGAGCTGTTACAGAGAGGGGTACAGAGCTCATGGCCATGGGCTGGGAAACACTTGAGTCCCAATGATAAAGTCCTTGGCAAAATGCTCAGTGGCAATTATTCTTATTCAGAAGAGTGAATACACATTTTGTGCAAAATAGTTTGTCTTGTGGAAGCATAGTAAAGGTTGTCTCTGACAGGGATCTCTTTGCAATCTCAGCTCTGAGGCATGGGGAAAAATTTCTCTGGAATTTCCTAAATTCCAGCAAGGAAAACATTTCCCTTGAAATGCCCTATCAGCCCTCCGACCTCCCTTGCTTCCTGACACTGCTGCAGTTTCTGCAAAGCCAGAAGAAGCTTTCAGTGTTCATTCAGAAGGCTGTCACACAGATTTTTAGTCAAGAAAGAGATTTGGGTCTGAGTCTTGTGGCATCAGATGGCATGCCCTTACCGTGGGCTTCGGGAGCAGTTCCACCAGGTGAAACTCAACATCACTAACATTTAATTTGCATAAATATAGAACTGGAGATCCTGACTCCCAGGTATTACACATTGGTCTAAATATAGCAAGTTGCAATTATTGATTCCAGTCCAAGGAGAGCATGGGAAAGGATCAGATTTCCACTTAGAGAATCAATCTTCTCTGTGAGTGTGTGTGAACACTGACATTTTTGGCCTCATGCAGTTTAGGATTTGCTATAAAGTAATTTTGAAAGCTATGGAAAACCAATAATGGTAAGCAATTTAGCTCTTAAGTGTAAAGCCACTGATAAAACTGAGATAACTGTAAGCTCTGGAAAAAAAACATTACGGATGTAAACAGTCTCTTTTGTCTTTGCAGTAAGATGATTATTTCAGATGATGAAAAATTGAACTTTTTTTTTTTTTGGTGTTCAAATCACTTGAGATTTTATTGCTTTTCTTTGTCCTTAGAAGTTTTTAGTCTCTTTTCTTAGTTTTTTTTTTTTTTTAAAGGTGCTGTCCCTAGTCAAGTTATAAGGCAACATATTTTATTGATTCAGAACTCTAATACATAGTATGGCCACTGTTATCACTGCAGCTTCGCAGCTACCGTGAGCTGGACAACAGTCAAAGTGCATGACAATGCACAACAGAGCCAGTCTCCTGACCTTATGATATACAGGACACTTTGGTTCTCGGGATGAGAGATTATAAATGTAGCTTAGATGCTGCCTCACACACTTTGCATAATAAAACATTTATATGCTGTCATGAAGAGGGTGTAAAGTCTAAGTCACACTGCAGACTGGCTGTTTTCAGCTTCTCTGTTCGGGCAGGTGTGAGAGACAAGTTGTAGATATGCCACCAGTGAAAGCATATAAATGTATCTGGTGCAAATGTTTTACAAGAGTATTTATAAATGATTCAACAAGGGAGAGCAAGAAAGAGAGTGAGAGCTAAAGTGCAATTTTAAAATAATATAAATAATTGAAATGTAGAAATAAGATACTAATTAGTTGTAACTGGTTTTGTTTTATAGGCACAGTTTAGTTTTTATGTCTACAGATCAATTTTTTTCTCTTCTTCCCCCTCCAGTAATTTTCTCTGATGTATAATGGAGTTTCAATGGTCTAAATCTAAGGAACACTGCTTAGTAAGAGGACAGAAGAGGCAATGATAAGGCAGTATAGTGCAACTCACTATGTGATATTAGAAAAGAAACAAGGATGGGGTTAGATCTTCCGTGGTGATGTATAAAATCAGCCTTAAAAAAATAAAAAGGAGGAAAAAAAAAAAGACAGGCTTTCCAGTTATATGTTGACCCATGCTTTCTAAAATGAGAGAGCACATTTTCCAATACAAAGGAAAAAACTGAAGGTTCATAATTTGTTTTGTTGTTACGAAAAAAAAAAAAAAAGGCAAAAAAAGCAGATGCTGCTTTAAGGAAAACATTTAATTCTAGGAATTTTTGTACAACTGACCTCAGCAAGCTTTCCCATCTTAGATGGATGACTTCTGCTTGAGACCCTGAAAGATTAAGATGTACACACACCTAGTTTATTGCAAAACTAATATTGTAACTTAAAAAACCCAAACAGATTCTGTACAAGAATACTGTTCAAATGGAATGTGTTAAAATAACATTTATTAATAAATACTTTATAAAATTCTATGTGAATACTAAATTAATAGATTCCTGTTTTAAAATTGCTTTGGTCCTCATGAATTTTCATAAATTCACTCTATACGCTTTTTTTTTAAAAAAGGTATTAGCTGCTAAAAAGCACATTTTGCCTAAACTAAAAGGCTAGTTTTCCACACTAAATATTGTTGCTTAAAAAAATATGAATCCTCAAAAGTTGGGCATTTAACAACAGTTATAGCTGGCTTGTTAGTTAACAGGACAGAGTCAGTTAACACACTAAATCCACACGCACTGAGGCACTGAACCATTGACTTTCCACTATTCAGAAGATGGGCAGCAGACATTTAGCTTCGTAGCAGGAATTAACTCCCCAACAGTGTGAAATTCTCCATAAATCACCATCATCATCATCGTCGTCCTTATAAAACACACCATGATAGCACACAAACTACTTGTCTCCCACAGGCAGCGTTATGAATATGGCTTGCACAAATTGACTCGGGAAGGGGGACTGGGGATGAAGGACCCGGATCACAGCATCGTTTCTTTCCGATTAAAGTATTGCAGTTGTCCGTGGCTGAGATTTACAACGTGCTTCTGATGTCGCGTGATGAGAGATGCCATCCACAGAAATACCTCCTGCTGAGCAAGGTGCCGGCCAAGGCTTGCCACCCTGCTACTGCCCGGGAGAGCGGGAGAGGGACGCAGTCCGAGTCGTCTGCTGGCAGCGGGACGGGGCACAGAGCCCGGCGAGCCCGGCAACGGGCTGGATTGGCAGGGCAGGAGGGAAGTGGAGCAGTCTCCAGTAGTAGCCCGTGAAAAAGCAGGGTTTCTCCTCGACGGAAAGAGCCCGGGAAGTGCATTTAGAGAGACGTGCTTAGGAAGAGGCCGCTGCCACCGACCACGCCGCAGAGGGACATCCCAGGGACAGAGGGACAGGGGCTTCTCCCGCAGCCCTTGCTCAGGCAGCCTCCAGTGCCCGTCCAGACTGGCAGCTTGAGGAAAGGCTGCAGGATCATTCCCCTGGAAAACAAGAGCATTTTAATGTGGAAGCAAATCTGATGAATAATATAAGGTGCCTGGTATGGTTGGTCCTTTTACCGATGATATAGTATAGCTGATATAAATATGCTGCATGTTGTCTTGGCCTGTGAACCTGCGACAGAGTTACAAGAAGCAATAGCAAATAGCTTTTCATCCTTTACTTATTTCCACATCACTAGCAAGGATTATACCTAAAGGCCAATAGTATAGAGAGGAGACATTTCATTGTAATTACACATTTAGGCCAACATGTGTGGTTGGCTTGCCTAGTTAGCATTAAAAAAAGGAATAATTGAGCTATATATAATACACATCAGTCAAACTGTCAAGTTGCTGAATTTAACAAAACTTAGGCAAGGTTTTTGTATTTTTTTCTTTTTTTTTTTTTTTCTTTTTAATGTAGAGGCTTTCAGTTTAACAGCTAAATATTTTAATTGAGGAGACTGAATAAAATGAAGCTAAACCGTAATTCTAGTGCAGTGTAGCTCAACTGGGTATTCTAATATTACCAACAACTTTGATTTTTATTTTTTAATGTATTTAAGTTCTACCCATATAGAGGGAAAGTTTTTTAAATTAACCCTGCGATGGCATTTTCTTTTTCATGGTGAATGATGAAATTCAGACCCAGGGGAAATGCTTATTTGGGTTTTTCTACATCGTGGATACTCAGCTGGAACATTTTGCTCAACTGCATATTTGAAAAAAGTTCCCTTGAGAGCCATGATGAAGCAAAACCATTTAGCTATTACAACTGGAGGTTAAAAAAAAATTATAGATTCAGTATTTAAAACACTTTAAAAGTATATGTTTGTCTAAAATATAATAGAAAATCCTTTACATTTGTATTTTTTCATAATTTTTTTTGGTTCTTAGACTATATAATCAAGTCAAGATTTACACTGTACATTAAAAATCTTCTTTTGAATGTATTTGCATAAATGGAAAGCGAGCTGTTAAAGAAAAGAATACTGATAAAAAGTTAGTTCCTAAGATAAGAACTAATTTGGAAATGAATGATCCTCAGAATTTTGCTTTCCCTTCCAGGCAGGCCCTGCTCCTTACAGTGCCTCACGCTTCAGTTGTTTCACTCTCCCTCCTGCACGGAGAAGAGACAACCTTTTAAAACCCAGGACTCCTCTAAAAATCAAAGACACAGTCTTTGAGGAGGAGAACTTCACTTTAGAACAAAGTGTGTACAGGGCTAGAGGATTTGCCAGGAATAATGTGAGTTAGTTTTTGCTATTTCAGATGTAGCTCAAAATCTTTGAACATTTATCACCAGCTCGGAGCGCGCTCCCTGGGTAAGCAGCGGGAGGTTTTGCCGCTGACAGATTTGAGAGCAAAATCAGGTCCCAATATACAGCAAGGCAGCGTAATTAACTGGCATCATCTCCGTCTGATTTTCCCATCAATCACTGGTACCACTCGGGGATGCAAATCAGTCGCGCTGAGGGGCAGGCCCAGAGTCCAAACAAAAACCTTAATTGTGGCACAAGGCTCTTTTCCAGACCCTCTTTGCAGGACTGAATTTTATCCAGAGTGCCCTGGGATTTGCCATTCTTGTAGTACATTTTAGCGGTTGCATGCCTTCTAAAAATTATTTAGCGTCCTAATGAGACAATTCCTTACCCGTGGTAAACGGGCATTAAGTGCCATTGAAGTCAGTGAAGCTACACTGCTGTCTGCCAGCTCAGGATCAGTCTGTGGATGCTTAAAGGAATGCCTGCAGAGAGCAGGTCTCTCCCTGGGAATTAAAAATGGCATTTTTCCAACTGGTCAGAACCGTTACGCTGATTTATTTCTCATTTATAGCCCGTGAAACCTGAGGCTGTTAGCTTTCATTGCTAGAACAACGCAACCGGGTTAGGGAACAGAACTTTTCCAAATTATTATATACTACATGGATTTTTCTATGTTAATGACTGGCAGTGCAAAAGAATTGCCGTGATTCTCAGGTGTTGCTTGCTACGCCTGTACTGGGCCACGGAAGCTTACAGGGCTGCTAGCATCAACACAGCTGGCTCTCAATCCTGCTTCACCTGGGGGTGCACTGCTTTCGCCTTTTGCTGTTTATTAAAAACACTAAATCAGGAGCATTTCTATTTTTTAAAAGCCAAACGCTCAGCGCAGCCCAGCTGTGGGTGATAAGCTAGTGAAAGCAGCAGCCGCGCCAACAGTTTTTAGGTGGGCTTGAAGTTTTTGCTTGTTCATCACGGTTCTTCGAGAAAAAGAGAAGGAAGTGAGAAAGCCTTGGAATGAAAAAAAGAAGGAAAAAAAAAAAAAAAAAGCTGGGGGATCAAAAGTGTTTGGGGAGGGAAAAGGAAGGTGTAAGAATAACTGGAGGAGAAAAAGGCCAGGGTAGGGAGAAAGGAGAAGAGGGAGGGCTAGACAAAAGAGCACGTTATTTGGGCTTGACTTTGTCCTGATAGCCACATTCTATATAACTGCTTTGAAAGAGGCTCTGAATGCAAGATGGGGTCTGCTGATAGCACAACGCTAACTCATTTTTTATTATGCTGTCAGCAGATGCCCTCTCTCTATATTTATAGCCTAATTACTCCTAGTTACCTACGTATGACTCTGTTTAATACTTTTCATGCCTCACATTGGCTAACAAGCTGCAGTTTAACACAACTTTGTATTTCTGAGGCTTCAGGCTAGATTGGTGAGAAGGAAACATGACTATGTACAGAAACAGTTAGGTTTATAAACAAGTAACTGGTACCAAAAAAACTGGAGAAAGCACCAAAGCATTTCTCAAGCTGATAGCATATTAATTGCATAACTCCCTTTTATGTAACTAAGTATAAAAGACATTTTAATAACTATAAAAATGAAAGCCAAAGTCTTTCAAGAACTGAGGAATCTTCCAGGCTTGAGTTACGGTTGCAAATGTCCTTAGCACAGAGGACGCTTTGATACGCTACCACACTCCCCTAGCAGTTTCTGATCAACCACTTTTAAAGGATGGGGTTGATGTCTGTTCTGTGGCTGGCAAGCTGGGTGAGAGTGGAGCTTCCCACGACGTCGCTGACGGAGGAGGAGGTTGTGATGGTGTTGTGCTGGATGACTTGCTGCTGGGAGCAAGCTGGGACCGGGCTCGCGGGAGGACTGCTCTCGGGACCTGGGAAGGGGGTGAGGGCACAGAGACAACACACATTCACTTTTCCATCCGAATTAACAAGCCCAGGCTGGGTGACACTCCTGGAAAAGGGATGTGCTACTACGGCAGCAATACTAACAACCTGAGGCATGCACAAGTCCCAGGATTTCAAAATACACCATTATCCAACACGTTGTGTCTTCTGATCTTTTGCAGTTTTTGTTATTTTTTTTAAGCCAGCTTCTCTGAATTCAGAGTTGGGACCTTGAAAAAAGTCCAAGACCTTAATGATTATGAAACCAATGTCGGGATAAAAAGTCCAATATCTTAAGGTCTATAAAACCAGTTGGGATGCTTAAATGATTTATTTGCTCCAGAAGGAATCAAAATTGGAGTACAGTGCACTGCAGCACAGAAAATCTAATTCAAGCAACAGTTGATAGGCATGTAATGCAATTATGTATTTTTTCCTTAGAGTACTGTTAAAGAGCCAGATGCATAGTGATGCAGAGGAGACAGAAATGGGCTCTATTTTAAGAAAATGCTGCAATCTAGCAAATATTAACCCTGAGGCTCTTCTGAGCCATTCTAGAGCCAAGCAGAATTTGTCCCTAAATTACCACACTCTTAAAATGCATCAACTAGACAGAATTGATCCAATGTCTCCATTAGATGAGATTTTTTGAAAAAAAAATGAAAGATAAGAGTCAAAAAAGAGTTAACAAACCTTGAAAACCTGCACCACACCTGGTCTGCACCACGGTCAGGGCACAGTACCATTTTCGCTGGAGGGGACTTTAATGTTTTCCTTTTTAACTTTCCTTTTGAGAGTTATTTTAAGGTGCTGGCAGTGCTGCGCCCAGGAGGACTCTTGCAGGTTTGGAGTTGTGAGTTCAAGCGGGATCCTCCACGGGGGAGCAAGCATCCATCCATCTGCATCTCCTTGCAGAAGGGAGGGGTAGGGAAAGCTAGCTCTGCTGTGTGTGCTGCAAACCAGCAGTTTTGGTTTTGAGCAGGGCTGGATAGATTAGAGCAGGAGAGATTGGATGGCTCAGACGATGTTTGAGAAGACAGGTTCAAGTGATAATATGACTGACAAGGGGTTCTGAAGGGAAGAATTGGAAACTTTGCTTTCCTGTGAGGTGTATGGAGACAGTGCAAACATACCATCTACTTACTTAGATATCCTTGCGATTCTTTCTGCATAGCTGTTATCGGACAGTCTTTATGTGTTAACAATAACTGTTTCAGCTGTGCTACCTCATTTTTCAGCATGGAAACCTCGTTCTAGAAAAGAAAGAGAGGGTTTGGTTTGCCACAAAGCTTAAACCAGGCTCTTCTGCAAAGTTTAAACTCAAGAACACAGAAACTGCTCCATAACTTCGGAAGAACTGAGCAAAAATGGCGCTCGGTACTTGTGTGCTGCGTTTATGTTAGCATTTGTCAGTGACATTATTTTATAACTTATTCTGAAGGCAATTTGGCTTCCAGATTTGGTGACATAAACTGACAAATGAACTAACTTCACAGCACCAGAGGTACTTGAGGCAATGTTCTAATCCACTCTGGAAATATTCTGGCTCTCTGCATCAGAACACAGGGGCCAGACCCGTGGGGACAAATGGCAGCCTGCCACACTCAGGGGCACATGTTAGGGCTGCTGTCACCTACAGCATGTCACCTACAGCTCTGCTACAGCCGGCGCCTGGGTGCTGCTCACACCTCTGTGTTTTGGGGAAGCATGTTTTGGGGGAGTGCCCTTATACAAATGGTCTTTCTGCCCTTGGCAGCACACAGGCACACCTCTGGATGGGGCAGAAGTACCGTGTCCACCATAAGAAGGGCAGCACTGTAAGAAAGGCTTTTATTATCATATTCAGGGTATTTTCATCTATCCATTTCATTTTCTTTACTGGTAGACTGATCTATTTACACTCCTATCTCTCTGGCTTTGAATAAGGGTTTAGCTACATGCTCTACACTGAAGAAGTCTTTTACAGCTGAGTTAATGGCACTTCCAAAAAAAATCCCCACAAAAAGCAGTGACAAGAAAAGAAAATAAATACAATTCCATCTAGCGAAGGCTTCTAAATCCCAAGACAGCTTTTTCCTGGCTTATCCTGCTAAAATGTAATTATTTCTTTAATTGAAGCACACGCATCTTGATTAATCAACTTTGATTATGCCCACACTCCCGCTAGGAGCTGGCTGTGCGGGGGCAGTCCCAAAGGCGGCGAGGGCCCATCGGCACCACCAGCCCCTCTGAGCACAAAGAGCCCCTCTGTGTCCTCGGGGGCGCAGACAGTGGCTCGCACCTGAAGCTGCATGTTTGTCTGGGTGAGCTCTTCTGCTTTCTTTTCCAGTGACATCACCCAGACCTTCCTCTTCTGTCTGCAGCGCGTGGCGGCGGCTCGGTTCCTTTCCAGAAATTTCCGCCTCCTCTCATCCGGGTCTTCATCCACCACCCTCCTCCGGCGACCTCCAGTCGGCTGCGGCGGCTGTATTGTCTGTGTGGGCTGCATCTGCTGCGCTGCTGGCGAGACCTGGCGGGGAAGAAGAGGTTTGGCAAGGGCTGGTGAGGGGATGAAGTTACAGAGGGGGATGCTGAAATGGGAAGGGAAATCTCACACAGTTGTCCTGCTCCCCAACAGGCACAAGTCAAAAAGCTGTGCCAGATGCCACTGAAATTAGGCTGGCAAATCCTTACCATGGTCAAAGGGGAGATTTTTTTGAAATGATCCTCTGAATATTAGTAGGGAAAATATTTTCCCCTTTACAGTTAGTTATTAAAAACATTCACTTAGGTACTTTCTCTGCCACCACCTATTTCAGACCTGAAATGTCAAGTTTCTATCAGCAACTGTTTCAATCAAAGCAGAGGACTACAGTGGCCTTATTTCTACCTTTCTCTCTTTTTTTTTCCCAATTGCCTCCAAAATTTTAGGACATTTCTATTTCATGTTTTACTGGCTCTGGAGACAGGAGCTGCCGCACTCTTTGCACCTGAGTGGAGCTGGGAAGCCACGGGCTGGGATCACACAAGGCCAGCAGACCTCTGTGCCCCTCAGCTGCGGGCAAAAGAAGGGATTTAGGTACCTGAACTCAAACTTGCATTTTGGTATCCCTGCACTGCGTGGAGAAGGGATATTTCCCTTATCAGGTGCTTCCATTTGACACCCGTGGATGCTACACTCCTTTTTATTCAGTAGCCTGGTTTTGACAGTAGAGGTACACCACATCCAGTCCTGCTGCTACAAAACTATGGAAAAATATGTATTTATGTTTTTTCAAGTGCAGGATAGTACTGATCCTGCTCCTGAGAGTAACCAGCCTGTGCCATTACAGAAAAGGCACGTGATAGGGGTAGCCCCACGCAGTCTGTGCTCTGACTCCTGGGCAGATGAAACACATGCCCACGTCCCTGTCAGGAACCAGCACCAGACTTAACGTTCAGCTGCCTGGGAATAGCAAGCTTTCGGACAGCTTTCCTGCCTCTCTGGCCAGGCCATGGGGCTCTGGACCATGCTCAGGGCTCAGGAGCCCAATCCACAGGTCCCATTGCTCATGCCCAGCCGGAGCTGCTGCTGCTGCTCACGTTGCTGCCGCTGCTCCCGCACAGTCTGGAAAAGTCTGGAAACCTGAATTGTTGACTCAAAATTAACCCTCTTGTTCTGGCAAAGGCCCAAACCTCTGAGGTGCTTCCTTTTGACTCCAGGGAGTGGACGTACTCAGCACTTTGTCAGACTGAGCCCTGAATTTCAATTGCAGCAATTAACATGTGTTTGCCTAACACCTCTGTCTGTCTCAATTAAAATGATACTATCGTCTTGCGAGGTCGCTTTTCTGTCTAGAATCTCACCACAAACTGCAAAGAAGAGCTTGCTCCATCCACCAGCTGACTTGTGTCAATTAAAGTGGCAATTTTATGTGTAATTATTCTGTGCATCTGATAACGCTTTTTGCATAAAGCTGAATTATTCCCAGCTTTATGTTGCACAGTCAGGGAATCTCTCTAGCAGGAGCAGAAAAATGTTTTAAAAAAATAACCTTCTAAAAATAAATAAGCCACCCCACACTTTCTGACTGATTTTAAAAATTTCAGCTTGTATTAACTCTGTATGTTTGCTGGTAAAATCTCCAACCCTCTGTCCACACTGGGGGTTGGAGTCCCAGGGCTACGGGAGGTGCAGTGGCTGTAGCCGCCAGTGCCGCGCAGGACCGCCAGCCGCAGCTTCCATCCCCACCAGCATCCCCAGGCTGCTGCCACGAAACTGCTGCTGTGGGATGCCAGCTGCTCCTGTCCACCAGGGCCAGGCATGCCGCCTCTTTAGCAATATGTCTGAGTGCAGAGGCCTCAGAGATACCTTTTAATGTCAACATCTCATCAAAGGCCTTTCATTTTCTCACATACAACACCTTTCCAGTTTTCAGACGTCTGTTATTTATGTTTCCGGACACCAAAAGCTTTCCTTAACCCATTTCTCTCCTTTTTCATTCAGTTTTAAAAATTCTTGTTTCTTAACTCTCTCAGTGGGATCTGCTACACAGGCACAAAAAGGTAACTATACAATTCTTTTTTTTTTTTTTTCACCTTCATATGGTCATTTTCTCTGAATAACTAGTGAGTCATTTTGGTTTTAGAATGTAGCAGTCAGTCTTTGGGCAGTCAGAGCGTGTTTTCAGAACAACAAAATCTTCTCTCCATCTCTGGCAGATATTAATTATAAAGGTTGCCATTACATCACTAATAATGTCATGTGGGATAATCAACTGACTCTTACTGGATAGCTCTTAACCCTGAAATCTGTTAGGCTATATCTTAGTAACTGTCTAAGCATCATTCTCTAGTAGGATTTCACTTCTCTGCCTAGGGACATAAGAAAGAAAATGGACATATATTAAAATTGAGGTTTTCTTTTTTTAAGAGGATGCTAATCATGTATCCATAATGAAGATAAACGTAGGACAGCTAAGAGAATGAAACAACATCCACACCCCTACTCTGCTTAAACTATCACTCTGGTAAGTTTGATATGAAGAAACCTTCATGGGACCAACACAAGAATAATAGTATCATTTTTGTAGTAGTTGAGGCAACATAGCTATGACTTGATAAAATATTTTGCTTTCTCAGAAACATAGCTATCAGAACGTGATTTCTACTTTTATGCTTGATCCAACATTTCTCGCTGTTCTTTGCAACTTACCACAAAACTAATACCCATTCATTCATTCTATGAAAGCATAATTCATTGGGCTCCTGTGTATCAAAAAGGTAGCTGAAAAGCATGAAATGAATTCTGACATTACAGAAGGGTGTGGTGTAGAATAACAACAGTCTCAACATGAGAGCACACAGCTTACAGCAGCGTGGACCATGCTGTCATTTGACAGGTGGTTTGGGATGAAAGAATCTGGCTCAGAAGAATAAGGAGGTTAATAATTAGTAAAACGCACCATAAAATTAATGTCTGTTGGAGCAATTTGACCCCCCAAAGAGGCCATTACCATGGGAACTATGGATGAGTTTAGAAAGTAATAAACCATGTGGTTATTACTCAGCAAACCCTTCTTTTCTCCCCATTAATGCATCTGTTCAGAAATCACTATTGCCTTCGCACCATGGGAGCAGAGGTGCAGCAAGAGCTCTGAGGCCCAGGGAAGCCGCTGACCCTAGGATTCCTACTCCATCGCCCTCTGTTCCCATCCTCTTGGCAACACTTACACCTATGGACAAGATGAAGTCCTCCTTGATCCCTGATGGGGCCTGTTACCTCCAGTGACATGTTCTGCATGTCAAAGCTCATCTGACTGCACAGGTCCGGCTCCAGAGACCATGTGGTGCTGGGACACAGGGTGAATCTAACAGAGCTCTGTGGCTGCCAGTCAACCCACCACCCATATCTCTTCTTGCTCACCTGCGAGTCTTTGGGGGTGCCTAGCTAACAGGGAATACAGAGCACAAGAGGTCTAGGCTGTCCCAAGTGGAATGAGTGTAAGAAAGAGATGGACCTGCTTGAGAGGGTCCAGAGGAGGGCCACTGACTCATTGATCTTACCCTTAAAACCAGGTTTGCTTTCTCTGATAGCTGATTTCTCCCCACCTGTTAAAAGTGGTAATATGGATGTTTTGCAGCAGTGCTCCATACCATAGTATCTGACTCCCTCACCTGCATTAACATGTGTATCCTCCCAACCCCTCGGTGAGGTGTCAGTACTACTACTCTTGTCTTAAAAGCCTCAGAGAGGTTAAGTGACTTCCTCCATCTCATCCATGGAGTCCTCAGTCTGCTAAACACAACTTTATCCCTACTCTCTCATGGATGTTCAAGATAGCCATCAGGTTACTTTTGGTTTCTCTGTTATGAGATAATGTCTTTTTATTGGAGTTTTTAAACAACTCCAAGGAAAATAACTCATTAACAGATGGGAAAATAATTGAATTCACAAAGTAAAAACTGAACTAAACTTACGAAAGCTCTGGACATCTTCTCACAGGGGAGTCTGCTGCTCTCTTATTTAGACTGTTTCTCTAAAGCTGACAATTCATTTTACATTAGCAAATGCTTTAGGGAAATCCCATGTGCTTGCAGCCTCTGCAATAATAAAGCTAGATGTTAGTAAATAGTTAATGTTGTGGGACACTGGGATGTCAGCCAAATCCTCTCATTTTCTTTAATGTTTTCTAAGAGCTTGTCTGAAAGGTATTTGCAAGCAACACAATACTTCACAGATTGAACTTCTTATGGCTGGCACTCCTCTTTGTCCTCATTCTATGCACTGCCTGCTTGTCTTCCTTAAATTTGCTCCCCAGACCTGACATGTTACAGTCACTGCCCCCAGAGCTTTTTTTTTCTTGTGCGATCCTGATGCAGAAGCCTATCATCTTAAGACATTAATAGAATTCCTCTTAAAAATTACTCTGCTAAAGTAGTTCATTGGTTCAAGAAACATTCGGTTCAGATACTGAATTACCCAAATTGCTGAAGCCAATATACCTGGTCCAAAAATGGAGACCTCCATCTCGTTCAGTGGAGACCTTCACTGAGTTGTCATCATTTGAATACAATTCAAAATTGCCTTTCTGGTTCAAATCTCTCTCCTTGGACTGGCTTCACCATCTTTTTCTCCTGTTACAACATCCACCAACTATTGCCCTCACTTTCAGTTAACCTTGGCTTTCTCTCACTCTGCAGATGGGGGCTGCTATCCCTTCAGTCTCGAACACACACACACACACACACACACACACACACACACTCTTTACTTCACTAAAGATTGTGCTATGTATTTTTGCAGATAGAACACATACAGCTCTTTAAATCTTGGCCTGAAAAGTTCGGGTTCAAGCACATTAAGCAACACATATAATATGCTAATCTCCAAAATAAACCTCATCCATAAAAGGATTTGTGGCAATATGCAGAGCTTAGAGCACTGAAAAACATTGGAGCTCCTTATAAAGATACTACAAATGTCTAGCAAATTAAGCAGCGAAACAAGTAGTTGCTTCACCCTGTTTTCTGAATAAAGTTTGCGCTTCCCTACCATCAGTAGCAGACATTTATGAGTAGCCTGAGGGGCTTGTATCTAACAAGACATGTATGCAGGAAGAAACAATACAAGGATCAGACTTTAACTTCACATAACAGCAAAAGTCAGTGATGCCACCTGGCATGAAGGTCTACCTGTGCTTGTCCGCCTGAGTGCAGCGGGGGGTGCGGCGAGGTCTGGTGATGTGCCGGGTGTGCGTGAAGGTGCGAGTGAGAGTGGTGGTGGGGATGATTCTGCTGGTGATGAGGCTGAGGATGAGGATGGTGCGCGGGATGCTGGTGCTGATGCGGGTATGAGTGATGAGGTGGCAGTGTCTGATGCTGATGAGGATGTGAGTGCATATGATGGTGTGGCGTCTGGTCCTGCCGTGAGCTCATCATTTCCATCATGTGGCCCATGGTGTTCATATTCCCGTTTGACATGGCGGCAGGATGATGAGTCAGTGCTGCCTTCAATCTCTGGAACAGAACAAGGCAGAAAATTCAACATTCATACATGATGATCTGAGCAATCAGAATCAGATTTCTGCTGTTGTAGAAATGGTGCCTTGTCCTTTGTTTTGAGATTAGTTTATTTTTTTTCTTGCTGTTCCCTTGATAAAAGGCATTTTATTTCAGTTTGAGAAAGAACATATTCTTGGGCTCTAATCTAGATTTCCACTGTATATGTAAGGATATAAACATTCAAACTGAAATTTAACAGTTACACATTTCCTACTGTGCTGCTGGAGGAAAAATAACTGGCTCTCATCCTTTTCTCTTTGGCCAACTCAGTAGTGTTAGCTTCATCAAGCTTGTAGTCTTGCAATTTCTAAAAAGGAAAGTCTGATTAAAATAAAGGTGAACCAAAGTTCCCCTCTTTTTTTTGTTGGTTTTTTTTTTTACTACAGATAATATTTTAAAAGACTCATTGATAAATATATTGCATTGAAGTGTTTTTTAAATTCAGGCTCAAATCTATTCTACAGTTGTACTAGTACCCAACCTGTTCTTTCATCAGAAAGACAGGAAAATAATGAGGGTGGCCTCAACCTGATCCTCTTTCTTTGCTGGAAAGTTTAAACGTCTGCTGTGTTGTTATCAGATGCTAATCTCTCTCTCTGTTTTGTACTCCTCATGTTTTTTACTTTTACTAGATTGGACCCTGGAGTCCTGACCAGGGAAAAACTCTCCTTAATATCAATGGGATTCATTCACTTTTACCTGAACACACCAAAGGGCAATGCAAAGGGCTGCCACATTTTGGACTGCAGGATTTAACCCTTGTGTACTAAGGCAATAGCTGAAATACAGAACAAAAAAGGTACCCTTTCAGTGCAATTACAGGGTTGTCCCAAAGCTGTGAGCTGTACTGGCACACGGACACCTTGCTGGTGTCATCCTACCCTTGGACTACTGAAATCACTGGCATCCTAGAAGAGTGTGCCAAAGATAGACCCTGGCAGCTGTCAGCTAGAAGTGCTCCTTCCAAACCCATAGAAACTTTCTTTGCAACCATGGTTCTGCGTCTTGCTCAATTTAGAACATTCTTTACATGCAGCCACCCAAGACCTCTTTACCTCTTTATATTTTTGAAGAAGTCAGTGTAAACTTGGTTTACTGCCACTAATGCAAGTAATTAGTCAGCAGAAAACGATAAGATAAAAATGGAAGGAAGGAGGTCCATGGTATCACCTGATGTCAGACTAGCATGATCTGAATAACCCAGCAACTAGCTCATAATTCATTATCCAGCCAGAGGACATAATGAATAGCAGAGACCTCATCAGTAAGAGATGCCACCTATACAACAGCCAGCAAGAAACAGCAGTAGTACGAGAAACAGAGGTGTGCCTTTCCCCATAGCAATATCTGTGGGTCCCAGATGACAGTCAGAAAATGCTACAAGCCAACATGGCTAAAATCTGCCAGTGGAGGAGCAATAGACAGATTGAACTGAATTTTGGTTTTGTCTTTAAAGCAAAGAGAGTGACTGCCAGGACACTCAGAACCTACAGATGGGCATTTCAATCTACTTTATATTGAAATAGCACCTATCTGTGCAACTGCACTGCAAGGCCACAGGTAAAGGGGTCCTGTGTTCAAAGCTGCTACCCTATTGTGTTTGTGCACCTGGGAGTGAGGAAGAAATAAATTCTTAAGGAGAAAAAATAAAGAAAAATATTAGAGGAAAAAAAGAAGAAAGTTGTGGAAGGCAAAAAGAAGTAACAGGGTCAGTTCAAAGTGTCATCCTCAAATTTTTGTATCCCCCATGTTTTTGTAGATTTCATGAAGGTCATTTCACTGAGACACTCTAATAGATCCATTAATCCAAATTTGGTGGGTTATTTCACTAACGATCAATTGGCTGAACAAGACATTAAAAATAAAGAAAAGATACTTTTGCAAAACACATCAGTTCCTCAGTTGGCATGAAGGAAAACTAGACTGATGACTTTTAAGAAGTTTCCTTAAGAAAGCCTATCAAACCATGACCGCACTACAGCATGTGTCGCAACCTGATGATCTTCTCAAAAAGAGATCGAGGAGATTAAAGACCTCCTTCCTTATCCTTAAAGTCAGAACGTAGCTCAGTCTAATATCAATAGCAGTAACCCATCCTGGGTATAAAATGGAGGATTTGAGCAGCTGTCGTCCTTAATGTTTCCGAATTCAAGTGCTACCCTGGTTACTGCAAGCAGCTTTTCACAATGCTCAGAATAACTCGTGTTACCCAGGAGTGTATTAGGAAAAATATGGAAAGCAACACATGAATAAGTCAAGTCGTTCTGCATGTCATTCTTCTTCAAAACTCGCTAAGACCTTTTCCATGGGGCTGAGCCACCACGCAGATCTAAGCCAAAGCACCAACAAAAGCTGCTGTAACTTTGTTTTCTGAATCAAAATGCAAAATAACGAAGCTCTCATTAGCCAGCAGTTTTATGTGATGAATACCTAACAAAATCTACCAATGCCATATTTGTCAAAGACCTCTGAAAGTGAACTACAGCATGTCTTATTCTAAACTGCAGACTTTCAAAGCCAAAAAAGAAAAAAGGAGGGAAAAACTTAATCTGCGAATAAACATTTTTTTTTCAGCTGTAAAAACTGTGGCTTATTAGTGTGGCGTGACTTCAAGGAGAATAAATTATTTTGTTTTCTTTCCATAGCCCCTTCTACCACATCCATTTATTTGAGATAGCAAATCAAGAGAGACAGTGAGAGGTCTGACATGCAGCTGGTTTCAGTCAATAGGGGTCATTTCCATTTGGTCTGTGTATTTTACAAGCTCCTTGTTCACTGTTCCCAATGGGAGGGTGGGCCAGCTGCCCTGGATCCCAGTCCTGGTAAGAAACCAGCTCTCCACCTCATCCCGTCCCAGCGCAGCAACAGCCCTCGCCTCCCTTTAGCTTCGTGCTTAGATCAGCTCCGCAGCAGTGAGAGTCCTGCCTGCGCACACACCCGGAGCAACGTTTATCTTCCATTAACCAGTCAGTGCTGCCCATCAGAAACATTTGGGGAACGATAAACATTTTTTTTTCTGTTTGGTCTTCAGCAAGATCAATTGTTTTGGATGTTTTAGTTAGAGCACAGGGAGGGAAAATCACCAGCACTTGGTGAACTCTTTGCATTGAGTATGTGTAGAGCTGGAAGGGCAGGCTGCTTTTTTGTTATTGTTCTTTTTATGTGTGTTAATTGCAAACAGCTGTTTTAGTTTAGTGTCAAATAAAATGCGATGGCATCAAAACTGAGCTTACTGGACTGACTATATTAGCAAAAGCCAGAACCCAATCCTGTGGCCGTTCAGTTTTTCAGGAACTGTGTGACTGACTTCACCAGAGCCTGCGGGTACCTGGCAGTTCGCAAATCGGGGCTGAAACAGGGGACTCACTGCTCACATCTGCTCTCACCAAAACCCCAAATTTCTGCTAAGCTCAGTGGCAGTGGTTTTTAGGGCAGAATCCTTCTTCTCTCCCTTTTATAGTGCAATTTTCAAAAAAATCCCCACCAAACTCCAAGCCAAGAGGAAATGCAGGTGCTCGTCTTACCTGGTTTTTGGCTCTTACTGATTATTTTTATTATTTCATCAAAGTAACATAGTGACCAACATCAGTTACAGCTGATTTCCACTCAGTCCTGACATTTCCATTAATGGCTATCAGTGACACAGGCAACATGATAAATCTTTCACAGAGAATAGCCTGCTTTGCCTCTGATCAAGTGAATAAAGAAAATTCCCTTTTGATCCTACAGGAAGCCAGAAGCACATAAACTCTCATCTTTCATGCTTAGGAGAAAATAGAAACAGTGGATATTAGTGCTCCACAGGTATGAGTGTTGCGTTCCCTGTGCTAATGCTCATGGTAATTACCCTATCTGACACATTTACTCTGAAGTCACCCCACTGAAATATGAAGTTGACACCTCAAAGACGCTATCATTGTACCTGGAATATTGGGGTTTTTTTGGAAACAGACAGTTTTCACAGTGATTCCTCCATCTAAAGCCTGACATCATGGTGCAGTGAATTGTTTGATGTTTCCTTTTATCAATATATATCATAATTTATTTGCTGAGCATCTTTGGGCAAACCCTAAGTCTGCCAAAAATGGGCTACAAGCATTTCAGATCACAAATGAAAAATAGTGTCAGCTTCCCTAATACTTCTGTAGTTCAGAATCTTGACGTTTTCTTATTTTTCTCTATCATGACATGTATTTCAAGGTTGCCTTGTTTTTTGCCCCACCTTTCTTTCTCCGAAATTGCTAGTGAAAAACAGACAGAATTTTTTTCAGTTTGTTAGAAGAAGAAAGAAAAAAAGATAAACAAAACTGTAAATTTGCTTTTCCCCCAACTGAAATATGTATATAAATATTTATAATATTTATAGCATGATATATTTGTAATACAACAGGCTATAAATATTATATTATATGCCATAATCTGTATATGACAATAAACTACAACCTTCTCCCATTTATTCCTCAGTGGAGAAATGACAAAAGTCTCCAAGTTTACAGATGTTATTACCTGAGTGGTCTGTGTTTGCATCAAACAATATGCTATTATATCACCCAGCTGAATTTTAGGTTGGGACAGACATGGGGTGCTGGTTTCGAATAGGATTGAATTGTTCTGAATAAGTATGCATTGCTGCACTCAGAAAAAAAAACCTCTTCCCCTTCTGGTCCATGTGCACAAATCCCACTAAATTACAGAAGAGACAAGACCAGCTGTAGCATCAGTTTAATGTCTGCTATATTCTTAACAGGAGATTACATCAGACCCCTGTAGGCAGATGGAATATGATCTGAAAGATATTTTCTTGCACTAGGGACTGTGATTCTAGTCCCTATTATACAGGGGTGGAATAAATTCCCCACAGGGGATAGAAGAGACTAGAGAGGGGTGGGAAATCAGAAAAAAAATACAGACATCAAGCATCCCCACAAATCTGCAACTAGGTAGCAACCTCAGGGTAAAAATCTTGATAAGCCAAACTTCATGGCAAGCATACCATTGAGCCACCAAGCATCAGTGGCACTAATATTGTCTTCTCATCTGTGATGGCCAAGTTTTCATTTTTACTCATGTTCCTCTAAGCATCATACCTAAAATGAATACACAGAGTTAAGCTGGTGACAGCTAAAGCTGCAAACAGAACTTCACCCAGTGCATTTCAGAGCATCACAATGAATTTTATCCTTTCCTCCAGCTACGACTGCAATGAGAGAACTTAAGCATAAATGTCACTCAGGTCTTTTATAGTTGGCTGCTTACAAGCATTTCACAGTGTAAATAACAGAAACCACTCTGCAAATGTTCCACTCACATTCATAAAAGCAAATTGGAGGCGATTCATCTCCACCCAGTTAAGTGAACTGCAGATACTTATGAGTACATTTCAGGGACTGGCAATTGGAAAGTCTCTGATGCCACATTAAATGCTTGCTCCTGCATTTCTTGTGCAGTAAAATACAGTCCTGCGTATTGACTGAAGGAGGAGTGAGAGGTGTGTGAAGGACATGAAATCCAGAACCGAAGTGACGCATTATACTAATGTAAAGAGAAAAAGGGGATGCATTTAATTCACAACTCGCCAGTAAACAGCGCCAAACTGCTAATCTTCTAATTATTCTCAGGCTGTTTGGCAAATCTGAATTATACTTTTCCCTTCCTTTGTGCTTTCTTCCCTGCTTAGTCGGATTTTGTAACAACACGAACAATGGATCGTCACCCAGCCTCCAGTGCAGCTTAGCCTCTAATAAAAACAGCAAATTTGCTCCCTTGTCCTTCCAAACACAAACTGAATTAAACTTCAGCAGAAAGCGGCGAGAATCAACTGCAAACAATCAAAGTCGCAATAAAACTAATAGACACCATGCTGCTTAAGGACGGGTCAGCTGCAAGAGCTGTTTCAGTGTCCCTGAACTCGAGGCATGGAGGAGCTCTGAGCAGCCCACTGCCCAGTGACATCAGTCCCAGTGACACCTCTTCTGATGATTGCCAGTTTTAAGTAACCCAGTGCAGGTCACTGGGTCACCCAGCCAGGGTGGTCCAAGGGTACTCTGCCAGAACTGCCATCTTCTGGTGACAGTATTTTGTTGAGAACGGCCACAGCTCCAAGGGACAGCAGAAAAAACAAGTGAGTTTACATCTCATCTCCACCCAGCAATTTCCTCCTGTTCATCTCAAAGCACCTTGCAAAGGAGATAAGCATCATTACCCTTGTGCAATACACCATCTTTTGAAGAATTAGAAATAGAAAAATACTAAATTTTCCATTCCTATTCTACATGCATTTTTAATGAACAAGTAAATCATAATCAAGACAGAAAATACACCGAAAGTATGGTTTGTGCTTCTGACTATATATTATTTCTTGCATGAATCATTTCTCAATGCATTGTTAAACAACTGGATTTGATTTGCACAGGAGTCAGGAAATGTAAAGTTCAAAAATTCAAGCCCCTAATTCCCACCAAGTCTAAGTCAATCCCTGCATGTATATCCATGACAAGGGATATTTAATTATGTAATCACACAACAGACAGCAAAGTGATTTATTACTGGCAAATGGTGTCATATAATTTCAACATACAATACCAATGGAAGGATCCAAAAAATACAACCAACTTCTGCCTGATTTCCCCTCTGTGTGCCAGAGTCCAAAAGGAAAGCTGCTACTTAGCTGCTACCTACCCCTGGAGAGGCAGTTTTCTGACAGCAAAATGCCTAACACTTTGGGGATTAATTGCCTGTGCCTGCTATCAGTAGGCAGGCACATATCTTATCACCATCCCAATTCTCCAAATCGACAATCTTTTGCTTAGTAACGCTGCCAGATTAACCTATGGGATATTCCCATGCATACTAGGTAGTCACCTATGGAAAACACAGAAAAAGGAGGTGGCAATAAAATCATCCACTGCTAATAGCACCCTGCAAGGCAGTGAGAAAACCTGTGCTTGAGGGGACCTGAGTCTGTACTGCCTATCTTCCAGATCTATTCTCTAATGCCCATATTACAGCTCATTCCCAAGCTGACAGACCATGGACTCTTTCTTCACATTGGACATAAAACAGTTTGGCAAAGCCTCTAGCAAAGGGGCTGGAGCTCAGGTCTTCCTCATTCCTGCAAGCAAATGCTGTAACTAGGTTTCTAAAATCATGTTCCCATCTTCTAGTACAATGCAAGTGGGAAGTGCTTGTACAGTGCTTGCATTGTGCTATATATATCTTGCCTGAGCACACAATGAACATTTATGAATGTATTAAATGAGAAAAGTGGGAATTGATTTCAGAGGAAGTTTGGGGAAATTCCTATACATGCCAGATACGGAGCAAATCCTCAAATCAGAGGACTCTAACACTGGAAGGAACGCTGTGGGTTTGGATATTTTAATCTGTACTCAGAGATCAGATGAGATTAGCACCACAAAAATCTCTCTCTGCAGTATACTGCTCTGAAGCCTCAAGACCCCTTAAGGAGTGACTTCAGTTTCTTGCCGAGGATGCAAGTTGCTTGCTTTCCTCTTCTCTCTCACCAGCATAATATACACACCAAGGACATGAGAAGGGCAGGTTCAAAGTCTTTCTCTGTCAGAAGATTTCTGAACTTTCATCGCCCACCTCTCACTAAGGCTGATTATGATTAAGTCATTCATATTCAAAGAAAAATGCCATCCAAGTATATAAAACTTGGGTGGGTTTTTTTCCTTCACTGGTGTGATTTTTGAAGACTCGTTTTTCCTGGATTAAACCCAGCACATTTAAAGGGCTACTAGCAAGCCAGCAATGGGATACATGTGCACTTAAAAGTGCTTTGATTTCATCCCAGATGTGCAGTGCTCAAGGGCGTACACACACACACACACACACACACACACACACGCGTGCGCACGCGCGCGCACACACACCCCCACTGACTGTGTAGAGGATACAAGCTGATCTGTAGATTTTGTTTCAAGATTACACCAACCAGACTCTGAAACGTAAAACCAAAGCCCTGACCACTTAGAGCCATTAGGGATCCCAGGGCTCTTTGTGAAAGTGTATTGATGTTCATTAGCCTATTGGACCGACTGGAGAATTCAATGCAGGTAATTAGACGTTGTCTCATTACCACGCAGTTTCAGGTGAAATTATTTTTCTCCTGCATTTCTAAAGTTAAGTGATTCCTGAAACATTTTTAAAGCAGTCACGGATATTTTTTTTTTTTTTCTGAAGACATTACTAGATTTTAAAGTATAGTACAGGGACATAAAAAATGAGAATGTTCTTATGGGTTATTTCACATTTTTTAAAAGCTGATTTCCAGCATCTGACTCAAAAATGAAAACAACATTTTAATTTATCAGACAGCTTTCAATTATCTGCCTATGAAAACCTAGTGACAAGCGACTTTTTAAAGACATGTACTCAGGTATGGCATGTAGTACACAGATACAAACCATAAAGAGTGTGAACAGGTGCATTTAGTGTCAATTTTCACTATTATAAAATAAAAATAATCTATGCTGAGAGTTACCTGCATGGATATCATGAATATTTAGCATTCAATATACCAGTGTTGATATGTACTGTCCTTTTACACCCTCATGCAAGGTCTCGTACGCCCTCCCACCTTTGCCCATATTCTCCCCATGACTTCATCCCTCAGGCTGCTGCCCTCCACCATGGCCCCTTTGTTCTTCACCTGCAATGCCATCTCCCTTCATTGGTACACAGCTCAAGTTGCTGCCTTGTTTTTCATCACCTCACATGTATCAGCTCCTTTTAAACAGCAGTATCTTGGGTCAGACGCATTGAATTTCAAAGCCACTTGAGGCTCCAGGAACAGCAACACCTCAACCCTCTACAAGATACTAGCTAGCTACTCTACCAGTGCCATGAGGTTTTTTAATACACTTTAGGATAGCTACAGTGTGAAACAATAGATAAAAAGAATCAAACCCCCAACTATTCTTTTTTATTGGAATTAGTGATTTACACTAATAGGCTTTACTTTGCGTTTAGAAGGGGCTAGGAATGCATCCCCACGCACTTCCCATGGCTCAGCTGACAAGCAATGACTTACTAAAATGCAATATATCAGTGAACCTTTTGCACATGGTATGCTTACTTTTCAGCAATAGTGCTTTTCAGAGCAATGTGAAACAAATTTTCAGAGCAATGTGTGCAAACAAAAAAAAACCAACCTTCTCCAGGGAAGGGAAGGATGCTGCCTGCTTGGTAAGCCATTGACTCATCCTGCCATTTCTGGACAGCTGGACTTGGCTTTCCTACACCACAGGATACAGAACAAATTTGCACAGGTCAGGGGCCTGGCTAGACCCACAATTGCGGTGGCTGTCACACGAGCAGCATTTCCTTTCCAGCACGGAGTGACAGGTACAGAGTATCCTGCCTTGCTTGACAGTGGACTCCTCCCTGTCCCTCCTGCCCAAGGGAAAAAGGGCAGAAATAACAACTTAAGGGAAAATTCCTAGCAGAGGTGCCTTGCCTGTGGACAGGCAGGCAGACGGTCCCCACAGCACCCTGCACCCTGAGGGAGGCAGAATGGGTCATGTGTCAGGTAAGCATTCCCCCCAGGGACAGGGCAATGCTAAACCCAGACACCTTCCCACCAGAAGCAGCTGCCAGGATCACAGGAACAGGCAATTCCTGCACACCGGTTATCTGTCCGTGCTCACTGTCCTTCACAGCACGGACGAGTCTTCCAAAAAGCACGTCAGGGATCGGCTGCTCCTGCTACTGCCCTACCTTCCTTTTTTTAATACTTCTTGTGTACTTTTACTGAGTGTGAGAGAAAGGCATAAATACCGTCTTGTTTTGGTGCTAAACACATCTTCCTGTCTCCTCTCCCAGCCTTGCCGACAGCATTATCCATCTTCCTGACACCACCATTGTCTGATTCATTTGACATATGCACCAGAAAAAAATGTCATGTTCTGAACAAGATCATAATGCTGTGATCTCATTCCCATCTCAGACTCCTCAGCTACTCCACAGCACCTCGCATTTCTTGCTGCTTTAGAAAGAGAGGGACTGGGAAGCTTTTCCAACTTGCTCACTGGGAAGCTTACAGAGGAGATGCAGTGGGGGAAACCAGGCCAGCAAAGGCACACAAGCACTTACAAAAGTATGTTGGAAGTCATGGTAATGCCATAGAAATTTCAGCTATGTATGTCCTACCTAGAGTGTGAAGCAGCAAAATCTTTCTTATCTCCTATTACTTAGGGCTGTTGAGGGACTCTACACAGATATGTGTTATTTCCAAAAGGGAACAGCACTTTGAGAGGTGATGGCAGGGACATTCTCACTGTATTATAGAAATCACTGAGCCCTTCTGTCTCATCATTTTCCTCTCTTTCAAAACAAAAAAGCCTCATGAACTACCCACCTCTGTGACATTCAGAACTAAGGGTTATGATGAAGTTCCCCCTTTTGGCAGGCACACCAGCAAGTCAGTGTAAGGCTTCCTGATGCCTTGTCTCCACAGCATCATAGAATCACAGAATGGTTTGGGTCAGAAGGGACCTTTAAAGGCCATCCAGTCCAACCCCCTTGTAATGATCAGGGACATCTTCAACTAAATCAGGTTGCTCAGAGCCCTGTCCAACCTGACCTTGAATGTTTCCAGGGATGGGGCATCTACAACCTCTCCAGGAAACCTGTTCCAGTGTTTCAGCACCCTCATTGTAAAAAAAGTCTTCCTTACATCTAGTCTAAATCTATCCTCTTTTAGTGTAAAACCATTATCCCTTGCCCTATTGCAACAGGCCCTGCTAAAATGTTTGTCCCCATCTTTCTTAAAAGCCCCCTTTAAGTACTGGAAGGCCACTATAAGGTCTCCCTGGAGCCTTCTCTTCTCCAGGCTGAACAACCCCAACTCTCAGCCTTTCTTCATAGGAGAGGTGTCCCGGCCCTCTGATCATTTCTGTGGCCTCCTCTGGACCCACTCAAGCAGGTCCATGTCTTTCTTACACTGGGGGCCCCAGAGCTGGACACAGTACTCCAGGTGGGGTGTCACCAGAGCAGAACAGAGGGGGAGAATCACCTCCCTCGATGTGCTGGCCATGCTTCTGATGCAGCCCAGGATATGGTTGGCTTTCTGGGCTGTGAGCGCACATTGTTGGCTGACATCCAGCTTTTCATCCACCTGTACTTCCAAGTCCTTCTCCTCAGGACTTCTCTCAATCTCTTCATCCCCCAGACTGTATTGATACCAGGGGTTGCGCCAACCCATGGGCAGGACCTTGCACTTGGCCTTGTTGAACCTCATGAGGTCCACGTGGGCCCACTTCTCAAGCTTGTCCAGGTCCCTCTGGATGGCACATCCCTTCCCTCCAGCGTGTCAACCGCACCACACAGCTTGGCATCATCTGCAAATTTGATGAGGGTGCACTCAATCCCACTGTCCATGTCACTGTGAAGATACTAAACAGTGCCTCGTGTTTGGTTGCACCTCTCATTGACCTTCATGTGTGTTCTGTTTCAGCCACAGGAGTTCACAATTTAAGGGCAATTAAGAGATCACTGTGTGCTGGCAGCTGAGGTTTGGCCAGTCTCACCCCAAACATGTGCCCTCCGCTCCTTCAGCCTCTGTTCCTCTTTCCCAGCGAGCCGCAGGAACGTCAGCGCCCCACCGCTGCCTACAGCCTTAATAACCCATTAGCAGCCTGGCCAAATGAGTTACTCTCTCATGGCTACTCCTCTTTGGAGATCTGCCAAAGGAGAAAAGACAAGGGGCGAGGAGGGTGGAGGCAAACCAAATGAGTAGCTCGGGTGGACAGGGGAAGGGGGAAGTGGGGGAGAGTTGGAGAGGAAAGGTTGAGGCAGCTAATTTTTCCATTTTTTCCCTGTGGTTAAAGCACTGACAGATAATTTATCACACATTTTGATGGTGCTCCAGCTGGCAGGGGAAAGAGCTATCTGTTTATTAATTCAATTAGCCTGCTTATTTATCAGTGGAGAGCAAGAAGGTGCAGTCACAGACCAAACTATGCCAGTCTCAGACCACCTGCTGTCAGGCTGAGAGGACAACCAGGAGTGGGAACATCCCGCCCCAGCTGCTCTGGCCAGTGCACTCATCACTGCATTATATCAGGCCTCCTGAGATAAGAAAAGAAAAAAATTACGAAATTTAACAGCATACATGATGCACATCAATGAATACACAAGGCAGGCTTACAAACGGAGCCGCATGGCTTTACTGCCACCAGTTCAGTGCCCTAAAAGTATTTGTTATGTCTGACATTCTGCCCAGAACTGATTTTTTGATTCACTAAAATGGATGAATACACTTGGAATTTCGAGGTCAATGGGGATAGTGTTCAAAACAACTATTGTGGTTTAACCCCAGCTGGCAACTAAGCACCACACAGCCACAATACAGCGCCAGGCTCCTGGAGGGGGGAGGAGAGGGCAAGGAGGGTGCTGCCCAGGTACCCACCAACAATTTGCCATCGTTGAAAAGAGGACGTTTGGGAGAGAGGAAGAAAACAGAGGGGGGAAAAAGGCTGGCCTTGGCCACAGAGAAATGCCCCAAACTAGGAAAGCATTTTGGAGGGCTGGGATAGAGGTAGGCTGCAGCAAGGTCTCTCTCCTCTCTAACTGCACGCAGGGTTGGTAATTTCTTTGATTTTGGCCAGTGACAGGTATTGACACAACTTTCCTCTGACTTTTCTTCAGTCTGACCTGCTCCATTCATGGCCCACTTCTTTGTTCTATGGTGATGCCTATCTAGGAATACTAGGGTTCTTTCCCACTCACTAAAGAATCTAAGACTTCTGACTCTTGAAGCTCCAAATACCACAAATGTTGTACAAAATGCTGCTTGAAGCTATCTGAGCTGAGGTATTTCTAACAACACAAAATACGTGAAAAAATCCGTGATGACAGAGAGTAATTTCCCTATAGCCAAAAAAATCCCCTTAGCCCCAGAAATAGCAGACCATAATATCTACATGATTTCAATTGTCTCAGAAACAGTGTTTACTTTTCTCTTGCTGCTTCTATAAAAAGTCCGGCTTCCTTTTCTGTCACACATAAACACAGTTACAATATAGATGTACTGGCTTCCAGTTTAGCCCTTAAAAGACATTGTGTGGCTTCCCATTCAAACAAAAAGTCCTGCAATGCTTTGACTTAAAAATGAGACTGCTGTCAAGGATAGAGGGGTCTCCTTGGGATAAGGCTAGGATGCACATGCTCTCAAATGCTGCTGTCGTTACTCTTCTCACTTTGTTCCTCCACCACCAGAAGTTTAAAGAAAAATCTGCATTTTTTTTTTTCTTTTCTTTAAGTTTCTTTAGAGGCATTCTTTCAATTTCTGAAATCTTGCAGGATGTTTCAAGGCGGGACACCATATCAAATTAGGATGGCAGCAAATATTTCCACTGCAGATGAACTCACAGGAGCCTTTAACAAAAGGTTCGCTAGAAATGCATCCTCTCTGCCCCCCAGCTCCACAGCCAAGTTTGCCTTTCAGCCACTCCTGGCTGATGATGAGTTTAATATTCTGAACCAAGATCCTGCTTGACAGATGATTCCACTACCACCGATAGTTTAGGCCACATATCAACATTTTATAAATTCTTAATTTTCTCACTGCAGCCATATTGAACAGTTTTGTGCAAATGAGGCTTATAATTACCCAGATAAATCAGTCCAGTGCAGTATTTCTTAGGATCTTTCTCAATTTTCTCCCTGGAGGATGGGATCCCATCTGCTTTGCTACATTCAGGCTAATTGAAGGGCACTGACTTTTCCAAATGGATTCATTAATTACTCTAGCCAGATTCTCTGTGGGGTTCTTGTTCAATGGGTGACACTTGGGCTGTACTATACCATCCACCCATGTTTAGCAATGTTGCTCTGATTCTCAGCTACGAGCTAAAACATTTGCAGATGCGTTGGCAGGAGTGGTTCTGGCCTTAACTGTACAGTGTTACAAAACAAATGTAATTCCACTTCTCCTTTGCTTCTAATTTAATATGCATTCAGAATCTATAAATATTGTAACCACGACTGTTTCAATATGTTTTACTCCTTGCCATCATAAATATAAGCCACCGGCCCAAGGAAGAAACCATAAGTTTACAGGTATTGCATTGCCAACAGCAGAAAAAGACGAGAAACAAGCATTTACTGTCACGTTGCTGAAAATCTGGTATGTGTGGCAGCATAATGTGAAATTAAACTATTAAACTTAAATGCAAAGCTGTCCTATATAATTCCAGGCCTGTGTTGATTTTATTTAGTAGAGTAGCAGCCTGGGTTTTCAATAAACTCATGTGTAATCATATTGCTCACTCAAACATCAGGCAGACACCAAAGAAAAATAAAGACCCCTCTAGCAAAGGCCTAGCTTAGGTGGGGAAGGTGATGGTGGTAATCTTCAGATAGGGGCAGGCAGAAGGGAACCTACCAGCTGTCACAGAGCCTGGCTCTGCTGGAAGGTTTACCAGCTTTCCCCAATAGCAGGCACAATTTCATGCTACTTAAAATATTTTATATTCCAAGTGCTTGGTTGGTTAATTCAGGTCTATGAGGCAACTGGCCTGGGACTCTGTGACACAATCTGCTGTGAGTGAACAAAAAGCCTTCACACTTTCCAGGAATCCCAAAGCATTTTGTAAACATCAGACCCAACTGTGGAAGTTGCCCAGCCTCTTTGCATGGGTCCATGCTGTCACACTTCAGGCTGCTTTAAAGACGAACCCAATGTCACTAAATGTGGTGGGAGACCCAGTTTACAGATCAGTGAACTAAAACTCTGGGATTGCCCCAATATCATAGAAACCCTTAGTGGCAGAAACACAGTCCAAGAGCTGACTTCCTTACAAACAGGGAACAGTCCTGCTCTCTTTAACTCTTCCCTGCTGATGGTATTGTGAGTCCCCAGGATGCAACAAGGATCTACCTTCTTGCACCTTATTAGAGGTAATAACTCTACTTACATCTATGAACAGACAATAGAAAAACTATATATATAAATTTTAGCTTTAACTATGTGGTTGCTTTGGGCAGTTAATGTCACGCGAACAAAAATCTAATGATACAACTCATCTAACAAATCAGTGAATGTATAATTCTTCTCACATAACATGCCATAGACCTAAACAAATTACTCAGATAAGTACATAGTAGATCATGTTCATAGGGATGTAGATAGGGCTATGGGGGTGTATGTGGGGATGTACTTTGCTCTACAATTAAATAAAGAATTTCTATTCTCTGCTATCCTTTCCTTCTTAGCTCAGCAGTTGTGCTTCCCCAAAGCTCTGACAAAGATGGACTTCATAAGGAGCTTCATTTCTGGGACAGAACTCACAACTTTTCCCTCTGATTGCCAGCTTATCTCTTCTAAATGAGGTACCCCTGCTCTCTCAGCAGCTAATAAATTCATTCCTTCACTGGCCAGTACAACAAGCTACACACCTTCAAAGAGAAAGCCTGAAGCAACTCTGTCATCACCTGGCAGGACAGAGTTATTCTCAATTTGAGTGGTTGGTTATTTGATTTTTTTTCCCTTCTTATTTTGTTTGTCTCTCATATCTCCCTGGTTTATAAACAACTGTTCAGCAGTCAAAAAGCGGTTCATAAATTGTTCACAAACAAAAGTAAAACCAAGCAAGGAGCCCATATCTTTTCCTGCTTATTTGTTTTTTTTCTCTAGAGTCAGTGCTGGCAGACAAAGTCCGGCAGGCAGGCAGGCAGCCCCCCTCCCCTGCCCTCCCCTCCCAGCTGGATGGTGACTGGCCAGGTGGCTGTGGGGGAGCTACACTGATATATGTCAGCTGAGAAGCTGGACCCGTCCATCCGAGTCCATGCCAGCACTGCCGGTTAGCACCGCATCTGGTTGTGTTTGAGTTCTCAGAAGCCAGCCAGAGACATTTTTGCTTAGGTTAATACATTTTATCACCTTTATGACAGTGAAAATCTATAGCTCGAGCACTCCAGTTCTTAACGGGGGTGTCCAGGCCCTATGAATCATAAGGAACGTTTTTGCAGCGAGAAGGACACTCCATGTGTTTTGCAATGTAAGAAATCAGTCTAGACATTACCAACTTTTAAAAAACAATGTTGAAAGCAGCCCACTAAAACTTTTCTGAATTATTTTTTAAAAAATTCAGAAACAGCTCTACATGCTCAAATGAACTTGATCATAAACCGAAGACAGTAAGCTAGTCTCAGCCTCAACTGTGGCAGAGCTACACTTTTTTATTCTGGAGCTGAGGAACATGACATATTATATACACCAGTGAATTGTAAAGTAGTTGATCTTCTGTGCAGCTGATACGAGTAATTGATTGGGCTTACTCTTTACAATTGCCTCACCTTCTCCCTTCTCCCTCTCCCGTCTTTCCTCCCTGCCCCAGAAACACCTCAGACCACAACATCCATCAAGTCACATATGCAATTCTAGCAAAGAGCTTCACAGGACAGTGAACAGTGCTTCATGTTCGCTCTGCATTTAAGTATTGCAGCCAGTTTTGCTCTGCACAGCTCTGAATCAGACCATAATATTATTTCCTATCTCAAGCCCTTTTCTGTTGCAGTTGCTTGAAGAACCGCATTACTATTTTATTTCACGTTACGTTTCAGGTGGAGGGGAAAATGTAACGGGATTCAGTGGCAGCTAAAACTGCCTGCAAGTTTAAAATCTTCCCTAATTCTTCTCTACCAATTTTATCGGTATCTTTTTCCCATTATAGTAGCATTCTGAAATATTTTTGTAAGATTCAGAGATGACCTCACTTGTTTAACATCTTTATTTTTTTAAAGGAGGGTCCAATATAATTTCACCAGTCTTCAAAGTCCATACTTCCAGAAATTTTTTTCCATTATCTTCTGACTGAAAACCACAGAGGCACAGATTAATGTGTCTTTTTGACCTTAAAATCGCTGTATTTTGTGTAAGAAGAAATGTTATCAAGAGCAACATGCACCTGACAGGATTTTCCCACAAAAGGAATAATAATGATTTATTTTAAAAGTGTTTCATAAACTGGTACATGCTTGGGTGGATCAAATTATATCCACTTAAACTAGGCGTATACTAGTTTAAACCAGAATTAGACAAATCTCAGTAGCTGCTTCCAGAAAGTATTTTTATTAGACATGTTGATTTAAAAATGAAACTCATCTTTGACCATGTACTAGACATACTGTGATTTATTTTTCTTTGGTCTTTCCTTTTGATTATGGAGGTTTAAATTACTGGAAAATAAATAAGAATATACTTTGAAGTAACAAAATTGTCATCCATGATGTCAAACTATGCAGCTAATGTCACAGCCTATCTACACTGTAGCATCTGACATGAATCCTACTTTCTTCAAAATTTGTTTCTCTCACATTGTGGCAAAATAGGATAAATTAAATATACCACAGCAGAGATATTGGAATAATTCACTTCACGTATGCAGTTGTTGCCCTGGGACAGCTGAGTAAACAGCTTGCAAAAGTCTGTTTGAAGACTGCCAGCTAGTTACACCCATAATTTCATCTCTATTAACAAAAACAACTCAAACTGTCGCAATGCCCTGAGTTGATTACTGAGCATCTAAATCATAGAGTTGCTTGAGTAACCCTCTGCAGCAGCAGGGTCTGTGTTTTGATACCCATTCAATACTTTCCACCTTGCTGATTAGCAGAATATCCATCAAAACCAGCAAAAGCATAGGAAAAGATACAGAGAGGTTTTGGCAATGTTATCCCAAGACCGACAGAAAAATAGTTGTGTAATACTGTTCAAGTCAGTGAGTCAGAATAACAAGTCTTATAAATATGTCCTTCTGAGCTGGATATAGAACAATCCAGGGAATGAGAGAGTGATCTGGGGAAAAAAAATCCACAGTAACTGTTTTTGCAAATAATACCATAGTCATGTTCAAATAGCTGGTGTTTCTGGTGCAGTGCTCAACATCAGATCATCAACCCAGATACCTGCACAGGCTTACTAAACTTCAAAGTGATGTGCTGACAAAACCCAGAAGACTGCTTGGGCTGTGACACCAGAACCGGAATGGAAAACAACAGCTTTTTGGTGACCCTCTTACTGGAAATTTGAGAGTCCCTCACTGAGACTACCTGAGTGAGTTATTCCACACTAAAATGTGGGTCAAGATATTGCCAGAAATCAGTACTAGCAGCTCTGCTACGTGACCGTAATGCACAAAGCACAGAAAGAGCTGACCAAAGTCTTCACTAGTAAAAAAAGAAACTCTGTTACACATGTCAATCTGCCAATGGAAATAATCTGGCATGGAGGTAAATACAAAAGAAATACCTGGGAATTATCAAAGAGCGGCTTGACCAATTTTACAAATTAAAGTGACAGCTTTGTAGGTTTTTTATACTTCAGTTTAATTTCTATTCTTCCTTTTAAGCTTCATTAAGCAAACCAAGCAAAAAAGCTTGTATGAAGACTCCATGGATTCACATCATACTTCAAACTTAGGTCTATTGACTCTGCTTGATAAAAAAAGGGTTCACTAACACAACATCACACTATATTATAGAATCAGAAATTTAGACCAAGGGAACCTAAATTTTTCTTTGTGGAAACAATATGACGGCTATTGTACAGTGCAGCAAAACATATGTGCACTGCAATACATTTCGGCATGGCATCACATTTAAGCAATTGTGCTACAGTACATTGACATTCACTACTGTGAATCTATCAATGTAACACATAAAAAATTGGGGAACTGCAACTCATGTGAGCCATACGTTGGGAATCCCTGATTTCAGCGTTGGTTAACACAGCTACAGCATAAGAAGTCTACGCTTCAGCAAAATCTGAATGACCACCACTCTCAATATTTGTAGCAATTGCCAGTTCTTTTGATGAATTGCCCTTATAAAAATACGTATTTTTAAATGTACTGAGTTTGATTAAGTTTTTAACTGCAAAAGGCCTGGCAAGACAAATGAAGACTTCAGACAAAGATTTAAAAATTATGCATTCAAAGAAACATGCTCCCTCCTGTTCAAATTTGTCTTTCCACATTGTCTTAACATATTAAGAAATCTTAACACATTAAACAGAAATTGTGCAATAATTTTAGAGATTAATGACAACAGTGGGAGAAGACAATGACTTTTCATTGAGAAATTATCTGGAGGCACTTTGCCTCCAGTCTCCAATTACAAAGAAACCACAGAACACCTTTTATCTTCCCCTATTTCAATTTCTTCTCTAAAATACTGTGCTAAAGCAGTATTCCAGACCAAAAAACAGGAATGAACTAGATAACATGAGCAATCTGGGTAATAGGCTTTACGTAGTCTACAGAATTCAAGCATGATTGTGCTTATTTCACAAAAGCTATGTCTGTGTACATTACACTCTGAATTGTATAGACTATATGCAAGAGGTGCAGCAAACTGAACAGAATTATGTATGCCTCTGTGTGTATCACTCCCACCAAAACCAACTTTTTTGCTAGGTTATGGTTCTCCAATACAAATGTCCCATGCAAGCCCAAGCTCAGCCCAATGTGAAATTCAACTGTTCATACTAATGGTGTGACAGAGTTTATACGCATTTTGCAGGTCACCTTGCACATTGTTCTGATGTGGGTTTGCATTAGCATTGGAAGGACAGTGAGATACAGTATTAGATTGCAAATGATGATTGCGGCATTTAGGACAGTGAAGGAGAATGGGTGATTTGTGTTGTCAGTGATTGCGCATAGAGGTTACAGAGGTGAAGTGCTGCATACGTGTCTTGACAGTAGCTGAACTGAGTCTCTCCATCTTTCCCTTCATGCTTTTATTGACTGGACTCAAGACTGTACATTTGTGCACACACCCATGTGTGTGTGCCTTATTCACCATCCCCCCTCTGACCTGCCCATCTGTAAAACCTTCCTGTGTGCCCCCGTTCAGCCCCTCACAGGTCCCTGGGCAGGGCTCCTGCCATCTCAGCATCTCATTTTGCAGCCACTGCAAAGCAGTTCAAGGTCACTAGGTGGACAGCAGGCTGCAAGCACAGTGTGTTATTGCTACCATGGCAGTTGAAGTGGAAATATCTGCGAGGTTCTTCACAAGCCCAAAATTTCCATAAGGTTCACTTCCAAGCGAGTATAGAGTATACGGATGGAGTATGAAAACAACGGGGGCGCTTGGTAACGTTTATAGTTGTTGTGAAGGCAGCAGCTGAGTGAGAGCTCAAAGAGTTGGCACAGGACCTCCTCCTCCTCCAGCCTAGCAAGGAAAAGACATTACAAGAACAGGGGGGAGAAGGCGGGGATCTACCACTGTGGAGGAGCTCAGTGCTTGAAGAGTTACGAACATGCCGCCCATCAAGGGTAGGACTCTGCTGTTGGACACAGTCAGTGCAGCGAGTGAAATGATTAACCAAAGTTACAAAATAAGGAAAATAAGGCACCAAAAAGCTGTGACCCACCCACTCAAACACATATGTGAAATTATAAATCAAACACTAACCGCCCCGCAAAATGGCAGCTGGCACTATAACGTTACATGCAGTGCCAGCTAAAGGCTTCCTTATATATTGTGGGTTAACTTTGTTTTTTAAGGGCTTTGCCATGAAAGAAAAGCCTTAAAAATACATGTACATGCACTGAATTTAGGAGAGAAGAACAAGAATATAGAAACTCTAAGAGAGCAGCAATGCTACCCTAACATCTATCGGCTCCCACCGTTACCTTCCTGTAAAGGCTTGGTGAAGAAAGTAAAGGGAATTGGGTTCAGCATCTCTGCCAATCTGTCATTTCAACAGGAAGCATTCTCTGCCATGCAGTAATAAATGTTTCTTGCTGGCAAATTCACTTTTTTACCACCTCTAGCGTCTCACTAGGACTGGCGGCAGACAACTTCACCAAACCTTAAAGAGAGCCTTTTATAGCAGCTACATAGTGTCTTCTATTGTAACAGCATTAAAAAAAAAAAAAAAAACAACAAAAAAACAACAAAAAAACCCCAACCAAAACAGCAAACCTTTTAAGTTCTCTCTTTTCCAGTGTCATTGGTGAACTTTAATGAGATTCATGGTCCAAAAGGCGAGTTTTGTTCTGAATTTCCTCCTGAATATATTGGCAAAACAACAGCTGTTGTACAGTGCTAAGGCTGTCTCCTACCCACCCCCTGCTTTGGCACCGCTCGCTTGGATGTGTTGATTCATACGCAGGAGAAGGGGAAAGCACTGGACCCACTGGCTGTAGAGCGTAGGAAGGAGGTGCGTCTGCCAGCAAATCTCTAGACTTTGATCACTCCTACTTATTTGCCTCTGTCTCCCTGCTGCACTCATTTTGCCTACAGTCATCCCACCTTGGCAAGGATGTTTGCAAAAGCTCATAAGCCAAGCATAGTCAAGCCTAGTTAGTATAGAGATGGGAAACCTCCAAGGAAAACCTAGCTACCGCAGGAAGATATCCAGCTGGCATGCTGCTTTCTTTTTTAGAAAAAAACAGTCACCCAGCATTGCATGGTGGGTGAGGGGGCAGGAATTTGGTCATGGAAAGCACCTTTTCTTTTCTTCTTTCAAACTGAAGCCTGGGTCACTTATAATCACCGAAGGACCATAAGCATTTACTTAGAACAGTCACATGAAAAGAGATATCCAGGTGAAAATCTAACCTGATCCGAATTCTACCTCCATAAAATTATGTCTGCAAATCCAAAACAAGCATGCCCCTTTCCCATTTTAAGATACTGAGTGGATTTGATTCTCTAAGAAGCTACAATATTTCACCTCAAAGTATTTTAGTATAAAAAGTCATTCAAGCTCGCTAAAGGCTTTGGCATGAAATACAACACATCTAACTCTTTGCATCTTGTGTAGTCATTTGGACCCATGTAAAATGCAACATCCCACCACCTGAGCAATGAAGACTGCATTTTACGTAAGTGTAAAAAGTCAATGCCAGACGCCCGTAGAGTGAGACCCAGTATGTCCTGGAACAGTGTTACTCAGCTGGTGGCTGACAAGACATCAGAAGGTGTTCCTTGAAATGCGTGGAAACACATACACAAGTTCCTGTGCAGCTGGGAGGTCAGTGTCTGTAGGCAAGGCTCTAGCCAGGATTCAGTGCCTGATTCATGTTAGTGTCTAATTAACATGTTTGTAATTAGAGCAGCAAATATAATTTCACAAAATAATACTTAGTTTACAAGAAGTGCTGCATATCTCATCTCTCACACCACTGCCACCACCGCCTCCCCTGCCCAACAGCTAAACAACAGTGGGATGCAACACTGTCCACAGAGTTTGTTTGTGCCAGTCAGATGCCCTTCCAGTTTAAAAATGTGAAGAATCACTGCTCCACACAAACATTTGGGGGATGTTTTAGTAAAGGTTCATGTTCCTGGGTCATCCTGCCAGTATGAACATCTCCCATTTTATGGGATTTGCACCTCTGGGTTTCAGTTCTACCACCCACAGTCACTGTAATTTCCTATTACTTCAGCATCCGCCCACAGGTTCTCCGAAAAATATATTGGGCTCTTCAGGCACTGTGACAATAGTGATACATAATAATTACATTACTATTCATTTGCATACCCACCCTGACTTCTCCAGCAACTCCTGAGCTGGGGCAGCAACAGATTTGAGCTTTATCAAGAGAGCTGCACTGAGGATGCTACTTTGGTCCTGGTGGTGTGCAGGGGACGCGTGTACAGAAAACCCCAGCTCTGTTATCACCGCATACATTTTCATTTCCATCAAAGTGGGAAACATTTTGTTTTCAGCAAAGCGTGACTCAGAAGCCCACTTCTTGATAGAAAAGAGTCTTTAATTTTTTTTTGTCTAATCAAAACCATGAAACAGCCACATTTCACCCAATTTGCTCAACATCATGTGAAAGTGTTTGCAACTGTAAGCAAAGCATTAAAAATATCGTGAACATTAGCAAGGGGAAGATGGGAACAGCCTGGCAGGATGGTGGCTGACAGCTGATGTTTATTAGGACTGGATGGAGCAGTAAGTTAACAAAAGCTGCCACTTCAAAACAACCAAAACCAAACATGTCCCAAGGATCAGAATCCAAACTGGGAAGGGGAGGGGGTGACAGAGCAGGCAACCCCTCCCCATGACTGCTCTGACGGCTTTTGCTTTGGGATATAGCAAATCTTAGCACACAATGTACCAGAGCCTCGTTATTGAAAACATCACAGCTTGCTGAGCGTAGTAGTACATATGAAGTTTACAGTAACTCCATATTCCTGAGCAGTTCTCAAAAAATTTGACTTGTATTACAGGGCTTGTATTACAGAACTATTGTCAATAAACTACCTATTTAATATGCCAGGGCACCTAAGACAACCCAAGCCCCTTCAGTCTAATACAGAGGAATACTAAGCTTGGGAATGATAATGATATTATCACTGTTGCTGGGTAGTAACAGGGGAAAATACTGACTTTCACTGATCTCAGATTGTTAAAAATCTGTGAGTAATTAAAATTAATGTGGAAATTTCTGCTAGACTGCTTAAGAAATAAAGAAGCTCCTCGCTAACACTGCTGACTGAAGATAAGTTAAAATTTGCTGAGGACATCAGACCATGACAAAAAGAAAAAGAATAATTAAAGAAACAGGTTGGGTTTTTTCAGTGGCACATGCACAGCCTGTCATGGACTGGCACACTCTCATATGCAATATCATCTTTTAGAGGCTACAATTTTTATGATCTTTTCAAAAGAACTATAGCTAGAATCCCAGTTGGGGGAAAAACATTGATCACAACATGCAAAAATGAATAGAAACAGAACTTTTACTGAGTGATACTGCAAGGTTATTTAAAAACTCTTTTTACTGGCAAATGTTGGTTATAGCAGAATCAGCCCTTTTGTAGAAACTAAGAATAAAATTAGAGGTAATATGTTAATCTAATCACTCCACATGAACCAGAACCGCCAAAAAAAAATAATTCTAGCATCTCTTGGTAAGATTTACCCTCGCAAAAATGATTTGATCCAATTTTTAAATTTGGGCTAATTCATTTGGAAACAGTGACCTGTTTCTGCTTTCATCCAATCAAGGAAAAAAATTCCCAGTAGGGCAAGGGTTGAACCATTTTACTTTTAAGTTTATTTTTCCTTGTTGAATTTAATGTTCTAACCAGACGTCCTACAAAATAAACTACAACAAGCTTGTCTGGACATTTAATAAGGGCCAGATTCAGCAAACACCAGCTAGTAAATTTAGCATTTAATGGGCACAATTCGTTGGCCCTGTTTTGTAAAAAGAAAGACACATATTCAGGGAAGGATTTTACATGCAGAGATGTCTCAGACAGATATTGCTAAAGTGTACATCAATTTTCATTTATATGGTTTAATTCTTGAATGTGGTATCTTTATTGTGTAGATACTTGCACCTTTTCAACTTAACAACAACTATTTTTCAATATTTCCATATAGATAATGTCAGTAGATTTATTCCAGTACAGCATTCTCAAAGTCTGAGAGGGTTCACCCAGAGTCTTTTTGATTTTTGGCTACAGAGGTCAAAGTAGGACATGGTAAAGACCCAAAGTACCCACTTCCCTTTTGAATGTCATTAGAGTATTTTTGTGCTTTGTAATACTTAAACAATTAGATCATTGTGAGGATACATTTCTTTGTTATCAGTAATATTAATCTATCTCCATTGGTCAAAAGAGCCAAGCTAAAGAAGGTAAAAAGAACCTAGCTATTATTAAGAGATGAGTTTTCAGTATTTTTGTTCCAGACTGTTATGAAACAATGGCTTTAAAACTGTCCATGAAAGTACCCAGCTAATGTGGCATTGAGGACCTGATTCCACTTCCAGCAAAGTCAGTGGAAAGACTTCGGCAGTGCTTGGACCAAGCCTGTTACATGAGGTGAACGAGTAATAAGAATAATACACCGAATGATTCACATTTAATAGGTCTATTGTCAAAATACAATGCAAGCAGGAGTTTCAGATCCCTTGAATGTCTGTCAGTGTATGTCTTTTCACATGATTCTCTCTCTTTATTTCTTACTGCAAACTAGATGGTAAAGTAAGAGCAAGAAGCTGGCTCAACTCACCACTGATCACCAGCAAATGACCAAACACACAGAGTTAAGGCTGTTTTTCCTTAGCCCAAGCTGAGTTCTCCAGGTCCTGGGGGAGTTAAGGGGAATGCAGGGGTGTTGAACATGGCCAGGACACAAGGTCAGACTTAAGTGTTGTGGTCAGATCCTCTGGTCAATACTTTGCACATATGCTGCCCCCACTGCTCCTGCTGCAGTCTGGTCCTCCTAAGCCAATCCTTTAGTCTAGTGTTGGGAACACGAAGGCAATGATAAAGTTTGCTCAAATCAGGGAAGACTGCAGAACAGGGCTGGAGGGGTAGTGCTTTCTCATCTCTGCTGCTAGTAAATGTGTTTGCCTGTGCGAGTCTAAATCGCCCCAATCAAAATTAGTGCTCCCATGTGCCACAATCTCTGGGCAAATGGTAGTAAAGCACAGCTCAGCTAGAAATTAGATCCCAGGCCAAGAAGGACAAATGCATAAAATGGAATTGGTGTAAGAATCAATCTGTTTACCTGCTTGCTTTACTAGGATCAGAGTTATAAAAGAGATGGTAAAGATCTTAAAAGGGACTTTCTGAATTCATTTAAATAGGAAAAGAATAGGAAAAGAGACATTTTCATCACTTACATTTGAAGGAAAAAAGAGAAATTAAAAAGGAAGAACATAATCAAGTGCATTGCAATGCAAAGACATTAAATGCATTGCATTTAACAAAGACATTCGGGGAATGACCACACATACTGCAACTTACTATATTGTTTGGATTTTTAAAATGTAATTTTGACAATGCAATTGCTTTAACTGTCTCTAGTGATAGCAAGTGCTTATAACCATCGCTTGTATTACAGCAAGAGCCCTTTTAACATCTGAAAACAATAAATAGAGCACTGAAAGGCAACCTATGCTTTCAGCTCTTTTTGATTTAACAACCCCAAACAGCACTCCAATGAGTAATACTGGAATAGCCAAAACCTGACATTATCTCATGCTGTTGCCATTGTCTAAATGAATAGTATATGCTGAATTTTATAAAGAGATTATGAATAGTAACAAACTGTATAAAATTTATCTATGATAGAAAAGGTAAAAGCCACATGATACACAAACGGGTAATGGTGATTTATATAATGCTCACTTGAGTGTAAATGACCCCACCTAAATCTCATTATCCTAAGTATAGAAATAAATTCCTAGGTGACAACTGAAATGTGGAAATAGCAGCAGCATTACAGATCTCCAGTCTTCAATTACTCTAGGTAAAGTATGAAAGATTTTTTTATTAAATGACAAAAGCATCAGAGAAAGTAGCAAGTAATATGGTAGGTAAAGACTTTATAATCTACTGCTTTGAACTTCTTTTCATATTAACAGGAAGTGAAATCTGCGTCTGAACTCCACATAATAAACTTGACTTTGTTTCCACTGACATCAGCTCCAATTTTGCTTTCAACCTTCATGGGAATGGACTAAGTGAAATAACACATGAAACAAATTACTATAAATATGTATTTACCAATTGTTTTTTAACACAGCCTTCCTGAGGTGTTGAGAAGTAATAGCAGAATTACTGCTAAGACTCTTAACAGTGACAGTGACTCTTAAGGGTGTGTACTCTCCTGCATGTGTGTGCATATATAGACAAACAAAAAAACAGCTAAAAATTTTAATATAAATGTACAGCATTTGCTCTTTCTAAACTCAGAGACAGATGAAACCTAGAACTTCAATGAAAATGAATGTGCAATCCCACCATACCTCTAAAGCAGACTCTGGCAGGTATCAGCTCCTGCAGAGACATCTTCCATGTTAACAGGTTGCACAGATGTAAAATGTTTGGCCCATTTTATTCAGCAGCAATCCCATAAAAATAGGATTTATCTTACTTCACTTCCACAACAAGAAAATTTGTCTAATCCTGTCAGCTAAGAATCCTTTATGGCTTATGCAAGGGACAGGCACTTCCAGAAAGTGATTAATCCCACCTAATTTCTGACATTTCTTTCATCCCATCATGCTTGGGACATCTGCACTTGAAATGCAGCAAGTCAGAAGGTGTGCCCAGCTCTAGAGCAGAGAGAGGACTAAGGAGGAGGACCTGACAACTACTTTGGTCCGTTATAATTTGTCTGTGTTCGTAAGCACACAGGTTTGTACAGTCCTTCTGCATTGTTGTTTATCCTGATTCATTTTGTATACTCCTGTAAGTATCAACATTTCTCCTGAAGCTGAAAAATTAAAAGGGAAAAATGTCTCTTTTTTAAAAAAGATGGGAGAAGACATGTTTTTTGTATTTCATTCATATAAATTAGAGAGGAACAACACCACTGGGTTTCAGTCTGTATCGAGCCCAATACACATCAGCCTCTCACCTCCTCCTCCTCAAAATAAACCAAGCAGTGATATTTTCATTCAGTTCATATCAGAAATATGATCTGAATTTTATGTGTGGTAGAACAAATCCAGAAGAACTGCAGCAAGGCTGCAAGCATGTAAAACCAGGGTGAGACCAAATTTTGTCTCCACATATGCAAGTGGAGTTGTAATCAACTTCTATATACCTGAGAAGTTCAAATACAAGACACAGCTGTCTCACAGATGCACTCAGCAACCTCAACCTATATTGCAAGCGCCACTGAGTCGATCTGTCAAGATCAGGATAAATACCCATGAGAAGGTTGCTTTCAATTAAAGTGCCCAACAAGCTCTTCCAGGTAGTTTTGAAACAGACAAGAGTAATTCTTAAATTGAATTCCTTTCCTGGGTTAATTGCATTCTCCTGGATTAGCCTCCAGCTATCTGTATCTATACCATACAGTTTGTGAAATAAACACCCAAACTCCCCATTTACCATTCTGGCTTTTATATAAACAAAGCCCTCTTCATTTAATCACATGGATTGTTTAAGCTGAATTAGTCAAACCAATAATCTGCAGAGGTTAATTCAGCTCTGGCAATTACCAATTTTCAAAGAAGTTTGGGGAAAAGAAAGGGGAGGTTTGGTATGCAAAGAGATACTAGGACTCCTCTCAATTCCAAAGGAAATTTGGGATTGCAAAGGAGAGCAGAGGTCCAGCCCCCAGTAGGGACTTGGGTTGTACACCACCAACTGCTCTGATGAGGGACAGCTCAACCCAAGCAGCTTTACCATGATTTCATAAACCTGCACCTCCATCGAGCTACGCAGAGGTAGCAAGGCGGGTGCTGGCTGCCTGTGAGCTGGCTGTGAGTCAGGGCACTACCGTCTGTCAGGCGGTGAGGAGTGAGTGATGTTCCAGCCAGGGCTTGCAGTCAGTTCTCAGAATATGATTTCAGGGACCTGTCAACTGGAGCCAGAGGCCAAGTCCTGCTCAGTTGACGCAGACTTTTGCTTCCCTTGTTTGATTCTCCCCCAAATCTCATCCCCCAGGAAGGCCTTAGGTATGAATGCTCTCACCCGAGCAGATTTGAAGGGAAGGGCCACCACGGATTCATACCCCATCAGCTCTTCTAGCAGTTCCTTCCCCAAAAGCAGGCTGCCCTTGGCATGGTCCCCATCATGACCACACAACAGCAGATACAAGAGATGCCCGCTGCCTCAGGTTCTCCGTATGTATCCCCCAAAACACCAGCAGGGTCCCAAGGACAGGAAAGACCCTCTCTACCTCCGCACTGCCCCATCACTGCCCTCAAACCAGTGTCCAGCACTAACCTCACAGAGGTCCAGGAGGTCCAGCAAGGGGAAGAGGCAGATGCGGGGCCACTGAACCTCCCAACATCTGTGCATCTCCCAAAGGGAGAGTCAGTGCTCAGTGAAAGGCAAGGGATGACCATGGTCTCTGTTTTTAATAAGGCAGAACTCTTGCCTAAGAGGAAATTGTTTTATGGACCATCTAGGCCTGGTCTTGAAACCTTAGCAACGCAGCGTTACAGACCAACTTTGCTAACTTAAACCTTTTGCCAACAACAGAGATGTTTCCATGAAACAAAAGGAAAAAACACACCTCATGCATAGTTTAAAGTCACTAGTAAAGGGAATGTTTTTGGCTTCTCTCCCATCTTCAATATGTGAGCTCTACAACTTGATGAGAAAGAAAAACTAGGGGAAAACAGGGCAATGTATTGTAGTTACATTCCTGCTTTTGACTTTTGGGGCTGTAAGAAAGAACAATTCATAATTGTTCCAAATAACTGTTGTCAAAATACTTTCCTTATTTTGGCAATGTAGACGTTAATTAATTACATCTGTGTGATTCGGCGGGGGGCGGGGGGGAGCTCTCACTTGCCTGCAATACCTCCATTACTTGAACTAAACATCGTTAGAAAGACATCAGCCCCTCTAATTTGATTTCTATGCTGGTATTGTATATTTATTCAGTAGCTTTGCATACAGACTTAAGCTCCCTTGTGTTGGAAATATTATTTACAGAATGCCTTATAAGTGAACAGTTTGAACTGATGTACGCAGAACTGTGTGAATTTAAGAGACCCAGAGACCTCTGGTTGAAAACCAGATTGAACTGCTGGTGACATCCACATTAAGTTTCCCCATTTCCCACCTTGTCTAAGCTCTCCTCTGAAAAAAACTGACCCAGGCTAAATTCAAAAGTCATGAAGAACTCCCAAGTTCAAATCTCAGTCTCTTCACTGAAAGAGCAGCTAAGGCAGTGTCCTCTTAAGGCAGAGGCCCACAGAGAGGCAGGCAGAGGGACGCAGCGCATGCTCAGAAGGTGCCAATGCCCACCTTGTGCCTCTGGGAAAGACACCAGTTAAAAGGAAACTGGAATGAAATGGTTTTTAAATGGCAGTGAACACCAATTAGGGAGTAAGATCTGCTCCTCACAGAGGTCAGAATTAATCTAAAATTAGGGTCAGTAGTCTAAAATACATATCTAGATTATTTCTGCACAGGGCAAACCATCCCATGTCTTGGGGATGAATTACCCGCTGGAAGTGATTACAGATTACAGGAAGAGTTTAGTCCAGGCTGAACGAGACAGCTCATGCTAGGTGACAAGAGGCACACCTTTCATAGCTCAGCTGTCTTCAACGCTTAGACCTGGCAGTGACAAGTTCGATGTCCCAGTACCCCAAATTACACAGTCTGGAGGCCCATGCCATTTTAAGCAGACATATACGCCATAAAATCTAACCTGACATTAGCCTGCACAACAAAACCTGATTTGCTGCTGTGCCTTAGCCTACCTGCAGGCTGACATGCTTTAATACTTCACGCGGCCAAAATGATACAGTAGCTTTTATTAACACAGTTAATGCCAATTCATGACAAAGAATGCTGGAACTATTACCCATACTTAGCTGAATCCCTTGGGAAGATATCTGAACTGTTTTAGCAATTAACGGCTCACCGTAATGCAAAATGATAACAGAGATTAAGAAAGCTTGCACAGGAAATCACTCTTGAAATAATCTTCTGAGGAGGTATGTTTGTTGTTCAAAACACATTTTCCACAAATAAAATCAAAACAAACCCAGAAGTTCTGCGTGGGACGGGAGGAAAAGGGAGGGGGAACATATCTGGCATTTGCCCATTGCATTGAAGCTCATCAAATAATGGACGAGGAATCAGAGCTGACATCATGGCATAACCAACAGTCTGGGACCTATTTGCATGTGGTTAGGAACTAAGTTCTCCTCTGCTGCTGATGTCATTTGACAAACTTGCATTAGTGATGTGGATTGGCAGGATTTCCTTTTTTTCCACATAATAAACACCCATGGCATACCGCAGGCCTACGGGAACCTGGGCATGTCAGGAACACTGCGAGGATGCGAGGTATGGGAGATCAGAACAATTCACACTCCAGGGCTGCACATGCACGGGCAAGGAGCGATGACACCCGCTGCCATCCTCTGTATGTGCCGGCAAGCACTCCTTCAGCCCACATTCAGTAACAGCAAACAGGGCGACATTTATAGAGTCAACGTATTTAGTAAGCAAATACTATATATAGTTAGCGTGCAAGAGAAACAAACAGGGTGATTCCTCTTTCACCCCTCCAGGCAAAATAGCTCAAGCCGTGTGAATGCGTACAGCATGTAAACCAATTAGGCACGTAGTGCAAAAGCTGCTGTGGTATCCGAATACCCCTCTGCGTGACATAGGAGCAACCAACGCCAATTTACAGTCACAGTTGCTTTCCTATGCAACAGTCTTTTAAGTAAAAAATCAGCTAAAAGTAGAATTAAAGTTTACTGTGTTTCTTATTTATAGCTTTATTTTATGCATACTGTCTATATACATTTTTTCCAACACATACTAGAATCATACACTGAAAGCTTGAAAACATCCTGACAGTTTCGATTTCAGTGTACTGTGACAAGGAAAATCTATGTAATTAATCACGCTAATTCAAATGAGAATTACTTTTTGGTTGAACTAGTGTTTTTACAATTGCCTCCAGACTTTGTGCTTTTCATTAATACTATTAGTGCTATGGAATTACTTACTCCTCATTTTATATACGCTTTTCTGTAAGTCAACTAACAAAACTAATTAGTAGCTGTGAAAGAGCATATTGATAGAATAAAAATATATAAAATAGTTCTGAGAATTCTCAGGCTGAACTCTATATATCATGGGGTTTTGCTTAGTACTCCAGGCCCTTTTCCCTAATATAAATAAACTTATGTAAAATTGAAGGTTTTTAAACTTGCCTTTAAGAGACCATACACTTCCTGAATGAACCATTTTTAAATTACACATAAACACATGTAATCAATCTTTACTACACAGCTAGGAATTTAGCATATGGTTGGGGGGTTATGTTTTTATTTTTTTAAAGCAGGCACTTGGCACTTGTAGATGAAAATGTACAGTTAGCAACAATAGCCTGGACTAAGGCAAAAAGGAAATTTTACAGTATCCTGCAATGACAGCACCACTGTAAGAGTTAAACAGTCCAACAGCAGCAGCCGTACCCAGTGAGGCCTAGGCCGAATTTGGATTAACAGCTTCACAAAAGCAGAGCAAAGGTGGGGAACATTTTTTGTTTTTACTGTTTTTAAAGATTATGGAGCAGAACCACACCTGGAGCAAGTGGACAAAAACACACTGAAGTCAACTGAACAGTGACAATTTACATTTGCCTTGGGAATATAAAACCACGTGTGATTTGCAAGAGTGGCTAAAGATGTTGAGCGTATTATGTGTGATGTTTCTGAGCACTCCCCATTTCTGTAACTCGTGAGTGGCTCTTCCCAAACCACAAGCTGCTCAACCATGTCCCTAGCAGGGCTCTGAGCTGTGGCAGGTAAAGCTGCAGGATACACAGGAGGAACAAGGGGAGAGGTTTCCAAGCACCCTCAAGATGAGCTGGGGACCAGGAATTCACTGGGCTTCATTTACAGCTTGTCCTGATCACCTGGAGATGGGCAACAGAGACCTGTGCACTGGCGGGGTCCAGGGGAACTGACCCTGCTCTGCTCTGTGAGCACGGAAACTCAGAAGTTCCCATGTGCCCCAAACCGTTCAGCCTCACCTCCTGTTCCACTGCCTGGGGGCACCAGGGTCTCAGGGAATTTCATCTGGGCACCTCTGCATCCCTCATACTCTGAAATCTCACCTACAGCAGCTACCTGACCTGCTGATCATGCAGGGTGTTAGAGCAGGAGAGGGAGAGAGGCAGGAAGGTTATGCAGCAACCAGGCACCACTAAAAGACATTGTATTTCTCAGCAACAGCCTCATACCCTCTCCCACCACAGGATCAGCGTGTTTGGAGCATGCCATCACACACCTCTGCACCCACACGCCTGCTCTCATCACAGACCAGCGTAACACTGCCTCATGCACCCCATTTCCAGGTCTTGAGAGGCCTGCATAAACACAAAAGCAAATAAAATGGGGGAAGCTGAAGGATGCAAGTACACATATTTAAAATAAGATTCCTCAAGGCTTCCAGAGATGCATGTAGAAATCCTACAGAGCTTTATTGTTCAGAAGCTGCTATCATGCAGGTAGAAACAGATAGATGGTGCAGGAACATCACGGACCAAGACATAATCCTGCTCCAAATTACATTCACTGATCCTGTACTAGCACAAGGGTGATTACACCGAGGACAAGCAGGTAGCTTGGCTGGGACTGTTTGGTAGACAAAAATAATTTAAATTGCCCTGGACAGAGGCTGTTCCCAGTAACGGCAGTTTATCCATCTCCACCAGCTCCCCCCCAAAAGGGGACTCCTCCCTGAACTGCTTCTTTGTAAATTTAATTCTATATTCCTAATCCATTAGTTTCCTCAAAGTTTAATTACTTCAAGGGTAAAAAAAAATAGAAGAGTGCAAAGAGGAGAAAAAGAACCTCCTTAAAAGTGAAATCAGAGCTGCAGGAACAGCACTCAAAGCTGAATATCCCTGTTTATTTACAGAGCGGGTACAACACAGACAACAGCAGTCTGAGCCCTCCCTGGTTACCTTGCCAGCTTGCTTCAGCGCCGATTTAGGCAGACCACCCACGCTAGGGTATCGCGGGCTCGGTGCCCACGCAGTCTTTGGCCCTGCTTCTGAAGTTGCCAGCAAAGATGCCAATTAGGGCCAGCAGCAATTTGGACACCTGTCTGCTCCAAACACGCATGAGACCACCAACTAACGCTTTACATGCAGGCTCCAAAGCAGCTATCACTTTCCAGCTCAACTTCTGTGGGCTGGATTTGAACTACTGACCTGGAAGCAAAAGGCTCATTTATGCTTGGGCTGCAAAAGCCCGAGTTCCTCCCCCTCCACTTTCTGACTCTCAGCCTTTCCAAATTCAGACAAAACCAGGACACAGCCATTTGGGAAAGAAGCAACGGCCACCAGAAAATATAATTAAAGCATAACAAGACTGGGCTTTAAAATGCACGTTAAGACAAAGGGAGGTTTTGGCGGGAGTGAGGATGATGGGGGAGGCAAGGGGGTGCTGACAGGTGGCCAAGGGCAGAAGGAGGAGGAAGGAGAGGGAGGGGAAGCAGAGCGCCCACTCCTTCCGGCAGCCCTGCAAGTTTCCTCTTGCTTCTGCCCCATAACCTTTCCTTTCCTAGAATAGAGTCAGAGGCAAATTACACCAAAGGACAGAATTGGAAAGAAGCACAAGCATTTACTCTTTTGTGTTACATTTACTGTGTTCTCCCAATAAAAGCAACTTGTGCTGTATGTCCAGCTTCCAGAGACTGAATGTGGCTATTCGAAACACTACCCGGATACTTGTTTTTTGCCCACATCTCTCCAGACACCCTTTTCCTTTTGCAGGGTCTTTATACAATTAGGCTTTTTTTCTTTCCTAGTTTCGGCTTCATTTATTCCCCTACTCCTATGTAATTTTTCATTGTACCACCACTCTCTCTATCACACAGGCTCATAGCTCTCCCTCCCTCTCTCCTCATGCTGCCACAGTCCCAGTCTCCCAGCTGGGTCAGAGAGGGCAAGGAGACGTGCAGATATTAGCACGGCCAGACCAGGGCAGGCCAGTGGCAGCTCTCAGCCTCCCATTTGCAGCTCCAACACTTATGAGTAAGTCAGATGTTGTGGGGGCAGGAAAAACAGAAATTATTTTGGTGTTTGGGGAATGAGTAGAGCAGAGATGAAGAAGCCTCTGATCTCCTGTTTCCACAGTGAGGACACACACACGCTGTCCTGCCTGTCAACCCAGGGTGAACAGACTTGTCTCAGGTAACCAAAAAAATGGCTAGATTTCCCAGGGAAGAGGCTTGCCAAACTTCCCTGTCTGCCTCACCAGCTTCTACCTGATTTTCCTGTGCTGGTCAAAGACTAGAGTACTGAATGAACCACAAAGTATTTCTAAAACTTTTACAATTTTAGTTTGATAACACTTGTGGTTCAACCCACTACCTGTGAGGTGAGGAAAAAAAAAAGCAAAGGAAAAAAAAAAGCTAAAATGGGTGAATAAATGTTGGTGTTGGCTTGATCAGAAGCTTCTGCAGCAGGAAAATAGTACTGAGTGTCCTGGTTCCAGAAACATCAGACGACGTATCAGTCTGATCTCAAGGTTATCAGCGGCTGCCTGAGGGGAAGAGTGATAGGTGAGATAGAAACACACTACTCTGGTAAGTCTGGGTCAAGAAAAGTGGTGGGTTCACTGCTGCACAATGGGGCAAAGGTGATCATGAACAAGAATATCTTTCTATATCAGTCAAATTCATTGGGAACTCATGCAACCACACTGGGAAGCCAAAGCAGCAAGAGGTGGCATGGGATGAAAACAGAGTCCCTTTGGCTCCCGCGCTGGGTGGTGAGGCTGGGATGGACAGTCTCATTTGAAATAGCAGCTGCTCCAAGTCTACCCAGGTTTGTGAGCTTGGAGAGCCTTGTGGAAAAAGGGCGAGAAGGGCTTGTTCACTAGGCAGGTTTTTCCAAGTTCTCAGAGCTCTAATTATGATGGTGGGTGAGGAGAGGCGATTTGCCAGTGTACCCTTGGCAACCTGCTTATATGACCTTTAAAATTAATGCAAGGAATAGGTAAAATATGAACTGACATATGGATTTAACAAATCTCGCACTCCTTCAAACGCCCCTTTGCTCTGTCACCCTTCCACTGCCCAGCTCTCAGACGCGCGCACCAGGATATGCCATACTGTATATTTGTAAGAGTTCCCACTAGGTATAAAGGTGACGCCAATAGGAAGCCATTGGTCTTTATAAAGTTGAGTCATTTCTTTTGAAAAGAATGAGGGGGAAAAAGCCCTTTGACGGGCCAAACGCTGCTTCCCCTTATGCTGGCATAAATTCTGAACATCAGTGAGTATTACAAAGGGACTGCTTAGGATTTACGCCACATAAGTCAGAGCAGAATGAGGCCTGATAACTGTTTATTTTTTTTAAATGAAGGCTTTAAAGTAAACCATATGGATTTTCACTTATATTAGATGTGTAAAGAGGTCTCTGAAGAGCAGTTTGTAAAAGCAGAGAAAGCCATATACTGTGCATCAGACCATATAGTAGAGCCAGGAATGCAGCTAGAGCACTGCGAGAGGCATTCAGCTCCACAGGCAATGCCCATGGCGACTCTGGCTTGGGCAAAAGCACTGTATTCCTTTAAGCACAAGCTGGTGCACCATGTAGCAGAGAGGCTGTAGATTCAGCTGTGTTCTTACCTCACTTTCCCTTCTGCAGTGACCTCATCCTGTTACAATGCTACTATTCATGCAGATGGGGTGGAAGACTGCATACAAAAGTTTCATTTAGGCACATAAACATGAATATTTAGCCTGTTTGATTAGAAATGAAAGCCAAATACTTCTACTTTTTGCAATCTGGGAGAGACTTTTTTATTTTTTAGTAATCCTGATTTTACAGGCCAGCACTGAAAAACAATATAATGAACCACATGTAATAATTTTTCTGATAATCATGTTAATATCCTTGTCCTCAGTGATCCCACAAAAGCTTCTTTTGCTTAAAAATACTAGCGAGAGAGGGAAAGGGAGCATATGCAAACATACACCAGGAGAAGACAAAACATTGATTAAAAAACCCAACCCTGATTCTGATTCTCAGCAAGTGTAAACTGGTGTTGCTGAAATCAACATAGCTCCATAGTTACCATATTTAGTCCTTAATGAAGCTCTAACCCCAAACTGCTAGTAATATATATATATATGTATATGCTATTTCACTACACGGTTGCTGTGTCCCTCTCTGTGACTCGCAGTTTTTAACTGTGCATAACAACAGTGATGAACACTGAATATTCCACCATTAAACTTTCTGAAGCTCAGGAGATGAGTGCTTACTCACGCCACTTGTATCAGTCACCTGGCTGGGGAGCCTCGGCTGCCCCCAGTCCCGTGGTGCCACCAGAGAGCCATTCAGAGAACCTAATGTTAGACTGTAATTAGCTCTTAACTGAAGTGCTCCATTAACTCTACTAGGAGCTTTGGCTCCTGATTTAGATGGGTGTCTCAAACCCGGCTATGTAAATAAACCCTGGGTAGTTTTCACAGCTAGACCTGACACTCCACCAATTTCCAATGAAGAAGATGAGCAATTAAATAATTTTGCACCCTATTTCCTCTGCTTGGCAGTTCTCAGCCATAGCTAGCTCCCTGTCGTGTCAACATCTCAGTGTTGATTCTGAACAACTCCATGGGGTATAGTAATTTGTGTTGACTATATCTCAGGCACTTGTGTAGTTACTACCACAGGGCTTATGTGGTCTTACTGAATTCTGCCATCCACGGTTTTTGCTGTATCTCTTTATAATAAAAGTTTCTATTACATGTTGCTCTGTATAAGCAATCGCACAACACAGCCGGTGGGAGCAAATTAGAGCAAAATAGGACTATTTACAGAGATTGTGACACTTTTCACTGCTCCAGAGTAAGAGCACTCCAGTTTTGCATGGGTGTCCAATAACACTTAAGAGTCTAAGTTCAAATAAACACATCACAATTCACACACATAGTGCATTCACTATGACAGCTGTTCATGTGTGGCCTAATCATAAACATATTACAAGTAAAAGGAACCATTTAATTTGTCTTGGGTAGTCCTAGAGGTTGTTACCATCACTGATACGTAATTTTCTTTGGCCCTGTTCAAGTGATCCCTGATGCCCTTCTGTGTTCACCTTGCCTTGTTACACTGTACATGTCTTTGCAAATTCCCATCCTCCTTCAAAGGTCACATTTCTGCCCGTAGCTGAGATTGCTCTCAAGTTTCTTCCTTCCCCTTTGAACGTTTCTTTGTTTTACATCCTTCTTTGATGGTCTTTACCTTCATCCTCTCCAGCTTGTTAAAAAAAAAAAAACAACAGAGGACTGAGTTGAATTTCTGTCCTGTGAGCAGTTTGGGAAGGGACAGAGCTGTCCACCACAACTCAGGAACTGTCAACACTTTAGGTGTTGCTGGCCAACACTGGCAAAGGAATCAGCAAAATATTTTGCCGGTCCTCCCTGCTCTCCATCCATGGCAATCTTTTACTCCCTTCCTAACTACAGTCTTCCATCCCTAGACAGCCCCATCAACATCTGGAATCTACCGAACCCTTGCAGCCAAATCCCAATCTGCTGAGCTGCCTCAGGTTCATGAAAACATTGCCCATATCAAGATAAGAATAATGAGACGACCAAGATAATGGTTAGCTCCAAAATGGGACCTTGATGCCCATGGAGACTAGCACTCAAGGCAGACTGAGGCTGACAATGGGTAAGCACCAACATAAAATATCCTGGGAAAATTATCTCCTGTGATTCACCTGCTAAATTAAGATCTTGTATCTTGCGCTTCCTGCATTTGCAGTTTTCCCACTTACTGTCGAAGAGGGACAGGGTTATGATGAGAAAGGGGAACAGCAGACTTGGACTCTGCAACACAGATCTGAGAGAAGATTTTTTCTATAAATTTGCTAGCCAGTTAATTAAACACATCTTTACAGGGATCCGAGTTGCTATTAATCTCAAACCAATGATGTCTGGAATTTTACAAGCAATTTGGTTTGATAATTTACACAGACTCCTTCAGCTGTCTTGCTGAAGCAAGTCCACCAGTAGCATTTATGAATTCATGTTTCTGGATGGATTCTGGATCACTCTTATTCCAGAGCAGTGAAAAGTGTCACAATTGCTGTAAATAGTCCCATTTTGCTGCAGTTTGCTCCCACCATCTGTGTTGTGTGACTGCTTGTACATAGCAACACACGATAATAACTCTTCTATCATAAAGAGATAGAGTCACAAAAACCTCCCTTCCTTTCATGTTTGTCAGCCTATGCTGAGGCACTGAGGGACACCTAACCATGCGGTGTGTGTTGCAAACCAGCTCTCCTCCTTCACTGGCTAGTGGGAAACATTCACTGGGTCCCTACACACATTTTGGCATCTGGTAAAGGTTTAAGAATTCCTCATCTTCCACCCAGAGAATCATCTTTCAAATTGAGATGAACTCTCAAAAGATGACAACTCTGACCCAGAAAACATCTCAAATGCTGCACTTGCAGAAAACTGATTGTTGCAAGATTCCACTGTGATGATTAAATGAATGTTTGGGAAGACCCTGAAAACTGCAGAAAGAAAAATTTGGCGTTGTTACTCCATGTAAATTCATCCCTGACAGATTAGATTTTACCCAGTGGCACTTTCAATTACATGCCTCAAATAAGGTTTTAATTTAGATTTAATAAGACAGTTATTGCATGCTAATTAAATACTAATGGATTATTAAAAACATATTTTCTGCAGGTTTAACAATCCTGTAGTAAGCACATCTATCTAAACCTGAATACACATGGTTTTAATCAGTCATTGGAATTAAGTTAAAACATAATTGCTGAAAGTTGAAGTATGTGATTGGACTCAAGAAGACAATTATAGTATGTCTATTACACAAACATGGATTTGATGGAAGAATTAATAGGCAATAATTATATTTGTTAAATAATGGTATTGATTTAAAAGTATTCATATGTCATGTATTAACTGCATTTAAATAAAAAAAGGATATAGAAGAATAAATACATTGCATTAAGCAAACTCATACACAGGACTGGTCAGTAAATTGCATTTCTTTTAAAAATGATTCTTGTCTAAAAGACATTTCATTATTCTTAGACACAGGTTTTTGCTTAGAAGTAGTATAGTGCACTTTTTATATAGTGTCTGTTAACAAAAATATATCTTTATCACTTGCCAAGAATGATGTCACATTTTTAGTCTTTGGCCAATTCCTTAGCCAATTGGAGTCTACTTCTGAAGCATGTAAAACTATTTATCTTTCAAAAAATCTGGCAATCTCATTGAACACTTCTACACATATTGATGTATTAGGTACCCCTAGCAACCCAGCAAACAGAAAATAATCTGGAGGATTATTTTAACTAATGAGATAATTCAGTAGTTACAGGTATTTTAATTAGCATTGATAAAGACATCCTTAAAAAAATTGATTGTTTAATGACCAACCATTCTCTGTTGCTCCAGATCACAGAATTCATAGTAACAGGCTGCCCCACTGAAGTCCTTACCACACCTGAGCCCATGCCGAGAAGATACGGGCAGCGGAGGAAGCTCTCATCATGATACCTTTAATTAATACTTGGAACTGGAGAATGTCAGTTACTGAAGCAAACTATACACTCTGAAGCTATTGCCAGCTTTTTAGGATATTCTTACATTTCTCTGCACTGTTGACACAAGCCTGCAAATATAAAGCCATCATGCCCATCTTTCTGCAACGCAGGGATTACCGGGGTTTGTTAATCTATTCATGGTTTATGCTCTTGGCAGATCCCTCTCAAAATCTTTCACAGAATGATCAGCTTAGGAAGGGAATAATATCCCCTTAGTTGCACCAGCACAAAAGTGGAAATGAAGACTTTCACAGCAGGAACCCCCTGTTAAACACCTTGGCACAAGAGATGCCAACATAGCAGTCAAAAACTAATCACATCAAAAAGGAAAATTACTTTGGTGGTCTCACTGCATATGCCAGTTGTGAGCACTTTAAAGCTGCTCTCTGTTTCTGTGCTACGGCAGCAGGACAACTGCTGGAAAAAAAAAAAAAAAAAAAGGTGTTGCAAGCCAGACTAGAGGTACCTTGGCAGGCTGAGTGGGTGAGCTTGCATCGCTCCTGCCAGCACTACAATTATTAGATGCTATCATCCCCCTGCATTCACCAGTACATGCAAACTTTTAAAACAAACAAGCAAATCAACCACACAATGAAGTAATGGGCTGTTTTGCATCTCTCCTGGCATGGATACAACCTCATTCATCTGATAGCCATGCTACTGAAACCAAAGCCCAGAAAACTCAAAGTCAAACAAATGAAAACGCATAGACTTATTCTTGTACTCACTCTCCCAGACAGCGCAGGAAAGGAGAGACAGTACAGAACATTTGCAGCGGTATCTATGGGATGACAAGCACTTAAAACCATTCCACAGCACAAGCTCAGAGCTAGCATTTGTGCCAAGTTTCAATGACATGCTTCAGTAACACGAACTGCTTACTGTTGGGCTTCATTTAACCATCCTGTTTCTAGCAGTTCTCTGAACTATGGACTCTTCTTCCCAAGAATACAAAAGCCCAAGGTATGAGTTCATTGCTAAAGAACGAAAGCATCTCAGCAGCCCAGGCTGCCTGGTGATTTGCTGAGCTCCTCTGAGCCAGTTGTGAGTTTTCTTCTAATTTAACTGTTGAGGTTTAAGCTAAAAAGAATCCATGCAGTGAAGCACTGTATCTATGCAAGCATGATCCTAATCCAAGCCAGGAACAACTCTCCAATAAGATTTTTTTTGTTGTTTAATTGAGGAAAAGTAGTGCTCCTGAAACACTACAGCATTTGCAGTGAAGACTGAGGTTATTTGGGGTTTGTAGAAACGTTGTGGTTTGGTTTCACCTTTAGAAGAGATGTAACTAAAGCACCTTTTTTTGCTTTTTATGAATCACTAGACAGACAACAGGCTTTTTCCCACAGAAAGCCACATTTGCCTCAGTGCTCCAAAGCAATCTGTAAAACTTGCCTCTATCACTGACTAATTATTACTGTTAAGCAAATGTTTTTCTAATGCTTATATCTGAAGCCATCAGACAAACTATAATTTGTGACCAGCCTTTGTATTTGGTAATAGCCTAACGTGGCGGAGTCAGAATCCATTCATTAGCTCTGGCAGGCAGCTCCAGCCTTCTGTGCAAGGAGCAAAGATTAATGCAGACATTGTACTCGGGGTGGCCCTCGTACTGCGAACCCCATGGTTTCAGCTTCATTTACGAATCCAGAAATCTTTTTTTCTTTGCTCATGAGTAACACTATTAGTGAATTAAAGCAGAGATATCGTAACGAAACTTAACCATGTCAGACATGCCTGATTTTTACATTATTTACACATAAATTAGGATATTCTTCCTACTTGGTTTAAATTATATGCCACTAGCTGTTCCCTGTCCCCAGGAATGCACTGGGACAAATTTTTGATTGGAATGTGGCTGACGGGTGGGAAAGGAAATATTGCAACTTAGTAATGAGAATAACGCTTAAATGCAAAATAGTAGCACATTCACAGAAAACACTTGGGAACTGATGAAATTCAGGCATATCCTTTGCTCTGTCTTCTTCAAAATAGGCAACACTGTAGTAAGACATACTGTACGTTCCTACATTTCTAGTTTGCACTTTGTGTTCTTAGCTAACAGTTTATTTCTGGCTTTTTGAGGTGGTTTAATTTATGTCATACTTTTCATCCTAAGTATTTGTTCCTTATTGTAATTTATCTTTTGACACTGAAGCTCATGCTGATAGGGAAAAGTAATTTAATCGAGCAATTTAAGGCTTAATTCCCCAAACTACTTGAGCATCTGCTTAATTAGATTCTGAAATCACACTCTGAAGAAGCACAAAGACTCATAGTCTAACTGTGAACTGGGATGTTTATTGTCTGGGTTCTCTATGTTTTAATTTCACTCTATATCTGCCATCTATTAGTCAGGCACAATATCTAAACATAAGTAAACATTATCTAAATTGAACTGTAAATACAACACACAATTATTCTGAATTAAAAGATTAGTAGATTGCAAGAAAATAAGATATCCTGAAAATACGATGCTTAAACTATCCATGCCTTTTGAATGTATTCATTTAGCTTAAAAGCAAAACAGAGATAGCATATCTCTTGCAGAGCTCATCAGTGACACCAGACAGACTACCCAACATGTCTTCAATAGCATCTTCTTTTACTGAAACAAAAGGACTGAAGAAAAAGAAGGCATTCAACTCGACTCCTCCTTCTGTATTGAAAATATATATTTTCAAAATGCACATCATTTGGAAGGAAATTGTCAGGAAACTATGAGTTTGTCCATAATTTCTTAAATTATGTGTTTGTTCATAATTCCTTTATGTGCAGAATTGACAGGAGTTACACTAGTGTAATAAATTTACTTTTTCTCTCCTTTCTTCAAAGCAAAGGAAGTTAAATTCCAGTCACAGTTATGGCCTCAGGGAATCTAGGGTTTCACTAACACAATAGCAGTGAGTTTATACAGTCCAAGACACCCCAGGAAAGCCTTGAATAAATGTCAAAATATCTTATTTCTCTAATGTGTATGTTTCTCTATCTCATAGTAGCTTTATTTCAAGCAAACTTCATTTACAGGTTCCCATTCCTTTGAACTCAGTTTGCATCACCAGAAGTGTATCTGTAAAGTCTAGAGTCCTCTCTGATTGTCCTACTGCCTGCACACTCCCAACAGCCCCCTGCCCCTGCACATTATAACCTCCCCTGAGGGTCAGGAATCTTTCCATTGCTCAGGGCAGAATTAATGTGTTTGGGAGGCCAAAAAAATCCACACACCTTAGTGCTATCCAAGAATAATGCCTAAAGAAGTAATAGCTGCATCCCCCGTGGCCACATGAGATGACATCACGGGTCCTTCCAGACCCGGAGCTGCTGGTTCCCCTGGGCCCCGCCGATTCAGAGGTCTTCCTGAATTGAACATACCAGTGATTTCTGCCCTCCAAACATCACCAAAGCCATTAATCATGACCTCATGGTACACACAAGGAGGAAAAAGAAATAGAAAGTGCCAAACTTATCTTTTAAGTGCCTTTTGCTCTTTACAAGTATTTCTAAAGAGGCAAGACATTTCTGCAGTGCCTACTTCTCCACTGTTCTTTTAGCAATCATCAAAAAGACTCTCTATATATGTATATACGTACATGTTATTATAGAATGAAAGGTAAGAGAACTGATCTAAATGCATCAGAAGCTGAGCTTTTAAGCCGATGAGGTGTCAAAGCCTGCTCAGCATTTACACACTGTCAGAACAGAGCATGGAGCATGGACTTGCTCAGGAGCAGAGACAGGGAGCAAAATTAATCTGGGAGGACCACGTGTCCAGTGAAGTTCATAGAAAGGCTTTGTGCATGCCACAGTGCATCAATAATATACCTTTTGTTAGATGTAATAAAGTCTTGGCAAAGACAGGTGATGACTCAGGAAGCACAAACAAATATAGATTGAGAGTCTCCCAAAAAGTAAGCAAAACAACTCCAGTCTGTTTCAAGTTTGAAAGACATATTACCAAAATCAAAAGCAACAACTGGCAACTGGTCTCCCCACCACCCCAGTTTAATTCTGACTGTACTCTATTAGTGTTCAGAGATGGCTTTAGCAAAGTCCAAAGGCCATCAAAGACGGACAGTTCGGAGCTCCTACCCTGACAGCTCACAGATCATTTCTGCCCTAAGGAAGCTTCTGAATATAGAGCAGAAACACCCTCTATGATGTTTCCAGAATGGAAACCAAAATATTTCTCTGAGGATATTTTTCCTCTACTCTTGGGCTGGTAACCTGATGAGCACCTTCTCACTTGAACTTTCTTCTCTGGGCACTGGCGTGGGTGCATCCTGACAGGTTGCTGACCATGCAGAGGGTCTCAGAACAGCCAGGGCAGCTGTCTCACCTCTGAAGGCAATGCAGGCAAACCTGATTTATTCTGTATTTTAATCAGACCACGAACATGGACACCAGAAGCTACCACATCTCAGCTGAGGGAACAGATTAGGCTGTTCAGCCTCTATGCTAAGAGCGTGTCTGACTGTGCCTTAACAAGAGGGTTCCACTGCACTGCAGCAGTGAGCACTGAAAACCCAAGGCTCTGTGGGTGCTGTTAGGAGCTGACACGGGAGGTGTTAGTCTCGCCTGTGCTGTTGGGTCTCATGTTGCAAAAGGGTGCGGCGATGGCAGGCAATGTGGAAAGCAGTGGTAAGTGTTGGGTGTTCTTCATCTCCTAAGCATTGCTAATGCATGGAACTGCAAGTCAGGTCAAATACCTGAAGTCAAAGAACACCATTTCTATATGTTCTGGAGGGGGCTTTTCCAGTTACCCTAACTGAAAATGTGGCTTTTCATATTAATTTGAAGAAAACAACATGCATACTACTAATAATTTAGAATCATCAAAAAGTACTAGGCTATTAATATATCATACTGACATGTATCAGTAAAACTTTGGAGACAGAGGGAGAAATATCAGTGGAACACAGTCAGGTTTTATGGTGGTGGTGTCCCTAGGCCAAATCCATCCTTTGTGAAACTGTGCTGACTCCATTAAAGACACCCCAAGGATGAATTAGACTCATTACATCTTACATTACATCTGTATAGGGGAATTTCTTACAGTTTTACTGCCACAGCATCTAGTGTTAAATAGGATTTGTACATCCCTAACTTAAAATGAAGTTTCCAAAGTATTTTAAGGCATACATCACCTAGACTACATAAAACTAATTTATGAAACAGGTTCCAAAATATACATGCTTTGGTCTTTGGGCTGGGCTGTTTCACAGTATTGCTATCTGCTGTTCAGTTGTGGTTGGAGGCCCACTCAGGACAAGACTGCATTTCCCAGCTGAAAGAAGTGATCCCTAAAGATGAGAACATAAAAGCTGCTGATACCTTGCGATCTCCAGAGAACAAAAAGTACAGTCCCCACGGCCAACAATAAAATGAGCCATCCACACGCTGAAAAACTCTTCCCAGCAAATCTGCCTGAAGCCGTCTTCTTTTAGGTACCAGAGAAATAAAATGCAAGGCACAGGACTTGTCCTTTCCACTATGGGTTAAACCTGGGTAAAACTGGTTACATCCAATGAACCTGAAGGAGGAGGTGAAGTAAGACTGCCTGTATGGTTGCAAGCTCTGTGCTGCTTTCGAGCTTCCAGAACAGAACTCAGCTTGACATTGAAAAGCTTTGTAGAGGTTGGTCATTCTCTCAAACTTGACACAGTCATAAATCCAAGGCACTGTGCAGCCAGGCACAGAGTTGTTTTTTTTTCCAGGATGAGAACACATCTGAAACAACACGCTCAGACAGTATGGTATTATTTACTTACAGCTGAGCTTAGGAGATCGGGTAGCAGCCTCAGAAATTATCCCAATTATTTGAAATTGCAGTATAGTGTAAGAATTCTGTCAGGAGAGAGGAGTGCAAGAGGCAGAGCGGTGGGAAAAATTACGATGGCTTTTTTTTTTAATAAAGCAAAATGAACCAAGGCAAGTATTCAAAAATAAGTTACTAAAAACCATTTTATAAACTAGCTTTAAAATCTCTTAATAGCATTAGCTTACCTTCTGTTGTGTCTGAAGAAATATATATGAACCAATAATGTTCTCATGAGATTTCATTACTGAAAAGGCTCATTAGAAAAGGCATTAAAATACTAATTACCTCATAAACTATTTAGTTGTGTACCCACTGGGATAGTACTTATGAGTGCTCAAGCTCTTCATAGATCCAGCTAATCAATTAATGCTCATTACAACCAGAAAGAGTATGCAGACTGCAGCATGCAGGAGAAATAAATAAGTCAGAGGTTAGCAAAGAAAGTGACTTGGCTGTAATTGAGCCTTCCTTTGTAACACAACTGTTGTCTGCTACGGTTTAATTTTAATCAGCCTTTTTGGTACTTCTGGTAACGTGACTCTTCTCGTCTCAATCTCAGCTATTGTTATTGCTCCTTGAAGTACATAATTTATTATGGGAGATACATCAAATGCTACATGGAGATTCAAGCAGACGGGTATAGTGTTCACTGATACCATGCTAACATTACCTACTGGGTGTGTAAATGAAGAGGAGAGCAGCTTGGGGGTGTGTCTTGGGTGGTTTTCTCCTCCAAAGAAGAGGAGCAGCCAGAGACACAGATGCATTGACTGCTTTCCTGCACGTGCCCCCGCAGAAAGTAAAGACCAACACCAGCCCCTGCCTACCCTCCACCAAGGCTTGTGAAGGGGCAGGAGATGTCTGCGGGTGAGAACTGAGCTCTCACAGTGTTTTAAAAACACTGTTGGGGGAAGGAGTCATGCTTTACAACCCACAGAGACACCACATGTGTTTTTTCACTTCAAGAGCACCAGGACTGTGGACCCTCTCTCCTCACTGGACATGGCAGTCCAGTATTGACATTGGAAGCACCTGGAGCCTGGATGGAGCCTGCTGGGCAACTCTCCTTGCCTTTTGCCTAGGTCCCTGCAGGGAGGCTCCTGGCATATGTGCTGTCACCATTAGCCTTGCGTGGATATAGGTCCATCACTCCTGATGCTAACATCCCACTGAGAAACAAAGGATGGCAGGCAGCCCATGACTTCAGGCAAATGCCACTTCCCAAAAACATGCGCATCATGATTTCTCCTGTCCTGTAACATCCAGGAGGCTGGCAGTGTCTTTCTGAAAGAAAGACACTTTAGGAAATGTAGCCCTCTACATTACAATCTACAGCATCTCTGGTTAAAGACATCTGGGACTTAATCCTAGTTGTTTATCATGCCCTTCACACATGCAACTCAAGAGAGCTTCAAGCTTCACTTCTGCTTGACACCTTGAAAATCTCTGCAGAAAGCTCTTACATGCTCCAGAGAAATGCATGTTCATGGTCTCTGTTGTTTTCACTGAGGAAGGGACAAACCAAAGATGGGAACTAGTAAAATAAGGAACTTTAGAGCTACTTCATCCAGGTGGTCATTGCCCAGGTTGTGGTGGTCAGGAGCCCTAGGGCTCTAGGAGGAAAGCACATGCTGGATGGGTACTACAAGTCACAGCTATGTTAGTTAGAATTTTGTGGGCAGTATTAAACTAGAGTTGTATATACCAGTTTTACTAAGACTAGCATAAACACATCTTGAATTTTAAGCGTAGTAGAAAGGAAAGTTTTACTTTCTAAAATCTTTAAAATGGGATCAAGCTACCTTGTTTTCTGAAATGAAGGATTTGGGTATCCTTGAACAATCCCAATAACCACAAATTTCACCAAGGGCAACTCATTCCTATTTTAATTCTCAGCAGCAATGCAGTAATATACCGGTTTTCGCATAAACCCTAGATTACCTCTGGGAACTCTTTATGCAACTAATTCAAATATTGCTTGGATCAAGTTTCCAATCAAACTAATCCACCACTAACATCATTTAAAAGACTGACAACTCTCTGCAAATTGATGTAGCAGAACAAATTTCCCATTCTTCATGCAAACAGTAGTCATTCTAAATGTTAGTAAGTGGTTTTTGGATAACACATGGATTTTCAGTTATTTATTGTTCTTCAACATTCTAAAGTACTTCAGGAAAAGTGGTTTCTTAAAAAAGATAAGGTAATGCAGAAATAAATAGATGGAAAAGTTAGCCAAATAGGCATAGAGAAGATTATCCTCGCACAGTAAAAGTGCATGAAATGAAGGAGGAAAAAATCCACCAAAACCACTGAAAATAACAAAAATTGCACACATGCACATGTGCACAAACACGCACACCTACAGACATCTGACCAACAAAGCTGGAGCTCTTCAGATTGTTAGCTGTACTATTGACTACCGCTGCCTGTTGAAATGAAGTATTCAGAGAGTCCAGATTTTGTACACATCCAGATATTAATGTTTTGGCAGGATTTTTTAATTTAAGAGGATTCCTAGAAGATGAAGTTAGAGCAATATCTGTTACAAAACCCCAAATACATATTTTTCTCTCTGACACACACACACTGCACACCAACACCAGCCTTCAGAGTAGCTGCACACATCCATCAGATAGAAAGCAGATCAGGACTTCACCCACCCTTATCCTGGGTATCTCTTGGCTGCTATGTTGGCAGCCAAAATGAAGTTCACGCTTAACCTCATGCTAAAGAGCCTCTGTTAACAGTCAGGGAACACAGTCCATCCTCTTTACATATATTTCTCCTGAACCACAACCAGCACATAAAGCAGACTCTAGTCAAATCCAGTAATGATGCTAGGTATTTTGGGAAGAAAAAAAAAAAAGCAAAAAGTTGGCACAGTAAGGCAAATGTCATACTTTGGTGTATAGTGGTGTTCTGTCAGAAGCCAGACATATTAAAAATATTTACATAATTTAAAATAATTTGTACAGGTCTAGTAAAGTCTATTTTGGGCTTTGGGCTTTAATAAAAGTTTAAACATTTGCTAGATCCCGTTGGACTTCATGTGTAACCTTGGCATTTAAGGGCAGTATTGAGGATATGCCATTACTAAACTTTTCATATTAGTATGAGTGTGAACTGAAATACCATAATAAAAATATAACAATATTTCTTGCGACTTGAAAACAGCCCTGGACTTTATATTTATTTCCAGATGGGAAACTAAAAATGTACTCTCTGTTTGCACATGTATACTCAGAGGTGGCTTTTAGTGTAATTTAAACATTCCAGAATAATGTGGCCTAAATATAACAACATGAATCATCCATCAGTTTCAAAGAAATATCTGGCAATTTTTCATTATGACTCATTAGGGACAGGTACCAATATCTGTCACTGATATAGGAGAGTCAAAAACTCCCAGTGATTGCTTGGTATGATGAATCAATTATAAAAATCCTCTGATATTATTTTGGGGCTTAAGAGAAAATAATTTATCTTTAAATATTATGTAATGAACACCTATAGGAAGCAGAGTTGAAAAATTAAGTCAGAAAAAGTTCATATAAGATGCTGGAAATGTTGGCAAAACACCAGTGTGCAAAAAGAAGAGGCAAATATATACTGTATTCTAAATAAAAGAATAACATTAAAATCAAAAGCCAAAACTAACAAAATGTTTACCTGGCAGTATCAAACTGTGGAAGGGTCAGAGCTTGCCTAAAGGAAAATTTTGAGATTCAGAAGTATAAACTAGGTCCTCAGTTGATGCAAAAACCACACAGTTCCTTTGAAGTCAATGAATTTATGCAGGTTTACAGCAGCTGAGTATCAGGGTTAAATTTTAAAAGTAATCCTGGACTATACCAAAAATGTTTCCTCTGATTTTTTAAAAATCAGTGTGAAATTCTCTTTTAAGCTGTTTATGGGGCTTGTTTCCTTTCTGAACAGTTATTTTCAAAAATTAAAATGGAGAGGGAGAGGGGGAGGCGGAGGGAGAGGAGAGGAGAGGAGAGGAGAGGAGAGGAGAGGAGAGGAGAGGAGAGGAGAGGAGAGGAGAGGAGAGGAGAGGAGAGGAGAGGAGAGGAGAGGAGAGGAGAGGAGAGGAGAGGAGAGGAGAGGAGAGGAGAGGAGAGGAGAGGAGAGGAGAGGAGAGGAGAGGAGAGGAGAGGAGAGGAGAGGAGAGGAGAGGAGAGGAGAGGAGAGGAGAGGAGAGGAGAGGAGAGGAGAGGAGAGGAGAGGAGAGGAGAGGAGAGGAGAGGAGAGGAGAGGAGAGGAGAGGAGAGGAGAGGAGAGGAGAGGAGAGGAGAGGAGAGGAGCTGCAGTGAAAAGGTGGATATTTTGTTTTAAATCATTTCCAGTAGACTGAAAAACAAAGCTACAGGCATCACAGCTGCTGCACTTCTATCTTACAAAAGCTTTCTTTTTTTTACAACATAATTTTAAGACCAGGCTTTCATGAATGAAAATGTAATATATCAAAGGTAACAATCCTAAATTAAAGCACTTTCACACTGGTATTGTTACTAAATGACTAATTTGATATTATCTTAAGATTTTTAGAACATTTTTCAATATGGTAATGAGTTGGTTTCAGTGTGACTTTAATATATAAAATAGGAGAAAAAATAGCACATCCATGACTGGAAGAGGGAGGTTTTGCATAAATTAAATTCTGTTCCTCAAAGACTGACAGTCTTTTAGGCAAATCTTTAAAGTTCGTCTTCAGCTGGTCAAAGTCCATGTTACTCTTGCCTCTGATTTCAGAGGGGAAATTATTCCAGTTATATCAAGTATTTTGTTGTTTTCTGTGCAATATAAGTTAAAAGGGGGTAAACTATCTAAAGCAGAGTAACTTGGAAGTGCTCACATTGCCAGTGAAATTGCATTCAGTCCTCAGCACACGACCAACAAACTGTGAGTAAAGACTGCTCAGGTCCACTGGGGGTCCGGTAAGGTGTCTATGTAGTAATTATAGTATAAGGAGGATACAGAGTGCAGAGGACACGACCAACTACACTACATCCCATGCACACTTGGGAAGATTATTCATAGCATTTCATACACTAAAATCTCAGATAAACATTACTGGCCAGCAATCTGCTAGTAAAAACCACAAGCAGAGCAAAGTTTGCTGTGTAAGTCTTTCCAGGGTGGGAGACCCAGACTGTCCCAGTTTTTAAATTACCTCCTTGATAATTCTCTGAACATAAATAAGAGAAGTTGCACTAATTAACATCTGGAAGACAGTATATAACCCTCCCACCACTGAAAAGTGTCACTGGCCACGTCTGACAGAAGAAACAACAAATGCTGTGAACATTTCCTCAGACTGAACACAGCTTGTAGCAGTATTTCAAATATGCCTGTGATCTTAGAAGGAGCTCTACAGGGGTATTCGTTAGTCCTGGTTTGGATATGGTTGACATTATGTGAAAGTAAGTGCTCTCCTGAGATTTCAGTGAAACCCACGATGCCAGGGAAGCTGATCTCACAAGGCTTCCATCATCTCGGATGACAGAAGTCTCAGAAGATCAGTTAATTTTTGTCATTCTGAGCCAAAATCTCAACAATAAAGTTCAGAAAATTTCAGGGACATTAAGTCCAAACACAAACTGTCACCTTCATTTGGATTTGAATCCTAAATTTGAGCCTGCACCCCCTGTAAGCTTGAGGCGTTCAGAGTCACCCCATTCTTCCACTAGTCCTGAAAAAACACTAGATTTCAACAATTATATTGATATTACCAATTTTAATAATTAATATTAACTTGAAAAAAATAGGTATACATAAATCTACTCAGACAGAAGTTGTGTTTTCTGGAAGTGGCAGCCAGAAATTCTTCTGTGCTTGTTTCAGCTCTTCCACTGACAAATTGTGTGGCCTCTAGTGAGTCACTTCACTTTTCTCTCAGTTCAACAGTCTAAAATTATTTATCTCACAGGAACACTATCATAATTAATAAACTGCTTCATTAGCTACTGTATAGTTTTTAGAAAATGCTTTTTAAGCCTGTCCATAAAGAAGAGATTTATTGCCATGAGAATTTAACTTCCAGCTCTTGTGTTCTTGGTGGTTAAAATATGATACTGGTAAAGTGTGTAACATCATCCCCTCCGCCCCACAGCCCATCGCTTGTCATGAGATGCACACATACATCCCTAGCAAATGCCAGGCTTAATGTGCAACAGCCTGAACTGCAAAACAACTTCCATTATTCATGGCTCTTGCAAAAATCTTGGAAAGTGAAAGCTGTACATACTCCAAGCAAAAGACTGAAATATATCTATGCAACACAGAACTTCCCTGTAACACAACCTTGGTTTTATTTTTATAATTTCCTTTTTCCCTGGCTTCACTGTCATAAGGACTTGCTTTTACTTGCACCAGCTCCCAATGACATACAACTTTACATGAACAAAATCTTTTCTGGAAGGGACAGTTCAGCATCAAGTCACTCTCATGTATATGGATGCATCTGACAAGTTTCAAAACTTTGCAACACACAAAAGCCAGCAATTCATGTGTTGGGCTAGATGATAGCTACAGCAAGCAAATATTAGGATTGTATTTCAATTATTGCTATGGTTACAAAATCAGGGTGGACACTGGAGGGAAAAGGAGAAAGAGAAACAAATCTACAAAGTCGGTAAATCCTCTGAGGAAAGAGAGGGTGGTGGAGAAACAGAGGGAATGAGAAAGGGTGAGGGCTGGTGGGTGGGGGAGAAAGCGAGGTCATTTTAACACCCAGCTGAATCAAGGCAAACAAAATAATAAAAATCCAAGTTCTTCTAGGGAAATAGTGCTGATAAGATCACCACAGGATAAAGTGACACAAAGAATGAAAAATGCAAGGAATTGTTACAACTTGTGTCTGCAACAAGCAACGCAATTTGTATGCACTCGGGAGAAGCGAGATCAAATATTCAACACTTATTCGCAGCAGCTATGAGTAACTGAACAGGCTCGCTTCTCTATTGCACTTACTGAGCCACTGACAGCTTAAGAAGAATTAGTTCCTACCCAGTCTAGTTCATAATCCAGCATTTAGGCGTGACGGGTACAAGGTCCTGTTTCAGTAAACAAAACAAAATATGATTAGCTTCACTCATCACGATAATACCTTAATCCACAGCAAGGCATACTGTCTGCAGGCAAAGCTACTACCCAGGGAGGATTTTAAAGTGTAGATCAGGAGCACACTGAAAGGTTGGCTTTGGGGACTTTAAAACACAAACACAAATGTAACAGGAGATACAATTTCAGAACAGTGAGTTTTGTCAACAGTTGCAGAAGCACCATGTTTTTTAACTATTTAACAGCCCCTTCCTTGAAAACATTTCTCAGCTACCAATACAGGAAATTTTGTCACAACTCTTTTTCAAATTGGAAGGCACATTTTTTTTTCTTATGCTCCTTTCATTGCTTTATTGTGAAGGACAAGATGAGCAATTGCTGTTGAAAGCTCTGCAGAGATGCGACATTTTTCTTTCTGCTCAGTAGTCCAGAATCTGTGTGAAGAAAAGCCTTCTGGCCCTGAAGCAATGCGTGGTGCTCTGCTAAAGTGACTCCTTTCTCAGCCAGCTTGATAGGAAAACATGGACTTCAAACCATTTGTTATATTTAACAAAATATCTTCAGCCATGAAGTGTTAAGTATCTAAACCTAAAGCTTCAGTGGTTCTGATCCTGCATGGACTGCCTACGCCAGCCTCCTGCCTGAAGTCAATACAAAAACCTTGCAGACCTGAGCCCAGAGCTGGTACCCAGAGGGATGTCCTTTCCAAGGCGACCAGCTGCTTCAGGATGCCACCACTGTTAGGGCAGTGCTCTTGTTTCCGCATCCAACAGCTGCTACAATGGCTGAGCTGAGTACCAAACCAGGGCTGGGGGTAAGAGCTTACTCCAGCCGTTTCTCCCTTTGCACCAGTTGCACCACCACAACTCACAGACACTGAAATGCATGTGATTTGTAAAACAAGGAGCAGCAGAAGACTCCAACCAAACACAGACCCCAATCTGCATCTGAGGAAAGCCGGCCACCTTTGCAGCTGAGCCTTTCCCACCTGGCTGCCACACTGTGTTTCTGGAGAAAGCGAGCAGTGCCTGTCTGACAGCCATATGGAATGCATCCACGTCCCCACAGCCAGTCCTGCCTTTCCGCTGGGATGGAGAGCTGAGCAGCACTTGGACTGGGATTTTCACAGCCACCAGTAGGATCTGAACCTTTTAACTCTCATTATGTCGAATAAAAATTAGTGCTGATGACAACTGGCTAACCGCAGTTTCTTTCACCTCTCTCTTCCTCCAACAAAGCTGTCCAGCATTCGTAGGTAAATTATGAGGTTCAGTTAATATGGATATTTTACCATTATAATAAGGAACATGCTCATCACTCGTTTATTACTTTTTTTTTTTCTGGTTATATTCTCACTCTTACATCTGATAGACACTTTCAAATTAATTTCCTTATTGTTACTGTTCAACCTAGTAATGCGTACAAGGCAAAACCAATAGCCTACAACCCTGCATACTTCTGATATGGAAATAATTTCTTTTCTTTTTTAAAGAACCATAAAGATTCTGTCAGGAAGGCAGGCACAGCCAAGCAACACATAATACATTTTATTTAAATTTTATAAAACTGCATATCCAGCAAGGGGCAGAGAGAGAGGGTAAAAGAAAAAATTAAGAGGTCAAATGGAAAACTGTATTTTTAAGTTCAATTATTTTCATTGCCAGCCCACTTTTTATACCTCCTTTCAGCACTCATAAATCTCTACAGGTAAAGATCAATGCCTTGCAAAATTCAGATAGAGAGGCATCAGCTCCACCAAAAAGACCTGCTGTCACGCAGCCTTCCAGTGGTTCAGTGCACACTATTTATCTTTGACTTCGGTAATCCACATGGTATGGCACTTCCGAGTTATAAAACCTTGAATACTCTGAAACTGCAAAATCAAACTGTATGTAAGCAGTATATTAAGGCAAAGGCACCGCCAACAATTCTGAGTTCATAATATTCTCAGCCTATTGAACCACATGTTAATATGCTACATGTGCTATTCTGCATATTTTTACCATGTACACTCAGAGCTGTATGTTTCCTCCACTTTCCAATGCAATATATTTTAATACAAAATCAATGTGTGTTTTTGGTGCGCAGCATAAAGGTTTTATTCACTCAGCTCTGAATCTAAGAAGAAAGCGATATTGATTTAGGTGTTCACTCATTCATTTACGAGGACAGTTTTAAAGCATTAGGTGATAACCTAATTGAGAGGCACACTGTGACGGAAACTGAGATTGTTGTGATAAATTAAATCAGTTCTGGGATGTCATCTACAATACTTTAATGTCTGAAGGAACATTCTCCTGAAAAAATTAAACCAGGAAACGAGCATCTTGGGTGGCGGAGTGCGGCTTTCTATAAACACCAGGTAATACAAGCTGATTAAAATATGTATAGATAAATCACTTATTATAGAAACATAACATTAATGCAACACATATTCTATATGTGTCTGCAGATGTGCTTGAATATCAGACAATATTTGTATTTATCAGACCATCTTTCATTTCCTACTACAAACTGATTATGAACCAAACAAGGGTGTGAATCTTTTGCCATCTATCCGCTTTCTCCAAAAGACCTGGCATCAGACAGCACCCATACTGATATGATTTATTCATATTTATTTTACAGAAGCAAATTGTCACACGCGTCACCAAATAGTGTTATGACTGCTGCATACCAAATCACGCTTGCATTGCTCAGGTGTATACTTTCATGAGGCCAGAAAGATTTGGTCTCACATCTAGAGGAGCCTGTCCTGCATTCTCTCATTTAGGCACAAAGAAAATGCTGATCCATGTGCCATGGATTTGAATGGCTGATGGATCAGGCCCACAGACACCTAAACTTCTCCAGTTACTGCAGTCATCAGCTGTAAGCAGCTTAGATGACTCTGCCTAGTGTTCAACACATATTCTTCACAGAGTGGGGCCAGTCAAAGAGAACATAAGTACTGCTGGATGCAGCAGCAGTAATAGTATTAGCAGAACCTGGGGAAATCTGAAATTCCTTCCTAATGCAGGATGCAATCCGGTAAGGTACTAAGCATCCTCGTTTTCGACTTTTTTTAAAAAGTCGCCAGAGTATGCGAACTCTCATGCTTTGAGCACAAAGCAAAGTGAAATAGTTAATGATAAGAACAAACATGCCTGTAATACAGATGATTCAGATTTAAAAATCATGAACTTACATGTAAGAAATAATTTTGCTCTCAATATTTCCTACATTTTTTCCACTTGTTGATTATGCAGAGTATTAATAGATTCATATTCCTCAAAGCTAAATGAAGAGATTTTTTACATTACACGTGTGCTCAAACAGAAATCAAGTTAAAACTAGAATATAGAGTATTAAAAAAAAAACCCTGTATTTGAAAAGAAAAAAGGTCCTGGAGCTCTGAATTATGCCTCTTATTCTTAAGAGTTAATATGTGTAGATTTTTCCACCTCTGGAAGAGTGGCAGAAAGCCCCTGAGAAGCAAAGGCACTGCTTGTTCACTATACCGTGTTTTGGAACCGATAGCAAATTCTGCCTGAAAGAACCGTGCCTTCATACATTAGGTTTAGGGACAAAACCTGCTTATCCAGATTAAAAAGCAATTTGTATTAATGTACAGTTTCAGCTATTAAAGCACAGAATTCTCACCATATGCACCAATAATTTTATCTTGTTCTTAAGTAGCCTCATACTTCCAGTAAAAAAAAGGCAGGGGGTGCGGGGGAAGAGTAAACTACAGAACCTTTAGTCCCCAAAACAGATGCCAGTTTTAGATTTATTCAGCCAAGGAGTATTTAGCTTGGCTCAGCTATGCTTGCGCTGAAAAAACACTTGCCTATTCCAAAAAGTTTTTAACAAGCTCTGCTACAGATGCTGTTGCCATTTGGCATGTCACCGTCACTGTGTGGTACAGCAGAGAGAGAACTCTTGACCACAGGTTTTCCTTGGCTGGGGGAGCCAGCTTTTTTGGCTATCGCTCTTCTTCTGGCCAACTGGCTGCATGTTTACGGAGTGTGGTTTTAGACGGGGTGTTAACAGAGGTTGGGTTAACAGTCTAACCCAGACCAACAGTGAGGCAAAGGCATGACCTATCCAAACTAAGGAAACAGAGGTAGAATAAGCTCGTATATGTTGTTGCTCTTTACCCAGAGTCTCTTGCATGCATCATACCTATAGACAAGAAGATATTTTTTTTGCCTCAGGATAGATGACAACAACTTTAAAAGATGTACCAGTCATGCAAAGTAGAAATATATAAAAACATGTGGTTGCTTAATCTTTGTCAGCTTGATTTCATTCTCTCACTTATGACAATTTTACTTTGGCAAAATGCCATGGAAAGAAGTTCAGTGAAGTTACTCTTGTTTTCCACTATGATGAGATATCTTGAGAGGATAAAAACCCTACAGAGTTAAACTGCAAACTTCTGTCCTCGTATTTCCACTAGCCAGCAAATGGCAGTTCTGAAACTGAAAAAGCCTAAGCACTTCTACATTGATGAACTCAGTTCCAGAGATTTTAGTGCCGAATACCTCCATGAGAGTGCATATAAAGCTGGGGAAAACTTACAAATGTGCACTTGTAGTTTAGTTTACCTACATTAATCCCGTACCAGTACATATGCCTGAGAAGTCTTGACCTTGTAACATATGACAACTTCAGAAAACACTATGACATTTGTCCCGTATAAATAAATAATTTATGTCCAAATTCTGACTCTTCTTTTTGACAGCAACACCCTTGTTGCACTCAAGCAAAAGAAAATATCCCAGTTTTATATATATTGTTTGGTCTGCTTTTCTAACACTGCCATAGATACACCATGAGCCTACCTGGAAAAAGCAAAGATTATGTACAGTCCCTCCACATCAGACACTTTTTAGTTCACTCTTCATTTAACTGACAATTTTATTTAAGCCAAGTTGTGGAGCACAGACACCATCAGAGAACCAGCCAGCCCATTTGCTTAAATTCTATGTATCTGAACCAAAAATCTTATTTAACACAGTACAGATCAGATAGCCCACCCTTCACTTCAGTCCCCTCTCACCGAGAGTTCAGCTAGGACTACAAACATCTTGAAAGTTCATAGACACAAAGGCAATTTACTGCAGTGTATGAAAAAAGAGTATAACATATGACTAAGAATGAAGTAAGCAGTGTCTGGCTACATCCCTGACTGTCTGGGTAACCAGTATGCAAGAGCAATATAAGGAAAGAAAAAAAATATATATTTTAATTTTCTTTTTTTACCATTTTGGCTTCTGAATGCATTGGGGGGACTTGAGGTGAAGCACATGGATTATTGAGGTTCGGCCCCTGCATCCCCATGATGTTGGAGTTCATTGACATTTGTCGCTCCATCTTTTAAAAGAAAAAGAAAAAAAAAAAAGGTTTGAAAATGTCTGGAGACATTTGCAAGAATTTATGCTCGGTTTCTATTTAAATGGACTCAGTTTTATTTCTTCAAGTCATGACTGGAAAAATAACAATCCGTATCGTGAATTGCATGTGATTGCATGTGTGTATGCACACAGGCGTGTGTTTCATCAGAATCAGCCCTGAAAACTCACAGCCAATTATAAAGAAAAGGGTTCTTTACTAAACAAATGTAGCAGCCACCCAGGTTTGCACTTTTTTGTAATGATTTTCTCCCTTTCAGTATAACAACACTCGGAGTTAAGTGGTTTTAAAAGCATCACTGTATAAAGTTGTGGCTTCCCCTGTCAGTACAGCCCAACTTAGCTTGTTAAAAACATAAATAAAAATCTACAATCTCAACTATACGTAGAATGAGTTGGCTCTTTTTCCTTCACTCGGACTGCTCAGCTGAGAAGAGCTTTCCGTATGTCTTGTAAGAGAAGCTTTCATGTACTGCTGAGATAGCAAAAAACAAAGCAGAACTCCTCCTGGCTATTGAGAGCCCTTTCTGCAAGCTAATCTCACTAGGCTGGGAGGGAGGGATACAATTTTCAAACAAAACCTAATGGCAGTAAGGCCTGGATAAAATAATTTCCTGGAGCATCTTCCCCAAAAAGAGGCAAGCCCTGTTACACCGCTAGTCATTGGTAGGGGTGATAAGTAGGGTTATGGTGCAGCTTTCAACCAGAGCTGAGCATCCTGCCTTGCTTTGGGCCAGTCCTCTGAATCTTTGGTTCATACAAGAAAGAAGCTTTTGGATCCTCCTGAGCTCTTCCAAGCAGGGGAGCTATTTTTTTGTGCCCTGACACCACATATATTGACTCCCACACTTCATGATCCCAGCAAGAATGGATGCTGGGCCTGGGGGAAAGGACAATATCCCACTGTCTGTTGGCAGAGAGAAGCTGCCTCTTGCTGGGGCCCCTCACCCTCTCCACGAGGCAGAAGCAGCTCCCACTGCCATCTCCTCTGCAGCCGTTTCAGGAGGGCTGTGGGGCAGGAGCTGCAGCCAGGGCAGCCAGTGCTGATAGGGTCTGTCTCACCTCCATGCTCATGTCTCTGGGGCTCTCAGCCAGAGCCCACCTGCTTGTCTGCAAGCAGAGATATCCAAAGGGCTCCCCGGCAGCAACCTGAAGGCCCTGAGCTTACATTGAAGCAGGATGTTTGCACCATTTCAGGTTCTTCAGGAATCATGTCAGAAAAGAATTGCCACGGTGACGTGTCTTATATTTTTTTTGTTGAACTTCCCGGTCAATATTCCAGGAGAGCCTTATTGACAAGTTACTAATTAATAACTTATTAATGACTGATCAAATAGCAGCCAAACCTGAATATTTGTAGCCCTGTGGAATGTCCCCCTTGCTCCAGCAAAGCCAGAACAAGCAGTGCTTTCCTCTCTGCCACGGTCGATCACTCTCAGGTTGTCTTCCAAACTGAGTATCGTGGAATGAAACTGAAACTTCTCCTTTCCCAATGCCCTCTTCCCCATGCTATCCTTACTCATCTCCACCCCTAATCTGCCCAAATGTCTTATATTGAAAGGGTTGTTAAAATAGTTTAAGAATTTGAAGCTACAATTACAAAGCACCCCTTTGTCTCCCAGAAGATGGGAAATATTCCCATCTCTGTAGAAATGAGTGTAAGATGAGCAGTGATCATAACCAAATTCTAATTATGTGCAAGTTACCAGGCTGGAAAAGTAATGTCTCATTTCTTTCTTGTTAGCTGGTTATCTCCCACAAACAAGAGGATTACTTAGAGTTCACTGACATAACTTACGTACATGGCTTTTCCAGTTTTGTCTGACTTCAGAAAAATCTTTTTGTTCCAGCACAGACATACTGATCTCACCTACATGACCAGGTGTGAGAACCAGAAATTGTAGTCTCATATAAACCATTTCTAATCACTCTCATACTAATTAACGTGCCATTAACTGTGCCAGAAATACTATTGTGTAAGATGAAGCAGCGAAAAAGGTCCAGCTTCCTTAACTCATTACACTTTGATTTTTTAGAAAATCCAGCAGACTTTCACCTCTGCATAGGTTGAATAGAACAAAAAAATAACCTTCTTCCCCCCACCAAAACCCAAGCCAAAAAACTTACAGGCATGAGTACAGCAGAAGATCCAGGCATGGTAGGGTTGGGCAGGGTGCCAGGCATAGAGGCAGGCATAGGCTGTCTTTGTCGGTTGTGTAGGTGCAGTAATGAAGACAGAGAACCTGGGACAGGCCTAGGAGAAAAGCAAAGAAAGCTGACATGGGCTACAGAGACCAAAACAAGCCTTATCGTGCCAGCATTGCTAGGCACAGGCAACTCTAGACAAGCAGGTGCAGATAAACCAATCCAGCATTTGTCCTCTCGTGCAGAAATCAGTAGAACAGAAAGTTTTCAAGAAACAGATGAATCACCTTCCCTCTACTATTTATCAGCTAAATCACCAGTATAGTTCATCTGACAGAACATAAATGTAAATGTAACAGCCAGTCTCAGTCTATGCACCTCTGCATCTTACAGTGGACAGCAAAAGATTTCTAGACAAAGCAGGAAAACTTCCTGGCACGCTACATCGGTGCATTGCTGTAAATTCAGCCCTCAGGAACAAAAATATGTGGATGACAGTTTTGCAGATGATGACACTCTTAAATTAATTTTGAAATTTTATCACCTATAAAAAAACTACTCTAAAATGAGTATTTCATCTCGCTCTTGATATTCTCTCCCGTGAAACTCTACCAAGCCTTTGTTCCAAAGCAAGGTTCCTGATTTTACCAGCTAGCATGTCATCAGGGCACAGAAAATGGAAAAGAAAAAAAAAAAAAAGGGAAATAAAATTAGCAAAATTACATTCAGATTAAGTAGCTTGTAAAGGCAAAAAGTATGGACTATAAAAAAGCCAAGTGAGTTATTTTGGCAAAAGGAGTTCAAAATATTTAGAAGGATTTTTCTAAGTGCAGCACAGGGAAAAGAGTGCAGTGAGAAATCAGGCCCACTCACAAATAATAATCTTAAAATTAAGGATTAAACAAAGTTGGGACTACTCTTTGAAAATAGCCTTTAAGAATGTGGTCTTGGGAATCAGTTAAATTAATAATTTTTTAAATTTTTTTTTTAGTTTTGAAGAAGGTATGAGTTGCTTGAAGTTTGGCATAAATATAACTTGTTACCTTTTCAAAAAAACATAAAAATAAGAAAGCTTTCACATGCAGTGCCTCAACAAACATTGCTAGTACAAGTTAGCATGTTACCTTCTCACAGAGCGGGATGCTCTGCAGTATAGTACGCGGTTTACACTGTCTATTAGGCAGGAGAGATACCCCTAAATTATGAGGAGGACCAGAGAGAAGGGGGCATAGTCCAGAAGGGCCTCTGCAGGGGTGAGCATGGAAAGAGTCTAAAGACATTTGGAGACTGTAACCATCATGTTGATTTTCAGCCTTGGCAGAAGCATCCTTTGCTTCAGTGACAAATCCACAGCTAGCCATGAAAGCCTCAAAATTGGGCTGGGCTGGTCAGGGAAGCACAGTCATAATCTCAGAGTTGTGAGGGAAAAAGCAGTCACTTCTCCCACTTGGTCTGAACCCTGTCACACCAAATGATGGGGCTTTACTTCTTACCCCTCCAATTGTGATACTGTCAGTCATGAATACATACATCCCTCCTCTAACTTCAACTGTCACTTCCATTTATCTAACAACAAGCAAAGAGGCCAAAGGCTGTGAATAATGGGATTCACAAACATCCCCTATGGAGGACATCACATCCAGGCTCCCAAAGTTGCAATACCAGCTTCTTCTGACCTATCAGTCTCATCCTCTTCTGCCCAGAGCAAAAACCACCTAATCCCCTCTTCCCTAAAACTCTCCAGTATTTCCCATACTTGAACTTTCAGTCCTTCAACCCTCTGCTCTTCAAGCCCATTCCCCTCCGCAACATTTCTGTCCCAACAAATGCCACCTCAGAGTCCTTGCCCTGTCCACTCCCTCGTATCCAGACATCCCTGCTCCTTCCACCCCTCTGCCCTCAGCTGCCCTCTCTTTAGCAGCTGCACATGACTGAACCCACCCTTTTGTCTTGGTTCTCTATGGAGAGAAAAAGGCTGTGTTTTGAAGGATGTTTTAAAAATCCTCCCAGACACATACAGTACTTATTCAGAAAGGGGAAAAAAAATCCAAACAAAACAACAACAAACGTATCTCAGATACAGACAAGAAGCTCTTCCTATGCCTTCCTGGTTATCTGCTGATGGAGGAATATAATGGACTTTACATCTTCATATCCCCCCCAAAGAAACTCAAGACGATGTCTCCCAAATACATGGTGTAACCCTGTGAGAGGGTGCAAGAAGTGCTGTGAGGGAGTACAAATCAGCTTCTGGGACAGGAGACTCTATGGTCAACTCAGCACAAGGCTAAGACTGGGAAGCTGTGGAGGTGGTGTTAAGTGGAATGGATGTAGTGCAGAAAAAATGAGCTCAGCAAATAAAGTACACAGTCTCTGACCCATCCTACTCTCCACTTGAAACACAGCTGCTCCATGTACCAGCACTCATTCACACAAGAGGACTGACGAATCGTTAGTACAGGGTCAAAATAGCATGAAAAGCAGATTCAGTGATCCTTTGAAAAGAAAAAAGTAAGGAGATACTAGGCTGAATGTGAGGAGGACAATGATCGCAGTTTGGTTTCCAGAGACTGTGGCAACCCCAAGCAGAGTCCACTTCCCACTGGCCCATCCCCACTGCAACTACAGCCCTGCAGAGCAGCAGACAACAAGCTCAAACAGGTCTTCTCTATCTCATACTTTAAAGTCCCCGTGACAGCTGCCAGACAGAAGGGCCGAGACCCCCATGCTGGGAGGGCTGAGGTGCAGAACAGAGCATGATGTAGCTCCTGCCCGGGACGCACCCTGGGTTTCCTCCCAGGAGACCGGGCAGGGAGGAGTGGGCAGGAAAGGAGAAAGTGCTGGGGCACTCTCATACCTGCCCTGGGATGAGACTGAGCAGTGCACCCACTTGCCCACCAGAGCTCTGGAGCCCTCTGGGTCCACCGGCTTAGACATGGCCTATGGGAACTGCGCTGGCTAACAGGAGCAAATGCATTCAATAAAAATACCACTTGAGTTTTCAGTGGGACCAAAGTAAAACAAGTACCAAGACAACAGGCCCCCCCCCTTTATTAATTCTGAGACTGTCCCACATATAGACCCTTTGTACAATTCACCAGTTTCATAATAAGCTTAGGTGTTAGGCTGTTTGACAGCAACTTACTTTGGCCTGACCTATGCAATTTGTGCAAGTGATTCTCAGGGGACTGCGCGGTTTGAGTTTTGCTTATATGTTCTTGAGCCAAAAAAATTTCCAAAATTGCTTTAATGAGTTTGGGAATATGGGACTTGGGCAAAAGGGAATTATTGGTATTTATTAAAATGGCAAAGAAGCTTCCTTGCTGTCCCCAGTTTCACCTTTAATGCTGCTTTGCTTTGGGGGTCTGCATATGCTTTACACTTAGCTAGAGGAAAAAAAAATCCTCAGTACTTCGGGTATTTTTTCTTGCTATACTCCAGCTAGTCTGTTCCCAAGTGTGTTTTTGCAAAGAGGTGCAGAACAGTCAGAGAAACCTTGTGCTTCGAGGTTGACCCTCTTTTGTCGAAAAGTCTGCACCACTCCTGCCACCAATAAAAGTGCTATATAATGCATACCAGATTCTGCTCCCCATCGGGGAAGCTGACATTGGCCAGTACTCATGGATACTTCTATTCCTTCCACATTGAATACAGATCATTGATTAGCACGTGCTCATGCACGCTCACTTGCACAGAACTCAGGGAATGTGTATGGCACAGAACTGTATAGGCTGAGATACTCAATTTGTCTAAGACATTTCTTCTCCGTCCAAGGGCAACACAATCTCTTTTGTTGTTGCTTTCTATCCTGCAGCAAAGAAAGTCAGTGGGAGTTTATAATTGTTATTTTTAATGTTGGACACATCGACTCTGCTCCTCTCTTTGTAAATGCTGAGGAGGTGCTGCCTGCAGCCTGTCAGCCAATATTGCTGACTGAGGGTTTTTAATTCCTTGGCACCTGTGTTGCTAAATAAATAGGGTTGTTGGGCAAACAGCCCACAAATAAAGAACAGATAAGATAGAAAACTGGCAAGTGCTCAACCTCAGTGAAAATCTGGCCATCTGTGGGGTTTTTCCCAAATTTAAAAATTTTCACTGTGTTCCAGCAGGAGCCTGCTGTTGGACACGACGGGGTCTCAGTCAGCATTTGTACACTATCTCTTTGGGTGTACATGGCCTGGATGGATAGCGTTACAGTGGCTTAGTAAAATACCACGTGTTAGCCAAGCTGCTGTAACTGACCACGTTGGCTCCCCTCCCTCTGCACGGTCGTGCTAACACCATGAGTCATCCCTACCAGCATTTAAACAGATGGGCGGTACCCCGCTAAGCCATGGTGACTCGATCATGTTCCATCATATGACTCTACCCAACAATTAAAGATAACTCCACTAATGTAATCAAATATCTATGATATATACTTTGCTACATGACTTCTTGATTAATTCTAAATATTCTGTCTGCTATGATGCAACATCTATCTGACCCAGTTTTCTAGACTGTCTGATGACTAAACACTACATTCATCTATTAAAAGACTAGGCTTCCTTTAACTTGTAGTCTTCAAAGACAGTTTCTGCAGATGACAATTTGCTGCTGAGGTCTCATGAGATTAGGTTCATACTGACCTAGACCATTCAGGGCTACATGCAGAAGGACTGATGCTATTTAAAGTATTACTGTAGTATGTTTTCTATTATGGTAAAACACTCTGGGTCAGTGGGTCTTACCATGACCTCTCTCCCCCTCCTTACTCTCCTGCATGTAGCATTCATGCAAGAATACCTACATCACAACCCAGTTTGTTCTACTTTAGTTAGCTCTGATGTGGAAAAAGTAAAGCCATTAAGTATATGGAGTTGCACTGGAGCAAAGGAACTCACCCCTTGACTTTCTATGGCCTCCAGACCCAGTCAGCTCATGCAGGAGCAGCTCAGAGGTGGCTGGTTGTGCTGTGGCAGTTCGCCATGTTGGGTCAGCACTGGCTCAGGGATTTCTGCACCACGCTCCAGTTACGCAACACAGACTTGCCCAGACTTTCATCATTTTTATACATATATATGTATGTACATATATATATTTATTACAACAGTGCCTAGAAGCCTTGGTTAAAAACTGTGGGTGAGGTCCTGCCCCAAAAAGCTTATAGACCCAGGATAAAATGAGAGAGAGCTAGTGGAAGCAATAGGGAGACACGGGTGAATAAGGCAGCAATGATACCATTACGATCAGTGTAATGAGGAGCAACCACTGCATACCAGCAGCCTGGGTCTTTTCAAGTTATGCCAGTATGTGCATACGGTTTGGGTGGCTTTCAGGCTGAAGCACCCAAGCAGTTTACCATGCTGAGAATCAGCACAGTTAGCTACGGTCTACCCTCTGAATGTCCCATGAACAACCAGGTATTGTTGCAATTAAACTTTTCATTGCTATAAACTAAGTTCACTGGAGCATGTGGTTCTACAGATCAGCTGCAAACTGTTTCCACAGCAGCTACTGAGGCTAGGGTACCTGACCCACATGCTGTCCTTGGCCTTCAATATTTGAAAAATTCAGTCAGAGGGCAAAAATATGGAGGGGATGTTTTAACCTGAGAGAAGTGTACTGACTGGAGGGGTTGCCTCACATACCGCCTCTGTTGTTTGATCCACAGTGCCATCATTTAAGTCTACCAACCCAACTATAGCTTTCCCCATTTGTCGTCACCCATTATTTGACGTGCTCCCTACCCCAAAAAAAGTCAGGCAGTTCTGTCTAGTTTCAATTTATTCGTTTGTCACTCAGAGGAGGAAAGAAAAAACAAACACACAGGAAAGCAACAACAAAGCATCAGACAAGTACTTGGAATACCTCACATAGTTGCAAGGACCTCACCTGACCTGCCGTATCCCATGTTTAACAATGTTTTAATCACAGCATCACCAAAGAGCCAAGCTTTCCAAGAAGTGGGAGGTTTGTGTCGCCAGGTTTTTCAGACAGCCAAAGCATATTCAGGGGAAAATTGGCACCTAAAATTAATGGCTCCCTGCCAACCTAGTAAAGATCCTTGTTTGTATTTCTCAGACAATTCAGACATCTGCATGATGTGGGTAGATTATTATTATCAGTAGCAGACATTTATACTGTGGTGGTGCCCAAAGGTCCCAGTCGGGACCGGGACCCCATTGAGCCTGGCACTGTACAAACACAGATAAGAGACAATTCTTACACAGTGTGTTTACAATCTAGAGACACAAAACAGATGAAAAGTAGAAGAGGGAGACAGAACACAGAAGCAAATAAATATGCTAAAGAATTGGAGACAGTTTAGTGGCACTCCTCTGTTGTTTTCTTGTTTCTTTGTATGTTTTTTAACTTGTATGCTCAGAAATGACAGGACTGAGGAAGTTTGCAAGAGGAAGGGAGTAACTGAGACACAGGGAGGGCAATACTCTAGAGAGAGAAAATTGTGGCTCATAACTTAGTGGATTTGGGGAGCATCCAGACAAAGCTATGCTTTCTGTAGAGATTTTTAAACAGAGTGTGCATATATTTTCATATATGTGTTTCCTTAAGGTATTTTCCCAGTGTTGGACAAGAACAGATTTCAGTCTGGGAAAGAGAAACTAGCTGAGGGTAAAGACACTGGCAAAGTGAAAGTGATGCCTGACACTGTAATGAGAAAGTGGAGGACTGAGATAAGATAAGGCTAAACTGCAAAAAGTCTTAAAGACAAGAAGCTTGATTCAGAAGAGAAGGGAAAGCCCATATAAGTGTTTGAGGAGAGCTGGCACAATTAAGATAACAAGCTATATATTGGCACAGAGGTAGAAGGAATTCAGCAACAAGCATCATAAAAGGAGCAAGATGCAGCATACAGATATGAAATGATACGGACAAAGTCAAAAACAAGCAAAGAGATGTTACTTCTCAATTCACATATCCCTTAATGTCACATGAGAAGCTGTTCACCGGGAGCAAAGCAACTCCATCAGAAACGCACTCTTCCTCACTTGCTTTAATTCACAGGGACAGAACATCTAACTGAAGAGAAAGAATAAGACAAAAAAAGAACAGGGGATGGACATATATACAGTAAAATACTAGAAACCTGTGGCAAAATGCCTCCAAAATTTGTTAAGAATGCTGTACTTTTCACCCGAACTTGTAGGAGAAAAGCCCCACAAATCAGCAGCCCCACTGCTGTAATGTATGAGTGGGCCAAACTATATTTAAAGATTCAGCCAATGATAAATCTTGCCTTTAGAAACTCCAATTGTGGTAATGCCACCTATATTTCCTGAACACATGTTTAAGGAACCTCTGCAAATTCAGCATAAGTACAAGGACCAGCAGGTCCTTGGAAGCCTCGCAGAACCCATTAACATTTGCCTCTTGGCTCTTACAGGTCTTAGAAACTGCTGGTTTCAATCTTCCCTTCCCTCTAAATATTTCACTGGGTCTTATTGCCTGACCCATTACAAGAAAAATAAGAAAAGCTAGAATGGTTTCTAAGACTATAACCTCCTCAGAGAAGTTTATGTTCTGCACAGTGTTATGCACACAGCTGGAACTCACAAATGATACATGGAGGATAATGGCATAGCTAAAGCAAAACAAGGAAACACTGCGAAAGGCAGGTTCAAGGGATTATAAAGAACTAGCTCATATAAAAACACATTCTTGTAATAAAAAAATAAAAAAGTGAGATAAAACCAAAAACTGCAGCATAAACATGATTTGATCACAAAAGCAAGGAACGATGTCAAACTGATTCCACTGTCATCATGGTCTCTCAGTTCAAACAGGATCAAGCTTAATTCTTCAGGAAAACAAATGATTTTGCATCACAACAAATAAAGGTGTGTCAGTTTTTATTGAAGAAAAGAAGGTAGCAGTAATACAGAAACGTACCAAATGGCAGCTGACTTAAAACCAGGCATAATAACAGCAATAAAGTCTACACAAACACTTTCTAATATGTGCATTCTTTTTAAGGGTCAGGCTTAAGACTCCACCCTGGCAAGCAAATTCAAGAAAACTTGAAAATTTAAGGCTCATTGAAGAAAAATGTCAGCAGGTTAAACAGCTGGAAAGAAACCTAACCCCAGCATCCAGACAAAAGTGACAACTGAACACCAAGTAACTCTTCTGACAGGTTTGTACTACCTAAAGGTGCTGGAGCCTTCATTTGCTCAAGTGACTCCATTCCCAAACACATTACAGAAGTGCAAATGGTTTTTATTTGGCCTTCATAACTTTGCATCTGAAAAGAATAGGAGGTTGCAAAAAGCAGGGAGAAAAAGCTCCCTTTACTCTTAGAGGGCTGAGAGGGTATTTGGAGAGCTCTCTGAGTACTCACTACTGACTGATCCGTATACTGGAAATGTGGTAAAACAAATTTCTCAAAATTCTCTATTTACCCTTATTATTTGGATCAGTGCAATTTAATAGAAATACTAAGATAAAAGAACTTTGTAAATCCTGCTTAATAGTAAAAATGAAAAAAAAAATCTTTTTGAAGTGATTTATTTTTCCTTTTTTTTTGTTCATTTTTTTTAACTTCCCAAACAAAGCCGAAGTTTGTCTCTGAAAATAAGATGGTGAATTACAGCAAAGTCATGAAAACAAAGAACCAACAGTTTCTCCAGTGCAGGCTTGTTACCATGAGCTAATAATTCCAGACTTTAAGCAAGCTGAGCCTCTTTTTTAATAACTGCATGCCTCTAGGCAAAGTATTTCTACTAAAAATTATTGAGGCATGGAACAAGGCAAGGTGTGTGAGCTAATGTTGGATTGTTCAGTTACTAAACCAACTCCTATAGCAATGAGCCTGCTCTGAACTGACAGATTATTTCTCTGTATACACTTGTATAAACACACTGCTTAAGGTCGAAATCTGTGTAAGCTTTCTTTTCAATTAAAATGTCAAAGATGACAGCACATGTTTTCACTGTCCTCCACAGGATGATGGATGCCGCGGCAGCAGTTTCAAGCCCCTGTGTTTCAGAGATGTTTGACTGCCTGGGTGTCTAAGAAAGATGTACTTGCTGATCTTCTTATACGCCTGCAGGCAGACAGGACTGCTATGGAGACCTTATGCTACGGATGGCTTAACATCTTTTGACTTTCTTCCCCAACATCCCCCCATGTGTTCCCACATTCAATGTTGTAAAAGTTAGAGCGGGAAGGTTGTTGTGCCCAAAGAGGTTGAGAAAAAGGGTCCTGAATTAAAACACCAGATTTCTACTTAAGTGACAGGCCTTAAATCCCAGGCTGGTTTCTGATCATGGCCAATTCACTTCAGGCACCTACTTTAAGTCCCCACAGAAACACAGTTGTTGTGGGTAGTTAACAGAAAGACACAGTGCACCCCAAAAGGAGATTCCAGCAATTTTTCAAAAAGAAAATGGGATGAATCTGAATCTTTAAATTTCTTCAGCTCCTTATCCACAAAAACAAATAAAACTTTGTCCATCAGCTTCTCATTCATTTTCGTCAGTCTAGAGCTTGTACAAAGCCAAAGACTGGCTCCAAGCGTTGCTGGATCTCAAGACCATGTGGCAATACAACTCACAGCACACACAGCCATAATGAGACAGTTGGACCTGGAGCATCTATTTGGTCACAATTTTTCTAGAAAAAGATTGACTAATGAAAACAGTCTCAGTGAGAGAAAAACACTCCAACATCTGTCACTGGCAGATTCAGTCTGTCTAACTCTGACAAGACACAACTGTGCTGTATGCACTACAGAAAGCAGAGTTTGCCCACAGTCACTAGTGAAGAAAACAAGTAGGTATATACACATGAGATGATTTATTTACTGAGATTGAAATTCTACTCTCAACACCAAAAATACTGTAAAAGTAACACATACCATAGAAATCTTTAAGAAAGGTGTTAGTTATATAAGAAAATACAAACATGATTTCTTAAACAAATAGCAAATAAATACAATAGAAAACTAGAAGCTTGGAAGAGTCTCAGATGACATATGACATCAGCGGCAGACCAAAAGCCAGCTCTTAATCCCATCCTTTAACAAGAATACCATAGAGATACTCTGTGCTTTTTAACGGTCATTGCTTTGCTAGCACCTCTGCCAAGCTCTCTCTACAACCCAGAGCAAAGTTAGTACTTGTGCATGGCCCATCACAGTCACAGACCCAAACATGCTCGGTGTCTCAAAGTTTCTGGTTGTTTCAGTGGGTGGCAGTGGGGAAGGAGGGAGAGGAGTACATACATGAGGGTGTAGTCTCAATTATCTGTTTAACATGTCACCTCCAGGTGTAAAAATATCTTAGAGCTGTCAAATAGCTATGTATCTTCAGTGACCCTCTTCCCACCCCCAACCCACTTCACTGATTCCTTTCAAACTTTCATAAAGATCAAAATGAATATATGCCATTTCCTGGGAGGAACCTTTGCATGTGCTTCATCTCTTAAACATGCTAAAAATCCCATCAGACAAATGATGGGAAGCATGGGGAAGAGGTGAATCTTGAGGCAGAAAGAATAAATTCGTGGAGAACTGCTGCAGCTGTACTTCAAGAGAGATCAGCTCTGAGCCAGTGTTGTCTGCTCTCATTATTTAAAGAGCTCACATTATGTTCTCTGCCTACCTCTCAATGGGATTTACCACTGACTGAGAGCATCAGTTGAACAAACAGGAATCCCAAACTCATCTACAGCATTTTTTACATAGCTAAGGCAAATTTCACTGAAGGGTAGAAATCATGTTAGCTGCTATTTGCTAATAAAGTCCCCCAGAACAGTCACCCTGAATGGTGTGCTCCAGAAATGCCCCACAGCAATGACAGAAGCACTACCCGTAGTGACTGGTGGAGATTTCACTGACAATTAGATGTCAACACAGGCCAGCAAAGGTTTCCAGCAGCATGCAAGGGGAAGAAGTGATAGCTAGTAAAACCCATTGTCCACTCATGTACAACCACAGATACATGGGAAAATTTCTCTTCCTACGCATGCATGCACACTAAGAGAGACAGTAAAAAAGAGCAGGCATTGAAAAAAGGTTATTTTATTTTTGCAACAAAGTGTATATTGTCATGTAATTTCCAGTAACTATCTTGTGCCTGCTCCCTCCCTTTTAAGTACTGATTCAAGAACGAACCTGCAGCTAATTTTGAGGTTGGAGTTCATTTGTTTTCACATCAATGCAATTAATTTCCACTGGAAAATGCATCTCAGGCATTCAATCAAAATAGGCCTAAAATAATTCTGAAAAGCTCATCTGTCTCCAATCTATATAATGTTTTAAAAATTGGATGCATGCCCTGCAATAACATTGCACTTCACAAAGCTTAAAGCTCTAAACTTGAGGGTATCAGTTACATTGAAACTGTAGTAAATTAAAACATCCAGTTTCTGGTTTGCATTGATTTATAAATATCGACAAAACTACCATTGCAGTCATTACCACTTTGGGTGCTCAGAGTTGAATTTTCAACAGTTCAGGGTTATTTTCATTCTTATTGTGGCTACAGTAGCCTTTCAAGTTATAGATCAAATTCCAGATAATATGTAAATCTTAAATCTTAGTTTTAAAGACATGCATACAAACCAGTCAATACTTGTAATAAAAAGCAGCAAGTCTAAGTGGTCAGTAACATCAGATACCGAGCACATTTTTTCTAGACTCTCCAGCTTAAAGCAGTAAGGATACTTACTATTACAAAATGTTTTAATAGAAGCAAGTGGAAATGGCATAAAATATGAAAAGGCAAATATCTCTAGGTTTTTTTTTAGTGGGCATTTGCTGTTCTTTTTTGAACCGTTCTTTGGAATGAGAGAATCAGAAGCGTATTCAAAGCTTTTCTCCTAAACAGCTCTGCACGTTAGTCTACCTGCTGACCTTCAAAATGTGCTTGCTTATGAGCAAAATATCACTGAGGAAATATAAACCTGAAAAATAAAGAGAGCTCACGAGCTGTAACCCAGTTAACACAATAATTTGAGAAAACAATAAGAAAAGCATGAACATATCAACAGCAATAGAGCCAATTCTCAATGGTGTACAGCATGCAGCTTTGCCAAAGACAATGGATTTAAACCAACTGGGAATCTCACTCATACGCACATATGCACACACACTCCATAAACACACAGTACATAACATGCATTACATCTAGTTGTAAAACAAGCTTTGACAGTGATCTATGTCTCATGCTTCAAAAGAAAACAAAAATCCCCACCCCACACCTTGACATCTGTGGACTACTACCGAGTAATTTCTCCTGACCCCTGGTGGTGATTAGTTCAGGAAGCAAAGCAGGAGGATCACCATAATACTCACAGCATTTCTCCTGAAAGCCCTGGCCAAATTCTACCCTTGCTGCTCTTCTTGATACCATAACTGAAGCCAATATGCTGATCTACAATCCAGCTTTCCACTATTCTTTGCATTCATCGTATTTGCCTTGTGCAGCACATACAATACAGTTGAGAAAGACAAGGAGAAGTTGATCCTACTGTGGCAGATGTTCTTTTGGGCATGATGCTCTTGCCATTGAAGTTCACAGGAGTGCTGCTAATACAGTCATTTAGAACAGAATCCGACCCATAAAGATGTATGACACCTATGAAGATATTTTCCTAAATTATACCCTGAAATGCTGACTTACGTGTGTTAATGATACACTACATCACACTAAGAAAAAACGTTTATTTTACATCTTCACCTTCCAATTTGTACTGATGTTTCTGGTTTAGTGTTTCACAGCTGTTTGGGGTTTTTTTTAATTTTATTTTTGTCTTGAGAGACATGTTGTCTTAAGGAGGAAACATTCTCCCAAACCAGAAGTTTGTGTTGAAGATTAAGACAGCATCCACTGCACAAATTTAGAATAAAGGGCTTAATGGTCAGTAGGCAGTCATGCAAAAGCTCAGTTCATTCTGTCAACTTCCAAGAGTCTGCAGTATGAACTAACACAGTTAATTTTTTTTTTCTGATTCCTTATTTCATGTCTTTAACATGAACATAAGTGTTCACACATACTCCATGAATAGTTTTGGTTTGCATTGTTTCTTTTGTCCTCTACTTTCCCTTTGAGAACTGACACTGAAACAGTGCTTTCTGCCATGCCAGGGAAAGTAATATAGCAGCATTACGATCAGCAGAGTCAAAAACCGAACAAGGTGAACTTTGAAACTCTGAGGATACTGGGTAACTTTAAGATTTTGCACCTCACAGTTATCAGTATTACAATTCAGCAAGGAGGAATCATCTTTGTATAAAACAGTTTAAAAAGTCCAGGCTGACCAGGCTAGAAGGACCTCTCTAGCTGCATTTGAACGGTTGACATAATGCCACTCCTCTAGACATGGCCCAAGTCAACAGTAGACACGAAGGTCTGAAAACAGTCCTTCCAGGAACATGAACGCCGTTTCAACTCACAGTGACTGCCCGATGATGCAAAACTGAACTCCAAAGTACCACTTTTCAGTGAAGTGCCACTATAGCCATTGGAATCAAGAGCAGCATTTGCATTAAGAGTTTCCAGATTTAAACTGTGGGAACGGGTACCCTGGAGTTGTCAGTGGAAGGCCTCTGACAATGTAATTTGTTTCTCCTGCTGGCCTGACAAAGTCAGAGCATGCTGACATTCAAGAAACATTAGCTGGTTTTGTGGGTTTTCTTCTTTCTTTTTTTTTTAGAAACTGGTTGGTTGGAGCTGTTGGGAGGGCAGAGGAAAAGGGCTGTCAGCTGAGGAAGGGGAAGAGGCAGAAGAGAGAGAATGGAAAGGAGAAGACGTGCCCTTTACTAGATGTCTCCTATAAAATAAGCAAAGTTTTTGTCACACACATACCCTGAGACACGCCAATACAGTGCAGGTGAACATGTAAAAAAATGTTAACTTTACCTAAACAATGAAGTGGCAGCTCCACTCAGTTTACAATAACATCAGATCTATTTGATTTGGCCCACAGGGAGCCAGACATTTGACTGATCTGGTTAAAATATCTCAACAGTCACATAAATAGGCCCGGTCAAAGCCTGTTGCATCACCTGCATTTATTTTTTACTGTTAATATTTAGGAATGGAAGAAAGATACAGATCTGTGCTCTATACACTTGCCATCTCCAACAGCATGATCTCAGCTCAGAGAGCAGCAGGAATTTGCACAGCAGTGAGTATGGCTGATTTCCAGGGGTCGGAAGCCATGGCTTACTCACTCCACTCTGCGTTTTCTGCTGTCGTTCTGTTTTATTTTTTTTAATAGGAAAGGCAAATATGATGAATGTAAAGAATAGTGGCAAAGTCAGATTGCAGGTCAGCATGGTTCTGTTTTTTTTCCCGTGGTCTCTCTATTTTGCGAAGTATGGATTTAGCCCTGGTATTAGCCTACCAGATAACAAGTCCTTAAAATGTCTGATACATAAAATTTGATGAGAAACTGAATGTTTAGGAATAATGATTCAGATGAGTACCTTTTAGATCAACACGGAAATCTGCCTTTATCTCTTTCTCTGTAGCAACAAACCATCTGAATCAACATTACACCTCGTATAAATCTGGCCTGGTCTATGTAGGATATGTAACAAAGGTAATCTGTGTCTGAAGAGAAGAAAATGCAGCAGTATATATGCAAGACACTTTGCATTTGGCAGACACATACAACCAGCTGTTTGTTCTTTAGCTTGTGGCTATACATCTACTGGGACATCCCCCACCCCTGTAAACCTTGCTTAGCTCCTGGTCTTATTTCCACTGTAGATTTAACCCTAAACCATGGATAAGCGTAGTGTTTGGGGTTTAAAGTTAAGTGTCATTTAGTATCATTTCTGACATCTCCATACATTATAATGAGCTTCTTTTTCACAGGGGACTTGGGATCTGATTTTAATTTGTGGTAGGGTTATGGTCACAATAAATGTCTATTTCAGATATTCATGAAAAGTCTCTAATGCAAATGGAAATAGAAAGTGGCTGTTTTCTTGTCATTTCAAAGCCATGTATGTAAAACACACAGTACAGATCTGTTCCACATGCAAACCCACTATTGATCCACCATTGCACCCTGGCTCCTGCCCTGGCAGCAGGCACCCCTGTGCCGAATAGTCTCAGCAGGTTTTATAACTTGCATAACGAAAGAACAGGTTATGAAATCATTAGCACCTCAGCTGAGGCTGCCACAGGGATGCCCCTCTGTGTTCGTTGTGAAACGTTTCTTTGGCAGCTGCATCCTAGAAGCATATTTGGATGTTTTTGCTTCAGCATTGCCCCACAGAGTGGGAAGTAAATCAGTATTTTCATGTTCGGAACTTAAGTGGGGGTGTGTGGAAGTCTCTCTGGTTGACCTCTAGGCTAATTCTCTCCATTCACACATGCCTAATTCTAGGCATGAAGACCTCTAGGAAGCCCAGGTGTCTTTAATCACACTCCCAGCCCTACACCTCCAGCACTGCCAAGGACCAGGGCCATGTCTAGGGAGGCTGGAAGAGACGTCAGCTTTGTCAAACACCCCACATTCCAACTCCCCTCATCCTGCAGGCAGCCACTGCTAGTGGTGCTTCAGAGCAGCCCAAATGCAGCTGAGGGCTGCCCTCCCCTCAGCTGGAGTCCTGTCTTGGGGTACAATGCACAGCCCATTGGCACTTTCTCCTCCATAAATGCAAGCTCAGGTGAGACTGGGTCAGTTCAAGCAGCTGAAGCTAAACTTGCTTGCCCCTCCATAGAAGAATCCACATCCCCCAACAAAAACAAACGAATTCCACTGCTGCTCACTGATGGGGCCTTTGGATGTTCCTTATTCCAACCCTTCTTGCAGGTTCAGAAATATCTGTGAAGCTTGCCTTTGCAAATGAGCAATGTAGCACAACCATGATCCGGCTCGAGGACAATTGGTGGCCCTAAATACCTAAGAATCCAAATCTAAGAAAAGGAAAGTTGTGCAACTTGATGGAAAGCACTAGCAGCAGGTGGGGAGGAGAACTTGTTGGAGGCAGTGAAATTTTACTGGCTTGAGACACCCAGGGATCTGGTCCACTGGTATTTGCAAAACTGAATTCAATCAGTTTTACCAACTGCATGAGATAGAGCAACCAAAGAAAGGACCTGTGCCAGGTTCCTGAGCATTAAATAAAGCTAGATTGCGTTGCTGTCTTTCTGAATCAAAGCACCAGGTCATGATTTAAGTAATTGAGGCGCTGGGGCTTTTTAAAGCAGCATAAGTAAATAGCTAAGCTTAATGTGATATAAAAAGCACCACAACAGAAAGGAGAACTTAATGTAGTAATGAAAATCACTTACCCTTAATCATCCTTGAGACAGTGTTTTTACAACGCTACTTGATTTATTCAACTAGCAAACATGCCTCCTTTGACTTTTCTAATAACAGGCCATCTTAGCCACGCTTGTTGGGATTTGAGTTTGGTTTTTTTTAATCATCATCCCAAGTGCACTATTTAAATGTCTTTGATGCCTTTTCTTTAAAAGAATTTGCTAAGCAATAAATCATATTTATTTGCAAAGAAGACCAAAAAAAATCCCCAAACAACCCAAAACATTACTAGGAAAGTTTGCAAAAATAAGAGGTTTGGTCACAGGTGTGTAACCAATGCTGCACATTTCTAGAGCACATTATTTCTTAAAGACTTACTGAAGCCCACATTCATTGCTGCTGACAAGCATGCCACTTAGTGTACGAGGTTGTATGAAGCGTTGTTTGCTGCGTGATTTATGATGGTGCCCTTACACTAAATAGGAAGGACTGTAAACTACCTGTGTTCTGCTGAGCAGCTCCATGCTTCCTCTTGCATGGAAGGGCCTCAGCTTCTGGAAAAGCTGGACAATTTCTCAAGTGAGTACACTCTTGTGACACTGAGGCTAGCCAGACCACAAACTATTTTATTATGTTGTGCAAAAACCTATGTGCAAAAAAACCCTCTTTAATTAAGATAGAGCAACCAGCACTGCGGTTGTAATTACCTTGGACTGCTTTACCCACGGGCATAATGAAATAAAATTGGGCCCTCTATATTTTTGTTTTTAAACTAAGTAAACCCAAATTAATTTATTCAACTCAAACCAGACAGGTTTCTCTTTAAAAGGGAGGCATATATGGTTGGAGGGGCTGGTGCAGGAGGCAGAGTGACATGCAATGATGACTGTGAACTGCAAACTGCTGGCAAAACATTTGGCTTGCCGTTGGTCCGTGGCCAGTATTTTCCTTTGTTAATGAATCCCACATCTTTTCTAAGTTAAGCATTTTTTCTTCTCCCCCCTCATTTTATTTGAAACATATTTTAAATATTTTTGTTTTTATGACGTCGTGGAACATGATACAGCCCCCTCCTAACCCCGAATATGGGAAAATCAATTAAAATTTTGACATTAGGAGCTATGATATAAACATATGGTTCAACTGCTCAGACTCCTTTTTTTTTTTAAGCAACATATCAAGGATCAGTGCAAAAAGAAATAACCAAATGAGAACTCCACATTACTGGATAAAAATGATACCAACTGAAAGTGTATCACAGCCAGAACCTTGCTACTTACCAAACACAAAAAGCCCTGTAAATTTGGCAGGTTTTGACAGACTTCCACTTAGACTTAGCACTACATATTTTTCATTTGTGTTCTTTTCTGAGGAAAATGTCCATTAAAAAAAAAGCCATCCTGAATGCTGCATTTAATAATTAATACATTCTATCTCACCCAAAGGACCTTCATTTTATGACTTAAAGAATGCAGCCTTAAAATGGAGTTTTATGGGCCTCCTCATTAACTTCTGACTCTTCCCTAAACAAAACAGAAGAAAAAATAATCGAGAAATTTCCCATCAGAATAGAAATATGATTTTCAAATGCAATTATCATTTTGGGCATCGAGTCACACCTTCCCTACTGACCACCAGTCCTCAGGGCTATGTGACAACAAAATCCCTTCCAGCTTCCTTTGGTATTTCAAATTATCAAAACCCCAGACAGACAAAATGGTAAGTCACTGAAACTCCAGGGAATACAGGCACCACTCTTTAGGTTGCTATGCACAAGGTTCCCGCTGAAGCAAAAAGAAGCTCTTTCCCAGAGGTCTTGAAAGATTGGAATTGGTGTTACAGGCAGCTTAAGGTGGAGAGTTATTTTTAACCTGTCACTGGCGAGAAAACAAGCTTTTTCAGTCATCTTATATGGACATCTAGTCTCCAATCCTGCAAGCATCTAGCTACATGAATCTACATGCCCTCCTTTATTATTCTTCAGTTTTACAAATCTTGCAAGATTTCTTCAGCCATTGTAACTCATAGCTAGTTCTATGGATGGCAGAGATGATGAAAGTATTAGCAGAGTGCACTGCCAGCCCTGCAACCCACGCTGGGTGAGGACAAAGATACACCGGAAAAAATTAAGTTGCAAAAGCCTTTTCTGCACCAACCCCCTTACTTTTCGTAGCATGAACAGTGCCGTGCTTGTGTTAGAAATGACAGAAAGCTTTTTCTAGAGGCTTCTGATACCAACTCAAACTCCAAAGTTACATGAAGATAGAGACTTCAATTATCTACAGACTATGGGTGAATTAAATGTACTTTATCACAGTGAATTCACTTGCATTGTAACAGATGTGATTTATGCAGAAAATTGCAGCCAAGCTCAAAAGCTAGAGCTGGAGGGGTTTTTTTCCCCAGTCAAATAGAAAACTTACCAAAAGCAGTACTTTCAGGTTCACCAAAATTATTAAATTCACTAATAAATGATATTTTATAAATCTTACAAGTGGAGAAGAATAGATATTTGGAAAAGCAGAGTTTTTTAACATTTCTAAATGTTTCTGTTTGAAATTATATATTGATTTGGAAATTTACCTAGCTCATTTTAAAAAGTTAATATTCTTGTAAACTTAAACATTTTCTTTGCTCTTTTTTATTTGCACAGTATAAATTAGAAATTAAGTCATATTGAGTTAACCTAAATTACTATTTTGAATTTCAGTCACTAAGTCAACAAATTTGTTTTTCACACAGAACTAGTTACCATTACAGGTCACCTGCAGAAAAACATCAATGACACAAAAGTAACCTTAAATCTGTCAGTTTTTCTTCATTTCCTGTTCTATTAAAAACAACCTAATATTCCAACTCATTCCTCTCTTTTACATCTTCTCTCCTAGATTTTTCCTAACTGATTTTAACAGCTAGGTAAAAACCCTGAACATCAATATCAATGTATTAATGAAAAACAGAACTAACACTGATATTTTCAAAACTACCTTACTTAAAGACTGATTCATTAAATTAACTGGGTAGGAACGTTGTTTTCAAGTCAAAGGGAAAACAGTATATTCTACAGGAAAGTATTGGACTTTTTGTTTTGTTTTCCAAGGGGATTAGCTCTTCCAGCCAGGAAGTTTTTACCACACATCCCGATTCAGTGATTTGCTCCTGGTTGGACAGTGGTACAAAATAATCTTTGACATTTACCGAAGTGTCAGGCACAGCACTTTAAAAGGACAAAGCTTGTCTTTATTACAAGAAAAGAGGATGCAAACAAGGTGAATGCATGACAGTAAAAAACGTGCCAGCAGAGTAGTGAGAGCAAGGCTGTATGCTCTAGGCCTGCACTTTTGAAAACTTCATAAATATGAACAATATCCTTCTCTAAGCCTTTTAGCTCAAGATGAATATAAGAGTCAGCGTCACTGCACAGGCTTTTGTCAGTGAAACTCATGTTCAGTGACTGTTCCTCTGGCTTTATGTTATATTCCATAATAAATTATTAATTTTGCAATAACAAAATAACTGAGCATGCAGAAGGGCAAGACACAATTTTACACGTGATATTAGTGACAACATATTGGATAGTCATTAGTTAATGGACAAATACAAACACAGGATAAGTATACAGGGAGTTCATTGCAAAAAGGCATTAAAGTGCCATTACTTTTATAGTGGGAACAGCTTTTGCTAGCTAAGCTCCTGTAAAACATACCTTTGAGTTTACAGTGATATTAGCAAATGGATCCCTCACATAGTGATGGACAAAGCTTGTCTCCTAGTTTTGCAAAACATGCGGAAATTTACCACGAAGACCCAGAAGTTTTGCTTATTATAGATTAATTCCCCTATTTTTGCAAAAAGAAAAAAAAAAAGTGATACTTTAAACAGATGACTGGTTTGGAAACACCTCAGAGATGGATTTTCTCATAGCATTTTAAAATTCTCTTGCAATTCTTGGCTATAAGCAGAAAATACAGATGCTTAGTCAAGCAGGGAACAAAACTTCATACAGCTGTCTATAAACTGAAAAGATATCTGGCTTCATTTTGGCTTATGATTCAGCTAAAAATGGCTGGTTGTCAGGATTCCTGTTTTATCTTTGTGTGTTTATCAGGCATCTCCTAAAACTTAGGTGACTGTTAATTTATAGGGAGAAATCTAGAAAATGAAGCACCTTGAAGTTTATTTCATTCTCTCTCCAGTAGCAGCAATTCAGAGACCACAGTTCCACCTCTTAGATGAGATGCATACATTCTTCTCAAAACAAGGTGGACACAAGCAGGCACAGGATATGCTTTAGATGACATTATGTTCTTATCTCACCATTTGCTTTTCTTATTGCTTTCTCCTCATCAAAATTCTTTGTGCTTCCCCCTCTGTACAGATAGCCAGTGCTGCCATCATTGCCCAGTGCAGGACCAGAGAACAGTTTCAGTCAGAAGGCACCTCTGAAGGTGACCTTGTCCAACCTCCTGCTCCAAGCAGGGCCAAATGGAATATTGAGCAGGTTGCTGTGGGCCTTTCCTCGGCAAAGTGTGAAAATTGCCAGCAACCGAGACTGCACCACCTCTCTGCAGCCTCTTGCTGTGCCTGCCGCACTCCTCCTGTGGGAGCCTTTCTTTCTTTAGGGCCCACGGGAACTTCTCTCGCTGAAACTTTCAACTGTTGTCTTTTGTCTTAATGCTGCAAAGTGGGGCAGACTCTGTCTCCTCTGTAACTACCCCATAAGTAGCTGAAGGCTGCAATTAGATTCCCCATTAGCCATCTCTTCCTAGGCTAAATAAACGCAGTTCCCCTGCTCTCTGCTTCTCCTGATACTCTCTCCTTTCAACCTAGGGAAGATGTCCATAATGGCATCTGTCCTCTGTGCAACTCACCCACCTTCCTCTGCTGCAGTGCCATAAGTCTTCGCAGGCTCGCCCAGGAACATGTGTGCAGCTTTGGGGTGCCCATTTGCTTGGAGTCATTCAACAGTTCAGACAGATTTCACCCTAAACTGCCCAAGACTTTGGCTGGGTGCAGAGATTTTTTTTTCTCCCCACAACAGAGATCTAAGTCCTCTGGGGATTGTTTGGGCGAACACAAATATCTGACACTGAGCCAATCAGTTAATTATTATATCTAATGTTTGTCCTATTTGATAATTACTGTGCACAAGAGGCACATGCCAATGCAGATGTGCTGCTGAAATCCAGTGCCCCTGTGCTCAGCGCTGTGTGGGGAAGCAGCAGACTCATACCCTTTCTACATCCAGCTCAATTAAGTTCCACATTCCAAAAAGTCCTCTTACTGAAGCATTGCTTCTTTAAAACAAGTCTCCCCAAGATAAAGAACTATCCTTTAAGGGGAAAAAAAGGAGATATTAGCACTGCTGCTGGCAAGAATTTGTCCCGGGCACCAGGTGACACCAAAGTTTAAAGCAATTATTGAACCTTGTTGGAAACTTTTCAATCAACCACATTTCACTTTTCTAAATATATCTTTATAAATCCACGCCTTTCCAACTATATGCTTTTTTTTTTTTCTGTAATATTCGTTTATTTTCTCATTATATTTTTATAAATGTTGCTGGTAGGTTTTGTACTTTTCCTGACGTATGTTGCAGCTCTTTCATAGGGCACTACAAAGTCTTGTCAAAACAGTTTAAACTAAACTAAAAAATGGCTAAATCAATTACTAAAAGGGAATTTGCTACACATTGTTTGTTCATTCAACATATTACAGTATCTACTGAATTGCAGTAGTTGCATCAGGTTTTGCTCTGAATGGAAAAAGTTCCATACTGCACAAGATTAGCCAATAAAAAGCCAAACAAAACACTTAAGTGATGCACAGCAACTCCCCCTTTAACTGTTGTTTAAATTTTTTCCCAAGATTTGAATTCTCATTCTGAAAAAACTTGAAATGGGAGGTACAGCTGATGGGTGCTAATACAGTTTCAATTTCAAAAACAAAGAAACTGTCATCCAAATGTATATACCTACATCACTGCCTTAAGTCATGCAACTTGGAATCTTATTCATGTGATAAATTCTTTCAATAGGATTCCTTAGGAATAACAGAAGTTAATTTTGCCTTACAGCCTCAAATATATTGGGGTGGGTGGGTGTGTGGGGGTGTGACACACGACACTATATACACACGCATGCATACAGAGATTTCTGTGCTAATCTGCACTTTGTGCAGCACATCCCTGTTTCATACCAGTGGCCACAAGAGATACTTGTCACACTGGATTCCAGTGGCAAGGAATCTGTTGGCTCATGCAAACCATAAACTGAACCTTAATTTCGTCTTTATTTTGATTTTTCAGCCAATCTTATTTCTACATGAATTTACAAAAGAAACTCACTTATTCAAAGTATGTCAGAAAACTAAAAAGTATTCAGAGCAGTGAGAATTCCTGCAGTCCTGTGCATGACAGTACAAGAAAAATACAGCTCACATCCTTAGCTGCAGTGAAAGAAAAGTTCACTTCGATCTGGAAACCAAATGACAACAAAGAACAGTACTGGAACTTTTTTAACATGATACTGAGTGCCCTTAAACTGAGGTCAAGGGAAGATCTACTCTCGTATGTTTTTTCTGTTCTGGTTTTTAAGACTCAGACTGGAAAAAACTGAGTTAAAACTGACATATAAAATTACTGGTGCTGATGGGCTTTTCCAGTGTGGTGAAATATTCTACCGGTATTATTTTTGACAGGGCTTGTGATAACTAGTTGAAATGTAGAGAAAGCATAACAAACTTTTATTACTATTATTTTGCTGCTGCTGCTAATGGGCACAGATTTATCGATCTCCAGAAAATAGCACCCATTTGAACCACATTGCCCGTATTCTTTATGGTCATGGAGCAGCACAAGAGCTGTAGATATCTGCAGTAAAACCCTCCATCTTGTTATTTATATGAATACATCTTGTATTCATACTCATAAAAAGCTTTAATATGTTTGACTAATGACTGCAATTTGCAAAACATCCTGTGATGCTCCTGAATGAAAGATATTAAGTTAAAATAAAGACCACCACACAAATACAGCTTGTGCTGATCTGAGAGACAATTCTCACTCTTGAGTAGTAGTTTTTACCAAGGCAGTTTGCTGGTTTTATTATAATGTGCAGAAACCTTTCAGTAAAGTAAAAGTTAGATGTGTTCAGTACAGTTATTCATTTTAACATAGGAACCTGATGCTACAAGGAAACATCAGGACATAAAATAAAGAATGGAAGTGGGGATGGAATAAACAGTGTTCTGTTAAGTAAACGATACTTTCCTGGCTCTGTCAGGATCCAAAAGCCCTAAAAAGCAAAATGTGTGTCACTGGGACTGAAAAATAATTCATGTTATTTGACAATCAGGGCCTTAAAAATGTGTTTGGAGGAAGTGGAAAGGGAAGATGGCAAGCACTGCAACACAGAAATTCCATGCCACATTTAAAAACAAACACAAGCACCCACGTAGAGAGGAAATCACCTGTTAATACAGATCCAAGGTTCATCAGTCTCTGGGGTCATTGTGGCTGAAGAAGTAGTTTTTCAGGAGGGCACGTCCCAGAGCTAGAGATGTTGAAAAATACATGGGTGCTCAAAGGAATGAAAAGAGGATAGTTTTACAGATTTTATCCAGGGCCCATCAAGGCAGCACTCCCATTCACTGCAATAAGCTTTGGATCAGGTTCAACACACAAACGTAGTCCTCCCTCATTAGAATTGGCTGGTCACATCGGAAACTGTTTGGGCAAGGTACCCCACCCATAAACAGAGCACTTGGGGAGAGTACGGTAGTAAGCAACAAATAATTTGTCTCTTTGCCAAGATTAGGGGTTGTGTCTCCTACTTGTTCACCCTCTGAGACAATAAAACGAGGGCTATAGTAAGGTAATCTCTCTGAAACAATCTAAGAAGGAATGCCATGTGAGTGAGAAGCAAGAGGACAAGGGTTCCTTCAATTTTGATGTCGAAAGTGGAAGAAATGAGTAAGCGATGGGGTACAGAAAGCCACTAGCACATGAATGCAGAGTTTCCATCAGCTCTCTTCTCTGGGATCATGTAAGTAGGAAGAGGAATAGAAAGGAAATAAAAACGTGAGTGTAGAAAGAGAGTTCCGCTATGGGAACTGCCACATCAGCTAGGTGGAAGACAGAGATATGCAAGTCCCTTTGCAGGAGAAAGAGAGCATAAACACAGTTAAGTGGATATTAATGAATGCTAAACAAGGATGGCAAGCCTGCTCTGAACTTACAAATCACATCCGCATTAATACCAAATGAGTTCATTAAGATTAACATTATTATGATGAGTATCAAAGGGATTAAAAGAGATTATGGCAAATAAGAGAGTCAGATAGGAATGAGATGTAATTACCTTCATATCTGGTTTATCTATAGCTGCAGAGAAAGACCCAACATTCACTTCACACTGGAGGAACCTAACTCACATTTTGATCTGAAGTATAATTTTCGGCAAAGCTGATCTCAACAGTTTGGTCTGAACGCAGCCCAGGCATGTGCAGGATGAACAAAAGAAGGGTGGGAAGGCGAGCAGAGAGAGAGAGGGAGGGGCGGAGGAGGCCCGCTCCTGCCCCAGCACCCTCACCCAAGTGCAGGAGACAACTTGGTCTTCGTACCCCCCATGTCCAAAACATGACATGAGACCAGCCCTGACACAACCTCTGCCCAACACCTGGCCTGCTCTGACCCCAGCACTCACCACGCCAACTCTGAAAACTTCATTGGATGTCACAAATATCAGCCAAGTCTTACAAAAATGTTTAAGGGAAATAGTCTCACTGTAGAACTAGGAAAACTGAAGAATACGGGGGCAGAGAGATCACATTCAGTGAAATAAAAATAAGCTCTCAGATTTTTACCTCTTGCTTTTGTACCGCAACTGCAGAGCCAATTCTTTCGTGCATGCAGAGACCAGCTAAGAAGCACCAAATTATGGCTTAAAATCACACAGCTTATAGAGCAGATATTCTGCCAATGCACACATTCAACAATGCAGGCAGAAATGTTACTTGGGATCTTTGTGGGGAAAATTTACTGGGAGTCTTCCAGCCGGGCTCTGCTCTGAGCAGATTGCCTTTCTTCACAGGCCGACTGTGGACAGTCGGCTCTCCAGTGCAAACATCACTTCCCAGCTCTGGTGTGTTTGGCCTCTGGTTTGTTTGACAGGTTACATGTGCTTCTGAATGTATCTTCTGATGCTCATTTTCAGAGTGCTGTTAATGTTTCTCTTGGCTGCTGTTTAAAAATTAGGTCCATAAAGATATCATCCTTCAGTAAGAAAATCCTGTTGCCAGAAGCCTTGGCCTCAAATGTGTTGAGGCTGACTGTCAGCGATGTTGACCTCTGACTATGGAGCTGCAAGTCCACAGGTATACCTGCACACTGGCTCCAAGGTTACGCAGGATGGGCAGCTAGCACTGGAGGAATCCAAAAAGGGCAGCTACTTTCATTTTTTTGCTGTCCAAGATGAATATACATTTCAAAAGCACCTGTGAAGCACAACCAGAGGTGTCCAGCTCTCGTCAGGACAGTTATTAATTATATGCTTTGTTTCACATACACACACACACGTGTGCATGCATATAGAATTGACAACTGCAACTTTTTGAAAGGAGCCTTTAAAACTGTTTTTTTCTGTGGTGCTGTGTTGAAATCAGTTAAGTAGCAGAAGTACATTGTAACTTAGAGTTGGAATGCACTTCTGGAAGGCAAGAAGGATTTACATCTTTACACCCTCTACCTAACTTCACCGAGCACGAATCAGCAGGATGGAGAAGATGAAGTTCCTTTGTGAAAGTCACAAGCACAAGGCACGGTCATCAGGCTAAAGTACCCAAATGTTCTCCTTTGCTGCCCTCCTGGCCAGGTGAAATGTTAATAGCTAGTACAAGACAAGTGAGACTCCGATCCCCTGTGAAATGCGACCCAATGCACAAAGACTTCCAGGCCACACTGGACAGTGTATTTTCTATGTGCTTTTTTAAGAGAAATAGCAAGGATGCATTTCTGCAGAGGCAAAGATGAAGCATGCCAGTCTGTCATCCTCTGCCCAGTCAGTATCTTGCCAACATGGCTAGACGCTATCCTAGGACAACACTGACGGACTTTTCCCGCACAAACTCTCCAGCCAGAAAAGGCAGGAAGGGAAAGAGTGAAGAGAAGTCCACCCCAGCATCTGAAGCAGGCAGGCAAAGGGAAGAATCTACTCTGCTTTACTCTGATGGTCCGTGGAGCTGCACTTCCCAACATTTCTAGGAGAAAATATGAGTCAGAAATCCTACGGGAACTCCTGCAGCAGCATAGCTCCCTCCACAACCCACACATCCTCAACAGAGCACTGCGCAATCTAATCCATATGGTATATCTGCACTGCAACATGGGCCAGAGCCGGGTGCGGCCTTACATTAGGCTCTCAAATGATAAAAGTTTGGCACGTGAGCAATTGTTTGTGCTTGAGCAGTTGACTGAGGAGCTTGGAAATCAGGGCATTTAGGAAAAATCTGTGAGTGAAGTGCAGGTACGTAACAGCCACACATAAGACACCTTTGCAGAGGGCTACCAGAGGGAAGGGAAGGCAGGAGCTGGTCAGGGGCTCTTGTCTTGTTCAGACGGAGACGGGGAGGTTTTGCCATCACTGCAGAACAACGGTTTGGTATTTTGCTGAGTCAGGCCCCAATATAGGTTGTAAAAAAAAATCACCAAACCCTCAAGAGTGTGTTTAAGGCTATCTTTAGTTAGCCAAGCAAATCTGTGGTCCACTGCTGATCTAGTGAACACCAATACAGTGCTTCCCTCTGAGACAGAAATTCTCTGAAGGGGTCACTTCTGAGAGCAGTATCTTAAGAGCAGACAGCTCTTGACACAAACCTGATGCAGAGCTCCTCCGAGCAGAACAGGTATCCTGAGGACACCAACACACACCTGGTATCTCACATTCATCCCACATCTAAACACAAGCAATGCCTGAGCAGAGGCTCAGTCAGTGTTAAACTCTGTGTGGCCCACCCTAAGGGTAATGTACTCATTGTGAACTTGGGGAAGAGGTACCTTTTCTCCCTCCCACCTAGACCTAGAGGCTGTTAGCTACATGGAAAAAAGACTAAAAGGTTTGTAGAGAGACAGACAGATTTAGTAAGACAAGCACAGTGCTCTGTCCCACAAAGGAGATCCACATGTGCAGATGCCCCAACTCCTGGGTAGTTCTGGAGAGCAGAACCATGACAGGAGGGGATCTGCTGTGCTCAGCGGTCCCAGCAACGGCAAGAGAGCAGTCCATCGAACAAGCAACAAGCCCAGGGCAAGCTAAGGATCAGGATGCTGCTGACAAGCATTAGGGATGAAACGTTCCTCAGGGTGAGCTCTGCAAACTACCTCCCTTAAATGCTTTATTTTCTACAGCAGAGTTCCAACAGTAGGAGCTTTTACTCACTCTGCTAGGCAGAGGCTGAACTGCTCTCTTCGTACAGTTTCAAATTCACCAGCTACAATCCGAAGAACCACCCCTTTTTGTCTTTGCCTTTCTTTCTTTTTGCTCTCTCCAGACTTTTTGTGAAAGAGACACCCAGTTTCAAGCCATTTAAAAAATATCAAAAACCCTGGTGGAAAATAATTTGCAGCTGTGATAATATCACATTTTTTAAAATACTGTAATATAGTTTTACTTTTAATAATAAAAGATAAAAAAGGAGAGTCTGTGAATAATTAGAGAGTGCAGTCTGAAGCCAGTTACAGTCACTGCAATTGATAATAAACTTAAAGCCCCTTGACAGCAGGTAAATGCTTTGCAACCCTGACCCCCTTCCTCTCACATTACTTAACAACCCTGCAGTTCCAGCATTACATCACCGTCCAAGCGATTGGTTCCTGCATTTTAACTCTCTCCCTGTCTCCTCCGATTAGGAGCAACACAATGATGGGGCAGGGGGGGAGGAACAACAAACCACCAAACTTCTCTCAAGTTTGCTGTGCTCCTTGTTTGGGTTTGGTTTGGTCGAAAAAGCAGCTTCTGCTGCTAAGAGTCGAGGTTACACGCACCAGAAAACAAACTCTGTCGAAGTGGGAGAGAGAGTGGGAAAGGGGGACCAGGGAGGGGAGGAGAAGAGGAGGAGGAAGGCGGGGGGGGGGGGGGGGGGGGGGGAGGGGAGGGGGGGGGAAGTATATAGAAATCAGAAAAGGAAAAGAAAATTAAAAACAAACCTCATGGACATCACTGAGCCTGAATTCCCTGCTGAGGTGCAGAACATGAGAGCCCTGGAATGAGTGTATGTAGAACTTGAGCCAAAGCTTAACTAGCCCGAGTGAGTCATATCCTTCCCATTTGATTCCTGTCCAAATGATGATGTAATGCTCTGGCCCTCTCCCTGCTCACTCCCGCTCGCTACACTACCGCCCTCCTCCCCTTTTCTCCTTTTTAGCTCAGTGCTGGTGAAGTCACCATTTAAATCTGGCAGAGCTGAAGCAAAAACTTCAATGTAACCAAAACAGCCCCAGGCCAAGTTCCAGACGTACTGAGACTCGGTGGTGCAATTGCCATTGGAAACGAGTAAACAGAGAAAGAAACAGTGCCGCCTCGGAAGGGCCTGCGCAGCTGCCCGCCGGATCGGATCGCAGGGAAACCCAGCGACGGGGCTGACATGATTGACGGGGGCCGCTCAGAAGATGCTGCACACCAACCCGCATGGACCGGGCTTCGGGATTCTCCGGCCATTGGGAAAGGAGGAGATCGAGCCAGAGACAAGGAGGGCAGTGGAGAAGCCCTGACGCGGACCCAGCGTGTTTGGGGGAGTCTGGGGAGAGGAATGAGTAGCGCTGCTTTACAGGTTTTGCGTTAGGCTGGGATTTCTCTGCCTTAGCTGCGCAGGGCTGGAATCGAGCCCCGCGTTTTTGAACGATAACTACGGGGCTGTTTCTCTGGTGCGCCTGCAAACACACAGGTGCAAGGCACTTTCCTTCTCCTTTACTTACGAAGTACCAGAAAAGCCCCAAGCCGTACAGCACTGCAAGCTTATGGACTTACACTGTGGTGCTGCTGCTATTGCCTACCCTCTGTTTAAAACAATGGCCTCCTGGTGTTTTATCTCCCAAGTCTGATATTCGTGATTTTTTTAAGGACGGAGAATGTTTCTAAATGGAACTTGTAATAATTTTTCATGTGCACAAGCATAAGCTATTGTGGTGCAAAGCTCTTTGCTGCATCGTATTGCAGTTTCTAAGTCCTCCTGATATTAAATGCTACAGTGACCGTGGCTGAAATACCTCCCGGGATCCCCCACCGAGGGTTTTTTCACTGTTCATCACTCACAATTAATTGTAGTCAACACGGTACAAAACTGCTGCTCCACAAAGAATGCAAAGCCTAAGCAATAATAGTAAGACGTGAAAACGTCTAAGCACACATGCCATCCCTCAGCAATCCAAAGCCTAACAGTTTCAATGTCAGACTGCAGAGATGTAAGCATTAATGGCACCTGAAAACCTGGAGAGGTATTTAAAAGTGACTCTTTATAGATCAATAACTATTTTACAAAGTCACTCACTCCGTGTTTCACTGAAGTGAAATTCAGTTTTCCAGCAGTTAATGGACACACCTACCCCCAAAATTCAGAAAACAATTGGAAAACATCAAAGTCAAGGTGTTTTCTTTTCTTCCTTATAATGATGTGGGTTTATGGAAAAGCAATTTCTATTGCCTAGCAGCATTTCACCAAACAGTTTTTTTGGGGGGTGGATTCATTAATTGATCAAAGCAGTGATGCACAAAGATTATTGTAAAGTACCAAAGTCTCTCCTGCTGAGGATATTCTTATGGTTATAAATTATCTTTAGAATATATTTCTATGGATCAACACTGTTCGCTTCAGTCATGGTTTAGTCTTGAACTAAAGTAGTTTCAGTCATGAATTCAGATTGTTTTTGTTTAAGGTATATATGATTTTTACAGACAGAATGAGGAGAAAACCAAGGGTTTATCCTATTTAATTAAAAAAACAGAGTTCTCTGCAGAAGGCTGACCTGCTGGATGACATCCTCAATTGATATTGATGCTGCAGCCACTCAGAGTGACACCTTTATCAAGCAAGGCAGCTCTGAATTAGAGGTGATCAGCCATAATTATTACTGGCGCCACTGAAGCCTGTGGCTTGACAGCATCAGATGTGGTTGTTATAAAGTTTGGTCCATTGTGTCAATGGCCTGTATAACTCATTTATGTCTGAATTACCAGCTATTGATTTTTTGTCTTCTGTAATGTAATAAAATAAAAGTTAGATCATTCCTAAAGCTTTCTTTTAATTCTAGCCTTGCTGATAGTTTCATTTTAAGCTCAGCCCACTTTTCCCTCTCCATTTAAAAAATTATGACTTCTAACCCTTTTTCTGTGCATGTCTAAGAGGTCATCTTCTCTCCCTCCTTCTTTTTATTTTGTCCTCTTACATTTACACTGCTGGATTACAGAGCTTCTGTTCATCCACTCACTGGAATTGCTATAAACTTTGTCATGGGCCCAGGACAGATCCCTGGCTCGGAACAGCTTCAAACGGATGGGGAAGGTAGCTACATCTGAGGCACAAACTGAAATCCCCAGGCCCACCTTTGGAAGGAAGGAAGCTGCCACCAAAGAAAAAACAATTACCCAAGGATATGCATCCATTCCTGCAGCCTTTGTCAGTGAACCAGCCTCTTCTCACTCTTCTGAAAGACCCACCTTCCACCACCCTGTTGTATTCAGATCAAAATGCAACCGAAAAGATGATGCAGGAGCTGCAGCATAGTTCATTGTCCTCCGGAGGTTCAAGCACTTGTCTGGCAACTGTGCTCTTTCCAAAAGAAAACTTTGTTTACCAGAAGCAAGAGCTGACACATTGTCCATCTGTGAGCGTCTTAATCAAAATATTACAGGAGCAACTGCATTTGTATGGCAAATGGCCCTTTTAATTATTATTACCTTCATAGACACAAACTCAGAAGAATTAAACTGCCTTGAAAACAGCCTTTGTCTTACAGAAGGTATTTTCAGGAGTTAGAGCATTTTCAGAAACGAACAAGAAAGATCCAAACAGCCTGAACTGCCGGTCATTTTTAAATGATGTGTTTACACTCAAGTCCCATTTCAAGAAGCAAACTGCTTTAAAACAGAGCTCATGATCCAAAGGAGTTAAAAACTTATTTGTACTTGCTGGTGGGCATACAAAAGGTTCTTTCCAGGCAGGTATTTCCAAGGCCTATTGATTTTTTCTTCCCCCTAACAGGAAACACTGTTTTCCCATTTTCCTTCCTGTGACAGACCAGTTAATGATAAAGAATGTCCTGTGCTCAGAGGAAATTCCACTTGCATGCAAGAGCTCCCTCTTTATCTGTTTACTTGTCTGTCTTTTCTTTCTCCCCCCACTCCACCCCCATCCTTAAATTTCCATGTTCAGCCATGCTCAAGAATAGGGCTGTTGTGATGAGAGTTGTGGGATGTTTTAATTCTAATGGGAGCCTTCTTCAAAGTAGCGCCCTGGCCAGCACAGTTATGACTCCAGCTTAGCTGTCTAGTTCAGGAATGCTTGCAACACCCTCCCTGCAGCATGTTTCATCCTTGGGGAAAGGGTGGTGGGGCACACCACAGATGTTTGGTGTAACAGAAACTTGACAAAAATCACTGTTCCTGCTGAAAGTTTCCAGTCTGAACAACCAGAAAGCTCTGAATTTCGAGAGCCCAAATGTCAGAGCGCACTGGGATTATCTCAAAAGCGTATTGTAACAAGGAACTGGGTGTACTAGAGTTGAGATTGCGGATGGACAAATCATCAGTTCTACATGCATTTTAGGTGAGTGTATCACATACTTTCATACCAGCCTTTTGACTGGAAGACTGACTTCTGCCTATTTCGATCAGTGGCCCAAAGCATCGGCAAAGACCCTGTTGATGAAAGCAGTATAGCCTGATTATTTTTTTCTCCGCTACTTGGCTCTTAAAGAGGCTTGATTAAGAAAATATTCTGTAATAATGGTCCTACATTCAGGAAAGTCTCATTTTCATTCTGACATTATTTTTCATTTCTAACCCAAGAGCCTTACAGTCCCTGTGGAATTAAAGAGGCCAGATAATTTCAGGGTTAAATAAGCTTTAATGACTATCACATGTATGGAACCTTAAACCTAGTATTAAAAATTATTTTTTTAAAGTGGCATCTCTTCCTTTTTTAATTTAAAATAACCATCCAGGTGGTTTCCTAAGGATTTCTTTGCAAATTGCTTCCAGTGAACCTTTTCAGTTACAGACCACTGCAAACCCATGTGGTGTTATTCAGTGTTCTGTTCAACTTGGGTGTCCCATGTTTTTGTAGTGGACAGAGGAACTGTCTGCACAAGTGCCTGCACAGGGAGACTGTGAGGTCTGAGCAGGCGAGTTCTCACTAGCAAGGACATGAGAATGTATAGGTCCATCAATTTCAGCAGAACTAAAGTAAGGCAGGGTCAAGAGTGAATTTTTCAAGTTGCTCATAAGATAACAGGACGCATGTTCCCAGGGCACCTGGGTGCTTTGGAAAAAGCCATTCTCCTCTAAGGAGACTCAGATCAAAGTGCTCAGCATTGTGCTATATCAGAGGTAGAGATGTTTTTTCTATGAGCTCTTCAAATTGTTATGAAATAGAATATCTGGAAATATCCTTTGTGAGAACTGCCCCAGATTTCTTGAACATAAGCACTGTAAGAAACTAGATTGGATTAAATCTAAATGAATCCTGGAACAAAGATCTCCCTCTCTCACACATATGCGCTAGTGTGCTGCTAAATTAGAAACACCCTACTGAAAATATTTAAGGAAGAACAACTAGCAAAAGTTTGGGTCCAACAGCTCTGGAGACAGAGATGTGCAATGGGCATGATGGCCAGTAGACTTCCCCACAACATTCTGGCAATGAATCTTAACCCAAATCTTCAAGAACAATCTCAGCATAAGAAATCCTTTCCCAGCAACAGTCCTAAGCATGTTAATGCCACTTGGGATCACGTATTTTGTGCTGCGGACACTCAACCACTAGGAAATGGAATTGCCTACTTATTATATACTCGCCAAATAGCCGTGGGCCAGTGATGAGCGGCTGACCTGGAAGTGAAGAGTTCTGTATCCAATTAGGTATCACTGAGTCATCTAGTCTGAGTAGCCAGCTATTTTATTACAGCTGTAAACCACAAATACCTAAGACAAATAATGTAGCAATTTATGCAAAATAATAAATAATGCTTTACATTTTAGTAGAACCTTTCACCCTTAAAGATCCCAAAGCACCTTGCAGGCCAGCCATAAAGTCATGCAATGCAATCACCCTTGACATGGGAGATGGCAGCCAGCCAGCAAACGGCACAGGAGTGCAGAGGGAAGATGTTGACTAAGGACAGCAGTAAACAGCTGCAATTATTTTAAAAATGCCATGTAATCTTTAATGCTCATGCATAATGAACAGGAGGTTCCCTTCCCCCAGTGTGATTCTAATTAGTCTAATGGATAATTAGAATGTGCTGGTTGAAAAGTGGAGCCACTGCTATTTTTAGAGTTGCTTGAAGAAGCTTTGCCATCCCTGTACCCTAAATATTTTGACCCCAGATCTCAGATATCTTAATCTTTAGTGTGAAACTCTACAGGCTTTATCTTAAACTCACTTTAAAACTTGTATCACATATAGTCACATCTCAACTCTTGTAACAGGAAAAAGGATCTGGTTCTGACGTTCTTTCCCCATTATGCTTCTAACAGACAGAAAAGTAAGCTGAAATTGCAAAATCTGGATTAAAAAAGCAAACTCATATGCTGTAATTAAGTATGTGCTGTGAAGCACAGTATGGTAAGCACTGAATAATAGTACAGATTAGCACTAAAACAAATTTTAGTCTTTTCCTAAACTGTCTTCTTCATGCATTTTGGTAGCCCTCATCTTTATTTTTCAGCATGATAACAATAATTAATATTGTAATAAATTTTTTTTTTTAAAAATGGCAAAGATCTGGAACTCAGTTCCAACTGAAAAGGGAGAGTGCTGGGACTCAGATCACCCTCATTACAGCAGCACAGATTTGTGGTGCTATATGATAAAAACATACACAAGATAACTTGCTTTTAAATATACGTCCTCTTTTGCTAGCCAATAGTACAACATTTCCTCCATGAAAATGAACAGCAATAACCAACCACTAGGAAATGTTTGCTGGACTCTTGCTGGACAAACTGATTTAAGCTTTGAAGTTCCATGAATTATGGGTAGCCAAGTAATCCTGCTGGTCCTGGCTCATCCTCCGGCACAGTGTTTACACCATTCAATTGCTATCAGGATGATGAGAATTCATGATTCAAGTGGTACCATTTTTAGCTTGGCTCTATCCAAAGATCTGAATTTAATTTACATCCAGCATTATGACACCTAAACTACAGCCTCTTTTAGTACAGATTAGAATTTTTCAATGTCCTTAAAAACCAAAGTCTGCAGCACAGACTGAGATGCGTCCACAACTAAGGGCCAGCCTGCAATTCTCTATTTGCAGTGACTCCCATTGAAACATAATGTAATGTAAAGTTTCCAGTGTAACAAGGCAGCCATAAGAATTAAAACTCTATTATTGAAAACATAAAGCTATTACATGATTAGACATTTTATTTTAAAACAGGAAAACTATTCTCTTTTTCCTTTTTTTTTTTTTTTTAATGGGAGTTAAACAGGAAATCCTAGTTCAGTTTCCTTCATAGTAACTTCTTCAGTCACAGATTCATTATCTGAGAGATCCTTTCTGAAATCAGGCAAGATCCATCTGCACCCACTTATGTTTTTAGGATTTACATACTATGTTTAGTCCTCCAGTGCTTCTCTTCTGGAAAAGTATGGCTATCTATTATCTCTAAACATATTAAAAACAAACAGATCTCTCACAGACACTCACACAAATCCTTTTAGGACTCTGAAAGGAAAACATCTGCATTTTACTGACGTCAGAATTGCACCACCAATTTTACTGTAATGGTAAATGAAAGAGAAATTATTTCTAACTTCACTTCCACATTCTGTGGTGCAGGATGCTGCTTTACTTTTAACATCAGTTTCTGTGAATCAAAACATACAGCTTTTCCACTCTTGCATAAAAAACCCAAACTCCAGAATAAAAAAATTTAGCTACAAAACATGCATGCATACTGAAATACCCAGTGGGTAAGTACATATTCCACAGAAACTGTGCCTACTAGATTTACACGTGGAGCCGTCGTCTGCTTCGATACCCTCTAATGGTAGCCTATTCCTGTCACTGTACAAAACCAAATGGTTGTACTTGTCTTGCAGCCCATGCTGTAAATTCTGTACCGGAAAAACCGAACTGGCATGCTGGCATCCCCGGTGACTTTTCACATAAGGATAGACGATTAATTTTCTGTTGAAAAATGAACCCCAGTCGGCTCAATTTTAAAAACCCCAACAAACTAGACTTTTAAGTTGTTTGAATTTAAAAAAAAAAAAAAAAAAGATTTATTATGGAAACAGGATAAACAGGTTAAAACAATGATGACTAACCCATCTGAGAACCTGCAGAGTTCACTTACAGCCCAAGATTCCCTCTAAGTGGACACTTCTGTGAATATAGCTGAATAGTTTTGATACAAAAGAAGCAGCGCCTAGATCAGTTTCCCCACTTAACTGGGATGTGTCCCTTCAGTTTTTAACCTCCTAAACCCTGAGCCTTTACTGTTTCTCTCTTGTCTCCTCAAAACTTTCCCTTTTTTTTTTCTCCAAGTAGCATGAACTTAATTTCTTAGGAATTAGAAATTTTCTACTGTCTTCATCCCCCATGTTCAAGCTTTTGTGTGTTAATTATTCTGCATGGAGATGCCAATCTGAATTCAGCTTGAAACCACTTCAGGGCTTATATATTCTTGTAATTGCTTCATAACTGGAACATATGTCTCACCACCCTGCACGTCAATAGTTGCAACATCGCTTTCTCTGGCTTTTACCAATGCAATTTTACCTCTTTCATATCTGTCCAGACTCCTGCTGCAAAGACCTTTTTCCCAACCCTTTGTGTTAAACATACCAACTCTCTCTGTGTATCCCTTAATCAGCTAAGTCTTTCCTCCTGAAGTTACTGTCTTCAAGACCCTTCGTAACCAACCTCCCCCCACCTTCCCTAGCATGTTTTCATCAGTATTAAAAGTTAGTTCCAGATCAGTTCACCATGCCAGTCTAATACCTCCCAATGCCTCTGCAAAGCCATCTTCCTGATGCATCGTTAAGAGTACTGGTACCTAGGAAGTGAGCAGACCGCCACAGAAGCTTGCTGCCACTCCATGACCACTTAGCACTATCCATGAGCCCTCCTCCTGCATAGCCATTTCCAGATGATGAGCTCCCAGCTTCTTCTTCTAGAAATTTTTATTAGTCCCCCCAGGCACAGCCTCGCATTTTTTAATACTGAATTTCATTCCATTGCCATTACTTCAGTACTCAAAGCTCATCCAGGTTTTTTTTTTTGGGGGGGGGGGTTGGTTTTTCTTTTTCTTCTCTTTTTTGTATGATATCCAGGTCCTTCTCTGTATTGCCAACATCTCCAAACCCTGCGTCACCAGCAGTACTTGTTATACTTGCATTACCGTCATTAATGAAAATGCTAAGCAAAATCAGGACTCTACTGAATGAACATTGTGTAGCTCCACAAGCAGCCTCCTCCAACCTCACACTTCCCTTTTCAACACCACCCTGTTCTTTCCCCTCCAGCAAACCCCATTTTTAAGCATGCTGAATGAAACCTACCTGCCCTATTTCCTAGAGCAGATTCCCCCACATTAGCTCTAGTTGTTGAGCAGTCCGCAGCTGTCAGCAGCTTTTACTGAGTGAGGATTTGTCAGCATGAATAACAGTGCAGGACAAAGTTTATCCTTATTTACTGATCACTCCCAGCCCTGCCTAAAATTTCTCTTAGCTGACAGAGGTGGATAAGCAACCTTTTGGAAACTTTTGAAGAGGAGAAATGTTTTAATTACAGTGGGGATAAGTAGCATTAATGCTACTGAAATATTTAAGCAACTTTTCAGATGTCTGCTGACTCTCAGCATTTTTATCAGAGGAATTTTGCATCTGTGCCCCACAGACCTGAGAAGCCCCCTATGTCACTGCATGCCGTTCTGCTCCGGTTACACTCGTTATTAGGCAGTATCATTATGTAGAATTTTCGGTGTTCCTAAAAGGGATTTCAGGAATGCCACAGCAAAAAATGGATGGTTTGTTTACTTGATTAATGCCGTGATCTATGATTACAAATCTGTCTACTGTTGCTTTCACAGGAAATTATTTCAAGAACTTAACTTCTGGGTGTTGCTTAACATCCAGCACCGACTCCACTATAAACTCAAACACATGATTTATCTGGTGGCCAGCATGTGTGGGAGGAAAGATCTAGGAGTCTGACAAAACTCTTCACTCCCTCTAACTTTCAGGCCATCAGATGTAGAAATCTAGACCGTTACACTCCTAAGCCTGTTTGTAAATCCTCAGCCAATGCAAACTATTAATACTGAGCTAAGTGAGTGCAAAATGAAAGTGATTAGGCACATCCTTTTTAAAAAAAATTTATACACACATGTTTTACTAGCTCTAAACGTTAAACCAGCTGATTACATCATACCAACACAGTAAAAATTACTCCAAGGTAACCTAGGAAACTGTTTTTACTAAATAACAACTGGGTCCCTTCATTTAATCTCAGTTCACACAAAATGCAAGTTTAGCTTAATCTCCCTTCACAGCAATCTCATGCTGTAATTCCATACTGTCTGCTCAGACCGGCTGGGATGCTCTTGCTGTCAGTTTGTAGGGCAAAGCTCTCCGGGGACTGAAGCAAGGCTTTCTCAGATGAGGGGCCCTTGTCTGTTGTATTTGCTATTCTTGGTGGCCTGCCAGCAGCCCCAAATTTGGCAAGGTTCAGAGCGCAAGCTACAGTCGGGTGGCTTGATTATCATGAATGTTATTATTTTTATTGGTCGGTTAATATGTTTTCACTTTGCTGTGCTTTAATTTTGCTTTGGTTGTCCATGTTGGCTATTCTGTGTTTCCAGCCTAAAGAGACGTAAGGATGGACAGCCATCACAGTCATTATCTAACTCTTACCCAGGACACCTCATATGATTCTTGATCCTCTATATTTTGAAGGCCAATTCATGAAATATCCATTCAGTTGCATCTGATTCCTTAGTTGGTCAGCATTTTCAGAGTGCTCAAACAAAAAGGTATTAAATACTTGCAACTACTCTTAAAGATATTTAGTCAAACAGGAGCTCATCAGGTAAACACAAAGCAAACCCAGAATTAATTCTGGGATGTGACTGATGTGATTTCACCTGCCTCGCTGATGTGCTCATAACACACATATATAGGGGCATATATTTCACAGACATTTAGATAAAAGATATTATCATATAGAAAGCATTATACATATATTATATGTGACTATGTAAAATGATAAAGCTGACTTAAAGGAATATTGCAGGATGAATAACATTAAAGCTTATGTTTAAAGCTGCATCTTCATTTTCATTCTATCTCCCTTTTTTAGATACTTTTAAAACCTTCCAAAACTTTCCCTTTTTAGGCTGAAATACCACAGGCCTAGTCTTTGCCAGATAATGAATATTTTAAAAAATATTTCCTTAAACCATTTTGTCTGTCTTTTACAAGGACAGTGAAAAGTGTAAAGAGTCAGTTGTACAGTCAGAAACCCTGGGAACTAAGAGTTGAACTTTGCCATGAAAACAGTCCACTAAAAAAATGCTTTAGAGTGCATTGATAAAAATTAGATTTTACTTGGTGAAGCCCTTCAAAGTTCTGTTTTGTTTAGGCCAATTATGTTTTCCATGAGTTTACTTGCTAAGCTTTAAATCATGCACCTAAGAAAAACAACTCTATTTTTCATTTCAGCTAACCTGGCTTCCATAAAAAATTTATAGGGACTAAGAAAAAGGTCTGTAAAGTGCAGAGTGCTAGTGAATTTAGAAAGACACACAGATGAGAGACAGGCTGATATACAGTCTGGAACTCAGCTCAGCTTGTTCACAAGAAATGTTTTCATATAAGAGCTTTCTGTTTTGTCTTCTTCACACTTATATTTGATCTAATCGGTTGGCTCTCCTAGTCCACGATACCAATTTTATTCTTCCTGTTCTCACTTACTCAGCCTACTTCAGGCTACATCTGTGACCTCCCTAGTCCTTCTGCTCCCTTCCACCCCATCTCTTCCCCTGCAATAAAAATACCATCCCCTTGAAGTCTCATTCTTCTTTTTCCTGAGGAAAAACTCCCAACTCAGTTCACCAAACAACTGTTCTTCTTTTTTCAAATCCCACCCAAATAATGTCCTTCATATTGCCTGTCAACATTGAGCTAATAAGCAGAAAAACTAGCACAAGGAACCATCTGAGTTATCTTCTCTGCCTAAACATATCACCATTGATCTAAGCTTTCTTTCCTGCATACAAATCTGCTCTTGCTCAGTAGTCTTGCCTCTCATCCAGTAGTCTTGCAAACAAAATTATCTAATTTGGCAATAGCCAGGCCCACTGTACCTTTACAAACTGCTTTAAAAAACATGGTTTTAGTATGTGCCAGGGAACATTGTAGGCAGCAGGTAGAAAATGGGACTGAAGGGTCATAGAAGGGATGTAAACAGAATAAAATAATAAGGATCATTTTTTCATCAGAATAGTCTTAATGACTAAGAAAATTCAGAATTCATATCTTTTACAGGCTAAACTGTTGCTAAAAATGTTTTTCAAACATTTACCACAAGGTGCCAGCAGTTCTTTAATGCTTTTTTATTTTCAATTCCTGCTGTATACATTCAAAGCAGGGGTACAATGATGCAAAGACTTCAGACCAGGAAGTCATAAGGGGTATTAATGCCAGGATCAGAGAACATTCATAGAGAAAAAGATCCCAGGTATATATTAGTACTTTCAAAAGAAAAAAAAAAAAAAAAGAAAGTCAGGTTTAGTAATTTGTACAGAGGTATAAAGCATGCCAGTTTGTGGTGGTTTGAGGTTTATTTGTGCTTTTGAAACCAGACCAACTATACTAGTCCAGCGTATAGTGAGGATACTCAGCTACCAATGTCTGTTTTGCCTAGATCTTATCCCCCTACAAAAATTAAACAGGGGGATTAAATACTTTATACAATATAGAAGCAACCAATCTCTTCAGATTATAATCCCACCTAATACTGGGAGGCGTACACAATACTGTTGTAACCTACCTACTGGAGGCGGGTGTCTTACCTAGAATGAGAATATGAGGTGTGTTATGCAAAGCCATCTACCATTTGTAAATTTATTAATAATAAAATATCATTAAGAATTTATTGCAGTTAAGTGGAATTGTATTCCAATTAATGTTAGCTGGATAGTGTTGATCCTAGTACTTACTACAGTTAAACAACCATGTTGGTGAACATTTACCAATATTTAAGTATCAAAGCCAGACTTTCAACAGTGAAATCAGAGTAATTCAGTACTAAACCAGCAGAACTTAAAAAGAGGTTGCCTCCCCAGTCTGTTTTATTACATTTTCAATCATATAGCTATAACATGAAAGGTTATTATACAAATTACCTGAATACATCCATACATGTTATATACATTCCATTAAGTCTTAATATTTTATACATATGCAGTTCTTTCCACGCAGAAAGGGTCACAAAGCAATTTACAAACAATATACGCAGAACTAACTTGACACATTTAATGCAATATGGTCTCCCTTCGTAGAGATACATGACTAAACATCCCCAATGAATAATATGGATAGCAGCCATAACAGCCTCAGGCTGTGATCTGGTCTGCTCTCATAAGCTAAACAGGGTTGGTCTTGGCCAAGTGCATTTGGGAACCCTCCAAGGAAATCCCAGGGTGCTTCAGGAAGCAGAGCTGGTGATTCAGTAGGTGGCACACTTCCCCCGGCGTCAGCCATTGAACCAACGATTCCAAGGGAACCCTTGGTAGGTGCACCACAATTAACCAAATGGGATCTCAGGCAGGATCCCTCAGCTGAGACTGGTTATTTGTGACACTGTCATGATTTATGAGTGATGCTATGGATTCTGCAATTAAAAGCAAAGAAGTTGTTGCTGCTGAGCAGTCCTTTCTCTGCAGAGCCCCTTTAGTTTGGAGGAGTTGAAAGAAATTATTTCTAGCTTTTTCAGTTGCAAACGTTTTGTTTCAAATGGAAACCATCTGTAAGTGCTGCTGGGCTTCTTGGTTGTCACCAATCGAGCGAATTTTTTACCTTCTACCCACTTTTTTAAACATATGTGTGTGAATCCTTTCCTTTGCATCAGTAGGTCCCACCTGAAGTACCACATCCACTTTTAGGTACTGTTTCTAGGTAAAGGTGGGTCAGCCAGAGAGAATGCTTTGGACAGCTAGAGAAACACTTTGAAGTCTAGAAGAGGACTAAGGACAGACAGAGCAAGCTGGTCAGTCTACAGAAGACCAGACAGACGGTGGACATAATACATTTTCAAATACACAAGAGGTTGCTGAAGATGGAAAGAAGATGTAATATCTTTTTCCCTATCTATACTGAGTAGAACAAAAAATAAAAGGGACTTTTATTTTTGCATCAAGAAGGGTTCAGGTTAGACTGAAAGAAAAACTTGTCTCAAAGTGAATACAGTTAAGCACAGCAGCAGGATGTGTGCTCTGCATTTCTGGAGGTTGTCAAAAACACATTAGAGATATTTCTGTCAGAAATGATGTAGATGTTACTTAATCCTACTTTGGGCAGAGGATTGGATGAACACTTGAAGTCCCCTCCAGCCATATAGCTCAATGATTCCATAATTTTTATGAAAGCAAAAGATTTATAGCTTTGGCATTACAGATTTCTTCCTATTTATATTAAGTTTAAAATAATAATAATTCCACTCCACCTAAAAAAAAGCCTAAAACACAACACATTTGATAGCCTTAAAAAACTGCCATGGTTTTAGGGGGATGACAGCAAAAATTACACATTCTTAAAAACTTTATGCAAAATGAATCCTGTGATCTTGCTCTTTTATATAGATATTGCCAGAGCTTTCCACCATTCTTTCCTCAAAAAGTCAGAAAAGAGCTGAGTTTCACATCCGAGGCAATAAGCAATGCCATGGACGATGAAGAATCTACTAATGCTTGGGGAACTGTCAGATCATTTTTTATTTAAAGACAAAAAGGGGGAAAATGGGGGAAAAGGGAAAAAGGAAGACATTCCCTGAAGCGTAAGTATGACCTCAACAAACAATCAACGTCAACCAACTTTTGCTGGAGGCTTCTTCATCAATTGGGTATCTGTTTAGGTGCTGAGTTCAGGGCAGTTGGGGTCTCCCCCCTGGAGTATAAGTTATGGTGCTGGTATTAAATGATAACCCTTTTAGCTGATGGGGCCTCTCGTACCCTGCATTAAAATAGCTAAGGATGAACATAATCCCAGAGAATACATTGATAAAGTCCGGTTTAAACACCTTGAAACTTCCCTTCCTTTCCCTGTTTGTTTTGGTATTTTTTTTTCTCTTTTGAACAAAGGCAAAAAAGTACAAAGCTGCTCAGTAACTCAGATGATCTGGGGGAAAAAAGGTTTTGCCAAATTATTTTTTAGGGAAGGCCATGTGGGTAGATCGTTGTCACACAGGAAAATGATGAACAGGCAGCATATAAATGTAAGAAGAAGAAAGGTTTAACACAGCCAGAGCAGTACTGGCATGTGGCCCTCAGAAAAAACATGCTTTTTGGTCAGGATGCCGAGTACAGGGATCTGAGGCTGCAGAAGGGAAGCCATCCTTGGTCCTTTGATTGGTCCCCATGCTCATGAGAAAAGGACCTAATTTCCTGCAGTAAACATAAATACTTCAGAATATTCCTGATCCCTTCAACAATTCCTTTTGTAATGCAGAACTACAATACAGCCCTTCAGGTTTTGCTTGGCAACCTTTGTCAAAGCAGAAAAAACCCTGAATGTCAGTAAATTAAATTTCTCATAAACCTTAAAATGCATTTTTCTTATGATTTAGGAAAACAGTTTCAAAATGTAGATAGGACGACATGTATCTGCTAATTGCCTTTGTTAGTTGGCAGACACATAATCAGATTTGTTAGAAAAATAGCCTCACAGGAGAAGGCATAGTTTATTCTTCAATGAATGGCTCTTAACTGAGATTTACAGTACAGACAGATTACAAGCTTTACTTTCTCCACAGAAAGAAACAAAGAATGGAGCCCTTCTAAACAAAATATTCAAACAATTCAAGAGCCTAAAGAAAGAAAAGCCTCTCTTCTTGGCTAGACAGTTTTGATACCTTAATGACTGTAACATTTTAACAGCTGTGGGAAAACTGACATTGAAAAAATACCCAGCCCAGAAACATGGTCTGTGTACAACATCTTTGAGCTCTTATGTTTTATTAGCAATTTGGATTCATTACTGTTTTAAGGAGGAAGGAAGGGAGGTAGATGTTCCTGAGAGCTGTTTCTCTAAATGTATTAACCAGAGATTTCCAAGCACGATTTAATATAACACAACCTGATCCTCAAAAACTGGCTAACGGGTGAGATGTCACCATTTATCTCTTCATTGAAATTCATGCTCTGACACAAGAGGTCAAAGCAGGTATTTGAGCCATCTTCCTTATGAAAATGAGATAACCTCCTTTCATCCCAAAGCCTGCTCTGATCTCGCTCCCCCTCTCCTTTCCAGCGCGATGCTAGGCGGCAGCTCACGGTTACCACACTGTCACCTTCCTTTTGAATTATGATGCTCTGAAAGAGCGCTGTAGTATTTAATAGCCTGAGATCACAGACTCTCCTGACACAATACTTAACCAGGTTCTGCCTTTCTTTCAGTGTGCTCATTATTTGCACATGGTCTATGACATCCAGGGAGAATATGTTATCACACAAGTTCTCTTTTCTCCCGCTGTTTGCTCTTCCATTGTATTTATCTCCCTCACCTGACAGGTTCTCGACTGTGCTGTCAATTTTGTCAAAAAAAGAGCATTAGCACAGATTTGGGAGGCCCTGTTCGCTAATCTTTTAGGAATCCTAAGGTGCCCTTTAGGATTTAAAATAAACACTGAAGCCTGAAAATGACTTATGTTCTGAAGCTCAACAGCCACCTCCTGATTATCCCATTAGAAATCCCTCGAAGTCTGTGTTCAGACTTCATCAGTCTCAACTAGTCAGACCTCAGGGTGGAGAAATGGACATGATGAGTGTTCAGAAATATTGCACAGGGAGGCATTGAGAGAATATCTTGTAGTAAGAGAGTTTTAGGGGAGTAGTTCTGCTTAATTACCGCCATATTGAAGCTGTGCTTTTGGGAGGGATATAAATAAGGTAATTAACAAGCTGAGAAACAAAATGCACTTCTTTTGCCCTTACAGACTCTTGACATCCCAATTTTGTTACACTTAAAAAGGTTCGTTGCTTTCTTTTTAATACCTAGCTTCCCCTCTCAGCTCCCTCCCTCATTAGGATAGGACTGAACAGCAAAATGAGATTTTATTATTTGAATATATTATAAATTAATTTTTTCCCTAGGAGGAAGGCCAGCAATTATTCTTCTAAGTAAGTCAGGTAGCTGTCTAACACAGAAAAATCCTCTCCTTTTAATAACAGTTTACATCCAGACCATGGGTATTATATCCTCTTCTGCTGGTCAGAGAGCCCTTCAGGGAAGACCACAGCTCTGGATCAAGCAACATTGGTGATGCCCTGAGTGGGAGAGTCCTAAAAACACCAAACGGGTTTAGGACATAGTCCACATCCAGAGGAACATCCTCCCCAGTGCAGCAACCCTTGTATCAGTTAACAAACTCGGTTACTTTTCCAGAATGTAAATGCCAGCTCCTGTGTCAATGATAGTTTAGGTTGTTACATTCAGCTTCTTTCAGAATTATTTTTCAGTCTCGCTGCATACAGTGTTAATTTTCTAATGTATGCTAGATGCTTAAATACCTGAAATGATGATCTCTTTATACCAGAGGGAAGTTCTGCAACTAAAGTAGTCAGTAAAACAGCTCTTCCTACATTTATCCACATTATCTTCTTTTTGTGTGCATGCCCACACTCTCTCAACTGAACACATTTTCATAAACGAGAAATGTTTGCTCCTCTGGCTTCATCAACTTCCCCAAATTAGGCAAACAATATAAGATCTGACATATGGACTGTTATTTTAAATCTTTCACCTCAGCTTCAAATCAGCAGGAAAGAGTGCTTCACAGCAACCTTCCCCATGAACCTCCATCATGCACCTGACTAGCATCTGCTTCGGTACCCTACAGAGCAAAGAAACAGATGACTTCAACAGGGCATCAAATTTGCAGCCTCTCACAGAAGCCTCTATGCTGAGTGGCCTTCCAAAGTTCGTTTCCCCTCCTTTGATACTAAGAAGTTTTTTCCTTCACTAATAGCTAGAGAGACCTTAAGTATCATGCTCAAATTGCCCTAATCTCACTCTGCTCTCACCTTTTAAAATCACTGTTAGTGGTTGGCCCCTGGCAACACAACAGCATTTTAACTCAAACTTCCATGCAATAAATAGCTCAGATTTCCTTTAAAAGGAACACATACACACAACAGACTAGGGGTGCACAGAAGTTTTATGCATCTAGCAGTTTTTACATATTCCACTGTTATTCATTTAAGGTTGACCAAGTGGTCCTCAGGGGATGGCATGCACAAGCATAACATTATAAGTGTTAATAGGAAACGGATCTGAACAAAGAACCGCATTTCCCCATTATATTGTGTTTCTGCTTTAGTACATCATGTTAGTTTCCTTCACAGCTGGCTGGTTTGCTTGTTGTTTCAGGGGCAACTATCATTTGCTCACAACTTTCCTTTTTTCAGTGTATTTTATATGCATCTATAGGCATGTGGGATTCTTGCTTTGGTTTTAATATAAATGGCTTGTCTTACAATGTGCTTTGGAAAGATCGTAACATAAAATGGGTAGCAATTCAAAAATGACAACAGAAAAATATGACCTGTGCTGCCATGCTAGAGAGAAAAAAAAGGGTCCAGTCAGCATAAAATGTGATTGGAAGTATAAATCAATTAGTTGCTTATTAATATAAACAAAATAACCAGAAAGGTGCAAGGCAAGTTCTTGCTTTTTTGTAACTCAAACTCACTTCAATAATATTCTGTTGTTTACGAGCCTTTGAACTAATTTCCTCCCTCCCAACATGTACGCAATTTGTCCTGCAGAATAGCTTTACCCTTCTAGTGGCGGGGGGGGAATTCCTCAAAATAAGCACAAAGAATACCAGAACATGTTCTTTGGAAACTACCTTGTGGAAAGCCAGACTAAATCTCCTGTGGACGTATTTTTAAAGACACCAAAGCAGTCAGGTAAGCATGCATGCTCCTGGTGCTTCTGTGGTTTTGTGGACAGTCTTGTGGCAGGCAGTGATGGAGTCCATGCATGCGAACACCACTGCCTGCTCCTTCTGCAAACACAAACAGGGCAGCATGCCTAAAATGCTTCCAACATGTATGAAATGGCTAACACTGATGTACAACACCAACTATATACTGACAAATCAATGACTGTGCTTCCACACTTCAACATACAATGTCTCAGTTAAAACAAGGGGTTTTTTTAAAAAAAATTCCAATGTTCTTGTACTTGCTGGTTTTTCAAGAAATAGACACCACCCTTTCCCACTGCACTCTGCAGTGAAGTTACACCCAGAGCATGACATGACTGTAATTAGTTTCTCCCAAGCATACGCCATGTCAATGTGCAACTTTGAAAAGAGAAAGGTCTTCCTTATTCTCAAAAATTTGCTAGCCAAATAACACCACATTTGTAGCACCATGTCTTCATAGGAGAAAGGTTTATTTCAGCCTCTAGAAAAGTTCCACCGGTGACAAAATATCCCAAGCTCTTCAAAGCAACATTTAGTCTCTCAGCCAAGGTGTATTCTTTCCCCCACGTTCCTTGCTTTTAAAGATCTATTTTCTAAATGAGGCATGACTCCTTTCAGGATGACATCTTGTGAAAATCACTTTAGGGTACATTTTCCCTTTTAAGGAAGCAGCTTAGCCACTCCTTTATCCCCAGAATATGTACATCCCATCCCTGTGGGCAACAGTTCTCATCAGCAGTGTTTCCCATTCCTCACATCTGCTTCTGAGAGAAATCCCAGCCACATCAATCAGCCTCATACATGCATAGACTAGGCAAAAACATTTGTTGTGCTTTCAGAGCATGGTATCAGGAACGATACTAAGTTATCAGAAAAGATATTAAGCTAGAGAAAAAGCATTTCATCCACATTGTCCACTAGACACCACGGAGTCTATCTCTGATCTCTAAAGAACACACGCCAATATTAATAACAGTGTGGGTAAGGAATCGTTAAAAATATTTTACTAAATTTGGGAAGAGGGAAGAACCTTTGAAAAACTAGAACTTTTGTAGTTTCTCATTTTCACAGAAAAAGTTTGCTTTCCACAAGAATGTCCTGATTTATTTCCCCAGCCTAGCAGAAAACTGACACTGCAATACTGTTGGGTGTTGAATGAGAAGTCAGATATTCCCCACTGAAATTTTTAGCTTTATTTATTCCTGAAAAAAATAATTTTTTTAACAGAAATAGATCCCATGGTTACACCACTCTGCTGAGGCAGCCAGCCTGGTTCATACCACAGCTCAGATCGAGCTCAGGAAACTACACTCTCTGGCATAAGTTCTAAAATTTCTAATAGTTATTACTTGAGTACACTATTACCTGTCATGTATGCTACTTTGGAGCATTAGTGATGCTAATAGTGATCCTATTACAGGGTTTGCAGCACCAAATTGCTCATATTTCAATGTCAAAGGAATCTTAAATTAAGCATGCAAAGCTCAGCTGCAGTTTGAAAAGTGTTTTGGAACCTGAAGTATGTAATAGAAGTGCGTGGAAAGTATAGTAGAAATTTGCACTCAAATCATCCAAAATAATTCTCTTTTTCTTTTAATACCAACAATCCATTACACTAGCAACTAATCTTTAGATTCAATAGTCTGATTATGGATTTTTTAAAAAAATACATTTGCTTTTAAAAGAGCTGACATGAAACTTGCTTAATTACTGGTGGAACGATTCTAGAGTTCACTATGATTTTAATGAACCATAGAATGGAGAAAGAAATGTTTTGTGGACTTTTCTAAGTCCCTGTAACCTGACAGAGCAACTACTGATCTGCCTGCTAAGGAAGACATTCAAGCCGTTGTGTTCATTTTCAGCAGCCAAGGCACTTCATTTTATAAAGAACAAGTAGCCAAGGAGCAAGAGGTTAGTGGAAAGAGGTGGCAGTCAATACTCTTCCTCTTTTCCATTATGAGTCAGCTAAAGACCAGGTAAGGTAATTAAGGAGATTATATGGTATGCAATGCATTGCTTAATTTTCTGGCAGTTAAACCTATACTACATGGGTGATGAGCTAAGACCAGGACTACTGCCTGAGTGACTTCAGCCCATCCTTAACTGCAAATTGTACAACAATCTCACTACAGCCACACAATCTTGAATTTATCTATAAAAACAATCTGCAGAGCAGAAAATTTAAAGGACACTGGCAAATTAGTTAGGAAAGAATACCTTCAGAAAATTAATACGTCTTTGGCAAGCTGTCTATCACTATAGTTAATTTATTGTACTTTTTGGAGGAGCTATATCATATGGTCCATCATAAGAAAGTTAGGCACCGACTTTTTAAGAAACAAAAAAACAAGGGGTCAAATTCAGAGATGCCTAACTTTCTGTCTAAGTTCTATTTGATGAGACTTTTAGAACATACATAACTGTGAAGTTGACAAATAGGATTTGGTAGCTTCACATCCTAGGCATTATAGAATCAAAATCCTTTCTGAAAGTCCTCTGAACTTCATACATTCCTCAGATTCAGCATTACAAATTCTCAAAAAGATTCTCACCTTGCAGGACTTAACACGAGCTAAACTGAGCATAAAATCTCATTCATATGTTTTCAACATGCCTCAGTACCTGCTTTAAAATTCTGCCCAGAGCCTTGGTAACTGCTATCAGGCACTTTGCAATGTAACAATGACATTTTAGGAGAAGTTCTGTAGGGAAGAAATGTGATTACAAAAACCCCATGTCATAGTAAATTTTCAGATCAGAGTTTTCTATGACTTCTATGTTTTTAAGACAAAAAGACCTCAATAAATCTCAAATATTAATTTTGCAAACTTAAGAGATGAGGTCTAGACTTTATTGTGATGATGTGCCTGTGTTTTTACAGTGACAGTCATCTCTATTTTTACGATATGCCAGAAGCACCAATATCCAAGCCTACTTTCCCTACGAGCATGTCTGTAGTTCCCCAAACCAGTACCTGCTTCACACTCCCTAAATACATTGCCTCTTTTTACCCATACCATTCAGAAAGAAGCAATACCTTTACGCGATGCCCAGGGACAAACCACACAGATTCCTTCTTTTCAAAAGGATCTCCTGTAACAATCCTAATCACAAGTATAAAGTACATAAACACTGCCACATGTAACTACGTATCCTAATTACTCCCAGTGAGTTTTGTCTGTTTTGTGTCAGATGCTGCTTATGTTACAGGGTCTTCAGGACAGGGGCTGTCTATATCATGTGTCTTCCACAACAGTAAGCACTCATGGTGCTCAGTACATTAGTATCATTTATACTTAAAATTGGCTTACTGCAACTGCCCTGTTTTAAGAGACAGTAAGCACAGCACTCTGGTGCCTAATTTTGACCTTCCAAGTCTACTCAGAAATTTAATGACTATTTTGTGAATATATGCATACCCTGAAGAAAAACACAGGCATTTTGTAATTTAATTTGTTCTTTACTATCTCTCTGTAAAGTTGATTTTCCCATACTTGCGGCTGCTATCTGTGCCCCTTTTACCTCCAGTTGCAAGACAGCTGTCAGCTTCTTCCCCTAACCCCAGAATTGAGACTTGATATGGCCTTAACATTACCTCTTGTTTTAATCAGCTCGGAGCCTGAGAAACCCAGCCTAAGTCCTCCTGGGAGCACTATGAGCTGCTTGTGGGCCAGTGGGCTAGCCTCATCTAGCTGTCTATCTGACACCGTCTTCTATATTTCTGTGTGAATCAGTGCAGACATGCTCTTTTTGGTGCATGCCAGAGTCCTCCAGCACAGCTGTGAGATCTGAATGATCTTTTATAAAGAAGATATAGGGTGGGTAAAAAAAAGATACGCACACATGCACATGCACTAGGTGCAGAGCAAAAAGCAGTCAGGGGCCCAGGCATGACAAGGGGGCATATTTGAGAAGTATTTCCAAAAGCATTATGCATAGAAATTGGCAGCCACTGTTATCTATGGCTGCAAAATGTTGTTATCTATGGCTGCAAAATGTTCTGATGCAGTCTTTGAAATTGGGCTTACTTTTGGACTCCTAGTACATGAGATAATCAATATATCTCAGTACAGGGAAGCACACAATCGGACAACTGCCTACAGAAATGGTGGCGAGCCAGAAGATTGGCATCACATTGCATTATTTCATTAGCAGTAACTACTGGCAGTGCTCAAGCTGCACATGACACAGTCCTGTCCATGTACCTTATTTTGTGCCTATTTGTTAAAGAGGTGATAGGCGCAGAGTGAACGATGTCAGCAGTAGCTGATTTAAAAGCATGCGAGAGTCATAAACCAGACTATTATACCTGCTCAGTAAACGGCCTGGAAATTATAACTAGCAGTTGATCATTCTGCTCAATCAGTGTTCAGTGTGCACAAAGAGATTTACAAATACAATAAAGCAATAAAAACATCTCCCAGAATATTTCAGTGAATGAGCGCGTGACTGCACTAGCAGCTATGCCAGAATATATCCAACCAGCCTGTTTAAGATGGCTGATTGGTTCCACTATATTACACAGGAGACTGGCCAGCTAGAATTTTGCATATTGAATCATTCAAGCAAAAACTCAGAGCCTCAAATGACAACGAACTATCACACCATCACCATAACAAGAGACACACACACAGTTGGAACCAGACCTCTGGATGCTATGGGTAAAATAGTGGGAGGTATGAACTGAGGCTCTATTTTAGACCATTTACATATTAATCTGGCAAGTGGCAAGGTGTATTTGAAGATCAGTGTTCCGCTGATCCTTCTTACTAGTCATTTATTCTACAGGGTATGGAAAAAAGCCTAAACTGCCAAACAGGTTGCACTGCAATGATGGGGAATCCTTCTAAAGAAAGAGATATTGAATGTATGTCAGAACACAAAATACAAACATGAGCTTCGTGTGCATTGATAGCTGAAAAGCCATGTCATAAAATGACAGTAAAGAAATAGCTTAAACATGGCAAAGAACTTGGTTTTAGAAGTAAATATTTCAAGGTAAAAAGCTACACTGATGCCAGACTTGGATTCTTTTGGGATGGGGATTGATCCAAGTAGTTCTCACCATAGTCTTGGATTAAGTCTCTGCTGCACTGGCTGTAGCTCACAGAGTATGCCGAGACAGTTTGATGCAATGTAGGTCAGGCTCTGCAAGCAACACAGTCATGAAAGTAAAGAGGTCAGTATGGACTACTCGCTCGACCTCCAAGCGACACTGCCTGCAGAGATGACAGGAGCTCAGCCAGCCTCTTGAAAGAACCACATGAATGGATGTTCCCAGCCTGCAGATAACAGTCATAGTTGGACAACAGCTGCAAATAGTGGAAAAGCAAATCTTGCAGTCATCACAATTCATAGCCTAGAAAGTCCAGTTAATTAGCCTGATCTGATGGCCAACTAAGTCCTAACAGTTATCAGCCTCAAGGAAATTACAGCATATGAAATTATTAATTCATCATGTTTCATTAGGTACTGCATTGCTGTGTAAGATCACATTTTTGGCTTAGTGGCCTGCTAGGAAAACCCAGCTGCTCAGTGTTAACAATTCAGTCAGTAGCACTCTACCCTCTGAGTCAAAACTGGCTGAATGTCAATTGACTACAAGTCAAAACCTTGTATTGGTATTAGCTCTTTGGCAGGGCTCTGCAAGACTACATTTGAAGTCCACACCACTTAGAATGGCAATTATGCTCTTCCACCATCATTTTTCATAAGACTAATAATTAGCACTTTATTCTCAATGTTAAGTATCAGTTCTGATAACTTTTTCTCTTCACAGAATCCTTCTGTAGATAAATTAGGTACCATATTCCTCTTAATCCCAGATTTTAAACTGTTGATGTTGACTGGCCTACCATCTGCTGTGCCACAGAGTAGTCACACAAGGCTTGCTCTGTGTCATACTAAATAATTGAAAGGACTGAAGGTGAGGGGTGGGGAACAAAATAAATTCTGCACATCAGATAGAGTGGACAGCCAAAACTTACACATGAAACGTCCCACTGCTCTTTGATGTTTGAATACCAGAGTGGCAGACTGTTTTTCTACAAGGCTCCTTTGCTATTAAGCTAAGCTTACCTTGACCCAAACCCAGGGCAGAGTGCTGGGAAAAATGAGAAATACCATACCTTTCAGTCTCATGCCCCAGGCCAGACGCTCAACCATCAACAAAACATCAACTTTTACCTGTGCGGTTGAAAAATGGAACAGGCAAAGCAGCAGGGCCAGCTACACAGCTGTCCTGGAGTGCAAAAGGAAGAAGTCTGACACACAATAAAAGTGAAGAATAAAACCTAGGTGGGAACCATTCCATAATTCACCCAAGAATACATCTTCGTCAGAAATATAAATCTCCTACTCCTGTAAGGATTTTGATGCACAGTCCAACTTGTATTAATATCACGTGTAATTGATTAGGTCAAACCTTCACGTGTTGCATATGCGCTAACACAGACTCCTTAATTCCTCATTTCAGTGCAAGCACAGATGGAGTCCAGTAGGCAGGGTTGAGGTAACTGCATATGTAAATTACTTGTGCATTTTCACATACATTTCTTCTGTATGCAGCTGCAATCTTTTTTTATTTTAACTCAACCCAACAATGAGAATTTTTCAGGAATTCAGTAGAATATCCCATCAAATATGTTCTTTCTTAAATAAAAATGCTTTTGTCTCCACAGCTTATTTTTTGGATACTGAACACCATTTGCTGTCTAAGTCACATAAATTTCTAAATAAGCGTGTTTTCTTCAGGTCATAAATAATGTGAAGGGACATGATGGCTCAAAGCCTTATAAATGCATGTGCCTGTAAGAGGAGCAGAACAAGGACGTACTTTTTTTCGCATGATAAATTAACTGAATTGGAATCCCGGACTAAAGCACTGTAATAGAAAAGGGATGTGTAAAGATGTCAACTAAATGCAAAACTCAAATACTTATTCTCTTCTGGATTCAAATAAAATATCCCTTCACTCTGTAACTCCAGAGCTGTGATTATCTGATTAGCATAATCTACAGTGACTGAATGAAGAAAACAACTACAAGAAAACTGCTCTGAAGAAGTAACCCAAACATTTGAGTAAAATCATTATGAAGTAAAATAAAAGATTGCAGTCACCTCTCAATTAGAATTTCTAAATGAGAAGAAGAAACACTTTCAGACAAGCATCAAACAGGATTATAACAGAAGATCAAAAATATGTCACGTGGGACTTTAAAAGACAACTGATAAAAGGGTAATTAAGCCATATAAAGATGTCTTACATAGATAAGCAGGTATGTCAATAAAGGCTCACTATATAAATATTGAGACCGACTATACAAAAATAGCATTAAACGATTGCATGCCTTTATTTTTGAATGCTTTGGTTTATAGAATCCCACCCCCAGTCTGGTTTTGTCTTATTTCATTCGACCAGTAAAAATGCTGGCCTTTTCCCCCACTTCTTTTTTACACATTCCACATCTGTAGATATAGCTCATCTTTTTTTTGCAAAGTTGTTAATTGATTTTCTAAGCACATAAATAATTTTGCTCTTTTTTTCCTAGAGTAGTAAGAGAAATATATTACAAAATTGAGAAAACCAAAACCAAACAAAATCAAAGTTCATCAGGATATTAATGAATAATCTTGGAAACAGAAACATAATATATAAAATAGTCAGCAGGCTACTTCTTTTTTTTTTTTTTTTTTCACTTGCAGAAAGACAATTTTTACAGGTTAAATTAGCCAGTGGGCGAGTTTCCTACTGTTCCCTGAATTCAGCAGAAGTACTCTCAGAAGTGAAATAAAAAAAATCATTAAATGAAATAGAAGTGCTGTGGAATTAATGCAAAATGTGTTTCTTCGTTCACAACTTTTACTGCCTATATAATTCCATGAAAAATAAAATGTATAGTATATTTTGTTTCTCTAATGATAAAGTAGAATAATAAACAACAAAAAATAGCTTCTTCGTACACAGAGTGCCAATTATTTCCTTCTCTAATTTCTACTGTTAAAAATTTAAAAGTAAAGTTTTTAGTACTGGTGCTTTCAGAACACTGTGTGCTACTCACCACTGAATGTGTTTTGAAGCAGATACTAATGAGAATGTTTCATTTGGGTCCAAACTTGGACAATTTCATACAAGCTTAACATTACTTAAGGAAATATCATAACCGAAATTAGTGATTTAGCAAAATTTAGCAAAACAGTATCAATACAAGTGTACAACAAGTACTACAACCTTTACCATCCTGCTAAGTATCAGTGCAAGTGAGTAATGAAAAAATAGGAGTCTCTCAAGATATTTGCTTGACACGTGTGGAAAGATATTTATTGGAAAATAAACTTATTTAACTTGCACAGGATGTACTGCTCCCCTTTCTTAGGCTTTGCATATAACACATGGCAGATGAGTTTGCATGGTGGCAGACTTCTCCAGCTGGCCTTAAAAGTTATGGGGGATCCAGACACCAGATGGAAAGTGGGCCCTAACATATACAAATAGAAAGAGAGATGAAAAACCATTTAGCGGCAAATTCTAACTTGAAAGAAAAAGTTAATTGAATGTGTTTTACTTTGGCACAAAAGGTTAATGTCAATGGATAGATGCTTTTAAACCTAGAGGCATGGCAACTGTCTGGGCCTCTTCAGCACAGTAAGCGTGATGTCTTATAGCCACTGTACCTCCTGCAAGACCAGTTTGGCTGACATACTTTGATATCACCACTGATTAGATCTTCTTTATGCATGTCCTCCAAACCACCATCCTTCTTCCAACTGCTATTAGCCAAAGGTCTTGCCCTGCTAAAATAACACTGCTCCGGCCCTAGATGGACTGCTTGAGACATAACAGGAGACAGATTTCAACCCCTGACTAAAGGATATCAAGTAAATGGAAGGTGAATAAAAACTCCAAAAGACCACATCATTCTCAGCTACTTTAATTGTAAACGCACACTGAAACCATGTCTTCTTCAAGCTTTACCAGCTAGCTACTTAACAAACAAAAGCCTTCACCCAGAAGTGATAGCGCAGACTAACCCACTTTTCTTTAAAAAATGTAACATAATTCCCTATCTGTAGGGTCTTCAGCATTCCCAGGAGCAACAAGAGAGCAGGCTTGATCCTGCCTTGCTTCACTAAGACAGCTATTTCAAAAGATTATAAAACCAGCCCTCCAGTCTCCATGGTCTATTTGGATGCAACAGCAGCTGGGCAGCCAGAGGAATCTGCAGCAGGAAAGTTTCCTTCCACATCCTCACTGAGCCGGTGGAGGAGATGGATTGCAAAACCACACAAAAGAAAAACGAGAGTAGGGACCTCTCAAGCAAACAATTCTTTGTTTAAGTGTCCCCCCATCTTGGTGCCCTGACTCCTTCCCGACAGTTTTCCAGCAAAAACAATATACCTCTGACAGGCAGAAGACTGTTTCCTTACCCATTTCAGCAGCACACAGGCTGCTTGCTCAGCTTGCACCATGACTTCCACTCTATTATCTCTGCTTTCCTGTTGTTTAGGGAAACCTGCAACAAATGCAAGGCTAAGGACTACAGCTCTAATGTCCTTGAGTGAACTGACAACTGTTAACCTGAGGGAAAGCACATGAAGTGAGAGCCTTCACAGTTTTAAAAAAACATATCTGACCACCTCAAAGTCCAGCTGCACGCCTGTGATTCACATTGCCATTTGAGGAATGTCCGTCAAAGGGGGAACACTGTCCCCCGGGTGCACGTGGGACACGGTGGGGCACAGCTCCTCCAGCCACTGCAGTCTCTGCGTTCAAGGGGGAGACAAGGCAAGAGAATCTTGCCTGTCCCTGATTTTAAGGTAATGATTGCACCTGTCTCTCAGGAGGACTGCACAAGGTCTGGGAAGGCTCCTTTCACCTCCCTCACCACCATGCACCCTTGTAAAGCCAGATGGAGGCTGGCCCTTAGATGAGGATTAGCAGTACTTAAAAATAGAAGCTGAGACAAGCAGACTGAGTTATAACTACTAAATTCCAGTGTGAAAAGAAAGTGTCAGATGGCAATGCTGGAGCTTCGCTGTATGGGCAAGAAAGGTGTTGGAATGTCAATCCAAGCACCATCTCCTGTCATGGCATGCAGACGAACAGTCCTGGGAGCTTGGGATGCACTACTGTAAATGGCACTAGAGACTGACACGTATAATGCTGCTGCATTACAGAATAAGAAGGTGCTCAGCAATATTAGGGTTGCACTAAGAATCCTCCATGATGGCATATATTTAAATATCATTTTGACACAGACAAAGATGAAAACCACCACAAAAAGCTCATGCAGCTGCACCATAGGACTACAGCTGTGCCATAGCTGTGAATACTACCAAGATAGTAATTGTTAATAGTTTTTACAGGTATATAGAAGTGTAGAATGCCTCTAAGGCAACTAATCAGCCTAATTTTTACCTTATACTAACATAACCCCATTGGCTTCAGAGGAGTTCCACCAGGCGCACATCAGTGTGTTTATTATTACTTATGTTATGGTGGTGTCTACAGGTCACAAACCATGAAGACATGAAAGAAGTATTCCCAACTCCTGACCTTAAAGCAAGAGAGAGAACATCTGGCTCTCTGACCCTACCCTCAGGATTCAATAATCAAGAAGCCAGAGATCAAACTGGGAGCAGTACCAGAAGCTAAAAATACTTTAAAAGTAAATAATCTGTTTACTCAGTATGGATACTTATTTGGCTTCTTCTGAGGTTTTAGAAACAAGTGCACTGTGTCAATACACCATTTGATATTTTTTGTTTGAATTTAAAATATTCTGTAATAGTAAAGTTCACTTTGTTTCAAAATGAAAATAAACATTCCCCAGGATAGCAAAAATGCATCTGGAAGTTGGTATCCTGGTCTGAGTTTCTCTCTTATTAAAAATGGCTGAATGGATATTTGTAGAAAATGAGCACAAGAAAATAGTACTCCAAGAAGCAACAGTCCAGGTAAATTTCTCAAGTAATTCTATTTTCTTTTCCAATCTTAGTAGCTAAGCTAATAAAAAGCACTTATGTTTAGGCTTCTATCTTATAACTGAATGCAAAATTTCAGTTCTACCTTATTAAATATGGCAACAGATACACTTGGTATGTTATCTAGACAACTAGAGGGGAAGTACTCTTTGATTTCACAATTTGTAACACAAGCACCTTGATCTAATAGTCTTTGGTTACTTGCAATTTATGGAGAAGACTTAGCCCTTGTGCTATCCTTTGAATGAAAACAAGGCAAGCTTTCTCCACAATTCACATTTCTGGTGCCATACTGGGGGGACAGCAGCATCAAGAAATACTGTGAGGATGGCAGCTGAACATAGCTGCATTTCGAGAGACGCTGTTCTTTTTTCACATAAATGTCTGGGTTCTTGCACAGGCGAGGGGTCTTGCAGTAAATCCAAGCATACTCTTGCCTCACAGTAAGCCATGTCTTGCACAGCAACACCAAACCAGGAAACAGGGAATAGCTGACCTAAACTTTGTGGTCTTAGCATGCAAGAAAAATTGGGATCCATTGTGAACAGTATACCCTCAGGTGAACTGAAGTCCAAGGCTTTCCAGGCTTTCTGAGACCAAATGCAGCTTACCCCATAGACAAGAAAGGGAAAAAAAAAAGAAAAGACAACACAAATGGCTATTAAGCACTGAAACATATCTGCAGCAGGAGGGAGACTTTTTTTTAATCTACTAGTTCATATTACCTTGGGCTGAAATCACACCAGACTTCAAGGTCAGGGGTGGCCAGTAGTTTAACAGATGACCTTAAAAGGGGCTATGTATTTTAAGAAATGGCAATCCAACAGGTGCCAATAGTTCTTTCTCCTTCACTGAGAGATTTTCCAAGGATCTCACTGACCAGTTTAAACTGCCTCACTGGTATTTGTAGACAGGAATTATAAACTCATACTCTAGTCTCAGGGCTGGGCAACATCCTTCCACCTCAGTTTGTCTTAGAAAAACAATCAACTTCTGCCGAGGAATGGCTTTCTAAGACCTGTGAGTAGTTAACTTAAGACATGACTGGATATAAAGACTTGTAAAACCTCCCCAACAGGTACTCAAAGGATTCCTGTGTTGACAGAGAGTCTTTCTTACAAACAAGTCACAAAACACTTCTGACCATTATGGAAATGGCTGAAAGAAGTATTACAAAGTCCTAAACTTCTCCTGAGTCTTTATCCACCACATCCACTAAGTCTTGTCTGAGTAGGGGTCTTCTAAGTAACCCTGTATAGTGTTTCAGTCCTGGGAAAGATGGCATATAAATATCATTATTACGTAACTGCTCCCTGAAATCTGGACAGCTCTCAAAAAGATATGAAGGCTAATTAGCTCATCTCTGTGTCCAGCTAATCTCTTGGGAGAAATCCTAAGCAGTACAAAGCACAAGAGACCATCTCCAGCATTTTCACGTTGAAAGCACTAAAGTCATATCTGATTAAAATGCCTAATTGTTCCATTAGGAGATAATCATTGTCAGGCTGCTGAACAAGGTGTTTGTTTCCATAATTGTTATACCTGGGATACTCTCAAATCAAATTAATAGTTTCAGATTCAGAAAAAGCCCTTTGTAAACCAAATAGTAAAGTAAAATTTCAGCTTGACCTATAAAAAATGAAATGAAATAAAAACCACAAGTCAGTAAATGCATGATTCTGTTGTGCCAAACTGTATGTTAGCATTAGTAATAGCTTCTCACTTTCTGGAGTTTTAATTATGACTCAAGGGACTGGGAAAAAGAGAGGGTGGGAGAGAATGTAACCTTTAACAGCCTCACTGGTTGCTGTCCCTACCTTTACGGCTGTTGAACTAAAAATCTCCACAGGCTAAAATTCCTTACATTGCAAATAAAATAGTTTTTCCCTGGTTTTTATCAGCCTGGGTCCCACAAGGAACTGACAGCCGGTTTATGTCAATGAACAAGAGTTATTGTTTTCAGATATTCCGTGTTCACCCCCCCCCACCCTCCACAAAAAATGGTGAGGAACTGAAAGCAAATGTTACTAATAACAAACAGAAGGCCCCAAGGTTGGGGATTCTACTAAAGCAGCATTTTGGGGCATAACATATGGTACAAATAGGTTTGTGGAAGATGCTATTCCACTGTACTTCTTTATTGAAGTAATTCATCCATGTCACTGACGCTAGACCTACCACCATGAATCTGAAGTGATGTGACCAGGCTGTCTAAACCTCCAATCTTTCTTGGAGTCAACCATCTAGGAAGGGAAGGAGCTATGGATTTGGAAGCTGAATCTCAAGAAGATAATATCACACTCTCTCTGCCACAATACAGTAATTCACAAAAGGTCTGGAAGAAGATGGGGAAATCCACTTGGGCCTCATTGTGACAGATACTTCCACTAAGGTGCTTAGTGCTTTCAAAACCCAACTTCAGACTCTTTCCCAAGAGACGGAAAGCAAATGTAAATAGCCTAAAATATTAGAAACTCTTGTACCAGGTTCTCTCATCTGGGAGAAACCTTCCCCACCTGGCTCACAGATTTGGCACTACTGATCTTGTGAGATACCACTGTGCCAATCTATTGTATGGTTTGTGGATGAACAAAGTAAGAGAGTTTACTGGATTTCCTGTGTCCCTCGGTGTCCATGACAGTGAGACCAAGTGATGAACTTCAAGTAGATAGTCAGTCACTGTTACATGATGCATGCAATATAGTATATAAGCAACTGGGAAGTCTTGAGGATGTGTTCAAATTTTAAAAGAGATGTTTCAACTAGAGGCAGTTCAAATATTGAGTCTGGAAAGTATTGTAACTGTTACGGGCATGGCAGGGTTGCTATTTTATTGACTAAGCCCTGTTTCCAGCAGCCACTAACACAACACAATGAAGTAGAAAATAAGTCAGGAAGATGAATGATCTTAGAATAGAAGAAGGACTAGAATAGTACATGAATATTTCCTTTATTTTTACTGAAAAACCCAAATTATATCCCAGGGAGATATTTCAAGTTCAGCAAGGAAGGAAAAATCTCTGGTCATTTCCCTTCCGAAGCATTTTAAAAAGATAAAATGTTTGAGCTGGTTATGACATTCAACTGAGTCTCCCAGAAGCTTGTTCTTGGACTGACAAAACAACATTCTCGCTCTTCCCTCCACCCAATTACTTTTCTTTGTACTGCAGAGTGTGGCCATCTTATCTCAAGCATTACAAGCCAAATCTCAGTATAGATATAGATATACAAAATCTCATGAAGGATCACTGAAATCAAAATTATTACTTGGTCAACATTACTACTTTGAAAGACGACCCAATTTATTCCTAAATTCCTATCTCAGAGGACTAGAGATTCAACAGGTTATGAAACCTTGAGGAGCCAGAACAGAATGAGAGATGACATGATCACTGGGCAGGGAGAATTTTAGATAAAATTCCTATTCATTTTATGTACCTTCAGCACCTTTACTTAAAATGCCCAGAATAAATTAAGGTTTTCTCCATTTTTCTATGGCATTCAACCTATAGATTAAAATAACAAACCATACAGTTTTAAAAAAAGGAAAATAAGTTAGAAATATCAAAGCTTTTTAAATGCTGCATTAAATGTCTTTACTCTCCCAGATCAACATTCAAAAGGTAACATGTTAAAAAAGAAATAGAGAGCTCTAGAGAACTCTGTTCATCAGTATTAGTAAAGTTGTCAGTTAACTTCAGATCTGCTAGTATTATGTCACTGAAATAAAAGAGTTTCTACAGAATTACATTTTTAGATGCATTGAACAATTGTGAAAACAATTTTGCAATATCCTCCCCCTCTGAAAAATGCATATCTTGGTTTCCCTATTTTTTTAAAGAGACAGCATTGAAAGTATCATTTCAAAGGCAAAAGATTTTAATTAAGAACAGAGAGACAGAATTGTTGGGATGACAAAGTTTAATATGAACATAAAGGTTTGCATTGCTCTAATGAAGAAAAAAATTATATTTGCACACTATAGCAGCATAAATTTGAAGTGATAAAACTGGGTATAGGGAAAAACCCTGAAGCTCTGCCTAGGAACTCCAGTAAGCCCAATAGGAGAAGCATGCTAGCATATCAATAAAATCACAACATTTCATGCTGTAGGTGAATAAAACTCAAAAGATTAAACAGACTGTATAAACAATGTAATGTATTTCTGAGTTTTGAATTTTAAAAAATACTTTTCTACTAAAAAAGGTGATTTTTTTTCCTGCTGTCTCAACAGCATCTCTGTTAGCCAGCTGAACAGTCCTGTTTATTACCATGTATCTGAGAGCAGCATGTTTCAATGTAAGTGGAAATGTCTGTCAGTGTGTGGCATTGCAGATCAAAGCCCTGCCTCGGTACATGTACCTTCTCATCTCTTCTCATCGGGGCTTCCAATTTGAGATGGAACAGAAGGAGCGCGAAGTCAGCTTCAAACAGATGTTGTAAAACGTCTGGTGGGAACAAGCTCCCCTCAGGAGCATTCAGATTGTGTGGAATAGCATCTGTTAACTTTCATTTGAAAGTCTCCACACTGGAGAATCAGAACACAGTGAAGGAAAAAAATAGGAACAGTAATGGAAGAGATGGATAAAAGGAAGAAAAGGATTGTGGATTTTATGGTGTGTGGGGTTTTTTTATTGAACTGCTCATTTCTCCTAGTTTTGCAATACTCAAGATACAAAAATTTATTTCAAAGTAAAGATATTATTCAATTTGAAAAAGGAGGGGTGGTTATAGCAAGTAAAAACATGCCCCAGAAGTAGTCATAAGGGTTCTACATGTATCCCAAATTTAGAGAACTTTAATCTTTCACTACTTATGTAAAAACCCAAATATGTCTTCTACTTTCATTTACCAAACAAGGCTAAAATCCTATTTAAATCAAGAATAAGATAATGTCACCAAGGTAAGCATATGCATTAAAGAAATAGCTTTTTGTACTATGCCACAAATTAAGTCCCCTTTTTTTAAGATTTTTTCACAGGTATATTTCCCAGCAGGTATTTAGGTGTGGGTTACATCACACACAAAGGAACAATCTGATTCTAGATCGAAGACCCATGAGCACTGCTGCCACATGGGAGCAATTCCTTGTTCCTCTTAGCCCTCATATCACTACAAAACTAATTTTTATCCCACCTTTCCACCTTCATTGTTTAGAAGCTTAAATTTTTCTGGTGCCCACTGTTTTGGTTGCTGATCCTTGTTCAACTCTGAAGAGGTGCTTCTAGCTCCAAAGCAAGCATATATGGTAGCACTTAGGACACTGGAATCAACAGCCATCGCATGTCAGCTAAGGAAATAATCTGTAAGTCTGGTTGTCTTTGCTACTGGACTCTCACTTTTCACATCAATACCATTACTAATCAGCCCAAGGGATACATGGACGCTTGACTTTTTTGTCATAGAACATCATTATAATTTGATACATACAGAAAAACAGATCTATGCATTTCAGTCAACACAAAAGAAATGGAGCAATTGAAGTTTTAATGACATAATGAGAAAGAAATCCCGCAGCCAAGGGCAGACACAGTCTAGCCATTTCAGAGGAAAAGCCTAAGCTGTAAAATAAAATTCAATAAATTCCTTTCCCTCTTGGCAGTTATACCCTCAATATAAAAGATAGCTGGGAGACCTAGGAAAGCCAGTTCTAAACATTCTTAATTTTGGGGGTGCATAACCTAACTTTGTGTAAACTAAACCCAAACTAATTTCCACTTGTGGAAGATCTTATCTTCTTTTCCTCTTAAATTTAAAGTCCACTGTGGTAGGTTGACCCTGACTGAATACCAGGTACCTACCAAAGCTGCTCTACGACTCCCCCTCCTCAACTGGACAAGGGAGAGAAAATATTAAAAGGCTTATGGGTTGAGATAAGGACAGGGAGATCATTCAGCATTTACTGTCATGGGCAAAATAGATGCGACCTGGGGAAAATTAATTTAATTTATTACCAATCAAATCAGAGTAGGCTAATGAGAGATAAAAACTAAATCTTAAAACACCTTCCCCCCACCCCTTTCTTCTTTCCAGGCTCAGCTTCACTCCCAATCTTCTCTACCTCCTTCGCTCCAGCAGTGCAAGGCGATGGGGAATGGGGGTTGCGGTCAGTTCATCACACATTGTCTCTGCCGCTCCTTCCTCCTCAGGGGAAGGACTCCTCACACTTTTCCCTTGCTCCAGCGTGGGCCCCTCCCACAGTGTGCAGTCCTTCAGGAACAGACTGCTCCAGCGTGGGTCCCCCACGGGGTCACAAGTCCTGCCAGCAAACCTGCTCCAGCGTGGGCTCCTCTCTCCACAGGTCCTGCCAGGAGCCTGCTCCAGTGTGGGCTTCCCACAGGGTCACAGCCTCCTTTGGGGCTGCTCCAGCGTGGGGCCCTCCCCGGGCTGCAGGTGGAGATCTGCTCCACCGTTACCCTCCATGGGCTGCGGGGCACAGCTGCCTCACCAGGGTCTGCACCACAGGCTGCAGAGGAATCTCTGCTCTGGTGCCTGGAGCACCTCCTCCCTCCTCTTCACTGACCCTGGTGTCTGCAGAGTTGTTTCTCTCACATATTCTCACTCCTCTCTCTGACTGCAGTTGCTCTTGAGCAGAGTTTTTTCCACCTTCTTAAATACATTATCCCAGAGGCACTACCACTGTCACTGATGGCCTTGGTGTTGGCCAGTGGCAGGTCCATCTTGGAGCCGACTGGCATTGGCTCTGTAGGACACAAGGGAAGCTTCTAGCAGCTTCTCACAGAAGCCCACCTCACTGCCAAAACCTTGCCATGCAAACATGATACAGCCATTCATTTCAAATACTGGATTTTCCCAATCATTAATTTATTGAGCAGAACACGTGAAAAAGGATGTACAATCACAGTACTGTATCTCAATTTGATCTACGATAATCTTCTTTTTGTTAAGGCAATAATAATACTGTAATAAACTAGAAGTAATTTGAAGTATGCTTGCTGCATGGTGCTTAGACTAGGCTGATACAATACCCTAAAGGTATTAAAAAGACAGAAGCATACTGGGGGAGAGGGGGCTCCATAAACACAGCTGTAGCACCTCCTTTCAGTCAAGAATTCAACCCAGCACTAACCAGACTACTCAGCTGCAGACATCAATGTCCTGTCATTAGTCAACCTCAGGAAATATTCAGCATTTGTTACCCAATCTGCAAAGACAGGAAGTAGAGGAAATGGAAACGCTGGGGGAGGGAGAAGGTTCTGCACTTTAGTAGGTGATGGAAAACAGTGAGAACATTACTGGTCTGTTTGTTCAATCTAGTCATCTAGGGACTTCTAGAGGAACAAAGACCTTTATCTCTTTTTGTGGGAATAAACATTGCAGAGACAGAATTTGAAGACAAGTTGTGACCTGAGGACAACATAGAGGAAACTCCAGAGCCAGGAAATGTAAGCTGTGTTGCTGTCTTCTTCCAAATATTCAATGTTTTAGACTTAGCTCCACTTACAGGGACAGATACAGATCTAAAGCCTATTGAAGTAAGTGGAAAGACTCCCATTCACTTCAACAGGCTTTAGATCACAGTCAGAGTAACAAGACTCAACCACCACCACCACCTCAAAAGCCGTCCATAGTTTGAAGATGTTAAAGGATTTTTTTCTTAAGCAAGTCCCAAAGCTTATTAGTGATACTCCAGAAGTACATCACAGGCAGAAAAGGATCACAAATATTATCAAATGGATCACTGCAAAAGGCAAGGATAAATGCAATACGCTTGAGGCACTAGCACATGGGTGGTAACTGAATTTGACCACTGAAAAATACAACAGTCTAGGAAAGAACAAACTCTTCTTTGAAGAATTCACAAGCTTCCTACTCTTCTCTCTCCTCCATTCCCATCTCCCACTGCCTACGGCCCAAAACACATGCAACCTTGTAAATACATTAACTTGTTTCAAACTTCAAAGAGCTTTCCCTTGCTCAGTTATTTCTCACATCTAGATCTTCCTTGTAACTCAAAAATTAGCAGAGTATGTGACAGGAGGCCTTAATGAAGTGTGGGCAGGAAGGAAGATGGCCACACTACTCTATGAGTGGCAACCATTGCATCAAGGAAGCTTTAGTCATCTGAAGGGGAAGCTGAATTGCTTGTTGAGGGATCTCAGTTCCCATTTTTAATTGTGTGGAGGGAAGGTGGTGGTTGTGGTAGGCCTGCTGGTGTATTGTGAGAGGCCATGGTAATCTAGAAGGATCAACAGATGTAGTCGCCCACAGAGCACACATCTGAATTTCAGCAGGTCTGATCTGTAGAGGCATCATGTGCAATTTCAACACAACTCAATGAAAGCTGCAGGTGTTCACCTCCTTTGGAAGTCAAGTCTCTAAATATAGATTTGTGAACCTTATGTATTGCCACACACACTTTTAAAGTGATGCATCAGAAACTGGTAAAGAGATAAACAGCTACTCTCAGGCTCTTCTGTCAACTCAAATTGAGCTTGGATCAGTAACAGCTGGACAGCTGATAGATAGCCTCATTTAAATGACTTTTCACAGAGGCAATGCTATAATAGGCATTAATTAGATTCTCTTGTGGGGATACACAAAAAGACTAAAAGCCTGGAGAGAGCATTATCTCTTACAATTATCTGAAAAGAGCATAGGGAGTAAGCTATAGGGATAACCTAAGGACAACCCTAACTCAACCAAAATTCCTCCTGGGTTATCTGCGAAGCATGTGTTGCATGATGCCCAAGTGCTTCATTCTAACCTCAGTGACCACTTGTCAGCATGTGGCAGCCCCCAGCATGGTCCTCAATCACATTTGGATGTGTAATACCAGGACAACTAGAAGGGAATTGTTTCTGCAAGAGCCAGAGGGATTTCAAAAGGCTAGTATACAAGAATGCAAATCCATATGTGCTCTCCCTCATGTGCTTAAAGGAAAATCTGTAAGCAAACTTTTTGTAGGTGTTTTGTTCACTTTCTTTTCTAAGGAAAACAATTGCTTTCAAAAATCATATTTATCAGCAAATGTGTCTCTGCACTTCTGTTCATGAGGAAGAGGCAGGGCTGGTTTTGTTTCCTTCTTTTCCTTCCCTTTCTATTTCTTTCTTCGAAAGAGAAATGACAAATGGTTGTCTTTTTCATTCCTTTTTTAAAAAAAAAAAATGTATTTACCAGTTACAGCAGGCTCAGGCTGTTGATACTTAAGTGTCTCCCTGGTATTAAAAAAGTGTTCACAGGTCAAGGCTGAAGCAATAGTTTCCACAAGAAGAGATAAAATTAGATTGTCTTGATGTTATCCTCTTAGCATATCGAGAATAACATTTTAAATCTAACATTAACTTGTGAGAATAATAATTAGATACGCCACCAGAACACAAGAAATTATCCTTACATTTTACTTTTGTAGTAACTCTCGTTGTAAGTAATAGGGCCTAGGATAAGAACAACTTCACCTGCAGCAAGCAGGTGCCCTTCCAGAAGAACAATACTACTAAATAATGTTACAGCATTCCTCACACCCTTCAACGGCACAACACCCTCAGCTAAAATAGGGTGGAGCGTCATAGGGCTGTACTTAGGATTAGGGTGGGGTTTTTTTTATTAGATGTGTATGTGTTTTTTCTTCCCAGTGGTTCTACTGCACGGCATGATAGTTTCATTGCCTGTATGGGATCCAGCAAACAGAAACATCCCATCACATACCAGCATCTGGATGGGGCTTGGCTGAATGTTAGACATCTGCAGCAGGTAGATCCAGGGCCTCCCTCCTTTTTGACAGTAACAGCATACTGTTACTTTACCATGCATGCTAACATCTTCTCATTGTTAGCATTTTAAAAAAAATGCAAAAGACAAAAATTAAAGAAAAAAAATAGAATATTAAGCAGAATATGCCACATATTAGCGACGATACATCCATACAAACTCTTTACGATTTACTGTCCTTCCAAGAAACATCAGGTAATGTACAAAGAAGCCTTTATTAACCACTTCTGTCAGGTAGGACTGAGTGAGCACAGAATGCACTGCAGTGCTCCCAACCCCTCCACTTTTGAGTGGAAAAACAAAGAAAACCATCTTCAAAACTCTATGACAATGTGGTTTTTGATTCAAATTCTTTCACCCCAAACCCATCTCCCCTCTTAGAAAAAGAAAATTCAGAGAGCAGATAGGAGCAAACCCTTCCATTCCCAAAGAAATTACCTTGTATCTAGGAAGAAAAGTATCAAACAAAAACTCACATGCCTTGCAGGACGTGGGAGTGTCTACAGTTGCCCATTCTTTTCCTTAAGCTGATCACAAGAAGTTTGCAGAAGGGTGCAACAGACATTCAAAAGGCATGAAACAACTGTCAGAGGGTCCTTATATTAAGGGTCAAGTTGAAAGGATATTCCCTCCAGCAGTATATTTCAGTTTGGAGCCATCTCTTGATCAGAAACAAATGCTCCCCATAGAATCTGTTTCTTTGAGATTCTAAAAATAAATTGATCTATAAGTGACTGTACTATAACACAGTGAGTCAGATCAAGGAGTAAGAGCCATTTTTAGGCTATGAAGTAAACTTTACCCTGAACTAAAGGCTATCTCTATGGACAGAAGAGACAAGTTTTCTCAGCATAATAATCTGGGGACATGGAGGAGAGGGAGGAAGGACAGAGGAATCCTTAAGTGGGGGAGGAAAACCAGCACCTCTGAGCAATGTCTTGCTCTTCTGTGATGAAAATGCAGCAACAGTAGAAAAAGATAACAATAATGATAAAAAATAATAATAACTAATCAATCAAAAGTTTTTTTAAATTTAAGTAGAGCTGAAGATACAGCGATAAACAGAAGCGATACTGTGGCAGGAGCTGCAACATAACAAGCACAGAGGTGCATGTATGAGGCAGCAGCCGTGGGAGACACAGAGGGGGCAATCTCTTAAATTTTGACACCAGCTTACAGCTCTTCATCATCTTTTATTTATTTTTTGGCTGTTAGACTGTGAAAGATTTCCCTCTCCTGTCTTAAATAATCCCTGTTCAAAATGGGCAGTAATGTGTGTAAGCAAGATTTCAAGCACACAAAGAGGTTAGCAGAGGATGTATAACCTGGTTCATGCTTGCAGAACCTCACAACTTTTTACACCTTTCCTGTGGCAATCATTCTGGTATAAGGAGCAGAAATCTGGCACTTCCATTTTCACAACCTACACAAGCAATACCAGTATTAAGAGGCAACAGTTCTTCAGCTTTAAGTTAATAAATGCAAACCAAATCTTGTAACACTTGAGAATTCATTTCTGTTATTAAGGCACATCTTATTTCTACAACAAATCAAAACTGTATCTTTGTTTACCATGATACAGTATTTATTACTGTTATAGGAGACACCATAGTATACCTGAAAATTACAAGAAGAGTGATTATTGCACGTGACTATTCTGTGACTCTTGATTAAAAGGTGCTAGATCATTTGGGTTTGGTCTGCAGAACTGCACGGACTTTCAAAATCCAAAACACACCATTAACTCCACAAAGGTGTTTTCCAGATCAGATAACATGAACATCTGCAGTTTATTCACAGTGGACTGTGGCACAGTAGTTAATATATTACTATGTTAAAAAATAATATAACAATGTGTTCACTTATAAGAAAAAATATAATTTCTCAATAAATAAGGATATTGGAAACTTCATGCAACATAGCCAGTAGTTCATATATATGACCTGTAGGTTTAAATCCAGAGTGTTTTTCAAAGACTATAAACTGGAATATTATCGTCTAGTTGAAGAGCTATATACAAGTATTTAGAAAACCACAAGGGGGGACCAAAAGAGAGAGAGAAAACAAAAGATAGATTAAAACACCAACTTGGTGCAAGGTCAGATATCTTCCTCTCAAGTGCAATTCTCAATCAGGCAGTGATCTTACCACATGTTAAGTATTTACAGCCCCAGAGAAGTTTGCCAAAAGAATCACTTCTGTCAGACAGGCCAGCAGGGTTTTGGTTTAATATAGTTTGAATGCTGCCAAGACTTTGCAGGATAATTCAGCATCTTTCTGTGCTGATGTAAGCATAAATTAAGCATAAACTTAAGTGTAATTCTACAACGGGAAGTGTTGAATGCTTCATTGTGAATTAAAGCAACAGGTGCCTACCATATTTACATTAACAATTATTAAAACTTCTAAGTTCTACAGAAAGGGACCTGAAAACTGTGGCAACCTGTAAAATTTAATAAAGAATTCATCTCAGAACACAAAATGTTCTATAGGCCAGATTTTCATATATATTTAAGTACCTTTTATGAAGCCAAAATGATATAACCGAAATTCCATCCCATAGGTGAATTCTAAAATTCTGTAGAGAAATCACCAATCATGATTAAATGCTACACTTCTTTGAACAGAGGTTTCGTGAGAAATGCTTTTATTATATCAGGTGCAGATTGTCCTTCCTTGGTACATTTATTGATGCATACCCTATTTATTACAGACTTATTTTTGCAAGAGAATTTTTAATTTAACTTTTGAAGCATGATGTTAAAAAGAAAATCTTACTTTTTGTTGTTACAGCTGTAATGTCCAACAGCCATCCAGAATGCAATTAACATTAGTTCACTCGCACAGGGCAGAATGATTAAAAAACCCCAGCAATCTTGATCTAACTTGTTGAGAACAGATACGAGATATGACTCTGGTAGCTGGCATTACAATTTTGTTCATATCTGACACCCAATACAGGCCCGATAAGTCTAGCAGTTTGGCTGATTTCCTTGTATGACACCAAAGTAGAAGAAGGGTTTGGATAATAGTTTATTGGCTTTGTTCACAGAACAATGTGGCTGTCCAGAATTCTCTCCACATCCTCAAGTTGAAGCATGTGTGAAGTTTTAATGCTTCTTTTACTTACAAAAAGGCTCTTTGAGCACTGGGTAGTTCCAATAAAAGAATACTAGAACTAAAAAGCATTTGCTAAGGAACAATTTCTCAGCGCCTCTGATCTACAGACCACATAGATATAGTGATGTTCTGCCAATACCAAACAAGGGGCTCCCTCAATATTTTCTGTCTTGATAAAACCCCTTGAGCTCAAATGGATTTGTAGAGCTCCTTCATGCAAAGGCTGGGCTCCCTCAGCTCCCATATTTAGACCAATTCCCATATTGTTTCCCAAAAAACATCTCACATGCTCCTGTCACCTAACTGCTAACCCAGACCCTGCAACTTCCCTAGACTCCTGTGTTCAGAAAGGTGATGTGCACCACTCTGGTGCACATAAGATAAATGGGTCAGACCTTTCACAGTGACAGAACAGGATGACATCTCCAAGAGGGAACTATCAGCAGCATCGACATGTGTAAGGACAGTACACTGTGTAAGTGCTACATGCATTAAGTGTGACAAGCTCCAGTTGAGTAGTGGTGGCCATTTTCTGACCTAGCGCAGCAAAACCCATGGAGCTGGTAATAGATATGTCTCATGGAAAAGAACGTGATGTTGACAGGCTTCTGAGAGTAAAATAGCAGCAGTCTGTGTGAATGTTTTCTATGTCTTCTATTCACAACAGGCTGCAAGTATTCTCTCTCTTTTTCTCTACAAATGTATTTTGTACATCGTTTCTCATCAGTAGTAATTTCCATTTACTTCACAGGTTTCTCTTGCAATTCAATGATACAGATATATATACAGAAAAGAGGGGAAAATATAAATGTCTGATTCTCATTTTTAGCTGGGACAGTTTCACTGTGTCAAGGGCAGCATGTAGCTCTCCTTGACTGGTTGTAGGAGTTGGAGCAACCACTAAAATGTGTGAATGTTATTGTAACACTTAGGATGTCATAGGCCAGTTAAAATCATACCAAGCCAAATACTAGGTTTTATTGCCCAGTACATTAAAAGCCATAATCTCCCACAAACACTTACACAGTTTGGCACAGAAACAGAATTAACAACAAAGTAGAGGCTTCTTTCTTCTGACATCCAGTGTTAATTTACCTAAAAATACACCCTGTGCATCTCTGTACAACTGGGCGTAGTGGTGGTAATTAATGTGATCAAAGGTTTTCTCATGTCTATATCCATGGGATGTCTTTGTTGTACGAGCATACTGATTTTGTACATCTCTTCCAATTGTTCCTTCTCTCCAGAGGATAAAGTAAAGTCTTGGAAATATATCTCCATGCTATGGCCAGCTGCTTCAAGAATTCACATCCATGAATTCTTTGTAGAACTTCTGTCTGATTTTCAGAGAGAGATACTTTCATGGATGTGAAGAAAATGGATACGCAAACACAACTGGAAAGATATTATAGGTAGACTATAACTCAAAATTTGACTGTAGCATTCACTGCTCCCACATCCTCTCCTCTTCACACATGCTCCCACAGGAAAACATGCATAACTTCAAATGCAAAGTTTATAATTGGGCTTGACCTCTAGGATCCTGAACACTCTTGATCTTGAACTCAGTCAGAAGCCAGTTGTGGCCCATCATAAAATTACCATCCACCCAAGGAGAAATGTTACTGCACAAATTGTGCATCAAACAAAAAAATTTAAAAATACAATTCCTCCACTCAAAAAAATCCATCTTCCTAATACATCTGCCCAGCTGTCACACAACAAAACTTTGAAAAAGATTTGTTTTTCTGAGGCTGTCTACATTATCCAAGGTCTTAAACAGATTTCTCTCTCACTGAATCAGATTCTAATCTGATATGCAGCTATCTCTTTCCTATTAATGGTTACATGCACTTCTTCAAACCCATATAGGAACATTAGCAGCACAAAAGGTTAACGCTTTACATGCACCATGTTAAAAGCATGGATCCCTCCTAGGGCAAAAAGCCAGAGTTCAAAAACAGATTATACTGTTTACCCTTTAGTAACCCTGTGAGTAAGGGTAGTGGCAGTGATAAAAGAAAGCATTAACTGTACCTAGCACTGACCAGCAGAAGAAAACAGTACTAAAGACGGACCGGGACAGCCACAGGATGATAACCTACAAGTCAAGAGTGCCTCAAAAGGGTGCAGGGCCAGGATAATGTCTTTTAAGCTCCACAGGCATAGTTGAAAACTCTTCACTAGGGAGAAGTACATGGCAAGTTGCACCATGACCACCACAACAGACCACTGGCAACCAGCAGTGCTGCTGTTCTGCAAAGCCCTCCCAGGCTTACATGGGAAAAAAATAGTTTAAAAAATACCTTTTACATGTCCATTCTGAACTGCACTACAGGGTCTTTAGGTGTCGTCTATCTGGATCTTGGCAAAAACTATCCTGCTTTCCCTCTGTGATTTTGCGAAATAAGGGTTGCAACTCAGCATGAGCAATGAGCAGAACACCATGGAGAATAAAACTCTGAAGAGAGAAACAATCAGTTAACACTAAATACTTTTCAAAAAGTCTGCACAGAAGCCAGCATGCAGAGAGCTTTATGACTGCAGCATGTCTTTGCTCTATTCACAAATATGGGGAAGTAATAATTATTTACAAAAATCCCATAAAAGGTATCCATTTTTTTTACTCCATAAATGAGTAATGGCTCAATCATTTAACACCCATGAGTCATAAGTTTTCTCTTGTAAATAGGATAAGATCAAATCCCATGGCAACATGTTCAGTCATATTTAAGTCTTAATTGTATATTTTTCCCCTTTCTTCCTTTGCCTTCCACCTTTAGAGCATTCTCTGCCCTATACTGTTCTCTGATTTACAAGGACTCAGTCTCATCTACAATACATCAAAAAACAGACCTCAATTTTTTAAGCAAGGACATTAGGGAAAGAAAACAAAACCCACACCAAATCCCTTTAGTAGAGTCCACTCATTCAAAATGCTCACTGTCCTGCTGAATTTTTATGCAATAATGTTCCTGATTGTCACAGATAATGGGAACACTGACATGTCAAATTTGTTTGGTGAGATTTTTTGTTGTTGCTGTTATTTCCAACCCCACTCCTGACCAAGGGAAAAAGAGAATTTGCCTGTAGGCTTTAATCATGATGTTTTACACACAGGCTGCTAGTGAGATACTCTGTGTCTGGAAGGTAATAAAAAAAAAAAATCCTGAGAGAAAATATTTTGGATTTCATTGCTCCCTTGCTATGTCTATGCTTTGGGGAAGAACAACCAACAGCCACATTTTTCAATGCCATTTGAGCAGGGTTGAACACACAAATCCCATTATTGTTAATGGGATTTGTGCACATAATTCTGAATACTTTGAACACTCTCCCGTGAAGTTTCTCCCAACCCCTCAAGAAGCAGGAACAATTCTATGTTATTTAAACATAATCTCACTGACAGGTAATTTTGTGACACAAAATTTATTGCTGGCTTGTCCTTTGAGGGCATGTTTCACCATTAATGTTTCCTTTTAAAAACTCCAGCATACATTAAATGCTCATACCAAGCTTCCTGGTGTTTTCCTTGGAAAATCTTGCTTTCTGTGGTATTTTGCATTATCCAAATCCCTCTTTACTTCCCCCTCCTGCTCTTCGAATACTCAGGACACCCTTGAAAATGAAATATTTGATCTCCAAAGACCCTACTGGTCAAATATTCTTTTAAATAAACCCTTTACAGTATTCACCTATTACCTCAGACATTCATGTGGTATAAATTTTAAATAAACGTCTACCAGCTTGCAATTGATCAAGTGAGCTAGAGGCCATGAATTTAACATGACTATTCCTGCAGGCTGCCTCTTACAACCTACCATTTGCCACTAGACTTCAATGCAGTCATTAACAAAGCGGGCCATGGGCTCGCGGTCCTACAGGCTAAAAGGCTATCTCAGATATCAAGATACCCTGCTTTGGCTTTCGGCCCTTCTGTAACAGAAGTGGCTTTAGCTCATCTGCATTTATGTCAGTGAGTCATTTGGAGATCTCAGACATACCTCTGAGATGGTGAATTGCTGAAACAGGTCATGCTATCAATTAACATGAAAAACAAAGTAATTTCCTACATGCGAACAGACGATGGGACTGGAAGGAGGAAATTAAAAACGCCATTAAGTCACATGGTTCAGCAAGGCTGGAGCACAGCTATTGCACAGATCACAGTCATAACACATTAGAAAGGCACAAGCTAGGACTTGATCATGAAGGTTTAACGTACATCATCATTACCTTAGAGGGAAGGCTCTCAAGTTCTAATAAGAAAAGTATCTGATGAGATGAAAAGTTAAGAATAGGACCTACGTAGCTAACTTAAAATACTTGGGGTGTTCTTATGGCCACAGTGCTGGGAAGGATTTCAACGCATAAGGCTTGCACTGTCACTCTGCCAAGGATGTCCAGCATTACTCCGAGACAAAATAACTGAAATCAGCAAATGGTGCCGGCATGATACTGTACATACAGTCTCTCCAAGACACCTCCTCCTGTTGTTCCCAAGGCTTTACAACACTGCAGTTCCTAGTGAGAGATTTGCTTAATTTCTATCAGCACTTTCAATTTAAAAAATATAAATTTCGCTTAAAGGATTATTATTAATAGCATTAAGAAATTGCCCTGGAGCACAAGCCATTCATCAGGTCAACACTGTGTAACCATTTGACAAAAAGATGGTGAGGCGAGTTAAGTGTACAGTGGCACAGGAAAGGACTCGACTTCACCTGCAGAGAGGGCAACTCAACAAACAATACAGAAAAATGAGATTTCTCCTACATCTTCTCCCAGGAAAGAGCAGAAAACAATACTCCCTTCAGTAGAGCATAATTAGAAGAAAATAGTCCCATTTTCTAAAGTACAAGCAAGACCCTCATCAGTTTGAACGCCTTATTTTCCCACTGCCAGCCACTCTTGAAAAAACAGATCTGGCAGCTGAACTGAAAATCCTGCCCATGTAGTTCTCCTGGCTCTTGCCCCCACTGGCACGCGTTGCTTCTCTGCAAGACTTGGAGGAAAACTCTGGTGTAATCCTACCTCGATGTCTCTGCTCCTGCTGCCTGGAGACCACTGGAGAGTGGAGGATATAGTCCTCAGGCAAAGTATGATAGAGGCTGAAAAAGCAGCAACTAATGTAGGAGAAAGAGTTTTACAGGTTTGCTGCTGGGACTCACGTTGCTGCTGATGGCTTGAGGAACAGCTGCAGCTTCTGGCTCTCAGAAATGCTGGCACAAGTTTTGTAAGACAAATCTCACACTGGGCATCAGAGCTAGATACAGTTGATCTTACTAGATTGAAATCAAGCTTACACTAACATAAATGCAAACAAGGCTAAGTCCACAATTTATTACAAAGAAGTAACACTGAATAAACAAGTAAAATACAATATATTTTATGACAAGGTGTTTTCTCCCTTGTGGAAAAAATTATTTCCAGATTCAAGCATATCACAGTAATGTATGTTTCTGCAGTAAATACCACAACTGCAGCTGCTGGCAAACCTGCTTTCCAGAAATCATTGCCTTTCCCATTTAAAGGGAATCCTAAAAGGCTGACTCCAGAAAATCACACAGTATTTCCATTCTGTATCATCTTGATCATCTCCATCACCACCATAAAGCTATTAGTGCGTGCACACACACACATGCAAAAGCACACCAACACACACACATGCATAGGAATAACTAGGGCAATGGAAAATACGTTCCATCTTTGCTCACTTATTCCATATACAGGCTAATTTCTAAACCACAGGGGAGCAAATGTTCTATAAAGCCCTCTTATCCTACAACAAAATACCCTTGCTAACGAAGAGTTAGCAGCACAGCCATCACTATCAAAAGCACTAACTTTTAGATTAGTAGCAGTTGGCGACTCAGTCATCCATTTTTCATTTTAAGGAAACCTTTTTAAGACTGCAGTCTTATTTTCAGGAGGACTATAAATGCACTTCTCATGTTTTTATTTTATTTATTCTGCCCTGGGGATTTGGGTCCCTCTTTGCAAGCAATAAATTTTTCTTTAAATCTTTTTGGTAATAATATATTTTAAAATGAATCAGACAAGGGGAGCAAAAATGCAGGTCTCCTCTCCAAGCGTTTTGGCAAAGCATCACTGCTACGCGGTGTTTGTAATCAACTTGCGGTCACTAAGCAGAGTGCTAACGACCTCTGCCAAAATGAAAAGCCACATGTGTCAAAACATGGCTTTCACCCCTCTGCTCTGCACCACCCCCACCTTCCACGCATGGCCACCTTCCCCTCGCCACCATATAAATTAGTAAGGAGGAAGGCAAGACGGAAAGACAGACAGACAGAAAGAGACACTACGGCAGCTTTTAAAATTGTTGCTGTAAAGGATTTATTTGAAGGTCTGAAGGGACAGCACTCAGTACTTGACAGAATGAGTTACAGCAGTTAGTGGGGGAAGGAGGAGGAGGAGGGGGAGGAGGAGGACGAGGAGGAGGAGGGAAAGCAGCCTGGGAGGAGAAAACCTCCAAAGTCTCGTGTCTAAAATGCTCTTGGAAAATTGCCAGTTACCAGTTCAGAACAATGTTGACATTTAGCCTTTCTCTAATCAGCCTTGTCCGTCACCCAGGGCAGAGATTCCTGCTGTATGACGGAGCTCTTCTGCCACTGGTGGTGGCGTCCTCCCGCCAGTCTGCTCCTCTCTGCCCACAGCCAGCACTGACCAGCACCCGACCTGGCAACCCTGTGGTTATAACCACCCCATGGGTTTTAACTCCCCAATAGCAGGCTGGGGTACACAGCAGCTGTGGGCTGGGGCCGATGTGTACAGTAGGGTACGGCACAAAAGTAATAGCTGCCTGCAGGAGACTAAGCCATCACTGATGCTCCACAGTCGGACTCCTGATAGAGGGCAAGGCAAGTGGAGAAAAGTCTCATTTTAAGACAGGTTCTGTTTAAAGAAATTCAGTAGATGCCATAAACTGACATATCTCATATGGCAAACAAGCCCTTTAAGACAGATAAATTCAAGTACTGGATTGCAATTTGACTGAAGTGATGTTGCAGAAACCTGCAGTTTTACTTGTTTATCAGTTTCTGGCTTTGAGCAGAGAAAAAAGAAAAAAAAAAGAAAAAAAGACAGAACTGCAGGAAAGAAAGTATTTAATTGCTATTAATAACTGTTCCCATTATTTACAAATCAATTCAACACTCAGAGCTCTAACAAGTTCAGTGTCATTCACTATGCAGATCAGAGAAGCACAGCGCGAGGCTGAGCTACATCATGTTTCGTCCATCATCACAGAATAAAAAAAAACAGCTTGGCACAAGCTGGACCTAAACTGCTGTCAGCTCAGAAACATCAGGACTGGAAAAGGTCAGAGAGCACCATGGATCTGGCACTGATAGAGTGAGATAAGGTACGCTGCACAGTGATAACCTGCCTTAGCTATCACAAAAGCAAGGACAGTAGAGAAGGAGGAAAGCACTGCCAGCCCAAGGCAATGTGCTCTGCTGCAGCTGGCTGTCATGGTGGACACTTAGGTACCGATCCCACTGACATGTAGAGGGAGTTCCCTTGCAACGGGAGGCAGAAGATTTTGCTTTCTTCATCTTTACTGCAGATACCCTGCTTAAGGATGGTAGTTAAGCAGCTGACTGATTTAAATTCAGTTCTCTAGCTGCAGTGATTCCAACTGCATTAAGTTTGTCCATGTGGAAGTAGATGTGACTACATGAACATGAAATTAGGTAAATGCAGGATGAGGGCTATGGCTCAGTAAACATAAGTAAATTCATTTTCAGAAGTCATTTAGGAATGTAATCAATTAATTTTCAGTGAAATAAAAAAAACTTTAAAGCATCATCAAATATCTCAAGAATATCCTTCAATTCAGTGTTTTGAAAGACCTCAGGCAGTGAGACTACTCACAAGTAAGTTTGTACATCTTCAGTTCTTGCAAAACAGTAGGATATAGCTCTGAGGCAGTAAGTTATTTCACCTTGGGCTTCACTACAAGCAGGTAAGTAGTGCTGCGAAGTCAGCAGAACGTGGGAAGTTTGCACATCCCAAAGTATTTACAGTGTCCTGGCAGGATGTCCTGAAACTGAAAACAGCTGATTTCAGCTGCATCAGACCTGGACATGGACCTAGCTCTTGGAAAGTCTGGAGAGAAAAAGCCCCTGTGAAACATAAATTTGCTACAGCCTCAAAAATAGCTTTGACTTAAATCTTACACCACGTTACACTTGTTCCCTGTTTTCTGACAAGTTTCAGCCCATGACAAAATTATTTTGAAACCTTCACCAACCTTTTGACAAGCAAGACACAAACCAAAAACCATGTGTCCAGTTAGAGATTTCAAGGCAAAACAGTGGGCAGGGTTAAGGTTAGAGAAACGGTGTTAAATGGGCAGTGATGGTGAACAGGGGAGAATGAAGTGCTACATTGGCTTCATTTCAATCTTCAGACGTAGGTCCTGATGCTACAATAAGCACCACACATGCCAGTCCTTGACTTCGGCTTTGGGGAAGGGAAAGAGTAGGTCTGAAGTACAATTTGAGAGGAAGACGTCAGCTGTGGCAAACTTGATTCTTTAGAGGAACTTTGGTTTTTTAAAATACATTTTTATATTGTTCCCAAATCTGTCAGCATTTATCAAAGTCACCATTTAATAAATTTTCCAGAATTCATCTTCCATTTTCCAAAATTTAAACCAATAATTTAGCTTCATTCCACTCAGGATAACATGGTTTAATTCCCATATTTTTTTCTTCTTTCAGGCTTATCAACCTTTTAAGAATCAACAAGAACAAAACAAAGGAAAAAAAACACATTAAAGGCACTTGGAAGAAATCCACATCCTGATTCCAGCTAGAGAGGAAGGGCAGACATGAATGTAGAAGAAAAACAGAGGGGGTTCAGGGAAAACGGTCTAGGACAAGATGAAGAAATATAAGAAAATATCTATGCCCCTATGTCAGAACTGATACACAATTCTCTCGACCAGTGACATAGCCCAGAAAATCCTGTGTCTTGTGCTATTTTGTGTTTCACAGAGCACATTCTGAAGAAAAGGCCAGAAAGAGACTGGTTTGAAAAAAAAATATTGTGGTAATTCTGCTAAACCAAGCTGCCAAAGAGAAATTCATTTATTCAGCACAAAATGTTCTTTCAAGGTGCACTGCCTTTTAAAATGCAGATGCCAGTGCTCAGCTCTCACAAAAACGGATAGTCTTGGTAAATTTGATTATGGCAACATGCTCCACAAGAAAGGATGTAGTGTGTAAGAGAGAAGTCTTAGCTATGCTGAAACCAATAAAAGTTTTGCCAATAGCTTCACTGGGACTAAGAACCAGATGAAGAAGTTGACTTCCAAATCATTTCTTCAATAAAACACTGAGATATTTATTAGGTCTACATTAGTTATCCTCCAAACTCTCCACACAAGTTTTAACACATACGTTCATTAAAAAAGAAGTATTAATTTATGTCCCAGCCAAATTTTTTGTACTTTCTTAGTGCATTACTATGCAAACACCACACACATGGGACTTTGCTTTTCAAGACTTTTCCAAAGCTGAGAGGTGGAAGCCTTTTACCATGTGTTCACTAGCAGGCTGTTCTTCCCTCCCTCCCTCCCTCCCTCCCACCCATTCCCAAAGGCCTGATGACTCTCCCAGTCAATTCCCCTCCAGCCAAGGGAGGTTGGACACGGGTCCCTCAGCAGCCTGCCAGCGTGTCAGCCAGACAACATCCCTCCCTGCCCAAAGGGGCAGGCTGTGCTCAGCTGCAGCACTCCAGCCATCCCTGCGCCAGGGCAAGGAGCATTTACCAGCTTTTTCTTTTTTTTCATTTTTGTTTGAAAGAGCAGGGTCACCATCTTTTCCATTCTGTCACCTCCTGTGGGTGGAACGCTCCTTAATTGGGGTAGGCAACAGCAACAACAAAAAGCAAGCACCCAATTTCAATGCGGTCTACCTTTCACGCCGATGTGGGCAGCAGACATGCTTCCAGGAGTATGCTAAAGACCTTGACAGTAGCTAACATCATTTACACTTCCCCCTCCCCACAACTGCAATTTACTACTTTTAAATACAAAGAAAATATATACACATCTTGTACTTACAGAAATATCAGGAGTTAGGAGGCATCAGCAAAAGTCTCCATGATTTTCTTCATGTGTAAGTAACTGCTAGTGAAAACAGACATTCAGGTAGCAGCCCTCCACCCAGGCACAGCAAACTTGGTGGAGATGGCTGCCACCACCAGGAAAATGAACCCAGAAACTTCACTGGAAGGTCCACACCAAAACTGTAGAGTGGTATTGTGAAATCTTACAGTTAGGTCAAACCATTCAATATGTTTTTCTCTATCATTCATCTATAACAGTCCATTTGGTTCTGCCACTTGCGAAAGAGATGTGAAAAGCTACACAAGTGGAGCTGGAAAGTAACCACAGTAGTGAGACAGATGTCGAGAAACAAGGTAACTGTACTGCCAAGATGATAAGAGACCCTTTCTGGCCTTCTATTACTATCTCTTCAGTTCGAAGAGTTTGAATTATTACTGTGAGCCTCACTGTGTCTTTCTTTTCTTCAAATACTCACTCTGGAAGACTTTCGTGCTCCATTTAAAAAGAAAACTTACATTACTAGTGCTCATGGACACAGAGAAAACCTTGAAAGAATGACCTGAAAGCATGTCTCAATATGCCCCCACAGGATAAAAAAACAGATGTCAAACAAAAGGAACACCTACTTTATTAGCAATTTTATTGATGTTTGTGCCTGATTAGAGCCAGAAAGGTTAAAAACAAGCAAACATTTTTTGCTCTTCTTCAAGAATTGTTGGGTCATGTTTTCAAGATTTTTCTCCAATTGTAAGGGTTTGAAATGTCTTGCAAATGGGAGATGATCATCTCCTACAGGTTCAGAACTGTGAAAGCTGGGGCTTCACTAAATGAACCGCAAACTGCAAGATGTGTGAGGAAATCACTTGTGGGTAATCCTGTGATAACGTGTACCCTAGTTTGGGCACCCATCTCTGGTGTCTTTCTAGAGCCCCCACATTCTCAAAAAAAATTTTTTTTGAGATCTTGCATATGAAAATATAATAGCTATTCTAATATTGGTAATACAAGGAACGACAACAGGCTTACTTTGAAGGAAGAAAATGCATGTTTTGTAAAGCAGTTTGAAGCAGTTACTTTCTTTCTGAAAATAATTACATGAGTGAAAGTTTCTAAAGTTTGCTTTATTCTTGCATTGATATATAAACAAACAGCTCTTCGCAGTGTCCCTGTAAAGCAGACAGAATAGCACCAATGAGGCTGGATTCAGGCTCAGAGTATTTAAATGACCAGGTAACACAACCAGCCATTCAAGTAGCCAACAGCAAAGCGGTACTACAGTATTGCAGCCTGTATTCATAAGCTCCACATCCATTGCACCATGACTGAATCTAAGAACGAGCTCTTCTCATACGCTTGTGCTGGTTTACTATTTCTGTACCGTACAGAAATAGACAATGGACCACATTCAATCCTATTGTTTTTTTCTGTGGGCTAACTTTGGCTGATTTTGTTGCAGCATTGGCAATTTTACTTATCCAAATATAATAAGAAAGAGTGAGAACCTAAATGATTGATAGCAGTGCTCATTGAAACACTAGCAGTGTTAGGAATTAGTGTGTTCTCTCCCTCCTTATAATGATCCAAAATTCGAGACTGTGACAAAGAACAAGCACGAGGGAGGATCTGGCTCGTGCCTTCCTTTTCAGCAGATGCATCCTTGGGAATAATTTAAATATCATATTTCAGGCTTGTTTTGCACACAGAGTGGAGTGGAAAGTAACTGCTGTTTTTGTATTGAAGGCAGGGGGTACGGTGGGAGAATAGTTTTGCTAATCCTTCATTTCAGTCTAGCTGAAGCTCCCTATATCCATGAGCCCAGAAAGGACTATTGCCTGCTTCCCACACTGAATGACCTGACTCCCCGGGAAATCTCTGAACTGCATTTCTTTCAGCACCTCTCTGACATTGCCTTTTGGCAAATTGTCCTAGCTGAGACCTAGTGCATTATAAACATTGCATTGGGACACACAGGTTTCTATGAAAGGAGAAGGAGGCTTCCTTCTTGACTGGATGCCTGAGCTCAGTCTATGATTTTATGCGGAGGGAGTGGTGATAGGGTGGAGGGCGAGAACCGATAAATGCATATGGCTATGAAACATTTGGAAACACTTGAACATGAGCACTTTTCCGTTCTTACTCCCTCTGCTGCTTTCTCCCAGCGCAGAGCAGTGGTGGGTGAAAGGCTCAGATGAACTCCTGAAGTTTCCACTTCATGAAGACAAAGGGACAGTTCCAGGGAAAACCCAAAGAAAACATCTTTCTCAACTTTTTCCCCTTCCTTTCCTTTCCCCTTTTTTGAGCTCAGTCATCACTCCATGCTATAAAAAAAGAGTTTGGACTCATTGTTCTTTCCTGCTCCCGACATAAACCTGTTTATTTACTGCTAGTCTGAAGCAAGTGTGTCAGTCCCCTATACCTCAAGTGCACAGGCCCTGGTCCCTGACACTTAAAACTCTGCCTCCCCTTCATCCCTCCTGAGGGACACAAGGGAAGAGGACACTTCCCTGCTGAGTGGCAGTGTGGTGAGTTAGCCTTACACCCCTCCCTTCTCCAGAGCTGGTACTTGGTGTGGGGTATACAAACTCACATCTTTCCATTGATTAAAAGGAGTGAAATGCAGCTGCTGACATTTAGCTTTTATGTCCAATACATTCATTTTACCACAGAGGTTACAAGTTCACAGAGGCCAAACAAAGTTGTCAGGTAACATGTTCACTTGAACCTTTCTCTTTTTTTTTTTTTTTTTTTGAGTTTCTTTTCTGAATTTTCCTTTTTCCCAACTTTAAATTAAAAAGTGTGCTTAGCAAAGCAAGGGGCTAGACAGCAGCACTGCATCACCCTATAATCTACGCTGTCCTAATACGTGCAGCACTCACAGACAGGCAGATATGGGTATTTAGCATTCCTCAGGGATGGAGGGAGGGCTGCTCAGTGAACCAGGCCTATATCCTGTGGTACATAAAAAGCCCACAAATACCCTAATGCAGAAGCCATTCAGTAATTTCTACCTGGAGCATATTTGAGAAAGATAGGAGAGACCTCACTTAATGTCTTACTGGAAATTCAGGGTCTGTACCAGTGCAGCATATTCCCCCTCTCCCAGGCCAATGTGCACAGTCAGCACTGAAATTTGCTCCAAGTCTCGGTGGGGAACTTGAACCCCTTGACCTACTGGCCCAGAGAGGAGAGCGCAACCAAGTCCCTCTGACAATAAACACAGAAACTATTAATAAGATTAACTCTCTGGCACCAGCAATCCCAGCATCTGTTTTAGACAGAAAGAGGATGCCTGGTGAAAAGAATATAGGGGTGACAAAGGGTTAAATAAATGTGAACTGGGCAGGATCCTGCTACTTGATTCTTTTCCATTGTTTGCTGATGAGGTGCAGGCCTTGGCTGTGCAGAGAGAGAAGTCTTTAAGAGGACCCAGAATCTGGGAATACACTGCTTTTAAATGGGGAAAGCTGATCTTTAGAGACAGTGTCCCTCACCACTTCATTTTTTAATACTTTAAGACATCCATATTTTATGTAATCTCAATTTTAATGTCAGCAAAACTTGATTACAGAACCTCTAAAAGCAAATTGTCAGAAGAGGACAGTGCAGTCTCCTTATTTTAGTAGTCCTGATGAAAGCAGGGGAGGGAGTGACTGGCAGCCAGCAGGCTAGAGGCTGGCATGGCAAATAGGTACTAAAGAAGGTTCTCAAACTGGTGTAAATGCTGTGCAGACTGTTACCTGTCCAACTGAGGGCATCTCTGAAAGGCTGTCTGCTAGAAGGAGTGGAGTGCTTGGTCTTGTTCCCAGAAGCAGCAGCCTGGTATTCCACATTTAATACTAGAAGTTGTGAAGGGCACAGAATTAAAGCTGGTAACCCAAAGGGAATGTACTCTCCTCCTTAGATTGCTACACTTTCCTAGAGGGACACCAGTAAAATAGACGGGGTGAACCGGCAAAGGCACTTGACAGCCAGCATGTCTCAAAGGTCAGATTAGATTGAGCACTTAGTCTTTATCCATTAGCAGAAGCTAATAAATCAGGGAGACTAGCAATCGCCAAGAAATAGCTGTGTCTTTGTAACATAACCATGTCTTAAACCAGATTGAAAGGGCTCCAGGAAATCTGAGGGCTCTAGATAATACTCTAGATAATGTGAGAGCTGCTTCTCAATGACCTATTTGATAACCTTCTCCACATAAGGATGTTTACGGGCTGGGTGGCAACTAAGATGTTTAGCTATGCTGAGATGACAACTTTACGAGGTAAGAAAAATAGCACAGCATTTTATTGTTGTTGTCGTCGGATGTGGGTGAAGCTTTGAAAGGTTGCTGCAGCAGCTCTGTCAATATGACTTTTTGGAAATAATGATTTTTCTGGTTAGGCCCCAGGCTGCATTAATTGTTTGGAGGGTGTTATTCTTCATCTGCTGTTAATAGCTTGTTAGAAAAAAACAAAAGACATGAAGTATTCTTGGAGCAATCTGTTCTAAGAGCCTAGAAAGCACACCAGGTGGAAACTATTTTAGAAAGGGTTTTTATTTTGAAGGGCTGCTGGACAATCTAGTGTTTGTATTTGGTGTGTCGCTGCTCATAGAAGCTAGGTATTTTCAGGGTATAGCGTAAGAGATTTCCTCTCTTACACCTTTAGCTTGGTATTCTCATACCCTAATGAGAAACTCACATTTGTTGGTATAAGAGCACACACAGCACTTTTCTATAGTCTCTAATCAACTTTCCAGCTGCCCTATGAGACCACTGCAGACTGCCCATTGAAGGCCATAGAGGAGCTCATGGAGTTCAGTGGGCTCTTTCCATTAGAGGGAAGAAAAAAAGAGTTCCTTTGAATGTATGGGGGAACTTAATTATCTTCCTTTCTAAAATGCTCTGTCTGATTTAAATAGTCTGCATGGATACGCCTCTAACATTAGCTGTCGTAGTGTCACTTTTATCTGTTGCATGTCTGACTCGCCCCACGGAAGGAGAGGGGTTAGGGAAGCGTATTGCTTTCATTTTACTTCTGTTTTGCAGGAAGTGTGCACACTGGCAGTGCTTCATAACTTTCATTAATAGAAAGGAATTAGGATGGAAAGCTTCCTCAGAGTCTGTCTGCCACTAAGACAGTTTGCATAGCCCAGTTCAGGGAAAACAAGGAAAACACACACACAAAAGATGATGAATGAATGGATACCTTCTAAAGAGACAGAAGAAAGCATGTAATAGAGAGACTGAAGACAAGGGAGAGGATTGTAGGCTTGTACTTCTCTTGACATAAAACTCATTTTTTGATATTTTGCAAAGAATGGGGTCTGTTTTAGAGTCTTTGGGGGATACTCTAATAGAATTAATTAACTAGAATGAGGAAGGAAAAAATAACTGAAGCATAATACTTTTTAGAAAGAAAAATCAGTGTTTGCAGGATTTGTGAATGTCTGATTCAACAGGACATTAACAAATTTATTTTAACAGATAAAGAAAAAAGGGAGAGAAAGAAAATTAAATTCCTCCTACACTTGAATATGTTGAACTCCTTTGAAACCAATCTCAATGTTTACTAGCTCTTGTTTTATCTTGATTTTGAAAAGTTAAAGGGAATTACTTTTTGTTATGTTTCTTGTGTGTATTAGCATTCTATTGCCTTTACAAAACATGTCTGATTGTTAATTTCCATTTCAATTTATTTTCTGCAAATCATAGAATCATAGAATGGTTTGGGTTGGAGGGGACCTTTAAAGACCATCTAGTCCAACCCCTCTGCCCTGACAGGGACTAGATTATCACAAAGTCTGGAGAAAGTCTAGTATAAGCATTCTGATTTTTCTCACTCTGTTCAAAGCATCTTCTGCAGTACATTTGAGCTTCCAAGAAATTAACAGTACATTATTTCAGACACGATTACATAATACTATCCTTCTTCTCTATTTCTGTGGCAAAGAACCATATATTCAGAAAAATTCCTGATGTTCAATTACATCAACCATTCAAGATGTTGTGTCAGAGGAACCTATTTACTTTCTGCTCCTGTAATACCTAAATTCCTTTTAACATTCCTGTAAGGTGAGGGAGTATTTTTTTCCATATTTTACAGTTGGTGAACTAAACCGAGAGAGGCCAAGAAATTTGCCAAAGATCATAAAGGAATCAGTAGTGAACAAGAAACGAAAGTGAAATTTCCTAGGTCCAGGCTAGCACTTTAATAATTTCTGACATTGCTTTCTGTCCATCATCCAACATCCTCTTAATTTGATCTATTCTTTGATGGATTTTCTGTTGTTCTTGTAATCAGAACTTAAGTGTTTTCCCCATTTACAGTGTCTGTTCTCTAAAGAACTTGATGAAGACTTCTGTTTTTCTTCATCTCTGAGTGACGAGGGTAGTGTTAGAAGTAGCAGCCATTTTCCCATTTTAACCTTCCCAGGATATACCCCTCTCTTCCTAGTTCCATGAAAGCATTTTGAACTACCCTGTCAAGCCCCGTATATAACAAAAGCGAGAGAGAGCAGGGAGCATGCCAGTTCTGGTCTCCACAGAGCAGAACAGTCTCTGTGCATTGGTGCAGATGGAGACCCACCACTTCTGAGAATTAGCAACAGCAGCTCCAGCTCCCAGCACTAGCACTTTGAAACAGCTTTGCATTTTATGAGCAGTACATCAGCCACTGCTTGAAAATGGTGATACAAGGGACATTCCTTTACAGAAAACAAGTGGTTTGCTACATTTGTAACTAATATTTAAAAAAAAAAAAAATAATCAACACAGATCTTTCCTCTAATTGCTTCTGGAAAGTAAGCATGAGAGCAGATCTTCAAGCTGTTCGCCCCAGGGAGAGGAGGAGAGCTTCTGAATTGCCAACTGTGGCCCATGGAAGAACAGCAGTCACAAAAAAGTCTCGGTGATACACAACCTTGGTTTTCAAACAGGTCAAATTGAGAGCCCTGTGCCTGAACACGCTCTCTGCCACATCAGCCCCAAAAGCTTATGGGGAAGGGGGGGGCAAAGACAACAGAGCAGCCAGCTCTACACAAGGAGCAGCGAGGAAAGCTGTTGTACACACAGACACATCAGGACAGCTGTTGGGGGAAACGTGCTGTATCCACTCAGGCTAGCAGTCATGCTCCAGAGCCAGGAAGCTGGGCTCAGTTGCTGATAGCCAGGTGGCTCTGTGCCAAAAAGCAGAATGGCACGAGGTTTGCATTTCAGTGTCTTGGAGATACTAGGAAAGGGTTGGGGCCCTAGGAAGTTCTTCCTTCAGGAAAGAATATAACACAGACGAGAGCTGTGGGCCTGATCTCTCCCCCCAATGCCAGGAAGACCTCCCAGAGTCCTAGAAAATCATTGTTACAGAGCAAAAATGAGGAAACTGATCCATTGAATGATCCTGGTGCTAAGCCAGTCATTTTGTTCCCGTTGGATGTAAACTGCGTCACCTTCCTGAAGTTAGCTGCAGGACACAGGCACATTTGGCACTGTGCACCTCTAGCCAAGTCTTCTGGAGGCTTCAGGACTTTCGTTCAGTCTCTTTGTTCAGCAAATAGAGAAACTGAACACATACCAGTCTGCACCAGCTGAACGTCTGTTTGCTCCACACATAAAGCCTATCTAACATCAGTGAACAAGGATTGTTTGTGAACGAAAAGCTGCACACACATCTATTGGTTTTAAGAAAAGGGACCGCAAATAAAACACCTATTTTCTTATCCTCACATACTCGTGCTCTTATCATGCCAAGTATTTTAAATGTCAGCTCCTCGGGATTATCTCAGAGCTGTATGACCAATTCCTAAACTACGTGCATCAGTGGGAATGTCTGTGGTTCCACAGCACATCCCAGCTCACCCCAAAACACTGCAAATAAAAGACTGTGGGTTTTTAAACCAAACATTTATTTTAAAAGATAAGAGAATGGCTATTATCATACTAAAAGCTGAAGACAAAATTACTATATATATGGTAGTTTTTAAATATATCACTCATTTATATTTCTTTAAGAGAAAAAAATTTGGCTGTAGTTGCAATCAGTCTTAATTCATTCTTTATTGCTGCTCTGGTTCTGTGTTATTTGAGCTGGTTTAACTGTTAAAAGCGTTTCAAATGTTCACATGGTCTGCATTAGGTTACAGAATAAAAGTAAGTACAGCCCACCAAATGTAACTTTCTGAAATGTAAACCACATGAATTTGATTTCTTTGTGGTACAACTTTAATTGGGTTCAGAGGTCTTTTGGTCTTACCTGTCTATCTGCTCTCTGATGGCCCGACCTGATAAAGCTAATATAAAGAATCTGCAAATGTGATCCAAACTGATTACCCTCAGTTACAGTACATGGCTTTATTCTTGACAGTAACGGCCCTTTAGCATAGCTCATTTTTAGGCTGCAAGTTTGAACCCTGAAGCTACCATTGAACCAGGAGTGGAAATGTCACAACTTCTAGGAAAAGAGCACGTCCCCTCACAACAAAGAGAGCATCTAGGTGCAAACATAAGTGATCACATATGCTAAAAAACCAGCAGGAGCATGTGTACGTATGTATGCCTTGCACTGTCACAGCAAATGTCAAAACAGAGAATGTATCCAACACACACTACATGATACAGAAGCAACTGCAAACAGAAATTACAACAAAGCCCAAAATCTTCAGAGATTGATCTTCAACTTATTTTGGATTGTATTTTTTTTTTCTTTTGACAATACACTCTGTTGCCTTAATGACAATGACTCATCATTTACTCATCAACTCTCCTCTCCGATGCATCGTACTGTGCCATATATATGCCTTCCTGGAGTGAAACAACAATACTGCTGCTTCCCATCCAGAAAAGCACATCATATCTCAGCAACGACAAGGAAGGCACTGTACAACAGGTATACTCATCTCATATCCTGTGACCCAACTTGTAAACAAAGACCTGTGTCAGCTTGTGGGAGCAGATCTGGAATTAAGCAGACAGCTCAGGAGAAATGTAGGGAGAAAGGGAGCAGCGTGCTGAAATACTAAAAGTCCCTTTGCCTGGGTAGCTTGTTTTCTTGGTTTTGGAAGGCACAGCCTCAATTTTGAAAAAGTAGCATGAAAAAGATTCATAGAGCCCATACTTCTTGGGAGAAGACACCATAGAAAGCAACACTCAGCAGACCCAGTAATAAAATAACAAAATCTAATATTGAAAATTACTCAACTGAAACTTCCACTGCAATTCGTAAGCTTCATTCAAGTAAGTAAATCAGTAACAAGTAAAAACATTACAGATCATCATCTAGTTCAGGCAAATTACATTCTCTTTTCCCCGCTGGAAGACAAAAAAAAAAAAAAAAAAAAAAAAAAATTGACTTTGAAAGCCAGTGTAGATTTTTTGGGGTTAATATTTTTCATCCTATTCCCCCAAAGCTGTTGTTGCCTTTGTCATTTTTCTATAGTTCTATTACAGAGCACTGTTCTGTACTGGTAGAACTGTTCTCCCAAGTAATTTCCACCAGTGAACATATGAGCACTAACAAATGAGGACCCTTAATTAGTTCCAGGCTTTTCCAATAAGCAGTGTTGGCAATACAGCTTTTAGCGCTCTGTCCATCATACAAATAACAAGGCAGGGCCTGTAAACATGGCAGGGGAGTCTCTGTTTTCCTGTTCCTATAATGGGGAAGCAGGAGGAGTAAGAAGGAAATGTATTCCTCACTGGTGGGTTTTTATCGTCAACGTGGAATAGTTTTTTTGGCTTGGAGTCATTTACACCATCTTCAAGGACACATCTTACAACTTCCCAACTTGGTCATAAGGAAAATTGAACATTTCCAAGGATGTTTCCTCCAAAACAAAAATTGATTTTTTTTTTCCCCCTGGAGGTTTGAAATGTGGTTTTTTGCTTTTGTTCTCAACCCCTGTTTTCTTTTATATATGGGTTTCTGCTTCCCTCTGCATTTATGGGTTCTGCTTGGGTCCAATACTGTTTCTAGCATTTGCTTTATAGGAGTTAGGGCCCCACAACCCCTGATGTTGCATTAACGTGCAACAAAAAGCTTCATGCTACTAGGCTGTGTACAGAAAAAGACCAGACTGGAAGGGACCCCAGCTTTCCCCACAGAGAAATATAGTTTCACTTGATGGCTTCTGGAATGAACTTTGCCTATTATGTTTTATATAGATTTTGAATAAATCCTCTGAGTCACAAATTTCTTATTGGAACAATAGAACTATATAGAGGCCAGGGGAAAATTTGGAAGCAAGTATGGATTTTCTCCCCTGTCATGGAGCCCAGAATCCATATCTTTCTCCACATCCATTTAGTATGGCACAAAGGGAACTCACTGACTGCTTTCTTCCAGCTTTCTTTGCTACTTCACAGTAGAAATATTATTCTGCTTCCTATTTTATTTCCCCACAGATCAGAAACAATTCAAAGACACTCTAGGTCTCTTTCCTCTGGGCCTGCAAAGGACTGCAGAGAAAGAAGAAATTAAAACAGACTAAAAAGGAAATTAATTGTAAAGAGGTAAAGTTTTCCACACAACTCTTCCATTTGGTGTATGTATTAACTGGCTCTGATTGTATAATCTACTGACACATATTTTCAGTATGGGCTTAGTTTAATACTTGTGCCATGTAACCTCAGACAAACAAAATCACTCAAAACAAGCACAAACTGAGAGACATAATAGGAAATTAGTTCAAATTTGGTCTCACTTGTTTACCAGTTCCAGCTCATGCCTTCAAATGTTGTAGCAGTATTTCAACCAAGATCAGTCATCCATAACAGCCTGTTGAGTTTAACAGACCTTCTTGTTGAATATCAAAAAACTACTACTGCCTTTTGCCCACTTTCATAATGCTTATTTACATGCGCTGCCCAAAAAAGTTACATCAACAACTCGCAGCGATAATGAACTAATGAAGTTCAGCGTATCCAAAGAGACATTCCTTCAGGCACATTAAGTCAGCAGTTCATCTCTCCAGGAGCAGTTACCAGTAACAGCACAAAAACACTTGCTGATAACACAAGCTTTACCCATGAGTATGCCAGGAAAGCTTTCTGAATGCAGCTCTGCCCAGATGCTCCAGGAGAACATCACCATTCAGATCTGTGCATCTCTTAAACATCTTCCTATGCAACACATGGGACATGTTACAAGCCAGAGACATGTGGTATGAGAAACCATCTGCCAGAAAAGGAAGCTAGATATTCAACTGTAGCTAGCACTTGCTTCCAAAGTGCTTAAAAGATCACAGGCCCCTCCAGACAGCACCATACAGCTGAAGTGCAGTGGTATGGTTGCTCTATAGACACCAGAGACAGCAGCCTATCTAAGATATGACAAGCAACATCTGCCATACAAGGACTAATATAAAGGGAGAATCTTCAATAATATGTTGCATAAATGCCCAGCTACAGGTGTGAAAGTGGATGCTCACAGCAGTGTGAGCTTCAAGCACAATCAGCTGAGATTTAAGCAACCTGGAAACCCAATTCATTACTCTCTAAGAAATTTCTCATTATGTTCTCTATTTGTATTCTTTTTAGGTCATCTCACTTTCAAAGGTGGGGTCATCCTGTCTTTGCCTGGGAAATCACAGACATTTCTGTGAGAAAAAAAAAAAAAAGGAAAAAAGAAAAAGATGTACTTAAAGACATCTAGGCCCTGAACAAGAATGCTTAATGCCAGTAATGCTGAGAACAGAGCTCTAAATGAGCACTGAACCGCCTTCACAGACAACTGTGAATTCCTCAACATATACAATGATACCAAAAATGTCAGGTTTTACTTGAATCCACACCAAGGATCTTTAGGGTCTATTAGATGTACATAATCACTCTTAAAACTGCCATGAACTGAACAAATGGTTCAGAACAATTGCTCTGCTAAGAAGTCAGGATTAACATATCTGACTTCTAACTAGGTCTAGAAAATTTTAAGTTGCTTGAAGAAAACTTATGAAGACCAAAAAGCTACTATTTTCATTAAAGAAATCATGGGACTAGAAGCATCAGAAAAATTTTTGTCTAGGATCATTTGATGCTAACCGTGCTTTTTTTTTAGTCTTACAAAAAAGAGCAAGAGATGAGGGGAACAAAAGTATAAAGACACAAGCAAGAAAAGGTAGAAAATGAGCAACAGGCACTTTTTTTTAAAATATATCAAATGTTTGATATGTACACACTGTATTTCAATTTGTAGGGTTAAAAAGAATGTTACTTTGAGCTCTTACATTTACAGCACCGGTCAGCCTGGATGCTGTGGTAAAAGAACTAGATAAAAGTAACATAATATAAATCAGAATTCCCCAGGAAGTATATACAATTCTCTAAAGACTGTCAAATAAGCTAGGGATTTGGATTTCACTCATTTGGAGAATTGTCCACTGAAAACATTTTATTACTTCTCCAAGTTTTTATGGACCCTATCAGAACAGCTGCGATTCACTTCACTTGCAGCAGAGGAAGCTGGTAATAGCTCGAAGATTGCCCCCTTCATTTCATAAACCAATTAGGACCTGGATCTTACAACTGGAGTAACACAACCCCTTCTTTTACTGGCAAAATTCCACTTCATTTATGTGAGCTCAGAACAAATGTCTCTGTTGGCAGAATACAGATGCTCATAGCAGCAAATGTTTCTAAAACACACTCTAATTTGTTTCTTCTTCCAAGGAACGCTCTTCCCGCACTCATCAAAATGAAGACTTCTCAATCTACCTGTAGGTTCTGTCTAGACAACAGTTCCTCAGCAATTTTTTACTAAACATTGATAAAAGAATTTAAAATTATGATTAACCATGTGGAACTTTGCTAGAAGGTCTCAAAAATAAGAGAATTACTTAAATTATTTTTTCCTTCTAAATCAAGCATCATTTCATTTATTTAAAAGAAGTCATTTTGGTGATGTTGTCAGATTTATCTATGCTTCTGATTTAAATTGGTTTGTTTGGGGTTTTTTTCAAACGTGTATTTGGTCTGTGCATAAGTACAAATAAAACCATCTATATGCCTTACGTGGGACCATACTGTACCACTGATTTCTAAAACTCAACTCATCAATTAATAGGGAGGCCTACTTTTACAGGTGGTAAAATAGGATCTGTACACTTTACGCATAGTCTATAATTTCTGTGTTTTCCCCCAGGCACTTTTCTCTGAGCTATTGTCATTGGTTTTCAGCCAGGTACCAGCTTAAAAAAACCCAACACAACATTAACACTTTACTAACTTATAGTATGCTTTTATATCCCTTTGACAGCATTCAGAAATACACTAGCAAAACAAGCCATGTAAAATTCAAGCGGTTTCTGTTCAGCATATCAATGCCAATTCCCTTATTGAAACAGATACAAACATAACTTCCTAGCGAGCAACTAAATTTTTATCGGAGATCTTTGCACATAAAGTTTTTCACTTTTTACTCACTCGTTATAGCCATTGTGCCACCCCCAACAAACATTTAAGCCCCCCTCCGAACTGACATGGTGTGAGGCAACACCCCAAAGCTTGCTATTTCTCTGGAACCTGAAAATTATTCTCTTAAATAAAAACAAAAGGAAGAAATAATAAAAGAAAAACCCTTACACCAAACAAAGTCTATATTGTTTGAGTTAGTGTTTTACTGTGGCTTAGTTACCTGTCAAACAGGCTGACACTTGGATAAAACACATACTGGAATCATGCATCACGGCATGTTAAGTGCAAACCTGTGATGAAGAGCAGAGCTATGCAATTCAGCTGTGCAGAGCTCTAATGATCATTTCTGGTCTAGGAAAGCTTGATCTGCCGCATCAAACCCACTGCAACTCTGAGATCCTCTTCCATCCAAAAATGATTTTACATCTGTTTTAGTTCAAAGAGTCATATAAATCAGAAGCTCTGACTATAAATTTTGATAACACCTTTAAAGAAGATTTATACAGTGTATTTATATATATATATATTTCTCTATACATATGGGAGGTACATAAGAGATACCAACCACTATAATTAAGCAATTAGTGCTGTATTCTCCAACTTCTGTATATCATATTTAAGTTCTATTTATTACTTAGTCTGATGTGAGAGCCAACCTATGCCTATGAAAGCTTGGTATTTCTCTTCAGATACAGTGGTGGGTGCAGTACGCTATTCTGACCTTGATTTCCTATAGTTCTTGGGCAGGACAAGCTTTACAGATCAGAAACATCATGATCTATTTCTTAGAAACCACTTATATAAGAATTGGCTTGAGTGTGGTTTCATTGCCTATCTGAAACAACCATCAGAAGAAGGAGAGAGCTGGTTTCTCTTCATAACTAAAGGCAGCAATCCTAGTAAGAGTCAGTAGCTAGAGAGTCACACAATATCCCTAACACTTTTTTTTGGTCTTCTTGCTGTGAACAAGCAATATTTCTAATAAGCTTAGGACTTTTGTCAAGTAGAAAGTATGAGGCATAAAATACTGTGTTCATTAATAAATTTAACCAACGTGTGTAACAAGTGCATAACTTTCAGGATAACAGTTGACTTCAAGTCAGATAAAAAACACACTGAACTGTTTCCATTCCTAGTTGTCAGGCTATTTATTACCTGGCTAATGATCCTCCTTCCAGTCCCCTGAAAGTCATCTTGATATATGTCAGTACTTTCCAACCCCTCCCTAGACCTTACAGTAAGAAAGAGTTTTTGGGAAGGCACGGGAGTATGTGGTTGGGGATAGGAGAGATGTAATGAACAATCACCCCTTTGTGCTGTGTCTGACACACAGACCGGTGCTGTTTGCTCTTTTTCTTCCTGACTTAGCAGTGTCAGGAGAGATTGAGTCAGCAGCTCCTGAACATGCCGATGCAAACAACAACAGGGGAGGATGGGGAGCAGGCAAGGCTTCCAAACGTCACACACGGAGCAGCACAGTTCAGTCTGCAGGTCAACATGTGGACCTGGGCAGCAGCCGGCTAAAAGGGATGAAACGGATTGAGAGGATCCATCTATCAGACTCCATTTTCTCCCACATCACCCTCTCTACTAGCTGTAAGCTGTGAGACAACTTGTTTCTGTGAATGGCTCACTTGTAATAACTTCCGAAGTAATTCACCTGAGCTTCCCAGAGACTTGTGGCTACTGCGCACATGTGGCTTGATGGGTTTCCATGCTAAGGTTGGCCAAGGTCAGTGTAGTAGAAGGGACTACAGAAACCATGTCTTAGCATAAACAGAAGAAAAAGAAGCAGAACATCAAACAGGGCCTAAAGCCCAACTTTGAGTACAAAGAAAAAAAATACTTGGACAGAACCACACTGTCAGATGTTCTCATTTCCCACCTCTCCCTTTTCCTCCCCTTCCAGTGATCTAACTGATGTTCTTAAATCCTGCGCAACCAAGGCTACAGAATGGCCCTGATCAAGTAATTGAGAAGTCATTTGATACTTCATCTCTTACTGCACATTTCTTCTCATCTCACAACATACTGTGGTGCTTCAATTCAAATACATGAGTTGGAACAGAGGCTTTTATCCCAGGTTTCCTAGAAAGGGAACTGGTCTTTGAATTTAATAAAAGCACATAATTCCATGGCCTCTTTGATGCCATGCACTCCTCCAATTTACCAGAAGCTTAAAGAGATACTTTCTCTAGCATGTGCAAACACCCTTCTGAGTTACCAGTCAGTTCCAAGTGCCTTCCAGAACTGGCTGCATTATGGAAGGGATTCTGCCTGTGAACATCTCTTATAGGAGTCTTTTCTGTTTCCTCAAGCTCTAAAGGAAGACAGCGGGAACACAACCAGCAGCTGCAGTCTCAGATAGCTTGCTGCTATGGTAAAACTCCTGTGTTTGCCACAGAGGAGCCCTGTCCTGCCGCCTTGGGTCCCTCAGATTAAGACTACAGCTGAGAATTTTTTTTCATTTTCCAAATCCCCAAGGTCAGTCACAACAAGTCTGCTCCTAACTGTGTCACCGAACCTCTGTTGGTCCCATTACATGCAGTTTTCATGACCACGCCATTTCCCATGCCCCTCTGTTTGGAAAGCATTCAATCCCTTGAAAATATGGTAATCTGGAAGCAGAGAGAGAGACGTATGGCATCATGAGAGGGAAGAGAGAGGAACAGGAAGGAAACGCATAGGTGTTAAAATGAATGCTGCATGTGGGGACTGAAAGGCTGTCCTCCCATTGATACCATGATTCTTCAGTACATACAGGCACCAGAGGCATCTTCCAGACCCCTTCTGTTGCGTTCTCCTACCTGCTTGCATTTCACCAAATGTGGTTGCAATTTTTCCCTTCTGATGCTGTGCCAGAAGACCATCTTATCTTGATTAAAATGCTCTACAACACTTTGAAAAGAGATAATCTACATCACATGGTTGTGCTCTATGTCCACTTTGGAGCCTGAGTTCACTGAAACTGGACTCATGCCTCCCTCTCCATTACAGTACAACATTAACAACTTGCTGGTTCTGTGACAACCCTCAATCGTCCCATGTTCCCTTGCAGCTACAGAGCTGTACCAGTGAGTTTCAAGCTGGAATAATTACTAGTTAGGTCTGCTACTACCTTGAAAAACAGCAGCAGGTTACTTTCTCCGGGAATGCCAAGCTGTTAGGCTGCAGCCACCTGCAGTCTTTGCTGGTCTGAAAAAGACATCTTACCTAGCAAAAGATGTGCCCAGATAAAGCAACCAGTGTACTATGTTGTCACCAATTTGTCTGACCATAATTTTCACATACCTTGCTGAATACTCAGTCACTGAAAAAACTGAGTTATTTAAAAAAATAAGACAAACGCTGCTATTGTACAGCCTAGTTCAGAGTCCCATATCTTGAGCTGATTCAGCTTATCTGCCTTTCTATACCTTTGACAAATGCATGTCTTATATCATTTTTTCTCCCCTTCCTCCATATGTCTTGCTGCTTTTCCTCCATGTATCTTATCTCTAAATGATGTGCTATTAATCAGCCAAAGACACCCTTCACTGCTAAGTGTTCTTCAACTGATTTTTCATCAGCACAAGTAGTTACTAGTTACAGCATTCCTCCCACATGCTAAAGGCTTGCAGGGGAGGGAGGAGGGATGGCAAGAAGGTTAGAGACTGCCTCACCACCTAAATACTATCTGGGACCTTTATACCAACCTGCCAGTTTGCTGTAATGATAATGTTGCTGTTTGTTCTCAACCAAGGCACATGGTAGGAGGAAAGTGGGACTGCATCCTGTCTTTTTTTTTTTAAGTTATTAACCTTCATGCTCTTCCTTTTTTCTGATTAATCTGGCTGGATGCCTGTTCAGTAGTAGATGAAGCTTAATACCTGAAACAATGTGTGTATATACACTGTGCCAGTAAGGCTTGCCCAACAATGCTCATTCGTTCATGTTTTCCCATGCCTTGTGTCAATATCTCCTTTTATATGCAAGCCCCCAGAGCCAGAGTAGGGGATAGGAAAAAAGAGAGGCACGGAGGGAGGGAGAGGCATGGAGAGAGAGGGAGGAAAAAGAGAAGGAGAGAAGAAAGTAGGGAAAAATTACATCCCTTGGGAATGTCAGCTGCTGTGAACTCACCCACTCCTCACCACGAAATGAGCTGTGTGCGGGCACAGGTGGGTCCCATTCTCTGTTACTAGAGCACAGCCCACGAGCAGGGTCTAAATGAAGACTTTCATTGCTGTTCCCTGTTTTCATTGGAGTAAGGCCATCACAAACATTTGCAGGTGGCTTGGCCACAGTCTGACACTAAAATATTTGTGGTTGTGATAAAAATCAGAATATTGCTACAAGATGGTTCCATATAACCTTTAGGGCTTGATCCTGCTCTTACAGAACTCGGAGTTTTACCCAGTTGCTCTCTGCTGGTTTTATTGCTCGTTAAACAGCATATTCCCTGGCACAATTCTCCATGGTAAGGACTCACCTACCCTTTGGGGCAGCTTCAGATGTTTTAAAAAAAAAAGGGGGGAACTCAACCCAAAACCACTGATTTGAGCACCTCAGAATTTGGGCTCCTTAAAAAGCTGAACCATCTCAACTTTGTAAGGCCAAACCAAACCCACCAAACTTTGCAGAACTCAAACATTTTCCAAATCTGTCTGGATTTTTCTTCAGTTGCCTAATATCAAAATCATTGTCCAGTCTGTATTCCTCGTGAATGACTTTTGGATATAATTCTTAGCACATTTAGAAGGATAAGATGAAGATAAATGAAAATGACAAGATATGTTCTTTGAATAAATAAAACAGGCACCACAGGGAAAAGACTGAAGGAAAAGAAGACAAACAAGGATGCTCAACACTTTGGCAAGTAGATGAAGTCGAAAATGCAGCAATTATCTCCTAGGACACACCATGAACAAAAAACAAAACCTCCTAGGAAGAGGGAAGAATGGGGAACAGAGTATGCTGGAGGTCACACCATAAGTCTCATTCACACACCAAGTCACACAGAGACTAAAACACTTACAATTGCCTCCCAATAGAGCAGCTTTAGACTCACACTTAGGAAACATTTGTGTGATTTAATCACAGGGGAGAATTAAGATATGTCATGACAAAGTTTCCCAAATGACACACCACTGACTAGGAAATAGGCCTTTTTACCCTCAACCCCTCCAACTTTGGAGATTCTAATCACCATGGCCCCAAACCAACGCAAACCTAAAACCTGACTGACAGGGTCTTGCAAAACCACATACAGTTTTTTTCTCATTATATAGAAACAATTGTTTGGAAGCCAAGTACAGTCCCATATAAAACACCTCACCACTGGGTATTAAAAGTTGTTTGGGGTTTTTTTTGGTTTTAATTAGGATCATAATTATGACTAGACTTATTAAGTCAAAATTTGAGCAGAGGCTTAATCATCCTTAACCCAAATAATGGCATCAGCTGTTTTTCTTTCTAAAACTGAAAAGGAAACTGTTTCTTCCTCCTTCCCTCTCCCACAGCCCCCTGTCCGTGAACAGAAAGGGACATATGTGAAGACAACAACTTTCTTGGATTCACAGGCAAACAATATTGCACATGAAATCTTGGTGAACACAGTGGTTTTGTCAATATGTAATATATACAAAGGCACATCTATCAGATATGTTTACCTGACCCATACTATCAGATTTCTATATTAAGAACCAAATCCTGAAATAGTAGTAAAAAAGAAAATAGAGGAGCTTTGCCAGGAGCACAAAACTGGGGCAGCGGATGGAATCCATGTCCTGTGCATGGCCCTTACAGAGTGGTCAGTAACATGGGCCATCCCTGCTACCATGGAACTGAGAGATGGAGAGCCTGTGGTCTACATCCTCCCCCAGCCATCAAGAATCTTGAAAGAAAACTCATGAACTGGATTTTGAGTTTTCAATGCCAGGATTTCACTTTTTGGTTTTACTATGAAGAGACTGCAAGTTGCTCATCAATTATTTAGACAATGACTGGGGACAGAGACTGCTTTTGCACTTCTCATATAATGGATGTGACCAAATTACAAATGACAGATAATGAATCTAAACTGCTGCTGCCTTCTGAGTTCACTGATATATCTTTTTATCCATATGTTTTCATGCATAAAATCCCCCAAATTCTTAGAGTTGTGTGATGAAAAACTGTACCCTCAAACCATCTGGGCAGTTTTTGTGTAATTAAAAACAAGTTATTGCGACTTATGAGGACCTCATGTTTGCTGGAAGTAACCACGTGTAAAAAACATGGATGTTTCTGTTCAGACAGTTCTCCAAACATGAGCAGACAATTGGCATTCAAGCCAATACAATAAGCATCCATACTCTCAATTTATGGGAATAAATATGGATCCATCATCACAAATTGAGCAACTGTTCACTGAGGTCTCTGTGCCAAACTCCATTTATCTTGATAGTCTTTTAATTTTGTCTGCTAACATTCCTCAGTTAAACAGAGTACGTAGGGAATAGCCCAATCCCACTGAGCACCCAGAATTCCCGTTGAAGGAAGCAAAAGGATCAGCTTCAGAAATACCTTCTCTTTCTTCCCAGGGCAGTTATAGAAACAACACGAACTTTGAATGCAAGCAGATAAAACCAAAAAACTGGATGGAGAAAGCAGGACTTCCCTGCAAGTGCAGCACTCTGCCCCTCTTGAACCAAAGTGCCAGGTCTGGAGTACATGCAGTAACCTGCCCATTCCCCCGCAGCCTGCAACACATGCTGCAGGGGTCCTTGCCACATGCTGGCAGGATCAAGTGCAAACTCCATAACCTCAAGAACCACAGGGACAACATCTGGTCCTGCATGCAGATGCTAGAGTCAGAGACCTGGAGAAATGAGAAAATGGAAATGGACTCACCCAATCTGTCGATTTGTGGAAGGTGCTTGTGTAATGACCGAACTGGACTGTGGAGATGGCATGGCTTGTTGAATCACAACGCTGGTGTCGTGGTTTGGCATCCTTGCATTTGTCAGCTGGTGAGATCCAGGTCCTGCCATTGCTCCTCCAACTGTGTTATGCATGGAGATATTCTGTGAAAAGAAGGGAAATGGGAGATGGTGGAGGAAAATGAAAAAGAAATGAAGTGAGAAATAATGTCTTATCTTGGTTTTCTGTTCTATAGGAATACAATTAGAAATCTGAAAATATCAGCAATATGAAAAGTTACTGGCTCCTGGTAAATCCCAAGTCAATAGATCTTATTGTAACTAACAATGATAAAGAAATGAAAAATAACTATTTACTTTTATGGGGCAATATAAATGGAAAAATACTTGCAAGTTGACTAATCACTCTTCTGTGATTCTGACTTGTGATTTATGATGGGGATATTTAGCACATATTCTCCTAACTGAAGACGATACATATTTTGTTTGAAAACTACTTCTGTGGTGAGGGCAGGGCACCTTGATTTACTACATGGGTTGTTTACTGTGTACTAGGTCTGCTTAGACTGACAAGCAAATCAAGTTTTATAGTTCCAAGGTAGCAAACAGTACATGGTACGTCACGAAACAGCCATTTTCATTAGGCTCCATATATTTTGTAGAGTAATAATATCCTAGAGGCCTAGAATAATAACACTGTATTTGCACATACATGACCTTTGCTTCAGGTAACTTGGAGCCCTTAAAAAGTTATTTGAAAAAAAAAAAAAAGTTCACAGATAACTCATATCCACAGTGAGAACAAGCCACGAGAGATCAGGATATTACTAAGGAAGGAACCATGGAATAAAACTTCTCTCCTGTTATGCCTGCACACACAATACACACTGCTGCTAAACCGCAGGGTTTGACTTGGCCCGCGTTTAAAAACAAACAAAACTCTCAAGCCAGAGATAACCCACAGTGTATACATATGAAAAATATGGTAACCTTGAGAGCATTATTTTTCCTATCAGGCATCAACGTGTGGATTGTTAGCAGTAAGAGGAAAATAAACTTTCCATTGTCACCTCATGCTAGACTGAGGAAAAGGGAAAAAAACACCTTTACATGTACACTCTGCCACCAAGATTCACGCAAAGCATCTTTCTGACCACTGCAATACTCAGGATTGAAAACTAAAGTTAAATTTCATTCAAAATTCCGATTTATGAGCCAATTTATCTAGGAAACATATAAAACCTGCAAAATAATGATAGATAAAGCTGGTAAGAAAGAAAGCTCAGAGCTTTTCAAATGTGGAGGAGAGGCAGACATGTGGAATCCCAGACCTAAAAGAAAGATTGCATTCTGAACCAAAACAAGAGGAAACCCTTTAGATGACATTCCTCATGGAAAAGGAGCCAATAATTAGATGACTCACACTGAAGGCCTTAGTTGTCACCCCCCTATCTTCCAATTCTTATATATTTCAGGTGATTTCCCAGGCCAGTGTGGACACAGGGATCTCTGTTTCTTTTACAGGAGTTGTTCCAGTCTTCATAAACACATAAAGAGGCAGAGGTGCTGCCTATGGCTGCATGGTTAGACCACTCACCCAGTATGAAGAAGACCCAGCTCTGAGTTTCTCTTCCAGTAAATAATTTACACAATATGAATCAGGTCTAGCAGCGCCACTATTCACTTAGGAGCATGGATTGCAAGAGGAAGCCAGACCAAAGAAAAAAAAAAATACAGCTAAATCTAGCTCAGGATTCAAAACTGCACTGACTTTTTTGATCATTAGAAGATCATGCAAAACCAGGCCTAACATCTATCCATCTGCAAGTAAATCTTTTAGTGCTATCACTTCCTAAAGCTTCTCCTTTATACTGTGTGTGTTTCAATTAAAACATATCAATATGTGACAGGTACTTGTTTCAAAGTTCACCCTCATTTAATTTCTCCTTTACACTGCCTCCACAGTTTCTGAGTACTTCCAAGTATTTCTGTACTGCCCATTTATCTTTCAGTAGTATGTTTATTAGAGCAAATATTAAATTGCAAGACAGGGATACAGTACTTGTACCTCTGAGTCCATAGGGGAGCAGCAAAGAAGAAAAGCATCAGTCACCCACAATGAGTTTACTCTGCAGTGCTGAAAACCACCCCTTGCCATTGCCAGCACAGATCTTCTGCCTGCACATGCCTGCCTTGCTTCCAAAGAGAGCTGCCTGCACAAAGCCAGAGCACTGGCATGAAACTGTCCAGGATTCAGAAAGCCTTTCTCTTGATTACAGACTTCAGACTGCAGATGTCCAAGAGCTACAGAACACTGATCAGCTACATGGGAGGATCTTCAAAGGAAACATAGACAGTGCCATGAGTCCACAAGGTCTGGAAAGGGACAGGATGTAAATGCGTCACAAGCTTTAGGCAAGTGGTACCACAGTACTTGCCCAGATTTTGACTGGATTTTGTTGTACTATCGCACGGCAGAACTTAAAAGATTTAATATCAGATTCCTGTGTTCCCAGATTCAGTATTTCCATTTTCTTCTCCTTCTCCTTCCCTTTTCTCCTATAATACCAGACCTCTCTAAGGTACAAACGGTATGAATTATGATGGGCATGAAAAGTTCTGTTTGCACATAAGACCTTGTAATTGTTAACTTACATGCATAAACTTGTAACACTGTTTCAAAGTTTTAACAATTTCCAGTAAACTGTATATTTCAGTAAGCAGGCTGAATATATGATGCATGGAAAGCAAAAACAAGGAAAACCTGTCAATGCATCCAGATGTCAATTTTTCTCAGTAACGCAAGCACTGTTGTTGGGCAGGACAGTATAGTTACCTTTATACTATGCTGCCAAGAGAAAGCCTAAGATTTCCCAACAAAATGTCAAACTCAGCATGACTCTCACATTCATAAGAAAAGGATTTGGCAATCTCAGAATAATTTACATTTGTGAGATGCTTGTGAATTTACAGAGAAGTTCAAGCAAGTTCATACTTAATGACAATGCCTATGCTTTGAAAGACAGCAGAAAGGTAATGCACAATAGATCCTGACACTAAGCCTATCTGATCTACTCTAGTCATATACATCACAACATGCAGAATGACTGTATCTCCAGCACAGCAAGACTAGGCTCGTTGCATGTCTGTTGCAGACAGTCTTCAGAACTCCCAAAATGGCCTTGCTGTGTTGAGCTCTGCACCGGATTATGAATGGATCTGGATAGAGTATTAATGAGCTCCTTGCAGACTCAACTTTGGGCCGTTATCGAAAAAATTCAGCAACATTGGCCAAAACTGAGACCTCCACTTTATAATTGAATTGTTATTTGGCTAGGCTGCTTCTAGCTCTACTTTTAAGGAGTTCTGCATCCTCTTCCACCAGGGATCCATGAAGAACATCTCACTTTGACTCCCCTTTTCATTCTCCTCCAGCTCTTAAACCAATGGTTAAGATTAATTGATACTCGGTGGGGAGCTCAGAACTCCAACTCAGAGAAGTCATCGACAGAAGCAATGACGTGGACAGAGCTCTCACTCTGCTTTTAACACTCCCAAGACCTGCCCATACTGTGGGAGAATATGACACACACTCAGAGTTTTCTTCAAAGATATTCACAACTGTCCTTCAGCATTAGAAGAGGGCATATGAGCTTATTATTATTACCCATTTTATTAAACTGAACCTAAACGTTCACACAGGGAACAGGCCACCCGCATGCCAGGAGCTGTAGAGACATGAAAGACATACCCTGCCCTTAAGATTCATTTAATGGATCTTAATTAAGATCCAATAAATTAAGAGGAATTTATTTCCTCTAGGACTAAATTTCATCGTCATCAAAGTTCCCAGTCACTCCCACTGAAGCAGAAACCAGGATTATAACACTGAGGAGCTTTTATAGAAATGCTCCCTTTGCCCATTGCTCATACTGTACTCTCCAGCAATATTTAACATCCAAATAAATAAAACAAAAACGAAAAAGCCATATCCACAAACCGCTTTTAAATCAACGTGCTCACTCTCAACCTTTCCAGCTGCAAGAGGAAAGGGAAGAGATCATCATCAGTTTACAATGTATTCCCTATTTCAGCTTCAGATTTTCAAGAAAACATTTGAGCATTTTTCTCCCACATGCAACCATTTAACTTTGGATAGGCAACGCACTTCTTTTTTCTAAAGGCTAAAAACTTCTTGAAGTCATGCTTCCATGTTCTGGTGGAGAGGATTACACATCACTCCACAAGAACACACACCCTGTTGGCAAGCACAGCAGAGAAATGACGGCTCCGCAGACACAGGAGAAATACACCCCATGACTCCAGACAGTCACCATTTCCACTAAACCCCGCTTCTTCCAGAGAAACGCCCATCTATGTCACACGGCACCACCTGTATCACACATCTCCATCTGCTGAAGGCAAAGGATGAAGAAGATGGATCCATCCTTTATGATCCATTGTAATATTCTGAGTTTCAAGCAGAGGTTGTTTATGGTTTTAAACTATAAGAGCCAGTTTCTGAATCAAAGCCAGCTTATATTTTCTTACTATTCTTTTTTAATTCTGAGGTTTAATGAAAGTTGCAAATACTTGTTTTATACAAACTGAAGACTCATTCAGGATTGTTCTGAGTGAGCTTTTAGATCAATAGACCTGTAACCTATTGCCAATTGTACATAAATATATTCTGCAGACTATTATATAAATTCTAAAGTCAGAAGGTATTTGCCATGAAAAAATGAGAGAAAATCCAATTCATCTAAACAAAGACAAAAGCACTTTTTTGCATTTTTTTGTTTCCTGCAAAAAATCATCTAACTATATTTTCCCAAACAGCAACTTTAAATATTTTTCAAATAATTCAAGAGAAAAGTCATCAACTTAAAAAAAAAAAAAATAGAAATCAAATACACAGCAATATTTTTTAATTTATATAGCCTGGCCTATCAATTAATATATTTTAACAAGGATAAATATTCTAAGATGCTCCACATTTAGGCATTTTAAAATTTATGGGGAAAGAAAACATGTACTTCTAGCCTAAAGTCTTCTAGAAGGCTCTACAGACACACAGCATTCAGGGAAACCAAGATACACATTTAAATGGCAATTACATCTGCACTTTTAAGAACTGTACAGTAGCATCTTGCCTGATTATGGAGATCATAACTTCACACTATATACAATACACACATGAGTGGAAGCCACCGGTGACATACTCACCCACTGCACATGCTGCTTACACAACCAAAGAACCTGCTGGCTTAAAAACTTGGAAGATGTTGTAAAGAAAATTATAGACCAAATGTGGCAAATAATGGCAGGCTTCAAAAATATTTTAATTGTATACAATCTCCATCAAAATTACTGAGCCTCTGTGAATTGTCTCCTGACGGAAGAAAAAGATCATCTCAAAACAGAAGTTATCAAATCTCCCGAAACAGCATCAACTCATTTATTCTCTCATTATTCAGATCAATGTGTAAGGAAAATGCCCTCACATCAGCCCATCACAACTGTTTCATCTGTTACTAGCATGCAACATCTAAACTGCCATAAGCACAGAACTAAGCTTGCTGTCCACCCAAGGCCAGCAAGCAGCAGAGGAACTTGGGAAGAAAACGGAGATAAAAAATGAATCAGATTACTAATGCAGTTGAACGATTACAAGAAAAAGAAAGTCTATTACGAAGATTTAAATTTAAAGAAAAAAAAAAGAAAAAAGAAAAAAGGAAAAAGTTCCATTATGCAAGAGATGGGAGAGCATAAACTTGGTGGAGACTGAAATGCAATACTTTTTCTTTTTTTAAACTGTAACAGCTGTATAGCTTGAATGAGAAAAAGCACTAAAGGAGAAAAAAGAATACAGAAAATAACTGCTGGAAAATGCAGTGTAGTAACATTAAGCATAGGGAAAAAGCACTAGGAAGATCTTATTGCAGACTACTAAAATCCATTTAACTCCCTTACTTAGCAAGAGGTATGAAGTCACTGAACGAGGCTGACACATAAAAATACAGAACCGATGCCAAAGGATGTATTCCTTAAAACATTTCAAAGAAAGGCAAATGCTCACTTAACAGCTACCAGATAAAAATGGCACATTAAAAAAAACAGCAGGTATGATATATCACAGAATGCAGAAGGACTCTTCCCTGCCCTCAGGCCCCATCTAACATCTGCCCCTGAACTGGACACATCTAGCTGTCCACACAATGCTGGAGACTCAAAGGCCATGAGCGGTATAGGTATATCGGACTTCTTGAACCCTTGGCACCACTGCTCAGTCAAATGTTATCAACCTCATCTCCTTAGGGTAAAAATGTAAAGAAAAGTTAAAGTCCTTACTCAAAAATGACAAGTAATGATAGGCAGATGGGGGAAGAAGGGAAACATTGCTCTCACTGAAATCATAAAGCTTTGAATCTGTACTTATCAGTCTTGGCCACTGGTTTCCAATTTTTTGGATCACAGACCTCTGTCAACCCTCTGAATTTCTCACAGAGCACTCTGTGCTCTTATCATAAATTGTGTAATTAAGGCAAGATGGTTCCACAGACCAGCTGCAGATGACTTACCAGAACTTTGCGACCACCAGCAGTTCACAGACCAGAGTTTAAATGCTGCCCAAATACTGCTTCAGAGCACCGTGACTAGAATTTCTTGACAAAAAAAAAGATAACATTTCTAAAGGTATCTAGGGACTTCAGTAGTCCAAGTCCTTTTCTTCACTAAGGCTCCAAAAGACTGAAGACATTTTGAACAACTACTGTTAATTAATAGATCAGACTTCTGTACTGGGGCTGGCAGGAACTTTGTAAAATTTTATCCTAAATATCTATGCTGGAACATGCAAGTAAAGTGCCTTTTTATTTTAAATTAGGATGGATTATTCTTAAATGTAGACATGGGGGTGGCTCCTGAAGAGGCATAAACAAAAACAACAAAAAAAAAAAATCTTTTTATCCTGTTTTCTTTCAATAGCTGTTACTATGTTATCAGAAAGACTTTCTGAGATACATTGAGCGATGCAAATGAAACCTCAAGTCTGCTAATCTCCAGCAAACTATGTGGTGCTGCTAAGAAGCATGGCACAAGACACAGGACAGACATATGAAGTGCTAAGCCAGGTATAAGCCAGCTCAAGGCTGCAGCAGTCACCACCATAACTCGAAGTCCAAAGGGCCCATTTAAGCGCTACTAATCCTCTTAAGGCCGTTGCCTGAAGGGTGACAACCCTGCACAAAATCTCCACAACACAGCTCGTGCTGTGGGCCAACCTTTGACATGCCTCCACTTGGCCTCTGCCCCTTGAGTACCCAGAGTGCACAGTCACCTCCTCTGGTCTCTGCCTTGCACCTTCTGGGGAAAATGCACATTAACTTCCTCCAGGGGCAAGTTAAGCCTCCCTGCCTGTCCTCCGCTTCGGCTGCTGGTTTAAGCACATGCTCTGACCTCTCTGATATTATGAACAAAATGCAGGAGACTTAGAATTTTTGGTCTTTTATCAATTTTTGTGACATGATCTAATTACAGACATTCAGTGGTGCCCTCTAATTACCAGTAGAAATGAATACTGAAAGATGACCCTTGTCTTCCACAATTCCCTCCCCTCTTCCCCCACTACCCTCCTCATGCCCTTTTCATGTCTGTCCAGACTATACTTTTGACATGTGAAGCCTTCTTTAAATACACAGTAAGTAATATATGGTACGTACCAGATGTACCCATGATAAACCATTTACTAGGGGAAAGGAAAAAAGTAATGCAGAGGAAATGCAATGAACATATTTTAAAGTAGAAGGAAATTTTGAAAGACTGGTCTCACCAGAGTTTGAAAGGAAATAGCTTCTCTGTGGGAAAAGATGACATCAGATTGCATGCTTATGTCTTGAAGTTTCCTAGAGATATCTCCCATTTTCCTCAGGGTTGCTTGTTTCATACACAATTACTTGCCCAATATAGCCATTTAAGCAACATTTAAGCACAAAGAGCTGCTTCTGTTCAAATAAACGTCAGTAACACTAAGTGTGCATAGCCCAGTTCTCAGGGTCACTCAGCGTGTTTCGCACTGCTACCACCACACTACATCCTGCTAACCGGGAGGCTGCAAAATAGGGGGAGCACAACTGGCTGCCTGGCTCTACCCCGTTCTGTCATACTTTATGCAAAAGCCATAAACTGACTATTTCGTTTCTTCCAAGTTGCCTATTGTGACATTTATAAACAGGAATCTGGCAGCATGTCAATGGTGCAAACTGATTTCCTTTTCTAAATACAATTTTAAAAAGCAAATAAACAAGGTTATGCCTGCTAATGAAACATTATATGCCATGCTGGAGCTAGTTTTTCTCAAATGTATTCTCTAGAGCAGATGGAACACCAATAAACACAAAACAACAAACCCTTTTATAAAAAGCATGTTTATAAGAAAATACATTCTCCATAGAACTTTGTCTAAGGAAAAACTGGTTTATATCTGTAATGTTATCTTGGGGACCCAATTATGGTCCCATTAGATTGCTGTAAACAAGGGAGCTTGCCATGAATTTCAAATGGAGAAGCGCTAGTAAGAAACTTGAAAAGGAAGAAAAGACATTTGCCAGTATACTTACTAGGTGTAATTCCTAGAGGCCTTAGTTGAAATCAAGGCCTTATTGTGCTAAAATCTGTATAGACACATTGATGGACTACACTTGCCCACAAGCCTTAGAGTCCAGAGACAAAGCAAGGAAAGAGGAAGGAAGAAAGCGAGAAAGTGATTTGTGTAGCCAAAAATCAGGACTCAATGGAAGGGGTCTTTTTTCCAAATCCTGTGTCTTATCCTCTATTTTGCACTGTTTCATCTAATACTTATATATGAATTCAGAAAAACGGGAAACTTTACGTTAAAAAAAACCCACAAAAACACAGTATTATAAGCTCTACTCTGAGTTTTTTCCAGCACTATCATTTCATTTCTGTAACTCAGACAGAATGCACGTACAAAGTGGGTACTCAAAGAACCTTCTCAAAGTAGGTGCATGTCAACTTTTGCAGGACAAGCAATTAGACATCCAAAAGCAGCTGCCAGATCTGGAGGCCAGTCAGAGGGTAGTTGAAAACCTGGCTTTCCTTTCTTTATTGTAAGGAGTTTTGTTTTTACCCATCATGAAACAGAAAGCTGGGGGGGGGGGGGGGGGGGGAAGGGCGGCAATCCTCCAGGAATTGCTTTAAACAAGCCTTTGATACCACTAACTGAAGGCACTAGGCTTTTCAACATTATGCAAACCATTTATAATCTGTTAATAGCAAATTCACAGAGACAGAACTTTGGCATTTAAATTTGTTATATTTTATTTAAAGCTTCTTTGAAATTCTCATCATTGATTTTACTGGCATAAGTTATTGGCATCATGCATGAGTTACAGCAATGGCTGCTTGACTGCATTCAATGACCAGAACATTTTTTAGACAGAGGAGTTGGTAAAGGAAAGCAAGGATGGTAGCAACAAAACAGCCAGTGATTTTCCATTCAGGCAGTTTCAAGCAGAAAACCAGCAGGCTTAACTTTTCTGCTAAGAAGTCAAGTGGAAATGCTGCTACCCTGGTAATAAAATGCATCTCCTAAATATTCTTTTAACCCCAACCCACTGCAGCAGCTATGTTGGGCCAGGCTGGCTAGTACTACATGGGGACTAAAACAAAATGCTGGGAAAGGTCCAGGAGTCAAGGCTAACAGCAGTCTCAAAAAACACCCAGACAGACCATCTGGTACATACAAGGGATCACAGGTCTAACCAGTGGAGAGGGATTACAAGTGAACGGGTAGGAAAATAGTTTTGATCAGTGAAAATTATACAAGATACACCAAAGTATCAAGCTGGAATCAAGTTAATTGACCAGACCTCCTGGGAAGCAATCACAAAGGCAAGCATGCAACATCCACAATCATTTCAGTCAATTTTAGCTGATGTTTTGGGAGAGGAAAGCTAGTTTAGTCTAGGTCTTGGACCAAAAGAACTTAAGATAATTACTTTCATCAGTAGGAAGCATTCAGACAAAATTAATAATATTTATAGCCATATGAATTTAAAACATTAGGGTTTAGGAAGGTAATCAGACTGTCTACGTAGAAGGCAAAAAGTTAAATACACTTCTAGCTAAGAAAAGTTCACTTCCAGTGAGTACAGAAAGGGCTACAGACAAACAGGTATTACAAGAAAGCGTTCTCTGAATCCTCAAAGATATTTCTCACATTTTCCAGCCTGGTTAAGGAGAAGCACGCTGCCCTTGTCCTTCTCTGCCATGGTTTCAGCAGTTATCTTCTGCAGTGGCAGACAGGCAGGAAAAAACATTAACAGGACTAGGAGAACAAAAACACTTGGAAGAAAGAGAAACCAATACTGGTCCTGCAAAAAACAAGTTGACTGTCCACTGATAAAGGCATGTGGCTTTGGTCTTAAAGCACAGCTTGCTGAAAGAAGAGATACGCTTAACAGGAAATAAACCAAGTAAGCAAGCTGGTGTGGAGTTGGGACATACAGATTCCCAGGACTGGGACAGCAGAAGAGATCAGAAATATAACTCCTTGGACTCCAAAGGTCTTCTGCAGGTCAGGTACACCAGGAACTGCACAGCCATCCTTTTCCTCACTCTGCTACAGATTTACTGCATGACTTTGAGCAAATTACTTCACATTCTTCTGCCTTACATCTAAAACAGGATGAGTACCTTCAACAACTACAGAGTGCTTGGAAGTGACAAGTGAATAGCTTTTAGAGATAACACAGTGTATCTAGGAAGGCAATATAATATAGCAGTTACAGAGCAGAAGGGGGTTTTTTGGTGAGAACAACTCCACAGGACTTTTGAGTAGCATGCATTTGAATTTCAGCCTCACAGAAATGACAAGAGATCATAACCAAGATGCTTTAACCAATACAGAAAAGAGTTATATGATTAATAACATTAGAAGAATAGCAAGACAAAAGAACAGTTCTTTGGTGACTAGAAACAGGAAAGCAGAGAAAGACATCTAAATTAGTAAAAGCAAAGAATAACTGCATGCTCAAGTCCAGATAGCATTGCAGGGTCTATTAGAAGGGGAGCTCATTGTCTGCAGAAAATTTGATCCAGCTAAAGCATTCCTGGCTGTACATCCAAATCTGGGCACTAAAAATTGCAAGCTATTTTAGAAGAGTCGGGCTAAAAATCTTACTGAGGTTATATGGGAGTAGTGGTGGAAGTGGGGAATTCTCAATTGTAAAAGCAGGACACATTTGGCTCAGTTTCTTTTCTGACTGGACTAAATGGACAAAACAACCACCAACCTGCACTATATTTGATAATGCTACCAGACTATCATCCAGATGCACACGCTTCCAGTCACACTAATTAAATGCAGTGTGGAGCCATCCTGGGGAAATGATATACTGTTCCTTTAGAGTACCACACACTTCTGAAATGCCTTGGTGAGGCCTCACTCCACCTGAGGAGCCACAACACTCATTTTCTAAGTAATAAACAATTGGTCCTCTGATAATGGTGTGACCCAGACAGATGGACAACTTCATACAAGAAGGCAAAACACAATTCAGGCAATGGAAAGCAGGAGTTTCAGCTGAGTCATGAACAAAACTGGGCAGGCATGCATCCTTGAGGAACAACCTAGCTGCACATGGAGACCTGTTACTCTGAGTGCTCTCCTCCACACAGCAACTTTTGCCTACAAAGTAGATTTCAGTGGGATGTTTACAATCAAAGCAACTTGATACCTGCAAGTTGAGATACAGAGGAGAGGGTTGGGAATGCAAGCCTGGCACAAGTAGCACCACGATCCCGTTCCCAAAAGCAGCTAGCTAAAAGGGTATCAGCATTAAAGAAGAGCATATTACCCTTGGACACAATAACAACACTGCTCATTTTAAACCCACCTAACTTACAGTTAGGTTGGAAATTATTACTACACAAGATTCAAAATACAGCTGCTGTGGACTCCAGGAATTGCTGTCCGGTTTTTCTTCATCATCAGAAGACCACAGAAAGGGCTGTTCTTTGGAAATCCATTGGATCACACTGTCTAAGCATAAGGAAATAGGTTTTCCAGCAAGATAGTGCTCTGAAGGCGATTCTGTGCATGTTTTAGCCTGTCTGCCAGTTCTCTAGGAAAATTACAGTGGCAACTCCTGGTTGCAGATGGTATTTTAAAGACTTAAGCTGAAGATAGCCGCTAAATAGCATAATCTCCAGCATTCCTGGTGATTAGTATATAGGAAAAGGCAATGCAACTCCTGTGTGATAGTCTGAAATCCATTTCCTAAACATCTCGTAACTGAATACTTGAACTCATTTCAAATACTTGGCACAAATTGTCAGATTTGAGATCAAAGGCTAAAAAGCCAGTGGTGTTTGTGACTCAATGCAAGGTCTCCTTCAAAACATGGGGCACCATTTCACATTTCTGACACACAGTTGTGAAAGGGTTTGCAAAGCTGAATCAGCTGAGTCTGGATTGCTAGAGCTGGCCCAGAATTTTGCCCAGAGTTTCACACTTTCAAAAGATCCAAAGAAGAAAGCTGATAAGTTTGTCTGGATTTACTAATTGGATCCCTTGTAGTAAAACCAGAAATTTTAATCCTCCCAAGATTTATTAGGTATTGTCAGGGATGTGTATGTAAATTTAGCATTCAGAGAAAAAAGCTATTCAACAAAGAAAGAAAAAAAAATAAACATGTAAACTCTGTGAGGTTCAAAGAAAAAAATGAATAAAGATTTGTGTGATAGTAGAGAAGATTCTTTGTTGTTCTTTTAGATGATTTGCTTTAAGACAGAAATATGATAGTCTGAATTTTAATAAGATATGGTAGAGAGGCTGTGATGTAGGGAGTCCAAAATGATTATTCTTCCTTCAAAAAGGACAGACAACGTACTACCCTACAATACTTGGTCTGTCTCTTCTTACAGTAAACATTGCTAATGCTCCTGGAGAGGGGTTGACCTTGCCAGCCAATTACATTATGCTAATTTGTCTGTTACTATAACTCCTACAGAGGCATTCACAGCTCAAAGCAGGACAGAGATTTATATTGTCTCTTCCAAGCTGCAGACTATGGACGTTAATCTCTCTCTCTCCTTCCAGTTACAACTCTACATGGCAATATCTACATGCAGCGCCACTGCACATTCAAAGCGACAGTTATTGCCAGCTTTATTCAACTTAAAAGGCAAACCGTGGTCTGTCCTACCTTGCCCTCTTAATAACTGTCACTCTAAGAAAGCATATGCTTGGTAACAGCTGTTTTCCTATGAAAACATATGGTTTCTCATATGCTTTTGAAAACACCACAGGAATGTATTCGCTTGCTAGATGCTAGTGCCGTGTCACTATAGCAAGCAACAAAAATCATCGAAAGGAACTGCAGTACGTTTTCTATGTTATACTTGTATTTTACAAAAATACCTATAGTTTAAAAGCAATAAAAAAATCATTCAGCTGAAAAGATTCAATGTAAAAATAAGGCTCAGAATTTAGGAGTTAAGTGCACTACAGTATTACTTAAAGATGGGATCAAAACATTGGTCTTCTACAGACATATAGCAAATAACATGCTTCACGCAAGCATTTTACAGTCCATATTGTATCATGACAAAAAAAACCTCATGAGATGTGGCTCTTCCAAGTGCTGGAAAGATCAGAAGCTTCCCTAACGTCTTTCTGTTGAGATATGATAAACAGAGTATCAAAAACAATTGAGTCACAGCAGTTTACAATAAACTACTGTCCATCAAGTAAACCACAGTAATGACCTTTACATGCTTCTCTCCCCACTTCCATAATATTTGGGGCAAGCTAAGGGTACTCACATGGCCAGTTACAAGTCAGAGGAGACAAAAAGAAGCTGACTTGTTGGGCTACTTTAATACAGATGTGTTCGGTCTAGGGCCAGGCTAAACGGAAAGCTAAATATTTTGGTAAATAAAAGTTTCAGCTGTGGTTTTGAAACTGATTTCAACATCAATCGACATAGAAACTGACATAAAAATGCAGAAAGTTTTCAAAGTGTTAAAAAGACAGGGAGGTTACAGGTCAGCAGGAAAACAAGAAAAATGTGAAAAGTGACTTATGAGAAGGTCTTACAGAAATTTCCCATTGGCTCTAAAAATAATTCCCCTGGGATGTTTGTAGAAAAGAAAGAAAAAATTTACATTCAATTCAGTTTATGCTCTAGCACCAACATTATCAAGAAAACCACCTAGGCTTTACTGCAAGACCTTCTGAACATGCCAGTATCTCTAGGTGGTATTCCAGTACTTCTCATATAACTTCAAAACTTTTACACCTGTGTCTTTTTGGCAGTTAAACACAGGGTCACACCAAAAAAACAGAAAAACCCTCACGCTGAAATGTTAGTGTTTTATTACCTATTAACATTGAGAGGGCACACACAGAAGTCCACGCAAATCTGTATCACTGACTTTACAATTTCCAGCAGATCATGTTGCGCTACCGGCTGCAGTTAGTGCCCTGAGCCACAGTCCAACTTTCAAGAAGTCACTTAAGCACATGATGCACAGAGGTCAGGAAAGCCAATGAACAGCAAGAACTGGTGAAACTCCTGTGACAGCTTGAGGTGCGGCCTTCAGGCATCTGGTCGGTCCCTTTCCATGGGTTAGGATTCCCTCTGTGCAGTCTGTGAAAAGTAACACTTGCCTGGTGGGCACGTATGTCGCTATGAGGATCTAGTATTTTGCAACCTACTGGCAGATGTGCAATAAACCTATACTGACCTTCTCTCTAAAAGCAAGCAGCAACCAAACCCTTAATAAGATGCCCTGGGCATAGGAGACATAAGAAAACAAGTTGATTCCTTGTGCAACTGTTCCTACCAGTGAGGATCTAATGCACCAGGGACAAACCTAAAAAGCCCTCGGAGGAGATTAATACAGGATGTTTCACTTGGAACGTAGGAACTGTGTCTGAAAGAGATATAAGCCAAGGAAGGGAATGGAAAGACCTCTGACAAAGGATGCTTTGCAGTTAGCAAATAGAGGTGTAACCTTGTTAGCGTGGTTAGACACCACAAGAAAATTATGAAATCAGCTTTCAATACCAACTTTTTAACAGCACCCAGTGCTCTCAATCCCAGAAGGTACCTGAGAACACCTTTTGCCTAAGGTGACTCTTTCAAGCTCAAATGAATAGCAAGGTCAGAAAGCAAATAGTCCTTGTCATGACGACAAACAGTTCATATGTGCCACTGGTAAGTTCTGCAAAGATTCAGCATAAGAGCACAATGAAATCAGATTTGCTTTTTTCTGTACCCAGAAGAGGAAGGGAAAGGAGAAGGGGAAGGGAAGAAAAAAAAAGAATAAAGTAAGGTACAGCCTGCCATTCACAGGTTTCATATCCTGCCAAAACCAACAGTATTCTCATTTGACTTTGATTTGTTATCCATAACTCCCGTTCTTCCCTAGAAAAGAAGAGAAGGAAGAAAAGCTTGATTTACAAATACATGTCCAGTTTTTCCAAATGTATCAAAAAGCTTTGTGTGATAACAGGTATTTTCATAAAGCACAACAAAAATGAAATCAACTCCTTAAGATATCATACAGCACATAGCATATTAAAAATTAATAAAAATATTTATAGAATTATCTTGTTCACCTACATTTCTCTTTAGAGTAAGAACATTGGCTCTTCCATGAAGCCAGTTAATTTGCTGGTAATGATCAACACATGATATATTTCTGAATTCTCCAAAATTTAATTTTCTAGTCATTTTCCAGCTGATGAACAAAAGGAAACTGCTCTTCCTGCATAATTAACTTAGCTTATACTCCTATCATTAACAGTCTATACAAGGCTATATCTGTACTATCTGTAGAACAAAGTCTCATCTATGACCTTGCATGCAGGCCAAAAAAGAAATTTAATAAAAAAAAAAAAAAAAAAAAATCACACTACAGACTCCCAACAACTTCAGCAAAACTCACCTCATACTAGAAGTAACCTAAGATTACCTCATTTTGCATAAGTATCTCCTCTGTATTAACCAACATTTTAAAAAGATTTAGTAAAAGGAGAGCACAGTATGAAAGCATTTTGATGCTGAAGCTTTCCAATCAATTCATGGGTTTACATGAGCAAATCTGGTCCCTTTGTGAAGTTTTTAAAATTTTCCCATTGCAAGTATAACTTCTGGTTATCTCTTTATTAACTATTACTGGCAGAAGCTTATCTGCTTGATAGGAGAGAGAAAGAGCATTTAAAGTTACCAGAGTACCACATTGCTTTACATCCCAAAAGGGGTGAGGGTGTCTAGCTGACACAGCTCATGGAAGTCGAAGTGACAGGGATCTGATCCAGACAGTATCTGTACAGACAGCACATTCGGTTCCTTAGCTGATCAGCTCTTTCACACTGTATTAATAGTCTTTGAACACATCAACTCTGGAACAAGCAGAGATTTTTTTATTTTCTTGGAAAACATGCTGTGGTCTTAGGCTACTAATTTAATCTTGTTGGCAATATAATAGTTACGGTATAATCCCTCACATTATAAAAGTAATTGCCATAATCATAACCTACATTAAATTATTTCTTTTCCAGTGCAGCTGCAGTGGTTTCCCCACTCCCAACCTGGTGTCCTATGGCTGAGGAGACAAGAAGGGGCAGAAAGCAGAGCTCACAAAACAATACTACAGCCCATCCCTCTCCCTTGCCTAATAGCAAGTGACTCCCCATCCCAGTTAATAAAGAGCTCCTTGTCCCTCCATTATGCAGTGTAATCTTTAAAAGATTACATTCTCATTTGGGAATGAGCCAAGAGCCAGTGGGAAATTCTCTAGTAAATTGGATAGGGAGACAACAATATGAAGGGCAGCTGGATGGGAGCACATTTTTTTCAGGGCATTCCTATTCCTGGGGCCCTCCGGCATTGTTAGAAGTCTTGCAGTCTCGGCTCTTTTCACTGCTCTGTTGTCAGGATAATGCTATTCAAGAAGAAGGGGATACAGATTAGCTGGTTTGAAGATGGAATGTGAGGAAACGAATATTGAGAAGTAGTAAGAAAAGAAGGGGAAAGCCCAATTATATTTTTAAGTCTTACCACCTTACACAAAAACAAGGGAAGAGCACTTTGTTTTAAAACACTGTATCAAGTGTATCAACCACAATAGTAAAATATGGTTTGCTTCTTCCCCAACTGTCATCAAGAAGGCAATTTGGGTACTCCATCACTAATAGCATATTAAGAAGTATTTTGAAAGGAACATTTCCCTCACTGCCTCTTTCCCCTTGCCTGCACCTTCCAACAGACGCATTTGCTCTGTGGAACCTACTTTCCACCCTTCCACCCCACCCTACCTGTGATCCAGGATGGAGAAAACCAAAACAACACTGGGCAGGCAGCCCTATCCCATTTATCCCTACACAGGAAAGGATGCAAGTGAACGAGAAAGGCAACTGTATTTTTGCTGTGCCTTCTTTTAGGGTGGGGGATGGGGGGAGGTTGGCAGTTTGATTGGCTGGTTGGTAGGTTTGAGGGGGTGGGTTTTGGGTTTTTTTTTTTTTTTAGTTTTTTTACAGATATATATACACACACACTTTTATTGTTCTTCAAAAGTACTTTCTCAAGATGTCACACAAATTTATGTATCCAAAAGACTGGATAGGTGCCTTATGTATATTTGGACAATAATGGCAAAAACACACTACCCTCTCAGCACCACATTTTGTTAAAAAATACAAAAATCTCATGAAAAATAAAAAAAAAAAAAGGAAAAAGCTATAACAAATTACTTTTTTTAAAAGCAGCAGATCTTTTTTATTCCTCCAGAAAAATAAGTTTTTAATCATAACATAAAATTCCAATCATTATTCCCTTTCATGTAACATAATTAAGTTATTTATTAGGAGTAAGTAAAAAAATAGTTGTCACAGCAGGATATCAGAAAGATTGTTTTTACCCTTAAATTACTGTTCAATCAACTACAACTTTCTTCACCTGCAGAACTCAAGTAACAACAGTTACCTATAGTCCACAGGAGGCAGTAGTTAAAATACACTAAAATGGAGGATTGTTTGCAATTTAAAATCTTAGTGTTGGGAAGTCCTGATTCAGCAAACTATCTCTATTCAGCAAACCCCTACACACATGCTTGAAGTTAACCACATGTTTAAGAGCTATTGAAGTACATGGACTTTGGCCCCATTTCAGAAAATCAGTTATATACACATTTAACTGGCTGAGACGGATGAAGCAAAGAAAAGAAATTGGGATAAGAGAACTGTACCTGAAAAAGATTCCAGCCAAACAATAATCCACAAAATAATAACTTATGTGCAGAGGTGTAATACACTTAATAGCTTTCCTGGTTTTCTTGAAACATGTATGTTGGCATTCACATTTGCATGAGTTTACTGTATTGGAACAAAAAGCAGCATAAATGGAACAGAACTATGGTAACTTTGCCATTAGAGAAGCAGCAACGGACATACACTTAGATTGCAGAGGTAAGACAGGAGTGTGATGAGAGAAAGAATGTTTTATAAAGACCACTGAAAGCAGAAACAATGTCCAGGCTTACTCTCCCTTTTTCAGGTAAAAACTATTCTAATGCCCAACATCAACTGAGCAACTTCATGTCTCCTCTTCTCTTGTACAGCTGCATCCCCTGACATCTCAATTCAACATTAAGTGGAGAAGCTAATTTTCCTGGGTTGGAGGGGTGGTGGGGAGAAAAGGAAATTATACTTTCACACTCCTCTATCTCTGTTTATCCAATTCTGCTAACAAGTACATCACAGGAATATTTTAACACCCCACTTGTCAGAAAACAAAGAACTGCCTTTTTAATGTCCGCCTCATGTGAGTGCTGTTCTTTGTTTCATTCATTTCTCTCACTTTTACAGCCTCATGGCAGCCCCCTTCAGCTTTCTTCAAGTCTGTGTAATATTACTTTTCCTCTTCTTCTGTGTGGATTTTCCTTTCCATTTTCCCCACCAAGTCTGACCTGGGGTAGGAATAAGTCCTTTACATAAGTGAAAATGAAAGGTACTTTTTTCTTTCATTCCTTTCTCCTCTTCATCATCCCATACTTTCCAGTCTTCCTCCTTTCTCTCTCCCCTCTATCCCATACAGTGTTAGGACATCAGGGAGGACTCTTCCAACGCAAAGGAGAAGGGACTGGCAATGTACCGTATTTTTCTTTCTACCTTGATAGGAAAAAAAAAAAAGATAGGACTGGGGCAAAAATAAGCTGTCAGATAGAAGCCCAATCTGCAGATGAGGCAGCTTTTACCTTTTCTTCCAGGTGCCATTTTTCAGTGACAGTGATGAAGGCAAAAGCCAGCTCCCTTTCTGTGCCTACTTTGAATTTCCCTGTGCTTTGAGAAGCCCAGAAACAGTGAGAAAATACCACCCCCACCTCAGGTGAGGGAGGAAGGGGAGGAAGAGCAAATAACTCTTAATGTAGGAGGGGAAGCCACACTGCCCACAGACACACACATACTTTAATCTCTGTTGAGAAGGAGCTCAGAGACCTACTCAACTAACAACCATAGGGTACTTCTAGCTTATTGAAAGGTGCTGTGGCATGGAAGTCAAGCACTTCCATTATCACAGGCATTACACTTACAAGCTACGCAGCTTAGAGTTTGACATTGTACCTTAATGGTTTTTTACTGCAGTTCCTTTTGCAGATGTCTTTTATTTAGAAAAAGAATTTTTAACCTTTAATAAGAAATACTGGAGCAAGCTACAACTAATGAAAAGGGAGAACACAAGGCTTACACGTCAAGCCAACAAATTTCCCTAAACACTACATTGTACATTTTTACTGAGACTCACAGAAAAATCAGCAAAACCTTCAGAAAACAAATTTCCAAATAAAAACTAGCACAAAATCAAAAGGGGCAGTAGCCATTTTCTGGAATTCCAAAGAAAGAAAAAACTTCTCAGGCTCACAACAATTTTCCTATCCCCATTAAGCACATTTTTCCATCAAGATTTCTCTTAATAATAGTATGCTACAAATGATCATTAGGCAGGAAAAACAGATCAGGGCAAGGATAACAAAGATGAAAAGAAAACTGCTGAGAGTTCACCTCTGCTGTTTATTTTGAGGCACACTTAAGATTCAAGTTGGACTATTCTAATTGTATTCAAAGATTTAGTTCTCTAAAGAACATAAACAAAACTAGCAAGGGCCATCGGCCAGAATAAAGCTTTTCTCATAATCATAGAGTAAGGTCAGCTTTTATTTATTCTTTTATATGACAATCTCAACTCCGCTCTGTTGACTTTTTAATTTTTAAAAAATGAGAAAATAAAGTTTCTTAAGACTAATGGCCTATTTCTGCAGGGGCAGCTGTTTTAGCATGCTCACATATTTTCTATCTTCTTTTGGCTGTGCTTTCCTTATCAAGTATCTTAAAGCTTTTACACCTAATCCAGGTTAGCATGCTCTGGTTAGCAGCTTGTATCCATTGAAAGGCAAGGCAATAATCCATCTAGGTTTAGGGCATTTTCATAGAACTGATGCAGAGCTGTGTCAATTTTAATGTCATGCTATGGAGAGTGCATGCAGCTCTCTCCACTTTAGAGGATTAAAAGTGACCTCTCTTACCAAAATCAATAAGGGCAGCTTGCTGTGACTAATAGGTTGTAGAAATTCAAAAGAGACGGTTTGTAACACTGAGTTCATTCTCCCTGTGTCTCTCCCCACCCAGCCCCAGACTGGCTTTCAGAGCTGCACTTTGACATGTACATTCACATGGCGAACCAATGTCTGTTCCCTTCCCAGGGACCAGACTGAGCCACACACAGTTTACTCACATTTCAGGGAAGAAAACAAGCTGATATTTATTTGGTAAGAGAGGACTTGGCAGCTTCTGTAGAGAAGCATGTAAGAGAGAAACTAGAATAAGGAAACAGTTAAAATGTACATTTTTTTTGCTCCCTACTATGGGTTTTAAAAGGCCCTATTTTTACATATTATCAGGACATGAACAAGTACCCAGATACTTCACATCTCTTCAAGACCACAGGGGTTTTTTTTCCAGGCTCTGAGTAAAGGCTTTTCTCCCTTCAGATCTTTGCTTAGTTGTAATAGGCTAAAAATTTAAATTCCATTAAAGTCAATGGAACTGCCCCAGAGATGTATGAGGCTATACATCCAAGTATAGCATTCATTAACTGCCATGGCATGTGGTCAGTTGCTCTGCCTTCTTTCTTTTCTCCACTACTCCTTTTGTTACTCCAAAGTACTTCAGATTTAACAGTCAAGTTTGGGGGCTTTTAGCAATACAGTAATGTTGTACAGTACTGCAAATGGGTCATGCTACAGAGTGCACACAAGTGGTGTAGAGTAAGTTTTCAGTTTTTCGGTTTCACATTTTGTAAGACTAAAGAATACCAGCAACTCAGATCACCATCGCCTACCTTACGGTGAAAATACCCTTACTCTCCTGGATGTCTCTAATTTCCAATTTATTTTGCTTGAGGTACAAATTAAAAATCCTTACCCACGGTTCATAGCCTGTGGATATTTTCTCCGCATAACAATCACCATCATTGTCTTTATGCCAAAAAAACAAGACTTGCCTTGGGGGAGCAAGGGAGAAAAGGGGCTGAAGTGGTGGGAGGAACCCAACTGTAAAGGTTTAGGAGTCCCTACGGAGGTTTATAAATAGACGACTGCCATGTGCAAATCGTGAAAGAAACCCAGTCAGCAAAAGAGCTGTTGCTGTTTTGAAATCTTCTAACTATGTCTATTTAGGCAGTAGACAGAGTTATAAACAAACAATAAATCAAGAAATTATTAGCATTTGAATTTTGGCAAGATAATAAAACATGTAGGGGTATAATCAGCAAATAATAGGAAAGATCTGCAAGCGAACCCACCAATTAATGATAAATAGGACTTGGCATGGAATAACTTCACCAATGTGGATCTCATTAGATGGCCGTGGAACCTGTTCCCGCAGCAGCCCTCTCTGAGTGAGGGAAAGGTGAGGTAACCAAAATGTCAGCACACCCACCCCCTCACAGCTCTCGGGCTCCAGGATTGTAACCACCTGGGTCAAAATGACAACCTTATGCTGCCGTGAAGGCCATGCCATGGTTCAGTCTTTAACCGATGGGTTTCCTCATCTCAGCTTTTGGACCTTTTCTCTGCAACTGCATCTCAACAAAGGTGACCAAAAACATGCAGCTTTGCTCCCTCTGGAGAGAGAGAATCCCTCTCTCCTCTGTTCATCTTGCTTTATTAACAATACCTCTTAAAGAGAGAAATGCCCCCAAGCAAGCGATACCACTTAAACAGATAAACAGTTTGCACACCAGGCAGGGGGAAGAGAGAGGGGGAAGAAACCCTGCCTTATTAGACTAGAAACAGACACACCATATTAATACAAAGAATCAGCATATGGTTCTAATAGGCTTTCTTAAAATGATTTATCAGCTGTGATTAAGCCCTCGACCAGCATGTCTATCTTCATAAATAAAGTAAAAGTGCACCTTGCTCTGAAATATATCAGCAGTATCTTATTACCTACCCAACCATATAGGCTGCAGTCCACTCTGGGGAGCAAAGAGCTCGTGTTTAATAGCAGAATGTATGCTCTAAAGAGATTTCCAAGATTTAGGGGCTTTACCTAAGAGATAGACTTATAAAAAAATCCACTACAGGGAAGGTTTATCCCTTCGTCATGTGTCATCCGGTCCATGCTGCTGAAATCTGAACTGGTAACAAGAAAGCTGTGCCATTAAAAACAGCCATAGGAAGACCATGGCAAAATGCACAACTATTCCATGTTGCTGTGAAAGAAATGTCAGAATGAAATCAGGCAGGCCTCCTTTTTTGGGGGTAGCCAAAATATACAAAACACAACAAAAACCCAAACATTACAAGCGGGTGACTCAACTTCTTTGGGAAAGAGACAATAAGAAGCAGAAGGAAAGAGGACTGTCCTGACGGAGCTCTGCAGAATGATTCATCAACTGGAATTCAGAAGAACATGGAAGGATTATGGTTAGGGAGGTTTAGCTCAATCAAAAACGTATGCCCTCAAGAATTGCCTTTCTGCATGATATAGGCACTTACTGCTGGAAAAACATTCAGGTTTTCTCTCAGAGTATGAGGATCTAAATCTATTCAAACACAATCCATTGCTACAGAAGAAGATAAGACAGACCTGCCCGCCAGCAGAAGATAAAATGTTGTACCAGCAGCAACAAGCCTAAATTAAAGCCTATTCCTCTGAATGTTTCTGCAAGGTCATGTTATGAACTCTGTTGTCTTGACAGCTTTTCTGCACTGTTAGGCAGAAAGCGTCCCTTTTGTAACACAGTTCAGTGTGGTAACTAAGCGCCTGGACATCGATACATGCTCGAAACAGGACTCACAAAGTCTGGGGACTAAAGTGCCAACTGCAGAATTGCCATATAAAATATAACATACCACCACATGTCTACCATGAAAGCTCTGCAAGAAAAGCAGTTAAAATCCAGCAAGCCTACCCATCTGGAGAGAGGAGCAGAGCATTCTTCCTGTCTTTAGCAACACCGAACAACAGCTGATAAATCTTTAACACACATGGTTTGTGGGATGCCCTATGCTGAGACCGAGGAGATATGGAATCAATCCGAGGCTCTGCCACAGACTTCCTGTGCAATTTTCAGCACATCACTTGAGCCCAGATCCTTTATGGTAGCTCACTGATTCGCTCCTGCTTTAGTTCAGTGAGAGCAAGGCACCAAAATGCCTTTGAAGGTGTCTATCAATCTTTTGGGGCCACACGGCTAAAGATATTTAGGAACCAAAAGAGACAGAAAGCCGCTTGCTTGGCAGAACAGTGGAGAGGACCCAGCTCTCCTGCAATTCTCGCTCCACATCTGCGATTCCTACAAGAGGTTGGTGTCTTACTAGGAAGGAGATTTGGAAAACAACATCCTCTGGAATCTGTTTTTCCTTAGAAAATAAGAGACAAAGCATTTCCCTTCTCCACAGGAGTGCTGCAAAAGTTAATTATTAAGAAAAAGGGGGTTTTATAAACCAACAGTGAGCCCATAAAGCAGATCAGTAACCTGATGCAATTAATGCATATGAAAACTCAGAATAACCCATTGGAAAAACTCATACAGAGTTATAATGTATCTTTACAGTACTTCAATGCGTCACCCAGAAGAAATGCTATGCTGTGAAGATGCTCACATCTTCACACATACAGATGTTATATTTAGAGTATAGGAACTATTACACTGAAATCTTTAATGTGGGGTGGCATTTTGGACTTTGAACTTAAGAGTTTTGAGCTATCACCTTGACAACAGCTTAACTGATTGATAAAGTAACAGCTTGAAGTTATTACAATACCTACAACAGTACCCTGGCCCTTAAGCACTATATTAACATAAATCATTCCTAGTCTTATTTTGCATCTGCTATAACATACTCACCGTATAAGATACTCAATCTCAGTGGGAGAATAAGAAGTCAGAGGGACCTCTGACTTGAAAAAATATGAACATTCTTACCTCATGTTTAGATAAAAGGAGGGGGAATGCATATATGTGTATGTTATGATTTCATAATTAAGAAAAAAAATCAAAACAGTAAGCATTTAAACATAGGCCTTTGCTTTCTTCTGCTGTACAGTCTGTCAGTCAATGAGTCAAAAGTGCTCCAGGAGCAGGCTTATGAGTTTGTTGGTTTGTGTTACTTTGTAAGCAAAATTCAGCTGTTTCAGAGCACTTGCCTCTGAAATGTGGACCAGCACACTATTCTTCTCAATGACCCCACTGGAGTTTCAGAGTATTCACAAGGGAAAACTGGAGCTAAGGTGATTGCTGTAAAAGCAGGACACATACTCAGAAGTCATACTGGTCTACACCAGCACACTGTAGCACTGACACCACCTCCCCCCACAAGACCATACTTAAAAGGAAAACGAATCTGCAGGTCTCCTGTCCTGCATTATTAGAAAACTGGACAAAAAATGCATACATATTCTTGAAACAAGGCTCTGTGCTGCACATTAATCATGTGAGAGGGAAGAAGTTAGGCGAGTGCACTCCTTGAGAGGATAGCTGTTTTTCATAAATGACCAGTGTTGAATTTGTCATCCATCAGCCCAGCCAACCACCATAATGAACCTTTCATCCCTGTTCTTCTCTTTTACCAACAGAGTGCATTGCCAACATTACTATATAACCTATTACTATTACAGTATAGGCTTCTAAAACACAAAGACTTATACAGCATGCTTTATCAACATGACTATTTTTTCTTTTCATATATGGGTACCATATCACCCTTTCCTGCCTAAGGGTCCCGTTTACTGCACTGCTAGTTTTAGCTACTGTATTGTCAACAATTAAATGTAGGAGTGAACTTTCCTCTTTAACGGAATGATGGACCAGATTAAAACAAGCTATGAAGTGTCTCCTGATATCCAATCAACACAGCTCTTCCAGCTTCTCCTACTGGGAAAGTCAGATTTCAAAATGGCATCTTTTACAAACGAGCAGCATGTCCTCCAGGGCCTGCTTCTCCCACCATTGACATGAGCAAACAGTATCAGGCCCTTTTTTGGTTGGTTAACTTAAAATAAGCCTCCAAAACAGAAAAGTATCAGCAAATCCCACCAAGTTTGTGTAACACAAGAAATGCTTATTAGACATTCTTATTCCGTCAAATTTAGGAGCACTGATTTGGTATTTACTTTTTATCTCCTCACTGCAATGAAAAAAAGTTTCCTTTAAAAAAAATACTTAAATCAAGAAAAACCCATCATGTTTTTTCTGCATACTTTTCAGAAGACAGAGGGCAAATCCTGTGAACCAAGTATACATTGCATAAAATTCAAACAAGGTGTGAAAATTAAGTTAAATTTTTCACCAAACTGCACTGCTCAAGAGACAGATTTTGTCATTTCCAGCTTGCCTTGTATTAAATAATCTTCCCCATGCTCATAGGCTACAGCACAGAGCTATGACATTCAGAAAATACTTGCAAGAATTCTCTTCTGGATATTAGAGGGTCACTGAATTCAGCATGAAATGGTGAGGTGATGTAAGCTACACAAGTGCATTTTATCTATCTTCTTGTGACGATACACAGAAATATATACAAGGTAGAATGAGAACTTAGAAGGTACAGAGCAAGTTTATGCCTTTCAAATATGCATCAGACTGCAGCATCATCCTTTGCTTAACACAACTAAATTGGACATTCAGGCTTTTTAATAATTCTGTAGACTGAACTCATTCATTCACCAAATGCTCTATATTTATTTTTGCTCTTTTTCTTTACTGGACTACTTCAATTTTTCTGATGCTTTTCTAGCAGTGAGGTGTCTACAGTGGGATAGTATATTTAGAACTGGAATACTAAGACTTGTAGAGGACTTACTGGCCACGAGCTTCCTGAACTGACACTGAACAACCACATTAAAACCAAACTGTATTTGAGAATAGCTGTTTCCCTGCCTCATCTGCATAGTTTACATATTATCTTGCAGCACTGAACACTGGTTAGAAGATTTCAAAGTTGCAGGATAAGCCTTAGGAAGTGATGCATACAAATTCTAGCATAAGCAGACCGTGATTTTAAAAATGCCCTCGTATTTAAAATATTCAACTCACTATTTCTAAATACTACTTAACGTGCTACACTAAGCATATTTCCACTCCTTCTCATTTCATGCATGGGGGTCAGGCTAGATGCATTTTAATAAAGCCGGTCCAATTAGTTATTCAGAAATAGATTCTGACTCTTCCCATCTTTGACATTGTCCTCTCAGACCCAAGCTCAATGCTCAAAATAAGATGCAACAGCAGGGTCTCTTCAGTAGCAGCAAAGGTCATGTGTTTGCAAGTATAACCCATTACAAACACTTTGGATACTTAACGCTCCAAGCACTGTAAACCTAAAACCTGCAGCTAGTAGGCTAAGATGGTCATCTGATCTTCCAACGCTACCTGCCTTGTTGATTTGGTTTGCAGATTCTGCCTGGGGCCAAGCTGTCAATTGCAGCCTGCCTCAAGCTTCTAAGAGCTTTAATATTTACACTTTTGCAAGTAGAAATATAGTATAGGTGTGCTTTTACCTGTGCTAATTTTGGTGGTGAATTTGGCAGGTAGGATGCTTATGTCAGGAAGGGTGCTGTCAAGAGGATGCAAAAAGCCTCTTTCTCATATGCTTATCAATATGCTTATTGCTGACCTACAGCATCCTTTGCATATAGGGAGTAGGCCTTTCTCAAGCAGAGACTTCAGCTAATATTTGGTGGTATAGGCAACAGAGGAGCCAAAACAAACTGACAATCTCCCTTCCATTTTATAACTTTACTTTTCTCATTTCAGTTCAGGTCCTGGAGGTCATCATCACTATTACTACTTGAGTCCACTCAGTCCCCAAGCAAAGGTTAACCCATGTATATTTTAAGAGATGGTCCTTGACAGATGAGTTTACAATCATAAGAAGTATCAAGTATGTGAGGCAGAAAGAGACCCTGCTCCCACTTTACACATGAGCAACTATGGCAGAAACATGTTAAGTGATTTGTCACTAGATAAGCAGCTGGGATATTAATGCAAGTGCTTTCCCCTCAATACTACCTTTACAAAAAAAGGTACACATGATATTCCTAAAACCATGCACTCAGCGCTTCACAGCTAATTTGGAATGTCACCAGTCCACATAATCAGCTTAATCACAACAAATTCTCATGGATTATCCATGGGCTCCCACTCAGAAAAGGAAAAAAAAAAAAAAAAAGAAAGAATGCAGCTAATTGAACTTTATTCTTTGAGTTTTCAAATGATGACTCTCAAGGATTTAAAAAAAAAAAAGTGCTTTTCTCTTACAAGATTTCAGTGTCAAGCTGTGTGCTAAGCCATAGTGATATACTAAAATAAACAAAACTATTTATTTCAGAGTTCAGAGAAATTAACACAACCAAAAATATTTTTGGAAGACTTTTCTGAGCCATGAATATGATTTCCATGCAGCTAGTCTTAGTCTCCAAGTGTTGGTAGGTCCATTAGGACAATGCTACATTGCACTCATATTCCAGGGACAGGCTGTTAAAAGCTTTTCGTTAGCAAAAGCTGCAGCCAAGGAGTCCCTTTCTGTCGTGGCCTTTGCCTCTTACATTTGCGTAAAGCCCTACTGGGGCCAGCTTCAGATTCCTATCTGACAGTCAGTCGGTAATGTAAGAATGAACATACAGCAGACTAATTGGAAACACAGAGCAAATGTTACAGGTTAGCTAGCTAGTGGGACTTTTGCCTTTTTTTTTGTTGTTGTTCTTTTTTTTCTTTTCTTCACCCCCTCTTTTTTTTTTTTCCCCCCATGCTTTACCTCCCCCTATCACTCATTTGATCCCTGGAGATCACCAATGGCAGCTGCAGGGGTTGGTAGGAGAAGGGCAGAAAAAGACTTCCAGAGGCCACTAAACAACTGGAATTATCAGGTAACTTTATGCCCTTGTCTAGGTTCTAATCAGATTGTGCAACTATACCTTGTAAACTGAAATGGACTCTGCAACATCAAGCATTGCAATCTGTAGCTAACTGCACAGAAGTCCACAACAGTAGATTTCTCATCTCCTACTCCTGCAAAACAAACACCATGCAGAAAGAAATGCTTCTGTAATTCACAAAGTAGGAATGTACAGAAATGTTCTCCTTGATTCTGACGAAGATTCCCCTCTACAGCTCATAAACCACACCTCTACAGCACATAAAACACGTTTTTACAAGCTAAATCTGAAATTAGACACATTTATCTCATTACATGGCTGTTTCCTAACATTTGTCCTGCAGACAAAGCTGTGAGGGTCAGTCTGGGCTCTCTCCCAATCCTTGACCAAAACTTGGGACTCTCTCACGTTTGGACACTCTTTTCCCTTGTTCAGCATACCACACTGCAGCCTCTCTTCTCTTCTTCTCTATCTGTCCCAGACTCTTTTCTTATGAGCCACAAATAAACCATCCCTAGACTCCCCTCCCTACAAGCCAAAACCAAACCACTCCTAGACTCCTTCCCCATATTCATTCTACAAGCCTCATCTCCCGCTCTGCACCTCAGCAATCAGCTTTACCTCTTTTTTCCAAAAAGTCCTCTTGGGCCTTTACTTTGCAGACCTCAAGATCCCTAAATGCTGCTACCTCCAGATTTCACAAGCCACAGCAGCACACACATGCCTCGCATATATGAATTTTGAGGCGGACGGCAATCACCACAGGCAAAGCAAATGACACAATACATCAGCTATAAGAAACAGTACCTATAGAGGAAGCCCTAGCAACTGGAGGCACAGACACTCCAAAAGGCAAAACAATTCTGAGGCAAGCTAAGAAGAAGGGCCTTTTGGCTTTAGCATCATAGCTGGTTCATGGCCACCTTTTCCTACTTTTAGTCTATGGTGTCGGTTAATGTTCAAATTACACAAGTAGAGATTACTGTGAGAACTAAGCCAAACACAGTGTTCAATAACTGGGGAACTCCTACAACAGGGGACACATTACCTAAGAATTTCTAAGAGCTGCAGAAATGGGAGAGGGGAAAAGAAAGGCACAAAAGGGAACATTGTGAAGGGGAGGCACTGGGCAGGTTGTTGGAGGGCTGCAGGGAGCAATATGCTCCTGTAGGAAGCCCCATATTACTCATGTGTTTTAGTTCTCAAAAGCAACGAGAACTTTGGATGCTTATTTGAAAAGTTAAAATTTCGTGCATTACCTCTTTCTGGCCTCTGTAGTGCATTAAGCTCTTTTACAATTCCTTGAAAACTTTAACAGCTCTTTAGGATCCCTCAAAACACTCTAACAAGCTTTGGGCACGGGAGTACACTTAACCCCATACAAAGTGGCCTATATAATTCAACCTAAACTTACAAATACTGAGACTAAAAGAATAGTAATTGGAAATGAGATATGTTATCTACTAGGTATTACAAGTTTCCCCCTTCAACATGAATACTTTAAGAGAAATACAGAAACACGATAAAGCTGGTAATGATGACAAATAAATCCAGGGGCCCATTGTGTTGCAGAGGAAAGAGCAAAACTTTTTTCTGTGTGTGTATGTAAAGTAAATGCCTTCTCATAATCCACATTTCCCTATAAGGTATTTGAGCTAGTTTGAAATCCTTACTTCAAAGATGATATACTTTTCCCAAGCCTCTCTCTCAAGAGGTGTGTGGTTTGTGTTATAGTTTATTTAAAAGCAGAGACTTGGAATCAAACCCTGGCAAACAGTTACACACTTTTGGAAATTCAATGCTGTTTTTTTTTGTCAATTGCTTCAATACTTTAAAAAGCATATCACAAGGTACAGTTTCACCTAGTTTCTAATCAAAAGGTTACTACAGGTACTGTCTGCTTTCAGACAGTGTCCTTCAATATTTTAAGGAACCAAAGGGGGAGGAAGGGTTTGGGATGCTCACACTCACCCTTTTGTTGTTTTCTTCTTCTTGTGCCTTCCTAAACTCGTGCTCTAGGGAGCAATCGATGTCGTTGAAGAGGCCCACTTCCTCACAGTTCTTCAGAAAGCGTGTTGGTGTAGGAGTCTGATCTGAGAATATGACAAGAAATGATCATTGGTATTTAATATTAAAAGGAAAGGAGAGGTAGACAGTTAAATAGCCTTCCTGGAAAAGAGAGGTTCTAACTAACCTCTCCATGCCTTCCCACCCCTACCACACCATCATTAAAAACAAACCACACAGCGCTGAATTTCAACACTATGCACTACAGACAGTCAGTGCTTGCCAACAGTGTCCGAAAACAGGCAGCAGTCGTCATTCAACCAGAAAGAAAACAGGGCAGGTTTTCACAGGGCACATAACACAAGTGCATATCCTTCACGTGTGCAAATGGTCATTATAACTGTCTATAAACCTCCAATAATAGGTGCATGCAAAACAACACACAGTGCACATCATAATGCACAGCACACAGGTAACTGCTGCAGATACGCATCAGTTAACACCTTCAAGTGCTTGAATACCACCTCAAACATACACGTACTTTGCAAAACACATGAAGTTAGCCACAGCAAGAAGTTCTGCTTCTAACACAATTTTTCAAGAAGGAGCAAAACGACATTTAGAAAAGCTATGAAATGTTAAACTTTGACCACAAAGAAGTGTCCTTATGTGTTTTAGACCTAAAAGTATTGATAATACACATAAACCAGGAGATTTGGAGTCAAAAGATTTGTAACGCATGCCTTCATCTCTAGGAATTTTTTGCACTCAGAAATAATTTGGGGAAGGACAGGATTCTCTTTAATGCCACAGGCAGGAGGGGCTCAAGAAGGTACAAGGTTTCCAGCTGCCTTTTCAAAAGTCTGTGAAACAGACAAGCTAAATTGCCCTGTAGACTGTAGTTTCAGTGATGACCTTGGCTAGTCTTTCTTCAGGAAGTGAAAAAAATCAAGACCAAAATTGGGAACCAAGGATTCCTCAGAGGTCAGCTCTGAGGCACCTCCATTCATTCTGAGGTGAGTTCTTAACTATTCCACCTCAGCTTCCTCTTCTCCCCCTCAAAATTACAATACAGAACCATATTAACAAAAACAGGGGAGAGTCCATATGGTTCTATCAGCTTTATACACATTTAATAAACAGATAAATAAATACTCTCTTGCATGTTAGCTTCTTCTTCCCAAGCCCCATACCAGCTCAAGCTGCTTTGTACCTAATTTTATGGAAAGACTGGACTCACTCTCTTCAAAAACAATCTTCTGCATAGGATTGACAATTACCCTATAGTTTGAAATTCATTCCATAAAGAATAAAAACTCTGTCATACTAATACCAGTTGCCCGTATTGGGCCAATTCTGACTTCAGAAAAAAGCTTCCCACTTCAGTGAGTTCTGAAGAAAAATTTAGTTTCTTGAACCTAGCTAAGCTGGGTCAAGTTCTAATATCTCCTCCTTACAGGGAACTTTATATGATCAGCAGAGAAACACACAGCAATCCCTAAACAAAAAGGCAGCACAAAAACAAGCCATACAAAAGGAAATGCAGTTTTCACTTGGAATCTAAGGGGGAGGATCAGCCTCCTCCATTATAAAGCCAGCTGAAGCCAATTTCCACCTGTATCAGGTGTGGTCCTACAGGTTTGACATTCTCAAGTAATCCAAGGGCAAACACACTCATTTACATTTATATTTCTGATGGAACATATTGATGTAACATAAAAAGCAAGTCCTTAATGTTAAAATTCTGCTTTATTTCTTTTGGCTTGAGCATCCTACTTGTGATCTTAAAGGAAACAAAACTCAAGTGTTTGGGAATGCACACATATTTATCTATTAGTTTTCACAGCTAACTACCGTATTACCAGAGACAGAAACATAAGACTTTCCAAGAATCTTGCAAGAACTCAGCACAAGAAGCTGAATCAACGAGGTGCTGACATTGATGGGAGCTGAGGACACTCAGCACTGTACAGGTCCATATTCTAAATAAGTAGTGCCAAACTAATCTCTAGGGTAACCTCACTGAACTCAGTTAATTTACACCAGGTTTGTCTTTGGCCCTTGGACTAGAGTTTGTAGTGGAAATTAAGTGCACTAAAACGCAGGAGAAATAGATTTTATTTCCAAAAAGGATTAAATATTACTTTAGTGAACAACAAGAATGCTTTGTAGAAAAACAAAGATAATCGTTGCCAAGCCTTCCTCCATATAAAGGGCATGTTAATATTTGAATGTGAGGCAAATAGAGGAAGTGTTTTATTTTCAGAAGTGGTATATCCATATCAAATAAGCAAGGTACCAATTTCATGACCAAGATGAGAAACTAGGGTTTCATAAAGAAGTTGATTGCACCACTTTCACTAAAATCAAAAGTCCTAAGTTTTTTTTTCAGAGTTGCCTGAGCCCAGAATTTGGGGAGCAGGGCAGAAGAGAATACACAAACATAGATAAGATCTTGTTATTTTCCATCAAGGTTCACAGCTGATCCAGAAATCAGGCATTACTACAACCAGCTACATTAGGTCAGATGCAACTTAATGGGTAACAAGGTGGTGATCAGGCACATGCAGCTGAAGCTGCTGATCTGTTCAGCATCTATCCCATGAACGTTAGACAAACACACACACACAAAAAGTTATCTCAGTGAAGTAAATCCATTTTAACAGTGAAAACAAGTAACCCAGTGCACGAATGCACAAAGGCCTAATCAGCTTTTCTCTACACATGCTGAAAGTGTATCTTCTGCACCACAAGCAGAGATAATCAAATGTGTTGCCTACAGTTGATCTTTCCAATTAACTACGTTATTATCTAAAAGCATCAAAACCGATAATGACACTATTTACATCACCTACATATTGACACGGTGATCTTAAATGACTATCTCAGTCTCCGCAATCCAATTACTGTAGTTTCTACGATCCAGAAATCAAACCAGCAGGAAGTCGCAAGGTTTTGTTAAAACAGACAGCCCCCCTCTTCTCCCAATCAGGGAGGGAACATCACTAACTACCCAGCCTAAATCCCATCCACAGACCTCCTGTAAACCAGCTCAACCAGATGCAAAACAAGAGCTGCCTTTCTACCTTGTAATACTTCATACATTCACAGAAACCAGAAGTCCATGAAACCTCTGTGTTTGTATGAGAGTGGAACTGATAAAGATTCAGACTTTAAAATGCTGAGACTTTACATTGTACAGTAGTTGCATTGCACATATGCTGCACTCACTGGTTTCAGGACTTTAGGGCTACCAAGTCCAGTGGGCTTTCTTTGCTCCTGCCTGAGGCAACCAACTATTTTGCCTGCAAAACACCAGTTCTCCTTCAGGAGGTAGGGCAGACAAGTAGAAGATATTACTCTCAACACCACAGTAATTCTTTTACCTAGATTAGGCAAGCCTTTGTGTTTTAATTGGGAACAATATCTCAAAGGAGACCCTAGCGTAAGTTACACATTCAGGTCTCCCAGAATTAATAAAATATTCCTAATTCTCAGCACTTAAAAATGCATTAATAGCTCCAACAGCTTGTGCCTGACCTCACTGTTCCCTGTTGGTACAAACAAACCTTTTGTTGCTATCACCAGGGCCCACAACTATTGCAGACTCACTGAGAACAGGGCTCTCATTTGTTGTGCTTCAGCAACTGGATGTGCCAGACCCATCTGGATCAAAACTTAGTCAGAGCTAGCATCACTCTCAGCATTCCTGAAGCTGTCAGCACACATGCTGTTTGCCACACAAACCAGGACTTCAATGTCTCAAGCTGCATTTTGAACTGGGCAGCTTGTGATACAGGTCTGTCTGGGTTAACCCTAGGTATCTGGCCATCCCAACCATCCCAACCCAGTCCCCTTGTTCAACATGTAAAAATCTTTCCACTCTCAACTGCTGCCAGAACTAGTTTACTATGCTTTGAGGCATCTACCTCTAGCCAACTGTCACTTCACAGGTGAACCTGCATCATCTGATAATTACTTAGGAAGTTATTTCTAACTCACCCTTACCACCAGGTTGAACACAGAACCTGTCAAACTTCAGACTAGACAATAAATATTTTGTTCAGCCTATTACTCAGGTGAATAATCAGCCTCTCCGATGACACAGTCATGACCACAAAGGCTGCAAGAAACATTAAGTTTAAATAAACCTCAAAAATATAAGTGGACAACATAAAAGCTCCAGAGCAAGATCAAATGGTCTACCTGTGCATCTCAAGTCAACCTACTGTATCTTACAGGAGAGGATTTCAGACCCACTAAGCAATCAGATTCTGACCAGAACCTGATATACTGAATATATTTTTGTTCCTGACCATTTTGAAAACCTGTCCTCAGTGTCTGAAGTGATGCCCTGATTCTCCAGAATAACTGAAAAATATATGCTATAAGGCAATGAGAAATTTGAAGTCTTCAGTAAAGAGATCCCATATGTTTGGCTATGCATTGTTGGGTTTTGGGTCATTTTTTGTAATTACTGAAATAATAGTCTCAGAAAGGACATCCAGTCTCAATATATTGCTTTCAAAAAAAAACAGCCCAAGAAATGCCACATTAGCTTGCTATATAGAGAGTTTATTTGAATGCATTTTGTAAAACTACCTTGGATCCTAGGGTTTCATCCCTCAAAGCATGAATGAAAACTTGAAGCTGCTACCAGTTAAGAAAAATCTGGAGAACCAAAGGACAGTTATGTGAAACAAGCTTTCATTTTGAAATAAAAATAAAAATTCAGATTCAGAAAGAGATATCCAACAGCACAGCTCCGAAGTGTGTAACTTGATTCTTCATCTTTCTTTAAAACAAAAAAAAAAATGTTTAGTCTGATGTGCAGTAATAACAGGCATTTGGCTTGTTCAGCTGTGGGCTCTGCTGAAGTTACATACTCACCCATGTTATATTTTCACACAATGATAATAAAGTCAGAGTAATAGAGCTAGCACTGACATTTGAAGGGCTGCCTATCAACCAGCCACAAGGAAAGAGGAATGTCCTGAGAAATTCAGGAAGGTTTCTTCACTGATTTGGCAGGTTATTTCCTAAGTGCACCAAGAAGCTCATGGTCACGACACCCAAAGCAGGTGATGGAAGAGAAGAGGAGAAAGAGGTGCACCCAGTCATACCCAGTGGAACTGACCTCACCCAGGGGCTCACAGATAAGGACTTCTAAGAACTTTACTGTTTAAAGCGCTGGCTGGACTTTCTGTGGGGGTAACATACTGGGTACAACACATTTATAGTCTCTTCTGGTCACTCAGAACCTGACCAGTCGCGTTTTAGAAGACACTTCATTTCATTATTTGGTAAAGCAAGGAACACAGAAGCAAACAAGAAATCAAACAATTATTTTTCCTTATGTCAAATCATTTTGCACTCCACAAAATTCATGCCTAGATAAACCTCCCTGTGTAAACCACAAGGAGGAAAAAAATCAAGCCAACCAAGGATGCCATAATTTACCTCACTGACATGGGCATTACCTGGGAAAAGTAATACATTTGCACTACCTTTAGAACATACACTTTTTCATATAGAGAAGACTGTTTCTATCTCCACAGTGGGCTTTACCACCAAAAATCTAGAGGATTAGATTTCAGTAAATAGAATCAGGAAGAAACAAGTTTTCTATATAGATAATCCTGGCCTCTCCTGTATCTGCTAGCAGCACTTCTGGAAGGACTTGACCCCCTTCAACAATGGTAAGGTATCACTCCTTCTTTCCCATATCTGATACCACAGGAATTTCTGTGTCCCCAGCTCCCAAAGTTCAGTTCCACACAGCTTTAGTACTTACCTAGAGGGAACAATCTGTCCCACAGGCATTAATATTTCGGTGTTAAAACAAAAAAGCTTTGACACACAACAAACTACAGAGTTTCAAAGCAATGCCATGTTCAGTTAGTACAACAGCAAAAAAAAATAACATCTATTTCAGTCAACCTAACTACAAAGTTTCCTGCAATGATGACTAGCATGCAAAACTTACACAAGATATTCTGTGTTATCTCAAACAGCTCTTTTTTGGCTAGGAAAAATCGAAACAGAAACCATCAATGACTTTCTATCCATACTCATAACAAGACTTTCTAAACAACGAAAATAAAACACATACACAAAAAGGAACAAATATTTTTAAATTAAAGAGACAGAAAAAAGATTGCAATGTCAAATATTCAACAAAAGAATCACTTGCATTTTAATGAAATGCCTCTCACGGACTTCCCTCCCATTTATACAGTCAAGGAACAGAAAGCTCTTCAGTGTACATATGTATCTGGAATTTCTGAATTAGTTCAAGAGTCACTGGATTTAATGAAACTTGTTCTTCTTCAGCCAGCATGAAAAAATGGAAGAAAATATAGTGGAGCTATCTGATAACAAGGAAGCTCTTGCCTAGACATACCTGATAAACCATAGTTTCAATGAGGTCACAGAACCTTGTTTATTAAACACTGACCCCACCTACATAGCAACATATAATTTTACATACAACATAACTTTATCTCTCATTTACAAATTGCTATTTCACACCTCAGCACAGATTTCACACAAGAAAAAGTTCCTACTTCCCAAGTCATACTTTGCTTAATTTCTAAGATGTTGTATTGGTACAAGACCAACAACTCCTCAGTTTTAGTGCCTACCTCCAATAATAGTTTATAGAAGATATGCTCAGTGTGTGTTAAATATTATTGATACCATTCTGACCGCAGACTGGGGATTAGCAATCTCTGGAAACAGAGTAGATAATTCTAATGGCTACCTGAAAGCATACAGCTCATTATTTTGCATCACTAATTACTAATAATGAATGGATCAAATACAACACATTGAAAGATAGTATACAACATACTGGAAAAAGAAGAAGGTCTGACTTCTAGGCAGCTTAATAAAACCACACACTAGCACTGCACCTGGCTTATTACAGGGCAATTGCTGCTGCAATTCTTTGAACCTACTGATGACAGAAACAATTTAAAAAAAAAAAAAAAAAAAAAGTCAAATAAGCAAAAATGCAAAAAACAAGAAGGAAGACATGAAGACAAATGTCCAAGAGAAAAGTCTGTCTCTTTTCCCCATATATCATTAATTTTTCATTATGAAATGCAGGAATAAAACATCTTAAACTTTAAGGTATTTATATTTCCCCAGGGTTTAGGTGGGTAATGAAGCAACTATTTTTCAATGTCTCCCTGCACAGAGTAGATGATCTATGACACTTCCAAACTAAGGATTGCAAAATGCCAAACAAATCCACCAAACGAACACAAAAAGAAAAATCAATACACAGCAGCACCAAGTTGCCAGGCCATTACGGTCAGACACATTTGCCACAGTCTTTGAGAATACATGCAGCTTTTTTACTCTTTTTACTACAGAGGATTGTCATGCACAAAGCACAAAGAATACATCCATCCGAAGCAATCTTGGAGCCCTTCTGGTAATGAAATCCTGCATTTCTGTATACTTAGTTGACTAACTGCAGGTCTAGGGGCCCCACTATTGGTGGTAGTGGTAGAAGCCAGTCAAAGCTTTTAGCCTGGGAAAGCAACCCATTGGAGGGAGCAGGACAGCTAAATCATAGAAGTTACCAAACATAAATGGAGCTACTCTACTCAGGGGACTCCTGATGATGGAATATACTCCTTAGAAACTGCCCTTGAGCAAAAGTCTTGCCAAACAGAAAGTTGTAACAAAAGCCAGCACTTGCACAGGGTGAATGTGCCCACAGCACAGATGTCTTTGAGCATTTTCACTGCCAAAGGACACAGCCAAGTGCAAGAGCAGCATTTTCTCACTCTTGCTTGCAAACACAGGATTCTGTGGGTATAGCTGGCATGCAGGCACTTTACAAGTCCTACTCTTCAATGTGCTGTGTATGTTCCTTTCTAAACTTAGTCCACTATGGCATTTTCAAGTGTAAGAAGAAAATAAATTCTGTTTCAGCGAAGGTCCATCTGATTTCTCACTGGTGCCTAAAGTGCCAACAGAACAAAACAAAACGCCTAAATCAAATATTTGCAAGCAATTGCTACCCAACTATGATTTTCATAAAAATGGAAATGGTTTATCCATAAAAGAGTTGGTCTGCTGGTGAGCATTTAATCATGATATATTTGTACCTAAAATGGCACAATTTACCTTGAAGAAGCCCATTTCAAAAGATAAATATCAAACACTGGTTAACACACACACACACACATTAGCATCACAGTTTTTTCTTCTACAATTACTTTGAAACCTGAAAAACCCTAGTGATATTATTCTTAATAATCCAGTATTGTAGCCCAAGGAATATACAATAGCAAAGGGAATAGGAGAGGAGAGAAGCGGTAAGATCAAGGCTAATTTGACCTTACCCAGCACTTGCTGAATGACAGCAAGCCACCAATGTGTGGTTCCTCAGACAAGAGTATGAAAAAAACACATAAGAAAATCTACATAAGAAACTAAAGGATGTAATTGCATGTAATACCAAATAACCTCTGTGTATGATGGGGAAGTATGGATAAAGATGGTTACCTTTAGGGGGAAAGAGTATTGGATATTACCCACTGGTTTACCTTTCTGGTTATGGCTATTTACAGTGGGCAGGTCTTGAGCCACCAGAAAGGTGAGTCATACAATGTGGTCTGTTACAGTTGCTGAAGTGAACCTGTCAAAATAGTGAGCCTTATGGGAACAGTACAAATGCACTTCATTAACATGCTCACTGCTGGACTCCCAGGTGACATGTGCTTAAGTGCCTATATTTCACTGACATGTTGACACGGGAGTCAGCAATAGAGCTGCCAGCATGGCTGAGGTTCAGCAATTTCTTTCCCTTTCATGCCAAACCTGTGGGAAGGCATAAGAATGGCAGCTGTCTTTTTGTTCAGATACGCATTCTAGCTTATTCCATCTCTACTTGTTATTTAATTGGAGCTGTGGCTTTTAAAACCAATCTTGGAGGTATTTTGCCAGTAGCTTTCCAGTAGGAGTCATGCTTTCAACATCATCTGAATAGTTATCTTGACTCTTGAATTTGTGTCTTCTTACCTGATAACATATTATCTGTTTTTATTGAAGGAAACTTCAAAGTCATTTCATGTTTGTGCCTGTGAATCATCAGATGATCCTCTGTTGGAAAACGCTGTCAGGCAAACACAGAGAGAGAGGGAGGAAAAGAGAAAAAAAAAAATTTAATTCTCTAATAAACTTTTGGCATTGGACAGAATTTCAAAAATGAGAGAGAGAAAGAAATGTATCCAGCTAGAAATGTGTCCAAATGGCACAGGAAACAGAATATTTGAAAATGCAAGTGAGTATGAGTAACAAATAGCTGTACTCTACTTAGAAACGTATTTGCTGCAATGCTCTCTGGGGTTGCAAACCGCAAGGTGTCATGCATTTGCATGAAAAAGTTGCAGACCAAGTTTTGGACTTTAAGGGTCTCAGACACCCACTCCAACTACCACAGCCTCACAAGTCACCACGTGTCTGAGGATCTGCGGTAACTGCTGTCGTGTATGCTCTTAGCCCACGGCAAACGCAAAGTAATGCAGCATATCTTAAATCACTTTACTGGATTTTTCTGCTTTTGTGTCTTTATGCAACCTATATCTGCTGAACAGCAATAAAAATAATCAAATAAGCCAGCCTTTCCCTACCCAAAAGTATTCAGGCAAAATGCATCTTTGATTTTTGGAAACTGATACTTTGACTTGATTCAAAGTGGCAATGCCACTTTGGTGCTCAGTATACAACTATTTATGACCCTTTATGATACTACATTAAATTCTTTTCCTTTGTCAAGCAGAGAAGGTGGAAAGATATGCTTTGTAAGAAACTAATCTGTGTGCTAAGTTTGGTTTACAGTCTGATAACAGACTTCAACAACAAATAGCTGCTTCTGAACAAGACAAAGAAGAGACAAGCTTGAATAAATGTTGAAGCACTTGCAACACTTGGGCTCTAAGAGCAGACTGGTTCTGTTAAGTTTCCTTCACCAGAACGAGCATACACAGACCTTTGCTACAAACTACTGTAATAGTTTTAACAGGGTTATTGCAGGACTAGCAAAGGCCAAAAGCTGTATCACCAAGACTTGAGGAAAAAAAAATAAACTTTAAAAGCAGCTTTTTAAAGCAACAGGTACATAGGAGACTGGAAAAAAACCTGGCAACAACAGAGTTAACATCACTTAATGCTTTCAACACAGTATATTCTTGGCTAAGTGACTTTGCTTGTGGCTATAGCATAAATAGTTGCAGTATGTTACACCTTCTGAGAATCTCTATAAGCCCATAGACAAAGCAGCATAAATAATGGGAATGAATTCTCTGGAAAAAAAAAAAAAAAAGTAAAAAAAAAAATCCCAAAGACCTTTTCCTCACTGTGACATCCTGGTTCATTGCTTACTCATCTGGAAGAAATGCAGCACTAGAAATTTATGTTAAGAACAAAGGGAATATGTGAAAGACCTTGCTCAATGAAATTTTGAGGGAAAAAAAAAAAACCAAACACTTTTTGGTCTCATGGAAATGGATTTTCCTTTATGGACGCCACGCTCAGTCTTCAGGGTGAAATCAGCCAGCTTAAAGAGGGCATGGGGCAACTGAGGAGAAGTTATTCCTCCAGCCCAGACTTCTCTGTCTTTTTTGTAAGTCTACTTTTTTTCCCTTGTGCAGAAGGTCAACTCCCTCAGCTCTCAGTACACATCCACACTGGCTGATAGAGAAGCCAGTCCCCAGACAGCTGAGCTGGATAGCAGCGCTACACTATGCACTTCTGTCAAGTCCTCATTTACAATAAACGGATGTCATGTTTTGAAATGAGAAATCAAATGGTTTTTAAAATGAAGTCACACCTACGTTGCTTGTCTTTCCAAACTGTAACAGCGTACAATCAAACCTGCTCTCTGAATGAGCTTATTTGGATCAGCTTCTCCACTGAGGAAATGAATTAATAGCTGACATGAAAACACTCAAGTCCACTGATTTGAGTGGAAGTTAGTTTTAAGATTCAACAAAAAGGTAAATAAAACTTGACTATAAAACTCAGATATTTTATTCTACCTCTGTGACAGAATGGAGAAAGTTCAACTCTGCATGTGGAGATCTGAACTGACAAATCCTCGATCAGAGCGACAATCCAAAAGATGCACTCTGACACCCACAGAAATGCTCCCACTTAGTGAAACAGCAAAGCTGTTCAGCCATTTTTTAACCAGACCTCAGGCTTCTCCCTTTCCTTTTTTCAGCTCTTGGCAAAATCAACACCTACACTTCAGTAATAGTCACCCATCGTTCTACCAGAAGAACCTAAAGGGTTGTAAAAATAGTAGCCAGCTGAAAACTCCCAACATACAGTTAAAGCAGGGAAATATTACCCTCATTAAGAGAGGATGACTCTGGGAAATGGGTAAACTAAATCACTTAAAACATCCATACAGGAACCCTGTGACAAAATGCAGATGGGAGTGTTGATCTGCTCGAGGGTAGGGAGGCTCTGCAGAGAGACCTGGACAGGCTGGAGCGATGGGCTAAGGCCAACAGTAGGAGTTTCAATAAGGCCAAATGCCGGGTGCTGCACTTCGGCCACAACAACCCCCAGCAGTGCTACAGGCTTGGGGAGGAGTGGCTGGAGAGCTGCCAGTCAGAGAGAGACCTGGGGGTGTTGATTGACAGCTGGCTGAACATGAGCCAGCAGTGTGCCCAGGTGGCCAAGAAGGCCAATGACATCCTGGCTTGTATCAGAAATAGCGTGGCCAGCAGGGACAGGGAAGTGATCTTACCCCTGTACTCGGCACTGGTGAGGCTGCACCTCGATTACTGGGTTCAGTTTTGGGCCCCTCACTACGTAAAGGACATTGAATTACTCGAGCGTGTCCAAAGAAGGGCAACGAAGCTGGTGAAGGGCCTGGAGCACATGTCGTACGAGGAGCGGCTGAGGGAACTGGGGTTGTTTAGTCTGGAGAAGAGGAGGCTGAGGGGAGACCTCATCGCCCTCTACAACTACCTGAAAGGAGGTTGCAGAGAGCTGGGGATGAGTCTCTTTAACCAAGTAACAAGCGATAGGACAAGAGGGAATGGCCTCAAGTTGCACCAGGGAAGGTTTAGACTGGATATTAGGAAGCATTTCTTTACAGAACGGGTTGTTAGGTGTTGGAATGGGCTGCCCAGGGAAGTGGTGGAGTCCCCATCCCTGGAGGTGTTTAAGAGTCGGGGTGACATAGCGCTTAGGGATATGGTGTAGTTGGGAACTGTCAGTGCTAGGTTAATGGTTGGACTAGATGATCTTCAGGGTCCTTTCCAACCTAGATGATTCTGTGAAAAGCCCAAAAGATGCCCTTGTCTGAAGATTTAACTCACAAACTCCTGTCACTAAACTGAATTAGGGTCAGAAGCACCACACATGCAACTTCCCTCATCGGTGAATGGGGGGAACTTCCTCACCACTGCAAAATCATCAAAAAAACACATAAATCCCAATTCAAAATCTCAGTAGGTAGAATCCTTGTCACTTCATTTTTTTTAAGATCATCAAATATCTAATGTTACAGGTCAGATTATACCCTCAGAGACACATGGCAGATCACCAATCAACAGAAATCCCACATGTACATGCTGGGGCAGAATTTATCTACAGGCTGTGTTTTCTATAGAGAATATTTAGCAGGAATATGTCTCAAAGATTTAAAAAACCAAACAAACAAAAAAAACCCCAAAAAAACAAAAAACCAACCCATCTAATAAGATATCATTGGTTTTAAGTATTAAAAAAAAAATCAGGAGGGTTACCACATCCAATAGGAAACATAATACATTCCATCATACACCTAAGCAGAAGACAGACAAATGTGTCCTGCCCAGTGTGTCCTCTCTTGCAAGCCACTAAAGGAATTTGCAATACCTGGCTCGAAACATTAGGCTTGGGAATGAGGGAAGGCACAGAAACAGCTTTAGAAGCACTTTTACCAACTCACTTTTAACTGGCTGTTGTATTTGCTTTAAATATTTTGTAATAATATCTTGTGGGGTAAGGAGGGAATTGAGGGGGGGATGGACTTAAAAAAAAAAAAAACCAAACACAAACACCACACATTATTATTAGACATGTGTTAATATATCAGGAGGCATTATACAAGCCAGAGCTAGTGCTGAGGACTCAATTAATATCACCGCTGACTCCACTCACCTGTGAGCAGCCTGGGGCACTGCAGACAAAAGGCCTCTCCTGCTCCAAGTTCATCTTTGATTCCTCATAAATCTACATGTTAAAAGGGGGAGGGGGAAAGAAAGGGAACCTATGAATATATATATTCTAAACTTCACACATACATGCAACATACAATCGTCACCATTTGTGCTTTTATTTCAAACTCCCAAAACATACTAGAACAAAGTTTTCATCCTCAGAGTACTAAATTTGCTAATATTCAGCAGGGTCCCTATAGTCTAAATTCTTATTACTCCTTCCTGAGCACATATTTACTTTGAAGGAAGAAAAAAAAAAAAAATTAAGCTTTCACAGCAGAAATCTGCCTCAGAAAAAAGCATATGTTCACTGTTGTTATTAGATAAGACCGTGTCTGCTCAGAAATACCTCGAATTAAGGGTTTTTACCTTTCCTTCTTCAGTTCCTGTTGAACAACATTAAAACCAGACGTCTAGGTTACTTCTGAGAAAGAACCCACTTTTTGAAGTTCTTCATCCATACTGTTCAATATTAATAACTTAAATACATTACATACATGCTCTCTATACACACAAGATAAGTGTGTATCCCCATCCTTTAAAAGGTCAGCTAGATCCTCAGGAGCTTTCTGCCTAAAACTGCAGCTTCCCCATAGCAGTTCCAGTCCTGTAACCTTGAACTAAAGCCTGGGGGAAAGCTCCCAGGTCTTGAATAAAAGCAAAAGAGGAAACGTTCACCCTCAGAACACAGTAACGCAGCTGAATTTGGGTCAGTATTATGGCAGTGTCCCTGACCAGCATCAACACAATAATTTTTTAGTAACATCCTAGGACATAAATTAGTCACTTCTTTTGGAAATGTTTTCAGCATGTTGGTAACAACTGGCATTACAAGCTACAACGTAGCAGCTGAACCACCTTAAAGCACAACATATGACTTCTGCTTACATTGTGCTTCAAATCCCTTAAAATTTAGCCTCATCGCAGCTCCGCTTAGACAAATACCTGAGCTGTGTTTGTGTAATTTTTTCATAAAACAAAGAAATATCTTGGTGGAGAAGAAGAATTTGATTTTAAAACTATAAAAATCTGCAGAAGGACAAGTGTTAAAATTACTCAACCCTGTTGTCATTTTTTAAAACTACAGTTCATTGCTTCCTATTATCAGGAATAACTTTACCACACTTACACTTGCTGTTAGAAAAGCTTTATTTTCAGAAGAGTTGCTACCATCCCCTACAAACAATAAATGCACCATTAACCTGAACATCAGCCAGATCTATACTTAACAGCAATTATTTTCAGTGCCCTAAATTCTCAAAAAAAACCCCAAAACTTTTGGATTATAACTTTTTCTTTTTAATTAAAATTCATTCTGGTGGACAACATTAGCCTGACAGGATATTTTCCTACTTGTGACCTACAAAAACCCAAAGCAGCAGAGCACTCTTTACCTGACTCACAGAGCAGCATCCAGAAGTGAAGAATTTCTATTTTTAATTGCCCTTTAGCCTCCACAAGGACACTACTCCCTAAAGGTGATAATTAGCATCAACTGATTTTCTTGATGTAGACATCTCTACCAACATCTGGCCTGAGACAAGTGATTTATTACACCAAATACAATCAGGTGTCAAGAAGGACGCTACCTCAGGACTAACCTATCTATCTACACAAGGCTAGAACTGAAATAACTAAAATTGTACCCAATTTACCCCCTTAAGATTATTCATATCCTGTTTTGATTTAACTTACAGCTATGTTAAACTGAAATAGGATACTCATAATCAGAAATGAAAGAGTATGTTCGCATAAAGGCTTATACTAAAATAACTGAAGGTGTTAAATTACTTCTAATTTCAGTTATTTCGGTTCCAGACTGTGCATAGACAAGCTCTTCAGAGGTAAAGCAATAAAAATGCTCTGAATTATGTTATCCTGACGGAAAGAAACAAGCAGCAGAGAGATGACTGACTAAACAACCCCCTGCAAAAACAAAAACAAAACCTCCAGCTAAGTTTGATTTTTAAATCCACCTCTATGGGATGTGACCCTGGGATGTTGTCTTTCCTAAAGACCTTTCCACAGAAAGAAGAAAAAAAAAAAAAAAAAGCTACATGTGGATAATGAAAGGCTTTATCTGATATCTCAATTACTCCTGCAACTGAAGCACTGCCAAAGGTTTCTGTTACCCCTTTCTCCCCTCCTCGGGGGAGAGTGACAACTGCGTTTTCAATAGCAGAACAACAGATGAGACTCAGTTAAAGAAAACAAGAGAGTAACAATTCTGGTCCCAAGTGACCAAGTGAATTTCAAAACATTACCAGGAATTATTTGGAGTTTGTTTTCTTACTGAGTATTGCAAGTCTAAGACTTCCCTCCCTGCCCTGAGCTTGTGCATGCTCTGATACAAGTAAATGATTCTCAGGGTTACTAGATAGATAAGCACAGAGTAAGCACCAAAATAACATACTCAGTGAGGACTAGAATCCTGAGCATGGGGATCAACTCCAGGAAAACATAGACTTGAGTTTTATTCTCAGTACTTTGAAAAGGTGTCAGATTCAACATCTAGACATTTACCACAAAGGTACAAGCAACTCCTGGTGCCCACGAGAATCACTCTTTGCAGACTATTTGCAGACACTAAACTTAAAAAAAGTAATAATCCAGAATGGCTATATCATGTGTGCCCTCCAGGATACTGTCTAGCATAACCTGACCCATGTAACATACAGATAGTACAATGCTCTCAAGACAAATTACACCATGCAGAATTCGTATTTATGTGTGATGCTATCACCACAGTTCAGACTGTAATACTACTGAATCTCTTCTAATAGTAAATGAGTTAAAGAAGCTGCCTACTGCCTATAATTTTTGAGAGGGTGTTCAGTGGTTGGCTATCTTATGGCAGTAATTCAAGCTTTATGCTTGAATGTTGACCGGAAACAGCAGCTGAAAATCTGGGCTGTGAGTGTGAACTTCCTACATCCCCCATTCCTGCTGAACTCCGCAAGAGCTGTCGATGCACAAGCAACGCAGGATCTCACCCCAGGTTTGCAGCAGGATGGGAGCGCTCAGCAACAGAGGTGTTTTGGTTGTGCACAGCACAGTTTGCATGACATTCTTTTCAAGATGCAGACATGCCTCTCCCATCCTCCAGTTCAGGATATAGACAGTCATACACAGCTTCTGGCACACCGTTCACTTCACACGGCTCATGTGTGTTGCTGGGCCACACAACCCATGTCTCCTTTTTTCACGGTGTGTGCAGGTGGTTCAGCATACATGAAGGAAATAACGTAACCGATGGCCACATTTCGACTTCACCTAATAAAAATAAATCACAGCAACCTTTCCATCTAAATTAAGGTGCTTATTAACCTTTCAGATCTTAAAAATTCAAGTTACACTTGTGCACCTTTCATAGTACTACATATGACTGTCGCAATTAATGCACATGAAGAATATCAGGAAAATCTATGATGACTGAAAAGTTAAAAAATTGCTCAGGCCTGAATTTTTTACTTCTGCTATCAATAGCTTAATTTATTGCAACTTCGTGACCTCTTCGAAGAAACAAACAAGGATTATAAATATAAACGAGCACTAATATTGATATGTCAGCATTAGTTCTGATATTATTAACAATAGGCATGAGTGCATTATGCAGCAGCAAAGGGGGCTGAATTTTAATAGACATGTTAACAACATCTGTCAGCATTTATTGCCCTATTGTGACCAAGTAAAGAGCCTTATTGGCAGAATGTGTAAGTGAGGAAATCTGCTACGATGTAGCACTGAAATATCACTCTGCTTAGGAGAAGTTAAGGTATTCTAATTAGAAAAATAAATAAACAAAAATACAGAAGAAACATAGAAAGATTTCTCCAAGTCATGTCACATGAAAGAGAAACAAGTAAGTTCTGCAGCAAGCCAAGATTTTCTTCTATACCTTAATTTCTGCATAAAATACTCCTAAACATTTTTTATTATAATTAATAAAACTGAAGCCCACAGAGAGGAATGCAAGAACATAATAAAGAAATAAAAAGCAAACAAAAGAAACGAAAGCACCCTCAGAACACAGCAACAAACTACATCCCCTCTCAGCAGCATCCAGAGGGAAGTACCCCACATCCTCAGACTTCCCAAGACTTTGCTGAGCCCCATGATCATCCTTTCTGAATCAGAAAAATAGTTCTAACATCTAACACCAAGAAAGCATGCTCGTTTCTGTCTCTCTCTCCCCCTTTTTAAACTCAGCAGTAATCTTACTGCCATACTGGTAAAAACATCAAGCAGGCTTGTTTCCTGTTTCAATGTTATTCTTGAAGTGGGCTGCAGTAAGAATCTGATTTTCATTGGCCTATTATTATTTGCAGCTGCACGACCTTTTTAACCCTCTTTTAAAAGTGACATTTCAGCCTTCAACCTCAAGCTGTCTAAATGTTGCAAGGTTTTCAGTCCTCTGATTAACAGTGAAAAAGAACCGATGGGGAGGTGTATACTACAATGTGTCTAATACAGGTCAGTGCACCCATCCTGCCATTTGCACAAGTGAGTAATTACACTCTCATAAGCAACCTGTTTGTTGAAATTAATCACCTGGGCACATGTTTTCAAGACAGGTTTCCTCAGCCTGGTGTGACCAAGGTCACTGAGATTTCCAAATACAAGTACAAAATACACAGTCGCTAGCATTAGCAGCAGTATGCCGAGACATGAGCAATAAATGAAGCATCACCTATTTTTTAGGGTCATGGCCACAATGTATAAAAAGTGAGAGGAGATGTGGTTATGCTGCAGTTGTGAATATCAAAGAACCCCATCAGCGTATGCAGCATTTTAAACAGCTAGTCGTGCCTATTCAGTACGTCACTATTTATAGAAAATTACAGTGTTATTATAAATGCTATTAAAACTTGTTCATTTTGGAAGTGTAGTACTCACAGGGTTAATGTCTACGGTTGTTCCCAATATGTCCTTGCATGAGCAAAGCCAATTTTAAGTATCATTGTGCTGAAACGGTGCATGGTATTTTTCGTCAGCATGGGCTGTTCAGTGGAAGCGCTTGTTTTCTGAAACTAGCATCATGCTTTCCACATGCACGCATACAGGGCTCATTATCACGGCCCTGCCTGCTTCGGCTGTTACAACGAAGGGTCTGTCAGCATTTCCATTAGAAACCCCCTCGTTTCAGGATTAAAGCATTTCCAAATGGTTCTGGATGCTGGAAAGCAATTTGTGTCTGGAGTCCCCAAGAAGGACTTTAATATGATGCACATTTGAGCTGGGGCTCGAGCGCTCACTGGTACTCCAGTGAAGTTTTTGTGATTGCATTTATGACATTTATATGTGGAAAAACACTCAGCTTGGGCCTTTATTCATTTGTTTTAAAAGAAGAGAGCCCCATAAATCTTTAGGCAGAGCCAAGTGCTCTCAAAAAGCGGTTGATGTGTGAATTGCCTCAACAGCAAGCAGCCTTCGGTCCTTTCCCTGTGGTTGGCAGCACTGTCGCCCAGCAGCAAGCACCCTCTGTGTGGCACAGTGGGGTGCCTCACTACTAGTTAGCCCCTTGCCACCTGTGAAGTCAATGGCCACTGGCATGCTTCAGGATTATTTGCAAATGGAGTACCAAAAAGATGTTTGTATCACGCTATCAAACATCCCAGTTCCTTTTAAATGGCCACTCAGTTTGCTTACTGCCTGTCGGAACAAAATCCAGTGCTGGCAAGGGCTCCCAGCAGTCCTAAGGTTTTGTCCCATCTCTCTCTTTCGGGTATACCCATTTGCCTTCAAATAAACTGAGGGAGAAGAGTTTTTGCTCCCTCCTTCCGCATTTGGCTTCTAAAAACCACTGTTTATCAAGGAAAACCAACCAGCTGCCTCCTGCCTTTCTTCTGCTTATGCAGAGCTGCTTTCTTCTCAAGAAAGAGCAGAACTGGAGATAACTAAAAAAAGAAGGGGCAAAGACAGGAAATTTCAAAAGGGAGCAAGAATGAAGTTTGCAAAACTGGAATTAAGAAGGGAGGCAAATAAGGGGAAGAAGAACCCCAAAGCGGCTGAGGGCAAGGAGCCGCCAGTGGAAATGGAAAAGAGAAAGCAAGTGGAAGTGAGGACTGCAAACCACTGAGGACTGGACAGAGGAAGAGGAAGGGAGTAAAAGGATACCTCTGAAAAAGAAACTCAAAATAGAAAGCAGATGACCTACTGTCTTTCCACACAGCAGCGTGAGAGCCCAACGCTGTATGCCTCCATGCAAGGAAAGAGTATTTGGTAGAGGGCACAATTTGTCATCTACATTGAATAAGCTGTATCTCAAGTCCAGTGAAAATGCATGACTTTAAATGATTACTCTACCCTTGATGGGATCTCCGTTTCAGTACAGGAAACCCATCATGGATTTACCTGTATAGAGCAAAAGGATTTGCTGTTTTACAGAAAAGACCGTGGGGTTATTAAGCACAGGCAGGAGAAGACAAAAAAAGGAAACAGGAGAACAGTGGTGGAGAGAGAATTTAAAAAAAAACCAACCAGCATTTCTGAAAACAGTTCATGAAAGTTATCTCAGCATAGAAATATTCTATAGGAGAAATCAGATCTTTATAGGGAAAGATGGCTATTACTTCAACTCTGGAAAAACACTTTCAGGAATAATGTGGTTACTTTGCACTCTGCGATTGGCCAAACAGGGCTGGCCTGACCTGGAAGCGGCCCAGGCTTGTAGCTCTGCAACTGTCCCCCACTGATGGCATTTGCAGAACAACCCTAATACCTGCTCTCCCTAGTTACAAGTCTAAAATGACATCAGAGACCAGACTGTAACCTCACTGACAGCACAGAGGTTTGCTTAACAGAACATGTAGCAGCAGCAAAAGCTGTAGCAACATAACCACAAACTCAAGCAATTCAAGAAAAAGAAACTATTCCACAATGAACATTTTGCACACCAGCAGACAGAAACGACACCTGTGTCACTCCTCCATTCTCCCTATGTACAATTTTTCTGCTAGCACTTCAGTACTGGAAATTCAACAGCTAACCTAGACCTGCTGAAGTAAAACCAATATCTGGGTCTATGGACTTAACGTGCCAAATGTTAGGGGGGAATGTCAAGTATCTATGGGATGTTCAAAGAGCATCAGAATTTCATGTTTATCTCAACATGAACAAATACTGTCCTTGCTCTGTATCATCAGGCATTCAACTTAAGTGCTCATGTTAGAGGGCTAAGTTAGACTTGAGGGTCTTGAGAGGAGGAGAAGGAAGGAGGGGAGGAAGGGGGGAAGGAAGGGCTATGTTAAAGCAGGATTCAAACAGATGCTTTAAATCGTCTGCTACAAAGGGACTCTCCACTGTCTCAAAAGCTTCCACACTTGGACTTCTTTGATTGGATGCATGTACGTGGTGATAATATCTGCCCTTACTTAAGTCACTGTCCATCTCAGATTGTTCTGCAAAAAGGGAGGTGGGGGAACTGCAAAACAACTGCAGTAATACAAGTGACAGGAATCTTGCTTCACGGGACAACCACTAACAGCTAGCATTTTAAAGAAAAACATATTTGCTCTGTTCTTTATGAGCAAGTCTTGGCTTCTCCCTGTTTGGGACACAGTCCCTTGGGGCACAGAATGTGCACACAGAAGTTAAAACCACCATTAGCTGAAATCAATATTTACTACCAAACTCTTGAAAGATTTAAAGGAGAAGATACATGCAGAGAACACCATTCCAGGCTCTTATAGCCATTATTAACATGGATCTGATAGTGCTCACTCTCTCTCACTACTAATTTTTAGTGGGTTACACACTTAACAGCAGTACAGTGCAATAACTGATGCCCCAACAAGTTGCTAATAACATAAGAACTGTCTGCTTAAAATTGTATCTACAGTTATTTTCCAGGCAAAAGAATAAAAAAGAACAGAAGATGCTTAGCCTGTCAGACAGTCTGCCCCAATTTTCACTCATCTCCCAAAGGTTAATAGTATTGTGAGGTGGGTTCTCCGTCTTCTACAAACCCCTTCACAAACACAGCCCCATTCCCAGTGCTGTAGAAGTTGCTATGCTTCATGTCAGTGGTTCCTATGCCAAGAGCATTATCGTGGGTGTACGAAAGAAAAACAAAGAGTCTTCAGATCATCTGCACAAGTTACGATGGTTCATCATGACTATTGCTGTGAAACAAAAAAAAAAAAAAGTACTTCAAGGAAAAAATTCAAGCATTATGCACTGGAGAAGATCTACAGGAAGCCTGCAAAGGGCAGAAAAGGCAACTGCAACTGTGGCGAGAGATGAAGCCCATGAAGCAAAGGGTGTCAATGATGAACTCCCAGTAACATCTGGCAAATAAGCTAATCTTTTGGGACTTTCCAATGTTGGCAGATAAGTGTGTTGTCCGTCCTTTCAAAGGCTGACCTCATTTCTATCCTTGGGTTAATGGCATGCAAAGCTCTCTGCTACACTTACTTTTTCACTCTTCCCTCCGCCCCCAACAGTTATTATTAAACACCAAACAACTTTGCCTATTGTTGTAGTTTACATACAATTTAATTAAGAGATTTCCCTCCAGGAATAATATTGACTGAAGGTTTTGAAAGGTTGTTTTGTTTTTCAAGTGTACTGTAACTGCAGTATGCTAATTGCTTTGGTTTACGATACACAAATAGATAAGACAATTTACCTGCCTTGCATGCAAATAAACACTTGGCTTTCCAAAGAGAAGGAAGAAAAAAAAAAAAAAAAGAAAGCATAAAAGATATCCTGGGGGAAACAACAACACAAGGCTGCTTAGCTGACTTTCATACCAGAAGCAGTTAGGGGCTTTAACACAAGCTTTGAAAATTCTGCCAGCCTAAATTTTCCTTCTGGTTTATTATATAAAATAATCCCTAAACCAGAACTCTGTAAACCACCTTTATACATTTTATGGATACAACTCTGCAATTCTGTATATTTAAAATAATTTTAAATTAAGGCCAATCTTGGGTTTTACTTTTTTTTTTATATAGTTAACATACAAGACAGCTTAAGACTTTCATTACATAGAAAAATGAGGCCATTAATAACTCAGCTACAAGCCATTAATTATTAACTTTCACCAATTTTTAATTACAATTTTTAAAGATTTTTTTTTATTGGGAACTTCTCTCTCTTCAAAATGACCAAAAAAATCCTGAATCAAACCTTCAACCTTCACTGTTCTTAGTATAAGATAAAATCCTCTGGGGTAACAAATCTCTGCTGAGACAACTGGCAGCCTGCACGTCCCCTCAGGCAGTATTGAGCATTAGAAAGTCTTAGACATTAAAACTAAAAACTGTTCTTTTCAGCCCTGACAAATCAATGGCAGGCTGATTTGCAGCGCTTTAAACTTTGTACATGCAAAGCTACTGGCAATCTCCAATACATACACCTTATTTTCAGACAGTTTCTCACCATCGTATAACAAGTTTTATTAACAGCAGCTTAACCTATTTCATGTGAGTTTCATTTGGAGTTAGGCTTATCCATATGTCCTTTAGGAATACAAAGATGGAGTCTTTACTGTTAAAATACCTTCATTAAAATATGAGGTTTTGAGTTTTGGAACCAGGTTAAAAAGCTGGAGGGCGGGGCAGGTATTTTAGCCTCAGTCTCCTGGAGTACCTGAAGCAACATCAGTAATCACAGGACAGGTCCAGTGCAGGTATCGTCAACAAATGATGCCAGGCTGCAGGCAGAGCCCTCCCCAGGGCTCTGAAATCAGGAGCCACAATTGAGGCCTGGAGCCAAAAACACCAGGAGAGGTGTGCAACACAAGGCAGGCTCAGCGCCGAAGCCCGCTCCTCTCCCTCCATTACAGAGGCCAGCAGCACAGGTCCCCCAAAACACCGAAGGACTCCTTCCAGCTAGTGCTGGAGCAAAGGCTGAGGACCCTCTGCCCCGGCAATTCAGGTATCTGACTTGGAAAGAGCATAGGATGGCCCACAAACAGCTTGTCAGACATCCAAAACAAAACAAAAAAAACAAACCATTTTGTACTGCTCCCCCTGCCCTCCCTTGGACCCCCCAGCTTGCCTCTGGCATCCCCCTTCTGCCCTGGATGTGTCTGCAACCCTTGGGTCAAGTTTCTCAACCATTAAAGGACTGGACCCAAGAGAGGGGCTAACTTTGATGAGAATCCAACACAGGTCTTCAAAGACTTTTTTTGCAAATATATGCTTGCTCAGAGCACAAAAGCAGTGATCCCTGCCTTCCCCACACCTTGGCGAACGCGGGAGCGCCCCAAAGGTACTTGTGAGTGCTGGAGGCCCTCTCCCAGCCCCCAGCACTAAGGACACCCTGCAAATACGTTTGATGCATTTAAGAGACAAAGAGCAGTCTGCCTCCCACTCCATACCCCAGAACAGCAGTTCAAACATCAGCATCTCAGAGAAGCCCCAGCGTAGGCAGGGAGGTGCCAATGCCTGGGGCTGCCCTGGCTGCCCTGCTGCCAGGCTGGGTAGGTGCGATGAGTCCTGCCCTGACACCCCCAGGAGCCCACTTCGGTCCCAGCCCCACAGGGAGCCCCCAGCCCCTGAGGTGCCTGACATACAGCTTTCCTGGTATTCTCTGTTGGAGGGTTAAACAGCCCAAGGCACTTGAGGGGAAGCTGCTCAGCTGCTGGTCCCTTGGGAGCACTCCCAACACCAAAGCAGTCTAGGGTTGGACCCAGAGTTCTGCAACTAACGAAGACAGGTAGAGCTTGTGTACTTCCATCTAAACAGACCTCAAGTCCTACCTCAAGGAATGAGAGACTTGGGATGCAGAGATAAAGGGACATAAATGCAGTCATTGTTCCACTGCCAGTTGACAAGCAGAGGACATCTGAAGTGGGTTGTCACTCTTGCTCTCGACTAACAAAGGTGCCGCAAAAAAAACTGCTACCAGTGGTTGGGCAGGGGGATGAGTCTGCTTTCCAGAATCAAGTGAAAGAGCACCCATCATTAGGTAAATGCATGTGCAAACTACAGGAAACCCTCCCAGGAGCAGAGAGACAGAAGAGAGGTCTGCTTGGCAGGCACCAAGCAGAGCTCTGCACTGCAGGAGAGAGTGTGCGTGTCTGTGTGCACACGCATGCAAATCTGTGGGGTAGGTGGGAGTGTGCAAAAGGACATTTCTTTCCCTTCTAAAGGGCTTCAAGTACTTCTTAGCAATACAAAAGTCTCCAGAACTCTTCTCAGAAGACTGCTGTATCACATTAAAAAAATCAGCCTTTCTGGCTGATGGATTATTGCCTCTGTTAAGGAGCCAGTACATCAAAATGAAACAATTCCCAGCCAGTGACTAGCCACAAATTTCTGGCAGTAACCAATCCATAACTACAAACAAGAATATTAAAAACTAACACATATGAAAAAAAATACTACTTTTCCTAAAAAGAAGGAGGCAAAGTAGGAGTAATTCTCCATAGGCTGTACATTCACAATCTGCGAACAACTCACAGCAACTTGTAACATACTGCAAGTGTAAAGCGGTGAAATTCAAACATCTCTAAAAACCACAGATTTGTAACTTGCGCTTATGTAAATACACAGCTTTCAAGCCTCAGCCATCCCGGCCATAGCTCTTCTGGGAAAAATGAAAAAATGTTGGCTGAGATTTTCAAGAGCAAGTGGTGATACTGAGCGCCTCTAGTTTTTAGGTGTCCAAGCAGAAATACTTTAAAAGGCTTCATTCTCAACTCATGTTGCACACACCCTCTTCAAATCATATCCCTTTAGGGAATATTTATCTTTAAAAGTAAGCAAATAAGGAAAGGTCAGATACATACACATTATTTTGTTCATTCTTCTCTCAGTATTCTCTCTGACATGAAGATGTAATACTGTGCCAAAATTATAGACAAGAGGCTAAAGAATACACACTTAAAGACAGATTTTTTTCCAACAAAGCTTATAATGCCCAAAATCATAATTAACTGGAAGGATCTTTAAGTATCTTATATCATAGAATTATAGAATCATAGAGTGGTTTGGGTTGGAAGAGGCCTTAAAGATCATCTAGTTCCAACCCCCCTGCCACGGGCAGGGACACCTTCCACTAGACCAGGTTGCTCAAAGCCCCGTCCAACCTGGCCTTGAACACTGCCAGGGAGGGGGCAGCCACAGCTTCCCTGGGCAACCTGTTCCAGTGTCTCACCACCCTCACAGTGAAGAATTTCTTCCTTATATCTAATCTAAATCTACCCTCTTTTAGTTTAACACTGTTACCCCTCGTCCTATCACTACCCTCCCTGATAAAGAGTCTCTCCCCATCTTTCTTGTAGGCCCTGTTTAAGTACTGGAAGGCTGCTATAAGGTTTCTCCAGAGCCTTCTCTTCTCCAGGCTGAACAACCCCAACTCTCTCAGCCTGTCCTCATAGGGGAGGTGCTCCAGCCCCCCAATTATCTTCATGGGCCTCCTCCGGACCTGCTTAAGCATGTCCATGTTACATGAACATGTTCTTCTTATGTTGGGGGCCCCAGAGCTGGGCACAGCACTGCAGGTGGGGTCTCACGAGAGTGGAGAAGAGGAGAGAATCCCCTCCCTCAACCTGCTGGCCACACTTCTCTTGATGCAGCCCAGGATACAGTTGGCTTTCTGGGCTGCGAGCACACATTGCTGGCTCACAGTCAGTTTTTCATCCACTAATACCCCCAAGTCCTTTTCCGCAGGGCTGCTCTCAATCCCCTCATTTCCCAGCCTGCATTTGTGCTTGGGATTGTCCCAACCCATGTGTAAGACCTTGCACTTGGCCTTGTTGAACTTCATGAGGTTCACACGGGCCCACCTCTCCAGCCTGTCCAGGTCCCTCTGGATGGCACATCCCTTCCCTCCAGCATGTCAACTGCACCACACAGCCTGGTGTCGTCAGCAAACTTGCTGAGGGTGCACTCAATCCCACTGTCCATGTCACCAACAAAGATGTTAAACAGCGCTGGTCCCAGTACCAACCCCTGAGGAACGCCACTCGTCACTGCTCTCCACTTGGACATTTGGTTGTTGACTGCAACTCTTTGAGTGTGACCATCCAGCCAATTCCTTATCCAAGCGGTCCATCTGTCAAATTCATGTCTCTCCAATTTAGAGACAAGGATGTCATATGGGACAGTGTCAAATGCTTTGCACAAGTCCAGGTAGATGATGGCAGTTGCTCTTCTCTTATACACCAATGCTGTAACCCCGTCATAGAAGGCCACCAAATTTGTCAGGCACAATTTGCCCTTAGTGAAGCCATGTGGGCTGTCACCAATCATCTCCTTATTTTCCATGTGCCCTAGCAAAGTTTCCAGGAGCATCCAGTCCATGATCTTGCCAGGCACAGAGGTGAGACTGACTGGCCTGTAGTTCCCTGGGTCTTCCTTTTTTCCCTTTTTAAAAATGGGGGTTATGTTTCCCCTTTTCCAGCCAGCAGGACCTTCACTGGACTACCATGACTTCTCAAATAGGATGGATAGTGGCTTAGCCACTTCATCTGCCAGTTCCTCAGGACCCACAGATGCATCTCATCAGGTCCCATGGACTTGTGCGCCTTCAGGTTCCTTAGATGGCCTCAAACTTGATCTTCTCCTACAGTGGGTGGTTCTTCATTCTCCCAGTCCCTGCCTTTGCCATCTGCATCTTAGGCTGTGTGGCTGAAGCACTTGCCAGTGAAGACTGAGGCAAAAAAAGTCATTGAGTACTTCAGCCTTCTCCACATCCCAGGTAACCAGGTCTCCCATTTCCTTCTGGAGAGGGTTCACATTTTCCCTAGTCTTCCTTTTATCACCAATGTACCTATAGAAGCTTTTTTTGTTGCCCTTGATGTGCCTGGCCAGATTTAATTCTATCAGGGCTTTGGCCTTTTTAACCTGATCCCTGGCTGCTCGGACAGTTTCTGTATTCCTCCAGGCTCTCTGTCCTTGTTTCCATGCTCTGTAGGCTTCCTTTTTGTGTTTGAGCTTGTCCAGGAGCTCCTTGTTCATCCATGCAGGCCTCCTGGCATTTTTACCTGACTTCCTCTTTGTCAGGATGCATCATCACTTCTGAGCTTGGAGGAGGTGATCTTTGAATATTAACCAGCTTTCTTGTGCCTCTCTTCTCTCCAGGGCTTTATCCCACGGTACTCTGCCAAGCAGATTCTCGAAGAAGCCAAAGTCTGCTCTCCTGAAGTCCAGGGTAGCGAGCTTGCTGTGTGCCCTCCTCACTGCCCTAAGGATCTTGAACTCCATCATTTCATGGTCACTGCAGCAAAGGGTGCCCTTGAGCTTCACACTCCCTACCAGCCCCTCCTTGTTGGTGAGAACAAGGTCCAGCATAGCACCTCTCCTCATTGGCTCCTCTATCACTTGGAGGAGGAAGTTACCAACAACGCATTCCAGGAACCTCCTGGGTTACTTATGCCCTGCTGTGTTGTCCCTCCAACAGGGACATCAGGGTGGTTGAAGTCCCCCATGAGGACCATGGCTTGTGAATGTGAGGCTGCTTGAGGCTGCTTCTATCTGTCTATAGACTCCCTCGGTCTTCCTGGTCAGGTGGCCTGTTACAGACGCCCACTATAATGTCTCCTGTCCCTGCCTACTCTTTAATCCTGACCCATAAGCTCTCAGTAGGCTCCTCATCCATCCCCAAGCAGAGGTCTATGCATCCCAGCTGGTCATTGACATAGAGAGCAACACTTCCTCCTCGTCTCCCCTGCCTGTCCTTCCTAAAGAGCCTGCATCCTTCCATGCCAACACTCCAGTCATACGAGTCATTCCACCACATCTCCATGATGCCAGTAAGATCATAGTCCAGGTGTGTGCATGTCTCCAATTCCTCTTGTTTATTCTCCATGGTACGTGTATTTGCATAGAGGCATTTAAGTTGGGCCCCTGATGAAGCTGACTTACTGGCTTGTGATCCCTCTCCAGGCTCTGGGCATCTATTGCTGGTACTGTCATCAAACTGGTAGGGTGGGATGGACTGAGGTTCCCCTTCCCCAGCAACTTTAGTTTAAAGCCCTCTTCACCAGTCTATGACCAAAGATGTTCTTTCCCTTCTCTGACAGGTCGACCCCATATCTGTAGTTTCAGATGAAATATCCTAGCTTACATGATCTATCCCAAGTCATGCAAAGTTGGTGGCAAGGCCAGGAAATAAATATATATATATATTTATAGTGACAATTTACTGCTTAATGACAAGATCATTATCTTGAGACTGGATTGCATAGAGTGATCTGGCTTTTTGCATTTTTAATTAATATAATTTATCTCATTTTGAACTAGGGTGCAGAGAGTTATGAATAACGAATTCTTTGTATGAGAAGTTAAAATAGAATTTAAAAAAACTAAAAAGCTATCTCAACATACAATTGCCTCAGTTTCTAAAAAGAGGGTTGAAAAGCCTGGTTTGATGGTCTAGCAAGCATATGAATACATAATTCCTTTGTCCCCCGCCTTGCAGGAACAGATGATCACTGAGATATGCACCGGGACAGTGAAAAAATACCCTTATTTTGAAAGTAATCAGAATGTAAGTGTTAACATTCCCTAACAACATAGATACTATAACTCACTACACAAAAAACCCAAAGAGCCGTGATCTTTGCATACAGAATCACTACCCTTATTGCCATCTATATGCCTATACAGTAAACATGCTATGGACGTCTTGTCTCATCTGACAGATCTATCTATACTTCAGAGCACCCATACTATAGAGGTAACAGAATCACAAAATAAAAGCATATTTGAGGTGGCAGAATTCCTGCAAAAGCAGATTTTACAGGTTAGTAATACCAGTGACTGCATCTGATACAGATTACAAATGCAGGCTTCAGTGTCTGGAGTGGCAGAGCACTTTTTGAAAGACACTTCCATCCTAAGTGCTTGACAGATCCTCTTGCTGCACTGTCTACCTCCGATCAGGCACCCGAGGAGGGTCAGGAGTTCTTCTCAGAAAGCCGTATTACTGCAGGATACTTCTTTGCACGTATATGCTAGCAATATGAAGGCCATTAGGTCTGTATACTCTAGCTATCATAATTTTGGATGACATACCATCCAACATCTTCATAGGTAAGGCTAGGTTTTCTTCACAGAGCGAGCTATTTATACACAGTTTTGGATACTGACTAATGCTTTTGAATTTATCAATGCCACAAATAGCTTTTTGAAAATTAATACCATTTGATTTTCTTTCAGGACAGTTAGCAGCGATTATAAATAGGTTGTATTATCTTTTCATATGTCAAAACAGACATAGAAAATGTTTAACACCCATTGTGGTTGGATCATCCAAATAATATGATTCTCTGCAAAATTCTGCAGAACAGAACATGTTTGGAGAGCATCAAGAACAAATGGGACTATTGTGAGTCTCCTTCCAAGTACTAGCATCCACCTCCTCTAGCAGACTCCTATGCTACACTTCCCTCCTTTTTCCCTCATGTTCTCCCTTTTTACATACTGTCTGGGTCTGACATGAAGCCACCTCTGATTTTGACTGTTCATTTTGCATTTACATACATAACATTTTATTTTATGCATATTTGTATTACTTCATAGCATGCATGTGGCTATAGTACACAATGTCTTAAGAACTTTTTGTTGTTATGGTGTTTAAAAAAATTAGGTCCTTCTCTGAGGCACTTTGATACTACACCAACACTTCTGGTATTGTCTTGGCTGGGCTGTAGACCTAAGAAATTGGCTCCTTTGTGTAGGCAATGGCAAGAAAAGAAGCAGCGAAATATCCCTACCCATGAAAGATCATCTGGGCTAACTAACCAATCTAAAATACAAGGATCTTTCCTGGTGTCACTTCATGAATAACAAAAAACATATGTTGAGATACAGGCTGCATGTTCTATTTGAAATTAACCTGGAAAAAATTTTACTGAGCATTACCTAGGTTGTAACAAGCATAGAAGAGCAGAGATAAATACATTGAAATCATATTTCATTTCAATTAATTGTTTGTGAGAAGTATTCACAGGTTGTCTTCCTTCTAGTACAAATGCTTAGCTATTTTAAGTAGACTCTGTATTTTTCTTTAGAGATTTCAATCTTACATGTACAAGGGAGAAAATGAATCACTTTGGTAGGTAGGTATCAGAGTAAAGGAAAAGAAAAAAATTTCAGTCATTGTGGTCCTTCACATTAACAAGAAACTTAAGGAATGTTCTCCACTTTTTCAAGCAAGTTCTCTATCTTCTTTTCTTAATGGCTTTCTCTGGCAACCTCACTCCCATTCTCCTATTTTCCTACTGAAAAAGAAAAGGGAAAAGAAACTGAAAACACAGCGAAAAAAATATTTTGGGGAGGGTGTTTGTGTGACAGAGTTCAGGGGAGAATTATGGAAATATTTGGGTTTCATCCTCAATGCAGTCTCTAGGGAATTTTATCATTCCAGGTCAGCCCTTCTGTTCACACACATGACACAACTGAAAACGAAATCCATTTTGCAGTTGACAGGGCAACGTTAGTAAGCCCATCACAAATTCCAGACAGAGAACACAGTCCTGCGACTCAAACAGTGAAACCTCATAGTGGTGAAGATCCCAATTTCAAGATCTGTTAGAGAGGTCAAACCCATTTCACTACTGGATATGACTCTATATGTGGGGGACAGGAAGGAGGAAGCAAAGAAAATCAGATTATGTATACACTGGCAAAGATCCCTTCTTTCCTTCATCCCTTTTCACAAAGCCTGTATAAGCCTGTGCTTTTTGGTGGAAGGTTCTAATTGTGTGATAAATCATAGTTGGTAAAACAAGTATTTCTAATTTAAATCAAATCCCTTTTGGAGCGCTTTACCAGAACAGTTCTGCCTGTAGATCTCCAGTAGCAAGCCTGCATAGCAAGACTAGTTCAGGTACTTGCTGATAGAGCATGAACGTGAAAACACATATCCACCATGGACTGTGATTTTACAGCAACTTTTAAAAAAGCATGGCTAGAATATTGCAAGACTACTCATTTTGGTGTGTGAAAATCCCTTTGGTGTTTTCCAGTTAACAAGGATGAAAGGAGAAAAAAAAAAAAAAAAAAGAGAACAGAACATGGGGAAAAAAATTATGGGGCTGCATAGGCAGCCTCAAAGGAACATGGATTGAACAACCTTTGAAGTACCCAACTCTAAAATGAGATCATATGAGAATTTTTTTAAGCAATAAAAATGAAGCCTCAGAAACAAGTGTAAGTTACAGCCTGAAGTGCTTTATCACAGCTTCATGAACCCTCTTCCATAAACCCTAGTTGTTTTAAAGGTTTATTTACTCCAAGGCAAAAATGGAACTGATTGTGAGGGGATGAGAAGGAGGGTTCTATAGTTTTCCGGAGGTGTGTTGATAAATAAGGCCTGCATCTCACGACATCAAAATCATTACAGAAGGAGGATTGTGTCTTGCCAGCCTGCAAGGAGGTATTTTCCACTCAGGGATAAGAAGAACAAATACCAGTGCCTTACATGCTTCTTCAACAAAACTCCTGCCCTCTGGAGAGAAAAGCCTTCAATTTAACGACATGCCTACAGGTATGTAAAATCATGAACTAACTTCTAAGTCTGTTGCCTCAAAAAGTTATGCTTGGGCTAATGGCATGACTCTGTTGTGCCACACAAAATACGTGAGCTGATTCTGAGGGAATGTGCCTGTTTACACAGCACGATGCAGAGCTGGGCAGAGATAACTAGCTCACATCGTGCAAGTAATATCAGCACAACATTGCTCTTGAGCTAATCAGCCATGTCTTTCAGTGGGGCTAACTAATCCACACACAAAACTCTGCTGATGTGGGTATGTCCCTTCTAGATAGAAACCTGCCCACCCATGCTAATCTGAAAGGTTTCTGTTTCGTATGACGCACACGTAATCAACTTGACTTTAAGCATTCTCAGCATCTTCATCTCAGTCAATCATCCCAGACTTCCTCCATAATCAGTGGAGAGAAATAGGCACATGAACACTATCCACTTGACGTAGACATCCATATTGGGGAGAGAGGAATCATGAGCTAGAGTTGCCAATTTCTATCTACTGACTCTGAAAAAGCCTGAAGGATTAGCTCAGACACCATGTAGATGCCTGTATGTGGTCAGAAAAACCCATTCCTCCACACCCAAATTTACCACAGCTGTCTGAGCTAGGATTATGCTGGCTGCCTGTCTGTACAGTGCCTCTAAACCTATGGATGGCAGCACACTGAAAAAAAAAAAAAAAAAACCTGCATGACACTGTTGCTATTTATATTCTTAAAGAAGAAATTAGAGACAATGTGATAGGTTAAGAAAATGTCCAAGATGCATCACTTCTTTTTTGCAACCAGCTCGTGTCTTGCTGCCACCAGAGCAGAAGGCTGGCTCCAATCTCCGCGCTTCCATTCACGTGGCACCGCCTGCCGCCGGGACCGACAGGAATTAGCAAGAGGAAATATCCTACACCATGCCCAGGGACAGCAGTGCTTCTCACTGTGCACAATGACCTGCCTGATCACGTACAAACAACCCTCCAGCTCAGTACGTGCAGACCTTCCTTAGGTGGAAAACAACCGTGATGCAGGACCCCGAGCAGGGTGGGTATCTCATGCTGTGGGGGCAATCTAGCGCAGAGAGACTGTCTAAGCCACTGAAAACAAGGCGTGTTTTCTCATCCTTTCCCCAATCCTTTCCACCTGTGTTCAGGTAATAGCTGTAAAAGATACCACTTTAGATTTCAATTGAGCTTGTATGCTATTGCATACACAAGTTACTTTTAAGTAGATTTAAAATATAATATTATCCATATAACTTCTGCTGGGAAGCTGTAACAAAATAGTTACAATTTCTGTTTCCAGCCCCATAGTTTGGCTGCCACCAGGCTCTTTAAGACCCAAATTTTGTACCCTATACATGCAACTATTTGTTATGTAGCTTTAAAGTAACACGCAGGAGCCCTGGGAAGAAATATAGCTAGGCAGCTGGAGGAGAAAAATTGTTCAGCTTGGAGACCTGCTCAGAGCCATTTAGAGATCTGTCCCAATTTTACAAATGAGATAAGAAGTACAGATTTTAAAATTACACAAATGCTGAACCATTTGTTTTGGCAGATTTAGCAAAATGAAACCTTTAAATTCAATTCTTCAAGTTAGAAAAGACTCCATCCGGGGCAGTTGTTATGGCAAGTTGACTTCATCCTCTAAGGCAACTTTTCCTCTTTACTCCTAAGCCCTGTAACACCCTGCAAACCCCAAGGGCACCCCTGCAGCAATCTTCAGAGAAAGAAAGACAGAGAGAGAAAGTTGTCCTTGGATTTATTTAGCGAGAAGGAGGCCAAATCTGGGACAGGGAAAAAGGTTTGCATAGAGTCAGAACTCTTGTGGATTTGTAAAATCATCCATGCACATGGAATATATTGAACCTTGAACCTAAACTAAGGTCAAGCAAGTTTAAGGCTTGATACAGATGTTTCACAGAACTCTGGTAAATGAAGGTAAATGTTACTGTTAAAGTAAGAGAAAAAACAAGCTATAAAAATGGTTGGTCGATTGTTTATTTTTCTTTTCAGTCCATTGTCGAGTTTACTTTGTCCCCCTTAAGCCCAGCACTGGTATTTCCTGCATCTGGGTGATGACAGCAATCTCTTATACACCACATAAAACAGATTTAGAAGTTTGAAAGCCACTTCTGGCCTGGTTTCTCCCCGGAAATATATGTCTCCAGCACAAGGGAATATTTGCATTTTCCTCATTTGTCTTTAATTTATAAAAATAGTGATTGTCTTCTGGTGCACAAAAAAAAAAAAAAAAAAAAAAAAAAAAAAAAAAAAAGATAAATTCACTATAAGCAAAGTACAAAGTAACAACCCCTCCATAACCAGTGAGAGAGCTTTTGAACCAAGATTACTTTTTTTAAAAATTAAGTTACAAAACAATCCAAAGAGAAGTGCCTCTAGGAAAATTAACATAGTAACTTTTTTAAAAGATACTGTGACCACTTGTTTTTAGCCAATTACTTTTCCTCCTTTGGCATGAGTGTGTTTGAAATGGTGCTCAGAAAAGGGGCCAAGACCTTCCAAGTGTTCGATGCCATGATGGAGTGTAGGCCAATATGGAAAAAAAACCCTTTCCAAGCAAGTTCTGACTAACAGCAATAATGTTATTGGCTCTGAATCTGGAATGAGTCTCAAGATTTGGCAAATGCAGGAGAAACGCCAGTTTGGAAATAATTTGGAAAAGTTAAAAACTTTTAGGAGATTCACAGTAATATAATGCTGTAATAATAAGAAGCACTTTTCAGTTGCAAAGAGCTTAGTGTACATAAATTTTCAACATCAGAAGGTATGGAGGTATTATTATCTCTGTTCTACTGATAGGGCACATGAGCAAAGAGACTTAGGTGAGTGATGGCATCAGTATCGGAACAAATTAAAACAACAGACAATGGCCCATTAAGTCTTGTGTTCAGAACAGATAAAAATAAGACAGAATTCAAAGTTAAAAATTCAAGGTGGGACAAGTTTGTAGAAAAGATGGGAGTAGTAGTAGTATTTTTGATCTTCCCAAGCTAACTACATGAGTAAGGGGGTTGCACGATTAGCACACCTGCCTCTGTAAATCAGCTTTAAAGCTGGTTACTAGCTTTGTTTTCTCAACATTCCCACCGAAGTCCCAGGAATCCTGGTTCCAGTTCCCCACTGGTTTGCACCTTGGGTAATCATTAGTGGCCCGGATTCATCAAAGAGCTCAACTGCATGCTTAAATTTCAGCACGCACAAGCACTCTCCGCTCTCAGTTGTCCATGGGTGGTTTAACCAGATTCAGTGGATTAACGGTGCTACAGAGAAACATTGTACCTGGTGCTACACAGAGCGTGTGAGGCTCTGGCAGGGCTCTGAGGTTGGGCTGGTGGTTCAAACACTGCTCTCCTGCTTGAGCTATTATCATAAGACCCATGCAGACTAGTTTGCACTGTATCAAATTTACCTCCATAGGACTCAGAGCACCAGGAAACATAGTCCAAAGACACCTGAGTAGCTCTGGCACAGCCAGGTCTCCATCAGTGTGGTTCACCAGGGGTCATGCCGACCTGGACTACCCTGCATTAAATCACCGCAGGACCCCTGCACCAGGCCATCCAGGGTGTATCCAGTATGTAGGATACCCCCATGCACCTGTAGGCCAGGAGACGAAGATTAAAGAGGTATTACATAGCATTTTGCACTGACAAAAATAGCAGGCTATATTTTATTTTTTAAAAGTTTCACTTTAGAAACCAGATCCTCTAGCAGCAATAACCAGCACCCAACATACTAAAAACATGGCAGCAACCAAAGACATGTGTAGCTTTTAGAAACAGAAAGTACTGGCAACATGAAGGGATTCAGACTAACAAAAAAGTTAGATTTTCAGACAAAATGCATTGAACAGTCATAGGAGCAAGACCTGAATTTGCATGAATTTTTAGAAGCTTTAGTACATCATTGTCCCATCACTCCCCCAGCCTAACAGTGAAGAGTAGAGGGAAGAAATAGACAAAAAGTGAAGGAGAAGATTATGTTTAAAATGCTGGAAATATTGAAAAAATTATAAATTGTGTACAGTGACTTCTGTGACCTCAAATAAAATGATACTGCAGAAGAAAAATTCAACCTGATGCCATGAGACATTAAGAAGTAATAGATGCTTGCATTAGAGAACTAAGAATGCGGCCATCCACTTCAAGTTTAGAGAGACAAAAATCATTATTTAGGGCAAGAGCATTTCTAGAATGATCAATAGAAGGAAACAAATTTAACCCAAGGTAAATATCTGCAAACAACACAGGCAGCTGAATTACACAGGGAAAGGATCAAAACAATGATAAATTCTAGTGAAGATTAAGTACATAGAGACACATTTGAAGAATTTAGAGGGCGTAACAAAGACAGACTGAGATTGCTGGCACCCTGATCCTGTGCACAGGATCTGGAAAGCATCAGGAAAGGCTGAAAGAAAAAAAATGCACAGGCTACGGACAACTGTGGGAAACAGCACTGCTTTATATACTAATGCCACAGTAATCCTGGAGAGGGGGGTGAGTAGTTCATGTAGTTGTATGGGCAGTGATTGAGGACAGAAAAATTCCCTATAACAGGAGAATATATGACATGTAACTTAAGCAATGACTGCGTACAAATACTATACAAGAAAACTATCAGCTCTCTCTGCAACTGTGCCACTGGATCAAACAGCTAGCTAGATTCCAGCTGGGTTGTGCAGCCAGCTGCAACTTGATCACTGCAATTGTGATGAGCAGCAATATTAGACGGGAGAAATGTGACCGAGTGCTGGTGATGCACGATGCTGCCAATAAGAACATCATGAAGCAAAAGATGCTATCATTTGGCATTTATAGTAGATGACTCACAGGAGTACCACCCACCACTGGGCAACGGGGCAGAGCAAGACACTGATTTGAATGCAATACAACACTACTACTCCTTCATCTAATACCCTGAGGATGAATCGTCACTGTGGGTCACACAGTGCTCTGGCTGAACACATAGGTTAAGTTTCAAAGACAAGAACACCTAGAAAACAAGGTAGAGGCAAGCAAAAACAAGCTAAAACACAGAGTTTTTCATGCTTTAGGAGAGCTGCTGAATTCAGCCACCTGCAAAAAGGCACTGTACCTGTAGAAACTAGTAAAGACTAAATCAGCTGCCTTAGCAAAAAAGAGGAAAAAAAATAAATCAGAGCATGTATATCAATTGAAAAATGCTGAGAAAAAAGGCACAGCAAAGAGGTAAACCCATTAGCAGTAGCTGAGGATATAGTACCAAGATATATCCAGGGCATCTTTGTTTATGGTGATCAAAGTAGGTCTGGCACGTTGCCACATCTATTGGCTACCAAATATAAACACCAAGGGCACCAGCCTTGCCTACTGTAAATTGGACCAGGCATGAGAAGAGATTCACGTCCTAGTGTTGCTGTCATTGTAGAAGAAGATAAGGAAGAGGCATTTCAGGACTGTAAGAACTGGTTTCAGTTATTCCTAAACACAAGTGGAGTAGGAGGCTGAAAACTGGTAAGCTGGAAAAGCAATACGACTTCCTGCTTTGGACATGGGGACTCAATGCTAAATCCTAAAAAATCCAAAACCTCCAAGAAACACCCAGACACAAGTGAGTAGAGTGTTTGACCATCGTTCCAGATTTGATATGCATCAGCGATGTGATGCCTGTACTCAGTTAATATCCAGCAATACACAGGGGTTGGGGATGGTTGGAGCCTGGAAGTCAAAGCCCGGATAGTGAAAACAGGCAAAGGCAGCCGAGAGATGCCAGCTCTAAGGCACTACAAGCATAAGTAGCAGCCAGAGCAAAAACATGAACAGGGAAGCCCAGGAACAAAGCTAGCCACCTGCAGACTTGTTAGCAATGCCTAGTAGACACATTTAAAAAAAAAAAAAAAAAGAAAGAAAAAAAAGAGTATGTCAAATTGAGAAGGATCTAGCGGCTAAAACGGACTATAGCAATCCCAGCAGTTCCCTCTCAAGCCTGAATGGGTGCCTGGTCATAAATGAGCAACAACCCAGCCTCCCCCAGATAAACAAGAAAAAACCCCAAACCCACTTGTGAGATCACCCAAGTGACTACAGCTCATGCATACAGTTTATGTGCACCTGGATTTAATGATAGCCAAAGCTGCAGCACTCCTATAAATAGTTATCTCACTAAAAGTAGCTTCTCTTAGCAACACGGTGTCTGCTCATGTTAATACCCAGAATACTGTACATGAAATACCCACATGCTCTGTAGTGGCCACTGCCCCTTCACAACCGGAGTTTCTTTCCTGTTCCCCAGGAACATGTTTTGTATAGGAGGGGAGAGAGATAAACCAAAAGGTTTAGTCTCACAGTTGCCCTTGTTGTAGCCAAACACGTTACCATCGTAGACCTACTAGCAACTGGGAAATCAGTGACAAACACTGCAATTGTTAGTCTCCTGTCTGTACTGTACTCTATGTAATTTTTTACATACTGTACTTGTTGGTATATATTTGTTTACACACTTTTGTATGTAAAGAAATCTCTTTCCTGTAGTACAGTGATTAATTATACCTTTTCCTGTGCATTGCTAGATTACAAAGTTTCTTACGTGTACTAATTTAAGGGTCCTGAAATAAACTCTATGCAGTGCCAGTGTTACAGGTGTATATGGTAGCATATGCCGTGAAAACTACGGAGGGCAACTAAATATTCACCAATAAAAGCACTCACTACAATTGCATAAAGTTTTTCATAGACAGAAATCTGGCCTACAGCAGCAGTACATAGTTTGGAAGCAAATACCTTTCACTGACTGAGCACTTACAGCTCCAGCTGACCACAGTGAGAGTGGTGGATGCCCAACACAGGACCTTCAATTTTCAATCACATGCCTGGCTTCACTTTGAAGTCTCGCATCTAGAGTTAACAAATTTCCATGTATACTAAATAAATAGCATTACCAAAAGTACACACATGCATACACGTACTCTGCTAGAATGTCAGATACATATTTCGTGTTCAAACTGGGCATAGTAATAAGATATGCAGAATTACTTCACCAAAAATATTAAACTCCCATTGTCTCACTAGGAAAACTTTTCAATCACCTTCAGCATTGTCCAGCTGTTAGGATTGTAATTAGACTAAAACGTAGATGTTACATGCTTCAGAACAGCAGTTATGCAAACACCAGCACTGCAGTCTGGCAAGACTTCTTTGCAGGAAGCTGGGACTGTACCTCGCCAGAGCTCCTTCGGAGAAAGGCTTCCAACACTGAGCAAGTGAGTGGTGGATTTACAAACTACAATCTCTTGATGTGAATGAATAACCTGACTTTTCACTGGTGAAGAACACGACCTCCTTTCTATCCCACGTATTTCTCCCTCCCTCTTCTCCAGAGCTCAACTCTGCAAGCAGACTGGGGTAACTGCAGCAGGTAATTACGTGTTATTATTGTTGCATTAGAGTGAGTAGCTATTCAGTAAATTAGTACGTGATATTAACTAAACCTATCCATTTGAAGAACACAAGAATCAGCCTCAAAGCAGCAATTAACAAATTATTCCTAAACAGGTGTCACTTAAAGAGTAAATCAGGCTATCATTTTTCTATCATTCACCAGTAAAATGCTGGCTTCTTCCATACAGTAAACACAATTCAAGCAGATGGTATGTTCTCAAAAGGCATGAGACCTATACTTAAATAAATCAATGTTGGATGTGAAGCCTTACACTGATAGTCAGCAGAATTTGTGGATGATCTCCTTAAGATTTAGGAATGATTTACTACTATGGTGAGAGAACAAGCCTGAGATCTAAATCTTGCTGATTAAACTCCACGCACTCCCAGGGAAAAAACAGAGCTCTTGTTTGTCTACACAAAATAATCACTGACACCTATGATTCTCTGGTTTTTTAAAGAGTAGTGTACTATCACAAAAATGCTGGGATCCCTGATAACGTATACAGTGGTTTTAATGCCCCATGGCAGAAACACACTAATTCACTGCCTTTTAATCTTGATCTTGCAAACACTCGGTTCTCTGTGTAGCTCCACTGCTCTTCAGAGAGATTTATGTACGTCTGACTTTGAGTCCTTTGAGCTATTGCACACTTGCATCTATGAAACAAACTGACAGATAAAAGAGTTTGCTTTAGACCAAACATTGCTGCACAAAGTATAGACGGAATGGACCTAAAATTTACACAGGAGAAAAAAGCTCCGAATTCCTAAAATTAACTCAACGGATCTCTTAATAAGCCACATTTCACTGGGTTGGGTTGTTGGTTTGTTTGGGGTTTTTTTAAGCGAGCTTTTGCATCTTTACGAGCCACGTTTCACTGGGTTTGGGTTGGTTTTTTTTTAAGAGAGCCTTTGCATAGCAGGCGTCGCTCGACTTTTGCGCGCGGGCGTGCGGATGCACCCCAGGCTCTCGCAGACATCGTGCCTGAGCCCATCCCACAAGCTCCCGGACCCGGGACCGACCGAAGCCTCCCCTTCACCTGCGCGGCGAGACACAGCGCCCGGGACAAGCCGGGCCGGGCCGAGCCGAACCGGGCCGAGCCGGGGGCCGAGCGGCGCAGCCCCGCCCCCGCGCGTGCCCCCGCCCCGCCCCGCGCCGGCCGTGCCGGGCCGTCAGCAGCCCCTGGCGGCGGGCGGGCGCCGGGAGCGGCCCGTCCCGGCAGCGCGGGCGGGGCTGCGGCCGCCTCCCGCCGGCAGTTCAGCCGGCACTGAACGCCGAGTCGGGCTACGCCAAGCGCGGCTGAGCATCTCCGCGTCTGGGGAGGCGGGGGGGGAGTGACACGGCGTTGAGTGCTGCGGAAAGCCCGCTCGCAATGGCGAGGAGCGGCGTTTTGCTTGGAAGTGCTGTGATCTTCTTCCTTCTGACTATTTAGAGAAGAACACGAGAAGTTCCTCTAGGTTTTCAAGCTTTTCTCTAAAGAAACCTGTAAAAGGGGAGCCCAAAACTATGTTTAGTGGTGGGAAGTGCGAGCAGATGCTGCAGTCACTCTTGAAAAGCCTAGATAGCAAAAACAACACACCCGGACTTTACTGGATAGACTGCAGCAAATTACAACATATACATACTAATTTTTATTTTGTTTTACACTAACCACATAACTGAGAAGAAAAGCCCTCACACAGAGGAAGACAAGTTGCACTCGTATTGGTTTGAAGCAGCGCCAGAGCCCACTAGAAGTTGCTGGAAAGTAAACCCAGTGCCTAACACCAACATACTCACTTGCTGTCTTAATTCGCTGGTAAAAGAGTTGCTGAGTGAAGATCATTTTCCAACTGATGTGATTAGTATAAACAATTTTAGCCTTCATTACCCACTATGTTTAGTTTTTCATGAGAGTATTTTTCCAAGCCTTTGGAAATGCAGAAATTACAAGCATCTTAGAGCAGAGTCCCAGCACAACAGCAGAAACAGCAGCAATCTGATTTAATACCATACCAATTTACTGCAAGACTTTTTATCCAGCTGGCACAGGAGAATCACCTAACCTGAATAATTTATTCCGTAAGAAATCTCAATCGCTACACAACCAGGTAGAGAGAACACTAAAAAATTAAAAGCGTTTAATCATCTTGAAAGTAAATTTGTTCTAATAGGCAAAAAAATTAAAGTATAAACAACAGTATTATATTGTAAATAGTGTAACAATGTTTACAGCCAGAAAGGAACTTGTCTTTTGACACAAAACATCTTCACTGACTTACTGACTGATCTGAACTTGCATTTTCCCTTTGCTTTGAAATTAAAGCCAATGTTGTTTTGGAGTATTCTTTTCATGATAAGAAAACCTACCTTATCTTATGGCAAAGGAACTTTATCCTGGAGATGTGGGAGGGGCCAAGGCTGGGAAATATCACATTTCCGCACTTTTGCCCCTCTTCCAATTCACCTGGGGCTGTTTCCTCCAAATCTTTTTCAGCAGTCTTAAGAGTCAGAGCACAGGAGGCCACTAGAAGACACTACTGTAGGAGCACAGAGCTGCTCCCTTTGTGAGCATGGCCTGCCAGAAAGGAAAATCCCATCTTCCCAACTGGGTCCAGCTCACAGGGAAGGAATATTCACCCACCTACCACAAGTCCTACCACCCCTGAATACCTTCGGAAACCTGCAAACACCCCTTCTGCTCTGGTAAACTGGTGTTTCCTGTTAGAAACACTGTAGCACACCATGTTTAGACACCATGTAATTTTGATGACCCCAGATTTGGGGGAATTCCCTGATATACGTGCCACAGCTTGCGTTCACGGAGGGAGCCCAGGCAGACCACTTCCTGAGAATATTACAGGAAAATGCAGGGCAAGGGATTTGCCTTCTCCCTGCCCAGCAGGTACCCGTGAAGGGAGGACAGATGCATCCTCCTTGGCAGGAGTCAAGTAAGTGTCAGGAGCTAACACAGCCCAAAGTCTTGATGAAGAGCCTCAGCTCCCAGCAGGTCCCAGGTTTCTGCTCCAGCTGATGCAAACTGAGCATGTGGTCAACCAGCACTTGAAAAACCATACCCAGGATGACAAGCAAGCTCCCATCTAGGCCAAGCAGACCTCTTGTTACCAAGTTTGAAGCAAAACTTACAATGAAAGCAAAGATTTTGGCCAGAAAGTCCTGTAGCTGCTTTTTTATTGGTCTCGTCATGAGGTACGTGTGGAGGGGAGGCAGTGAGCTGTGAGTTTCTCAACTGCTAACAGATTTGTAGCTGTAATTTCATCTGCATAAAGTTGATGGTCACACAGGTACCTCACAGAAAATCTAAAATGCATTTAAATTGAACTGAATTCTCCCAACCAGGCTATGCACAAACAAAAGTTAACAGTCAAGGGAATTCATCCTCTCAGTCACCACACTCACCAGGATTGATTGGGCCTTTTCTTTTTTTATTTTAACTCCTGTAAACTTCTTTGACCTTTACCTACCACTTCAAGTACTCACTCTCTCTGTATTTACAGCTTCACAGTCTTCTACATTTAATAGGGAGTTTGATAGTTCAGCAGAGAGACTTTGCAGCCAGCGGACCAGGGGCTGGACACAAAGCTGGGTGCCACCTAAAACTTGGCTAAGGGAACTGTCAAGCAGGAGTTTGGTTTTAAGTGATAGTTTGCCCATCGTGCAGAGGCTTCTGTCTCATCTGAGGCAAACTGTAAAATCCACGCAAAAACAGCATTAATGCAACAAGAGTGCCTTCTAGCACTGATAACTGAAAAACTTGAGTAAAAGGATGCACGAAAGCAGATGTGAAGAGAGAGAAAGACACAGCATGACCCTTTTTTTCTCCCACACTACAGGCTCTGCATCTTTATTTTTTTGCAGTTGTAAGTGGAATTCCCCTTTAAGTCAGTGCAAGGTTTTACACTGATGAGCAGTAGGGCTTTTGTGGCTGGTCTGGGTGAAAAATAAAGCAAATAAACAAAGAAGCACATATACAAGCTTCTTGAATATAAATCAGATGTTATTCATCCACTGTGAGTTATCATATAGTCAAAACAGGGTAGAGAGAGGAAAGGAATTCCTTTCTATTCTGGTGGCTTTGGTGTCTGGAATCTAAAATGCACAAATCCTAATACTAGGATTGTTGTACTAAAATTATATTAAGACTTAGGTTTACTGTAAAAGGTCAACAGTTTCTAGCAGGGATGGATTCCACCTGCAGAGGCTGACTTCATGACTTTTTTCAGAGCCTCCCTGAAACCCAAAAGCTTTGAAAAAGAAGCAGATTTCACCCTGCTGTTGGATAGCCTGACCCTGGCTCTACCCCACCTCCTGCCTCTGAAGCCCCCACTAGATAGTCTTCATCTTTCCCACTCCAAAAACAGACCAGGACACTGGCTCCCAGCTCTTCCACCTCTCTGTAAGTAAGGATTCGTTTATGTCTCTCCTGCTCTGCCATGTTGATGCATCCAGTCACCTTACAACCTCTTGGTCTTCTTCTCTAGGCTTCAGTCTCAGAGAAACATTCTGCAAACACTTGCTCATCTGAGGAAGGACAGAGCCCTTACTTTGCCCACAGGATACAGCTTTTAATTTTAACACTTAAGCTGAAGGCCAATTCACTTGGTAAATTACTAAATGTCCAGCTACAAAGAGTTTGAACCGAAGGGAGAGATACAATTAAAAAAAATAAAAACACCCCCAAAAAAAGATTCAAAAAAGTACTTGTCTTCATGCTGAAAAATAAAGAGTGAGTTTGGCAAGAAGGAATATGCCAAGACACGCCTACATGCAAATTCTTAGTCAATTAATTTCTGGGAGGTTGTTGACATGGGAAACAAACAGAACATCAGGAATCATAACACGTCAGGGAAATCTCTTTTTCACCTTGCAGAAAGTTGTTTTGCCTTACCAGTATATATTTTAACTTCTGTGTGATCATACTGAAAAAAACCCACATTACTTCATTTTTCATTTACTTGTTTGAAGCAAAAATAAGTAATACACATTTCACATTTACAGCCTGCTCTCCCTATACACCTGTAGATATTCTCAAGACAGTTATCATGCCTAATTTCTGTGAAGGCCATACACGTATGGTAGTCATGTGGCAATTGGTTCCCATTAGGTAAATCAAATTTAAAGTCTATCCCAAGACAGAGCACTTCAGTTACTGGCTGCATGTGATTAATTGATAGACTCTGGACAGAAAGTGAAAGCTATGTTAGCAACAGGTTAGCCTGGTTTTCAGTGTTTGGGGATGAGAGGAAAAATCCTTATGACTTATCGTTAAGGCTCAGATAGTGGGGTTTTTCCCCTGTACTACAGCTATTTGCATCTGAAAGGTATACCAGCAGTTTTCATAGGTACTACATGTACAGAAATCACGAAGGAGCAAGCTGTGGTAAGTAACTGATAGAACCAGACAAAAAATCATCGTTCGTCATTGACAAAACCCCGGACTGAGATATTTCAAAGTTGCCTAGAAAGGTTTTTAATTCATTTTTAGAGGATGCATGCAGAAAAACTGATAAGGCTTTTTCTTTAAAAATTGCATTTTAGATACCTCGGGGATCAGTCTAAACTCTCCCGTACAATTTCTCAGCTTTTTAATTAATTTGGGAGAAAATATGTTTTGTTTAATTTCTAAGATTTTGTATGTCAACCAAAAGGATCTTGTAGTAACACTTTTGACAAAGAAACATTTTGCTATCTGGTTTTTCAAATCAGAAGGACGTAGCTTTGCATCTTGGTTAAAGAAACAGACAACACCAACTCTCATTTAGAAGATCCTGAACTCTGACAGGAGGGGTAGCCAAATTACCAATTCAATTCTTGCAGCAGCAAAAGTCATTAGCATTGGTCATGAAGTTCAATTAAATGGATCATATAAAAACTAACAGCCTGAAATCTTGTTACCCTTAAAGCTGACAGCAAAAATCCCACAGATTCCAGTGGGTGCATCGGTAGGCTACAACCTTGACAGAGAAACAACCTGGAGCTTTGTAATGCACATAGTAACCACTTTCCCAAGGACTTATGTTATCTACATATGATCATATCCAGTCATAAATGTAATTTTCTTTATGCTGTAGAAGAGGCATCTGAAGTGATTCGCAGACGGTGCTGCCAAAAGAGATGGACAAACCACCAAGAGACTCTACAGCAGTCTTCTAATAATGCCTGCCTTTTACAGAGCCTGACCTCTTTTCACCTTGTTAAAAGCAGTAAGTAGTAAGTAATAGATCTTGTCAAAGGTTACTCTGTAGAATAACCTCTGGAGATATTAGATAGAGGTGTCCAGAGAAATACCACAAAAAGGTGCTGACAAGGAAACCAAGGGGATTATGATTAGGAAGTGTGAATAAGCTAAGGTTTCAAACACACTCAGATTTTGGTTAGAAATGCTGAAGTACAGAAAGGAAATGTTCTACATACCATCAAGCCACCAAAAAACACACTTGAAAAGACAAGTTAAAGAGCCATCACATGGAGATTAAATACTCCACATGATTTAAGAAAAGCTGCAAGAAATGCAATTCCACACTTAACTAGAATAAGCAAGAATTTCTTCTTTCCCCAAACCCGGTATGTCTCATGATAAAAATTGAGAAACTAATTTGCTCCAAGGCAAACAAAAAATCTCTACCTATAAAACATTAATTTTTCCTTCAGCTCCCTTTTAATCCATCCTTGAATATTCAAATTAACCTAACCTTTTATCAGAACTTCCACCAGATAATTCCCAATAATAGGCTTCCATTTAAGACAACCACATTTCCCCTACAGAAGAAATAAATAAAAAAGACCCTAAAAACCTAAGCCAGTAGCATAACCAAGAAAGAATATTTCTCCATTTACTCCAATTTCTGAATTTAACAATTATGCAATGATTTAATCGAAAAAAATTCCAAGATATTTCTGACAGCATTCTTAGAGGACAGCCTCTACTAAATTTATTCTCAGTGAAGTTGCTGTACAAAGACTTGGTTTCTTTCAGCCAGTTTTTTCTGATCGCATCAGTTGATTAAGCCAATTTTGCACTGCCCTCCAGGGAAGGCAGTCATCTTCTCTGTCCCAGTTAGATCACACCAAGTCTTAGGAAATATTCAGGAGATCTAGCCAACAAAAGGCCTCAACCCAGTCATTTGAAGTTCACAACCAACACAACTCTACAGGAGCTTGCCCCTGTCTTACATGCACAGTGTTATATTGTACAGACAAAGAAGGGTAAAGAGACCCAAGCCCCCTAAGCCGAGAACAGAAGAATAAAGACAGATAAACATAAAAATGTTTGCATCAACCTGAAAGACTTTATTCAGCACAAAAAAAAAAAAAAAAAAAAAAAGATTCATCTCTGAAAGATTTAGTGCTGTGTGTCTTCCTTAATGTAAGTCAATTTTCAAAGGAGATGTATCTCATTTTGAAAAAATGTTGCAATCGAGTATTTTGACTTTTTCACATATTTTCCTCTCCTTTCCTTTTGGCTGCAGCTAGTCACAAAATTCAATCCGTAACTGTGAACACTTTCAGGCCTCCGTGTTTTTCAGTGAATTTCTTCATGTGAAAGTCTTCACTGAATATTTTTTTTCCTCCAAAAAAGTCACCAGCCTGTCTGCACAGGACAGATGAACTCCCCTCCAAAGCTGCTGCTTGCAGGACGCCCACCTTACCACTGGCAACTGCTGCTTCATTTAACTCAGGATCAGATGGGGCTGCAGAGAAACCCTGTGGCCCAACTGTCTCCTCTGCACAACGGCAAGGAAATCCCCTCTGTGCTAAATATGGGGCTTGGCAAGAGACAAGAGGCTCTGCCAGGACCTTGCCACTTTAGACGCCATCTCACATACACCATACTTGAGAACACAGACAGCTCTAAGCAGAGTTGGTCGTTAGATGGAGAAATAACCAGCATTTTAATGTGGCCACCAAAAGGATGTCAATTTTTTAGCATGTATTCTGAGGATGGCTATTAGGAAGGCACTGGGTATATGCGGAAAATGCTATCTGCAGAATTATAAAAGACTAAAAAAAAGTACTGCTATTTGCATTTTCATTTAACTCTTTCACAACCAGCCTTTATCAAAGATCTGTTATTTCCATAGCACTGAGCACTTGCTTTTACCTTTTTCTCCCCCAGCAATAAGCTACACATTTACCACATGTATCATTTACACAAGAGTCTGTCCATACAAACCAGTTGCCTGATTGCAGCCTTGGTTTTGCTCTTAAAATTCTGTGATGTCAGGCTACAAATGATCGATATTTTACAAAATGTATTCTCCATGTGATAGCCACTCATTTTGGATACACAGCACTAGAGCCTCTGTAAATGTAGACACGGGCATTTCCCTGTCCAGTATTTTCTAAGCACTGGAGCCAAGTAAGAGATGTGCTTGAAATCTTTCTTGGGCTTTCTGAAGGCACCTGAACGCTGGTGGCTGGCCATTTTATTAGTGGGGAAAGGCATAAGGTGGCTTCCACTGCCACATTCGCACCCACCATGCAGTGCATGTTCCCACACCATGCAACATGACCACACGGCTCAGCAGCACCCCCAGTGCAGCATCTTCCTCTTGTAAAGAAGGGTGTTTCCTCAAAAGAAGAGATACAACAAGGAGCTCATCATACACAGCATGCCAAACCAACACTTCGCTGCAAGGCACGCTCAGTACATTTAAGCTATCTGAAACCAACATAGCAAATTCGAATTAAAAAAAATAAATCTATTTCCATGACCAGCTTGATAAGACAGTCATCATCGTATCTCTTAAATTAATTCAGCATTAACTACAATCCTCAAAATATTTCTCCTAAGCTTATTCTGCCCCTAAAAACTTTGTCTGCTAAAAAGCATTTGGCTGACAGTACACTGACTAAAAACTCTGAAACGAAAACTGGAAGACTGACAGCCTAGAAACAGGCTGTCTTAATATTTTGGAATACCAGCTTTTTGGCAAGAAAAATTGTATAGAGTCGGCACGAGAGAGAAAATACAAGACGTAGCATCCTAACTGCTACAGAGGGAGCAATGTTTTTCAAAGTGTTTCCTTGTGTATCCTGAAAACTTCACTCAATTTAGATAATCCAGTAAGAGGTTCAAGTGTAAGGCCACAGCATAGCAGTAAAATAAACTATCTGGAACCCCTAAATTTTAGTGTATTATTAAGTTGATTGGCTCATCTGGGATTCATTGACTTTAACTGTTCATGTTAAAAGCAATCCACTGTAATTTTTCACTGAGGAACGAAAAAAAAGAGGTAGGGGGCATGCACATTGCTTGATAGCTTATTTTTCACAGCACCTATTTGACTACACATAGCTGCATTCACTAGTCCCAAAGCTTTTTAATTTAACACTGGGGAATACAAAATCGTTCTTGATAACATTAAAGATCATTTTCAATAGAATAAAATAGAAAGCTGTCTCCTTATTTTCTGTAAATGTAACAGAGGCCAGATATGTTTTTCCCCAAAGCTGGATTTTTGTATCGTTAAGGTATGTGCAGAATATCAGCTCTTATTGTCACTCTTCATGTTGAAGGACTCTTTGAAGGCTACAGAATCAGAGCACGTACTTTTTTAGCACTCTATTGAAGAGATGGAGGGTATCTCGATCTTTAACAAAGAGAGCTTTTCTCCCAAGAACTTGCTAGGAGTTTGAATTAATGAGGAATTAAGTTTCATGTCAGCAGTTTTACTAAACTTTGGAGAAAAAGGACACAATGCCACTAGTCCCCGAGTGCCCTCAATGCCCATTGACTTCAATGGGGATTGAGCCAGGTTCTCCTTTTAGTTGACACAGCACCTTGCAGAATTAGATCCAATCCCCTTCCCCTCTTCCTAAGAATGTATTTTTCCCACTAGCCACCTGATTTTTATTTTACTTTGACCAGAGATGAAATTAATCTGGATGTTTTGGTGCTGACAACCTCACTGTCAAATTATATAGTGACTTCTCATGCTAAAACTTGTTTGTTTTCACACCATCATCACTGATGATCTCAGCACAGCAGCGCTCTGAGAATAATGGTTTAGTCAAACGCAAAGCCAACAGAAGGAACATAAAACAATGTGTGCTTATATAGGGCCTACATAAATAGTGCTTTTTTAAAATGTTTGACAATGAAATAATAGTTGTGGGTTTGTTTCATTTTTTTTTATAAATTAACCTCTGGATTGTTAAGGGTCTGGAGAACCTTTCCACATCAGAGTGGTTATAAGGCCTAAAACTTTTTGTTACGTCCTCCCACAAAAGACTATATGCAGAAGTTGCCCATTGTGTGCCATTAATAAATAACTGTGGGCCATACGCCTACTCCACACAGTTTCAGAGAAGTCAATGGATTTATACTGATTTCAAAAGCTACAGAGCTGACCCCACATATCCTGGGTCAAATGAAGAAAACTAGAAGCGAGTGTACATGATTAGGGCTGGGGGAGGTGGGGGTTGTACACTGGACACTGCCAGTTTATCACTCTTCACGATGTTTTTCTTATTCAGAAGTCCCTGTTGATTGCTGTTTTAAAAATCAGAGTAGCTCAGGCAGTGATGAGATTTTTCCCAATTTCTGAAAGACTTTGTCTGCTGTCACTCGCAGGTCAGCCTGGGAACTGTGCAAGGTGCTCGAATGGCCTGGGCCTTGTTTTCCAGTGCTGCAAACAAATACTTCAGTTTATTAGAACTGCAGGGCTACACTGCGTTCCCACTTCTTTCCCCCTCCATCTCTCCTTTTTTTTTTAATGAAAAAAAAAAGCCCACGGAACTCCACAAATAAAACACATCTAAGATGTTACTCTCAATTCACAACAGCATCGTTAAGAGTGAAAACGCACATCATATTTAGGACCAGAATTACATCCTGCCATGTTTAACTGAAAATCTTGGTGGGCTTTTCATCTACGTCATGCAAGCCTGAGGCCAGAGTGGTGACTGTCACAGCCAAAGAGACACAGACAGATAGATGATGGAGAGTGCAGACTGCGCACCCACACATAAAGCGCGTGAGAGGAAGGAGAGTGCACGGAAGGAATATTAATTGAGCACAAAATAAGTATTCTCAATATCCCCCTGCCCCCTTAAAATGTAGTCACAAGATGAGGAGAGCTACAAACATGTTCATCTTGGGGAAACAGCCGTCCTTAACGTGACATGTCAGGCTATTACTTTAATAATGGGATTTGCACAGCGCACAACTGATAGGCTACGCTCAGAATAGACCCCGTGAATCTAATTTTCTTCTCAATGAGTGTTACTGCAGCCGGTAACTCCACAGATTTCAATAGAGTTGCTCCAGATTTGTATCAGGGTGAGTGGAGAATTAGGCTCTACTATGATATTTTTTTAAATCCACAAGAATGTAATTCTCCTTACCCAGTCATAAAACCCATGGCTCTTTTGATCCTTTCTACTTTCATAGCAAGTTATTTAGAGAAACTTGTCTTTTAAAGATTCACATCAAAATAGCTAAATTACTGCTTTCTTTCACTTTTTGTGATAAACCAGCAATTACTTGAATTTAACCTATTTTCATGCTTGAGTCTATGCACTGCTTTATTAGCACTGAAGAATAAGAGAGCAGCACGGGAATTGCAGAAGGTGGCTTACTTTTTACATCATTCATTTTTTCCCCACTCTCTTTTTAAAATACTTTTCCATTGCACAGCCAATAAAAGAAACTTACACTGACCTTATTTAATAACGGGTATAAGATAACCTTGAGGTGCTATACAGATAAACTTAAGGATATGGAATTGAGGAAAGAAGGAAAATTCCTTAACTTGTTTTTAACTACAAAGTCTCTTCCTTCATTTTGTACACTCTCTGGAAAATTATGGAACTATCTACAGATGTTGAAGACAACCTTACAAAAAAATGTGCAAATGCTCTCCCGTGCCTCCCTTGCTCACCACCAGCAAAAGGGGCTTGGGTTTTTTTAAGTTACAAAAAAGGAAGTCAATGTGGTGGTTGAAATCCTCACAAACCCTTAACAAAGATTTCTTCTTCCTAAAATACCACTCAGTAATGAAGTTAAACAATAGGTAGTAAAAGATATTCCTGACCAAAGTAATTGATTATCTTTTCCCTACTCCAGTGCTCAGCTTTTAGTTTCTTCAGGTTGTATTTTACTACCATTCTACGAAAAGAAGTTTCCTATAAGTGAGATATTGGCATGCCCAAATTTCTAATACAGACAAGGCTCATTTCTGGACAAGCACAATTCCAGGCGCTTGGCCATCACATGCTCAGGTCACCTTCGGCATTGCTGCTGGGCTCCTAAAAATATTTAGTGACAAACTCATTCACTGACTTGACCAGAATGAAAAGCAGGCCCAGATTTAACAAACCAGCAAAATTAATTCAGTGTAGTACCTATGGAGGTCTGATTTACTATTCACAATTTGAAGCTCCTCACCTAGCAACTGACTACTGCTGTTGAATATACGTTTTTTTAAAAGTTAAGTGAGACATATATCTGGACTGGGAATAATGGTAAACTAGTTCACACATGACTGAGTTACTGACAGTTGGTTTGCAGCATCAATGCACAACTGAGTGACCTACTAATACCATCGTCCATAGCTTGGAGCGTTCCATTGCTTACTTAGACAAAATACCACTCTACAGGTAATTACCATACCAACTCAGCACTCCAGAACTGAAAGATTTAAAGCACAATAAAGTTAAAAAGAGAGAGAGAGTACAATATGGTAACATCTCAATTTAGTGCTTACTGTTGTAGCTGCTCCATGCAACGCATCCTAAACCCAATCTCAGATTCCGTTTATTGTGCTACAGAGCCCCCTGTGTTGAGCATCACATGTTAACTAGCATTACTTACATTTGGCCAGGAGAAAAAAAAACCTCAGATGTTAAATCTAGGAACCACTGGCCCAGGTTAATTTCCCACATCAGCCAAATTAATTTCTGAGTACTTGCAAACAGCTTAGAGAGAGCTGGCTATGAACAACACTGCCTTACATGCAATGTAAGTGTAACTGAAGGCACAAGCCCACAAAGTAAAGAGGTAAAAAGGCAGCTTCTTCCTCTAAATGAGAAAAAAAAATCAGCCTAATTAAATACATTTCTCTGTATTAAATTTAGGCAGTGTGTTCAAGGATGGCCAGTTTAAGCTCAGCACATCCCTGGGCAGAAAACTTCAAAACACACAAACATACTGAGATTGGGACCAAGCACTTCAGCTGCATCAAAAACGTTCACTGCATGGTGGCACTCAAAGACAAGGCCCTCAGAAAGGAAAGAAATTGAGATAAGAGCAAAGAAAGCCATTTGAGAAAAAGGACAAGGCAGCGACAGAAACTATTTGTAGAGTTTACGCGGGATAGAAAGCTGAAGGTGAGATCAAATTATGCCCAGTTCCTGAGCTAACAGAGGTCTCAGTACCCTAGTAAGAGTAAGGAAAACATTCAGAGCCAAAGCAGAATCGGCTCCTGATGCTGGCAAAGGTGATAGAGGATTTGTAGTATTTTTCCCCAATTAAATTCAAATCTCATTCTTCCTGGCTTCTTCTAAAGATGCTGCCCTTTTTAATCACCCGCTGAGCCGAGCACTCTGGCCAAGCAGGGCTGCACCCCACACCTTCAAATCACCTTACATGGAAGGGTGTCAAGACAGTGACATGAGCTGTCTCAAAGGACAAGATTATTAAAACCACACACCTAGACAAACACTGCTGATGACAATGTTTCGAGGCATTTATTTTGAAGTTGTGCGCAGGACTGACTTCTCGAACAAATTCTCAAAAAAATGTAAGACGGAAACAAAAACCAAAAGCAAAACATCTTTTAAGCTAAGGAAATTGTTGTAAGCTTTCAATGTTTTACTTTGAAAATCCTACAGCCTTCAGCAAAATCCTTGGAAAATCTCTTCGTGTTTATAAAATAGCATTTGATATCACCATCTAGAAACCTACAAACCAGTGCAACCAACCCTTTCTAAACTCTCTAAGGGCAAATAACAGCTGCATTTCCCCTGTGATAGCTAGTAAAAAAAATGCTGACTCTCAATATTTTTAATTACAGAGTAAAATAATGCCTTAGTGAAAAATAGTAGACATACTATTATTTTAAAGTGTCAGGGTTTCCCCTTCAACCTGAGCCATAATAGGAGCAAACAATCAGTGCACAAACCAACAGAACAGCTCCTTGGATGTTACAAGACACAACAGCTTATCTGCTTCAACAAGTCTTTTCACTGCATCACTGAAATAATTATTTTATGTATGTTATGTTGTGCTTGTTATACACACAAGACAATTTGAATAATTTCTTTGTTTATACGCATAGCAAAAAAAAAAAAAAGTATTTCCATAACAGCACTTTGTTTTTACATGTCAAGTCTACAAAAACTGATTTCTGCACTTACTGCTGTAATGCGGCTAATGTTCAAATACAGCATGATAAGATACTGTCTGAGATCATTGTTTTGTCTGTGTCAGAGAATACTACACCTTAAAAATTGTAAATTAGCATAGTAATGTAAGTTTTGGTAAGAGAAAAAAGTGTTTTCATAGTTCTTATCCCAAACTGTTGCTTTAAATTTGTGAACAACTTGGATCATTTCTGGAGGCAGAAAAATGCAAAAGCCCTAAAAATAGTTTTTAGAGCCAGAGCCCTAAAAGCCCCAGAGCATTATAATTCGCAGGGCAAAATACATCATTTACCTAGAAATCAGGGGTTTTTTTTTCAGGGGTTCAATCTCATGCAGCATGGAGAGAGGGAGAGGACAAATCAACAGAAATTGCTTTGAGATACTACAGAGTGGCAATGACCTACCAAGCTGTCTGATCAGCCCTGGCATTAGTACGACTGACAGAATCTCAAAGCATTTTAAGTATTTCCACTATAACTCCTATGTATTCATCGCAATGAGAGTTTGTAAATGAAAGATTAAGCCAAATAATCTATTTTAATTATGTATGTCTACCTATTAATTTGGTTAGTATGAGATAACCAAATCAAAGCAAAAGAATCACCTGGACCTATGAAGCAGAACCAAAAGACCTGTTGCTTTATACAGGTATCCGTGTTTCCAGCAACTGCGTCTACTGAGTAGAGTTTTCCTGTAACGAGTTACAAGAAAAATCAGTATCTGTGAGCCTTGAGAAAAATTAGTATTTTATTCCAATAATAAATCATACGGTCCTTAATAATAAAAAATGTTGTAGGTAGAAACAGTTTTGCTCTTCTTTCATTCCAAAATCTTGTGCAGAAATAATTTTCTCATAATAAAGGGTTTATAGGAGAGATGGTCACTGCAATTAAAATTAAGCTTGAAAGACAGCTAATAATACATAAACATAGGTATACGTCCTCAAAGCAACAGGTTCACAGAAAATCCAGAAAGTTAACTAACGGCAGAAATTAGAGACACAGTATGGCAAAGATTAGAGGAAAAGTCTTTGACTAAATAAATTGTTTTAAAAGCAACAACAACCTTGCAAGAACTCTTCTAATATTTAAGATCCTCGTGCCTTGATTAGGGGCACAGAAACGGGTTTTAAAAGGGGGCCATGAGCAGACATGTTAATAACCAAGTTTCAAATCATTCTGCAAGACTTAGTGAGCTCACAGAGATTCTGCCCACACAAAACTGAAAGGTTTAATACGTAAAAGCTGCCTTCTGAAGGCACTGTGAGATTGCCTCTCTCTTATCAACTCCAGAGTGAACTCTGAAACAATCTTTTACAGAAGACTCCTCTGCAGTGCACAGGATAAGTGTAAGCGATTGCGGCGTATTTTAGATTCTAAAAGTGAGGAAGTGAACGTCAAATTAAAAAAGCACCTATTACTCTTTATCTCTGAAAGTTGTTTTACTAAATGGTGATATAAATAAAATGACATGTACAATCTTGTTTCTATCTTTTCTTTTAATCTATATACATGGTTTGCTTCCCTTTACATTCCCCGGGTTAAATTAGCAGAGGTAGAGTTTTATAAATTGAAGCTGAACTATAAATGGGTATTTTGGTGAAGGGGAAAGGGTTCTGCTTGTTCTAAATGTGTAAACTTTTAAAAATATTGCCATTTTAACTCCTGGAAGAGTGCCATCCAGTATTCAAGAGCAGCAGACAGAGCTTATTGCCTTTTTTATATGCTATTACAAAACTTTGGGATTTTAAGCATTAGCCTGACTACCCCTAACAGTCTCCAATCAAAGATGTGAAAATAGGAGACTACAGCAGTTTCTTTTTCATGCCATAAGTTCATTATTTCTATTTCCTGTTTCCCTCAAGTGTTTCATTTAAAGTTTTGGAACTTTGATGATCTCCACAGATGCAAACATAAATCCCTTGTAAGCTAACGGGACAGCAGAAACATCCCCAAGCCTGTGGACAGTAGTCTTCACAACCCATGCATGATAAAGAGCAGTGAGAAATCCCTGGTTAGTTATCATAAAAAATAGACTCCTTACCATTATCTGTAGAGTACAGTCAGGTCCAAGTTGTTTTGTTCAACCACCACGTCAACTGTTCTTTCTTTTTAGTGACTTTTAAAAAAAACAAACACCTCACTTTGCCAGTGATAGCTGGGGGAAAAACTCCTGAGAGCTTTTAGGTTTCAGTAATTAAGGCCATCAGAACTGTACTTCATTAAAGCGGTATAAAACAGTTCAGTCAAGAGTTACATCCCAGGTTGTAGCTATGTGCCCCTCTCTCCTCTTTTCTCTCACAGTTTCTTTCAGTAAATGAGACTAATTTTTCCAGTAGCCTTTAACTCACTAGATTAACTGACGTGGAAAATGTGACTACAAACTCTTAGCACTGTCTAGCCTCCAGCCCAGCACAGAATCAACTTTGTTGTAAGTGTTGAAGGACACCTAGCAAGCTGCTACTTGCTAAGTTCATAACCCAGGACTATATACTCGCGGCGAACAGGACTGCGCCATCTAGTTAGCTGCCAGCAGGCTCTGCTCTGCCTCTTGGGAGCGGATGCCTCGGGATGCAGGGCTTTAGCACTTGGGAATGTTCAGTCTCTTAAAGATTCAATTGTGGGTTTGGTTGGGGTTTTCTTAAATAAAATATCACTACTGAGATAATCCACATCTAGTGGATATGGGAAAATTTAGGCTATAATAGCACAGCGAACTTCTACATCTATCTTTGATTTACAAGATAAAAGCAACTTTTAAATTAAAGAGCCTTTCTGCTAATAGAGCTTATTATGCCAGAGACAGGAATGATTTTCCTAGAAAGTTGTCCCTGTGTGCATGCCTATTATCTTTGCTTTCCCCCTTCCACTAATGAGCATTTATCTAAAGAGCCTGTTAATCCTCTGATGTGTGCTTCTGGTCAGAGGTAACAGTTTGAATAAAACCACTAATCACTTATCACTAATCACTGATCATTAATCACACTTTTCCCTAGTGCTTTGCGACCTGTACAGCTCCCCTCAGGATTAAGGAGTCACACAAATAAGGATTCTGGCCATTTTTTTATAATTTCCAGCTTTTGATACCGACAACCTCATTCACCACATGAAAGTTACAAATTACCGAGCAGAGCCTTTCAACACTGTACACTTTTCTACTGAAAATAAACCATACCCTTACGAAAGTGTACCTCCTTCAGCAAAATCCCCACAAACTACACTACATTTTTGCATTTGTCTCTCACCTTCCACCTCTCAATTTTCTTTCAGTCTGGTTTCTGGATTATTTCTGCATGACAGTGTCTTACAAGAAAGTTTTCCTCCACCACTGTTAGTTGACGCACTGCTGCTTGTCCAAATGGCCAGACAAGGGAAGCCTGGCGCAAGCCAGCGGGTGAGCGTATCTCTGAAAACCGCACGGTCTCAAGGAAAGCCCAAGCAAGATGCTTCGCAGTAATTATTACGCTTCCGTTCAAGCTTTAATTTTGTCTGGCTAAGCGCTGTTTCTTACTGATAATATATGGAAATCTTCTAATCTTGCTGCTTAAGATACTCCTAATATCGTTCTGGATGAAACAAAAAAAAAACCCAAGCATATGGACATTTCATTTTCCTTTATTCCTACCCCATCTTTGCACGACCTCTCTCTCTCTCCGACTGTAAAGCTTGTATTAAGCCCTGGAGATGAAGGATCACTCACCATGCTTGGACATAAATAATAGAGGAGGCAGAGTTTAGCAAGTATTCCCTTTACACTCCCGAAGCTCTTACCGTCCTGAAAACTTCGCTGGGGAGAGAGACCCCTGTAAGAGAGGACAGTGGCGGGGGGGCGCGGAGCTGGGGAGGGGGGCGATGAGCGGAGCAGCGGGGCTGCAAAGGGAGCGGGGGGCTGCAGAGCGGGGACCCTGTCGGCACTCCCCCCCCCGCCCCGCACCCGACGGCATCACAAACGGCGCCTCGGCCCCGCACCGGCCCGCAGCGTGACGTGGGGGCCAGGAGCAGCCCGGGACCCGTGGGGGTCTCACGGACGGCGGCCGCGCACCGCTCCGCGCCCCCCGCCGCCGGGTCCCGGCTCGGTGGGGCGCCCGGGCGCCGCCGCGAAACTTGTCCAGAAGTTTAGGGGCGGCGGGGCGAGGGGGCGGCGGGGCGGCGCGCAGCCGAGCTGTCACCGCCGGGGCACGCAGAGGCGAGGAGCCGTCCAGCCCGCCGTGGGGCGCGGGGAGCCCGCGGCCCCTCCGCCGGGAGGGGCAGCGCGCAGCGGGGTGCTGCCGGCGCCCCGCGGCAGCCGCCCCATCCCCATCCCGGGGAGCGGCGCGCTGAGACTTCCCCAACTCCTCGGGGTGCGGGCGGGGAGCCCGGCTGCCCCGCGCCCCCGGCCCCCCTGCCCTGCCCTGCCCAACGCTCCGCGGGACGCGGGGGTCGCTCACGCCCCCTCTCCCCCCGCCGCCTCGGCGGGGCACCGGCGGAGGGGGACAGGGGGGACGGGGGGGCGGCGGCGGCACCCCCGCGCCCGGCAGCGGCAGCGGCGCGGCGAGGACCGTCGCTCCCGCTTTCGGAGCGGCCGCGCTGTAGCGGAGGGCAGAGCCCCTTCCCCGGCCGCTCCCCCCGGCGCCACTGCCCCGCACCGCTCCGCGCCGTGCGGCGGGGTGCGCTGCGCGCCGCGCCGGGCGCCTGCCCGGGGCAGCCCCGTATTTTTAGGAACTTACCGCCCGGCGCGGCGCGGCGGGGACGGGACCGGCAGCGCGGCCGGAGGAACCACGTTGGACTGAGGGACGGTTACAATACGTTCTATTTAGAGAAGCATTACATCACCCTCCGTGACGTCACGTGGGATTCCTGAACTTCTAAATCATTGCGGTCCGTGCCGGGCGGGGGGGGAGTGAAGGAGGGGGGCGGGGGGGGTGGCCGGGCACGCGGGGCTGGGGCGTGTCCTCGTTCGGCCCCTCCCCCGGCGGCGCGGGCCCGGGGGCGGAGCGGGGGTGAGTCAGCCTGGAAACAATGTCCCGCCCCCCGCGCCGGGGGCACCGGCACCGCCACCGGCACCGGCACCGGCACCGGCACCGCCACCGCCCGGAGGGGGCTCGGCCGGCGGCGCGGATCGGGGCCGTGTCAGCCCGACGGGAGAGGGCTCCGGAACTCGGCTGTGTGTCCGCCCGGCCCGGGCGGGGAGGGGGTCGTGCGGGGGCTGCCAGCCGCCGTCCCCCGGCCGCTTGGGGCGGTGCTGCGGGCCGGGGGGAGCCCGGTCCTCCCGGCGCGGCGAGCCGGGGGGCTGCCCCCGCGCTCGGCTGGGAGCTCCTGCAGCCCCGAACTCTCTCTTTTGGGGTTGGGGGGGGGGGGTTTACGCAAATTCCGAGAAGGGAGGGAAACCTCTGAGCCGAGCTGCAGCCCTGCGAGGGTGCCCGGTCCCCGCCTGCCCTCCCGGCAGGGCTCGGGTGCCAGGGCGGACCCAGGGGTGCTGGGGCAGCACAGTAATAAAAAATCTTAACTGATACAGTGAGGCATTTAGCTGCTTTTTCAGCGCTTAACGTTCTGCGTCTAGTTGACAGGGTGCCTGTGTCATTGTCCGGGACGACGACCAGGGACGAGTTTAATGTTCCACCCACGTTCCGTGCCTCCTTTTCTGGGTTTTCTTGTGTTAAGAACACTTCCCCACTCTCAGCCTACCGCTCCTCAGCAGTGCCTCTAGCACTTAACTATCCACATTGTAGTTATCCAGGAGGTATTCTTATCAAAGATACATGTGATAATTAACTGGATTTAGCTGCTGATTCATGCCAGGAGGTATGACTTAATTTCGATGCAGTGTTTTAGCACCTAAGCCTGGGATGACTCGTGAGGAAACCTCAGTGTTTCCAGGCAGGATCTAAGAACCTGCGATGTACTGCTCAGTTTGTTTTTTCTCTGATACTCAGCTGAGAGCGTAATATAACATGTACTGCCAAAAATCAGGAACTACTTTACAAATGGCAATAATACAGCACTTTACTCCCAATAATACCATTCTTTCACAGGCCTGTATTAGGCTAATAGTCGTCCTCAGCTTTTAACAATTCACTGGCACTTTATGCAGGATTTAAGCAGATAGAAGCGGATCCTATCAATGACTGATGATAGGTTTTGAACTCATTTAACTACTTAGGATAAGGCTCAGTGATGCTGTCACTGTAAGCCTACATTTTGTCAGGTATATCCTTGGAAATTGCATACCGAGTGCAAAGTGCCTTACCTCGAAACGTCCTGAAATTATAAACTACAGAGATGACTACACTAATAATTGCAGTCACTTCTGTCACACAGGAAGGGTTTTAACATACAGAAACTCTGCAGCTTTTTAAGGCCATGACAAAAAGATTTAAGTGTGGGAAGCAGCTCTGCATCTCTCATTGAGATTTCATCATACAATTTATGTACTCACACTTCTTACAGACACACAGCTGAAACTGTGGTTGATCAATGGGTTTTCCCAGGGTAGGCGCAACCATTTTTCCTCCAGGTTTCTCAATGAGACCAAACTGGAACTGGTAATGAAGAGTTCAGATGCCAGTGAAGGATAACAGGGCCCAAATCCCCCAGCTATCTGTATAGTAAGAATCAGTTATGGCAAATTTGACACAGACAGAAGCAAACAAAATGCTAGGTGAAGTATTAGCCATAGTTTTATGTTATCAGTCTAGTGGTGATGCTTTCTTATGAATAGTATTGTAGACCCCATGTGACTTGTACAGAGATTATAATGAGTAAACAAGTGGACCCACTTAGGGTATGCACTGTGCTTTAATTTAATACATTTTTTTTAAATTCCTGACTTGAATATTCTGCATGTCCTTCTATCCTGTCCGGAGTGTCGTGCAAAAAAACATCCTACAGGCAAGATGAACAGGACTGCCACATTAGTCAGATCAGTAACTATACGTGCCACGTACCTACTTGGGCAGATCTTTACCACTTAAAGAGACAGGCAGCTTGCAGCAGCGGTTTGTGTGTGTCTGCTGCTGGGAGGGTGGTGACAAATGCTTTGATAGTGGTTACGCTGGTTTTCGCTGACAGCAGAGATGAGATGCTGGATTCCTGAAATGAGTCTCAGGTCCTGAGGGAAGACTCTTGACTCTTGAAATGAGCTGTAGTCCTAGGGGGGGAATGAGTACAGAATAGAGTCAACAGTTCCTCTCGGGTTTAAATCTGCTGCAACGCATCACATATTGTTGCTTTTCCCCGTGCCCAACTTCTGCTTCACTTGTGACCCTCAGGTCCTGTTGCTCTCCTCCCTTTTCCAGCTCTTTCCTTCTCTATTTCCACTTTCCTCTTGCCTGTTACCAACCTTCTCTCCATCCCAAGGCCACCACTCTGATCTCTGAATGGGGATGTGAAAAGGAGCACTGAAGAGGTGCAGCTTTGTTTTGTTCTATGTTCATTTCAGTGCCTGGTAGTTCAGTAGTTCAGAGAAGAAAATGTGTCAGTCCCTCCAGCCTGAGGACACTGTGCAGAGAAGGGACATTGAGAAAATGTAATTGCTGAGTTCTTTCTTGATGCAACCCGTGGCATGATGCTAGGACAGGAAGAACTCCCCTGCCTGCAAAGTTGCTGCTTTCAGGCTGAGCTGATGCCTGCTTGTGTGTTGCCACTGTGGAGAACAGCTCTTTAATATGAACTCCTATAAAGGTGGTTTAGATTAGCATATTCTACTCAGCAAACGAGGAGTGTACGCAGAGTCAGTTACCACAGCTCAGCTGACAAGCTGTAACTTGAGAATGTGCTCTATACGGGGACAAATTTGGGCAAATCATAGAGCCTAATCAAAGGCACCTCCGGTGACAGCAAGATGATCGTTCTGCAGAACTTCAGGCTCCTGTTCCAAAAGCACTATATGTTCCCAGCAAAAAAAACCCTTGTGAGATATGGGATAACGTTAGGCAAGGAAACTTACCTTTCTGGAATATTGTTTCTGTAATGATTGAATTTTGGAAGCAGCTTTCCAAAATACTCCTGCCTAGGGCAGGCACCTGGCATGGAAAACTCCATCCCGAATGGTTCAAAACTTGGCAATGTTTTCAAGTGATTGAAGAAACTTATAACGAAAAGTACTGAGCAATCAATTACATGAGGCACTACCTGTTTTATCTGTAATGTTTTTTCATAACTAATTTAAAGCTAGGAAGTCATAGGCTGCTTTTCTATTTTTATACTCAGACTTTTATAAAGCTGCATTCTTCTGACAGCAAAATCTCCACTTAAATACTTTTCTGTATTTTAAGTTCTAATACATGTTTTCCACATAGGTCTTTGTCATTTTTATTCTTTAAGTATAAAACCCCAGAAGAACATACTCTTCACAGCAGTAGCTTAATTGGTATGAAAACTACTGAGACCTTAGCAGTGAAATGAGTTAGAATGACATTTTGTTTGATTGATAGTAAATGACAGTAGTGCTGTTTCAGCAAACACCTAAAATCTTTGTCATATCATTAAAATCATTGGGAAGTAAAGATATTAAAATAATTATAGGAGTTTTGTATGTCAAATATCAGTCTCAGTAAGACACTATTGCTGTCACATAAAATTAATATTTACTGCTGGCACAGCTGAATATTTTACATACTCATTCTTCCTATAACATCATTAACCACATGTTTAACTAAGCTGCTGCCAGCGTTGAGTGTTACTCTCAGCTTTGGCACTTGCAATTATCTCGTTACAAGTACTTTTCAGCAATATCTTTTAGTCTAATCGAACAGTAATTTATTCACCTCCTTACATGCTACTAGAACTTCAGTTCTCCACATTTATCATGTGAAACTACCCACAAAAAGTAAAAAAAAAAGTCATTCAGCACTCTTTTCTCTTTAGTAAAGATCTATACTAGTCATATAGAAGTGAAGCCTTAGAAATAAAATGGTAAGGGAAAAAATTGATTTCTAGATCTTAACAAATGCTTTAATCCATGGTGAGAGTAAAATGCATTTTAAAAGGGGGTACAAGATATGCTATTTAATGTATAATAATCCTAGTGATATCCTGAACAAATGTAAATCTGGTGGTTTTACGCAATATTTGATTCCTTAATTATTACATCTCTGTTCAGATCTCATCTCTACTTATTTTAGTTACAGACTGAAAGGGATATGAGCAAAAGGAACCAAGCACTCTCTATGGTTTCAGGGGCTCACTAAGAAGTACCAGATTAGTCTTAAAGCTGAGACAGAAGTTGGAGAATAAGTAGAGTTAAGCAGAAGTTAAGTAGTAGTCAACATTAAAAAACCCTTCTATTAGCTGAAATATAAGCGGTAAGCAATGTTCCTGTTCAACCGTGTCATTTCTCCAGTGGACTGGAGAGGAAAGGAAGTGTGATGATACATCACAGGGATGTGAAACAGTCCTGTGGGATACCAAGCAAGTCATATCTGTGTTTCTTTGCTCTAAGTACATGTCCTCACCATTCATCTGATGGTCTCACCTTTACTTAATGACATTCCTCTGTCTTAAGCATAAAATAAAGGGATCCAGGTCTCAGTAGGAGCACGTGCAATGCAAAAAAATGTTTTGCAAGAGAAGGCTAAAGGGTCCTGTTTCTTCTACCTATGTCTATAGTATGGATTTACGTGGGAGCATATTTGGTCCCATAACAGTATTAATTGCCATAGTTCCATGTTTTCTGGAAATAAACATGTCTAGTAGTACCTCCTGGTTTTTACAACAACCAATTGAAATCTTAATTCTCTCCTCTTTCTGAATGATACTCTAGACTCTGGCACTCTTACAGATACTGTGTGACGCTGAAAATGGATCTAACAAGGGATTCATGTTCCCTTTGACAGCATTTATCGGCAAAGTGACTTGAATTTGGGTGAGCCAAACAGGAGTTATCTATGTTTTCGGCACATCTGTGCTGCAGAAGCCACAGCCCAGAGATGTTGCCGTTTCTTTTCCATTTCCTGGAAGGTTACCTGTGAAGTATCAAATCACTTAATGCCAAACTCCTCTGTCTGAACTAAACTGCTGAGTGTCTGCAGGACAAAACCGGTGTGCATTACTGCTGAGAAGCTGGTGGAAGGAGGCTCGCTCTAGACCTGCAGGCTTTTAATCAGTGTTAAAGATGTGTTGATTGAGCACATCAGTGCTTAAAATGATGGCTTTTAGCTCTTCCCAAGTTACCCAAATCAGTCTTATTCCATGTTTCTCCTTACTCTTGGTAAACTTAAGAGAAGCCATGGGTTATGCTTGTGCCATATAAAAAGAATGGGCAGGAGAAAGAAGAGGCATTGTCCTTCCTGCAGACAAGACCCAGATGGAAGCTAATCCATGCAGAAAGGTGTGTGCTGGCCTTCTCAACCTGGTGAGAACAGCCAGGGTGCACAGAAGGCCCAGAACTGCAAGACGGAGGGTTGCCTCTCCTCTTTTTTTCATTGTTTCTCTTGCTCCTCTCATGAGGTGTCCCAGTACGTCAGGAAGCACACAGTGTTTGTCCAACCTCCTCTCCTTCAGATCCCAGTGTACATTTGTTCTTGATGCCTGTGCTGAGCATGCATGTTCTCTCAGCTCTGACACGCAATGCCATTTAACTGTTCACCTTTTGTGCACGAGTGGGTACGCAATGGTTCTCCGAGTGGGTCTGATCTCAGATACCTGAAGGATCTCTTCACCATAGCTGTCTGCCATGTGGTCTATTCCAGGGAGACAGATAGAAAAGAGAACCTTTATACTTCCTTCTATATCCACAACAATTCAAAGAACAGTTTGTTGCCTCCATACTCAGACACCATTATTTCATGCTTTTTTGGGATGAGGTCGCAAAGTAATTCACATTATTATTCCCCCATAGAGCTCCTGCATGACTTCTTTTAATTTGACATTTTTAATGTTATGCTTGTTGTTATGTTATACTCCTAGTTATAATTTAATTTTTAGTGCATGAATATGGAAGAGTAATTTGATACATATTTTTTGTATAGTATAGCTCCACATATGGAGGTTTATATAGATTTTTGCTGTTTGATGGGGCTTCGGGATTTGTTTTTTGTTGTCTGGGTTGTTGGGTTTTTTCAGACTTAGGAGCAGAATGAGAAATAAGAGGTGAAAGAGATGACATTTTTGTATGTTTCAGAGAGCCTAATTTAGAAACCCTATTTAAGCAAGAAGGAAAAAAAGCAAATTCTTCTACAAATTCTCATCTGACTCACTTGGTCACATCTCTGATTATTGATGGACTGAAATAATATAACAGCTGTATTTATGCATTCAAATCGTGGGGTCATGTGGCAAAAAGATCTTACAAGTATTACAAGTGCAATTAACTATTTTTTTACAGACTCTCTTATCAGTTCTCTTCTTGGGAATGTGAAGAACATCAGAGATAGAAAGGTTGCTCTTCCTCCCTTAAATGTGCTATAAAGATGGTTCATTCACACCTTCATATGACTCACTTTGAGTTTTTTGCTGCTCAAAACAGAAGGGGAGAAAATATTTTGCATGAGAGTCTGCAGGTATTCTATTTCAAATGCTTCTACCAACACTGTTACTTACATCAATATGCTTAAAAACCCAAGAGACGAGGAGAAATACACAAACTGCCCTAACAAATATGTCCCACAGAAATTCAAGTTATGTTGATCACGGGTAAAGGTGTAGACTGTCAGGGGCTCATTTTCTAGCCCACAGGTGAGGGCTGCAGAGGGGTTGTAATGGAGCCTCCCCACAGTGGATTTATAACCCCTCTTAAAGTTCTCTGCATAGTCTGCTTAGTTAGGCTTTGTGAAGGGAGAGTCAAATTTCTGCCTTATTTTCTAGCCAAAAAGCTGAGAGGGAGATGACAAGGAATAACTCCAGAAGTTGCCATGTAATTGCAAAGTTCATAATTGTGACAGTGCAGCAGGAGGAGTAAAGTGTTTGCTACCATGCAGCAGTTCCAGCATTTCGTACAAACACCAGTAAAGAAAGTTAATAATGCCTTTTTAGTATGATTTGGTTTAGAAACATGTAAAGAGCAGCCCTATCAGGAAGAAATAAAAATCCATAGTGACCCAAGGGTTAAAATACATTTTTTGAGAAGAAAATGACTAAAAATCACATTAAGTAAAACAAAAATCAGTCTCCGCTACTAAACCTCATCTGCCACTGAGAACTTACATAATATACTGCTGACATCATGACTATAAAAATTACATGGTACTTTCACATGTGACATAGAGATTATATTACTAGTGTATGAAAAAAACCTTTAACTTCTGATTTTTTAATTTAGGATGAGCTACTGCCATATGTATTATAAAATTAGATACACATACCAAAACAACGACAGCAGTTTGACTTTTTATTACTTTTACTGCAACAGGTGCAAAAACATTTATTTAATCAAAAGTTTATAGATGCACAAAACCATTTTTAGAAAGGGCATAGCTTTGCTTTCATTCTTGTTACACAGAATGCATCACAGGTTTTATTTTAGCTGAAGTACAGAATCACATTTGTTGCATTTTGTGGCTGTAAATCCATGGGTAAAATCCTGGCTTCACTGAAGTCAATAGGAAAACTCCCATGGATTCAGTGGGGCCAACATTTCATCCTACGTCTGTAATCAATCATTAAAATGTAGCAGGGTCCAGTGAGTGACTACATTGGAAAAAAATTACAGCAAAACACTTGGAGGAGTTTGCAAATATTTTTGAGACTTGAGACTCGGGCATTAATGCCTCTCCTAGTTACTCCTAGAAAAACATTTACAAAACTCGTACTTGTACGTAGGTGAGTTCCAGATTGGATTCTCAAAGCATGTTCCATACTTGACATTAAAAAATACATCCTTTTTAACTTCATCCTTTTCTCAATGTCTCGCTTGTTACTTTGCAAGTTTCTTTTGCACATTTTTTCTTTGATTGAAAAGGAGAAACATTCAAATATCTTAACTTCCGAAATAGAGACGTTCATTACTCTTAGATGATAATGCAAGAAAATGAGACAGATAAATATTTGCAAGTCATGTATTTTATTTTGCAATGCATTAAGTTTGTCTCCAAACTTCAGCATAGTAGTATGAAAAAGAAGAAATGACATATGAAAGCAACAGAAAATCGAGAAGTAGGACAACAAACACAGTACATGGCATGAACCCTGATTTCCTCTTCCCGTCCCCTCCTCTCACAGATCAAGCAACACACTGTATGCTCCAAAGACAGTTAGTTATATTTGCAGTTAGTTATATTTGCAATGTAATATTCAAGATGAGCAAATTAAAAAGGGTTTCTAAAATACAATGTACATGAAATTCAATGAAAGCTCCAAGTAGAGGGGTTTTTTTACATATTACACAAAATTACAAATAACACTTATTCAGACATAACTGAACTTTAGCTAATAGCAATGTTAGCAACCAAATTAACATATTATGTAAATAAACAAGAAGTTCCAGTTCAGACTTACCTGATACAGAATGATACAGTAAATTAACTCCTTCTTTTGAAAGTGATGTGTTTCATTCATAAGAGCAACAATAAAAGTAAATTCCCAGTATATTTGTCATCATAAGTCTCTCAAGGCCCCATCAATAAACTACAAGGAAGCATGGGTGGATGGGGGCTCTACAGGATGAAGTAACAGGGAAGCATAGAAATGAAATCTCAACCTTCTGGCTCAATAAAAGCCCACCTTAAATTCAAGGAAATTTTACCTGAATAACTGTCATATGAACCAGCAAAGAGTACCCATCGTCCCCACTTGTATAGCTGGAATGGACATACCGGAGCTTGAAGAGAAATCAGAATGGCAAATAAACCAGCTTTTCATAGTCTTTGCTGCTAGAAAAGATGAATGCACTTAAATATCCAGGATGGATCACCTAGCTCCTTTAAACAAACAGCACCACTAAAAATCATTCAACTATAGCAAGGTTGACTAGAAACGCCTTTAGGAAATACAGGTGGAAAAAGAGAGAACTTGTTTTTCTGAAGCTGTAATTCTAAACAGTTCCAAGTATTGTTTTAGTAGTGAAGATAAATAGCTAATGTCAGGAGAGAAAACCGACACAACTCTTGCCAGAAGATCTGATGACACTCAGCACAAGGTAGCATGAAATAAAGAGTGCTGTGAAGATCACAGGGTTGGAATGGAAATTAAATGGCCAGACAGTGAAAGCGATGGTTTTCTTTAGCAAAAATACCTGGGAAAATACAGAAATGTAACAGGTTATTTGTGTGCAGGAGAGTAGAACAAAAGAAGGCAATTGCAACTGGTTGAGACATCAGTTTGTTTGTGGAGAGCCCTAAGAGATGGCAAAAAGCCTGCTGGAAATGCAAGGGGGAAAGACTTGCACTGAAACTCTAGACTAGGTGATGCTCATACAAGTTTTACTATGAATTGCTGACTCAGTGTTTACATCCCAGTTTTTCCCCACTGGGGAGGACATACAGGACACACCAAGTAAGACAATCGGAGACGGTGAAGAAGTGCTGTGAGTTACTAAAATATACACACAGATAAATGCCAAGGCTGTCAATGACTCAGAAATGAAATTACAAAGAGAAAGTTTGTCTAGAAATCTGTTGCTGTTAAATATTTCTAGAAGAGAAAGACTCTGGATGAGAGTAATTTTGGAACAGGGAGCTAAGCACTTCCTAAGGAGTTTAATTTCTTCTGGAAGCATTGGGCTTGAAAGTGGAGCAGAAAATAGTCAGGCAAACCATGAGATGTAGTATGTGAGGACATCTTCAGGGAATCAGAGAAGAAATACAACTGATCAGAGCTTATGGGGATATTATTAGATACTTGGCTGTACCAAAGTCATCCTTCTTCAAAGACAGCAAATGCTAGCATCTAATTATATTTTTGTTTACCATATATGGAGAAACACATGACAGTTTTTCACACTCTGTAACTGGGAACTTTTTTCAGTGTATATAAGCACTAGTTTGTAGTTTGTTAGAGGGTGTTTAAAAAGTAATATAGAAATGAGACAAAATACACTAAGTTGTTCCATTTGAGATAAGTTTTAAAGACTGTTGTAAACTGAAGGAAACATCTTTAATTGTTGTAAAACAGCTCTTAAAAACTACTATCTCATCATGCAGATTTTTTAAAAAAAAAACTGTGATAGTTTTTAAAAGTATCTATAGACTGTGCCTGCACAGACACAGCCCATATGGGGTAATGCAAACTCTGAGCCAAGCCTACAATCAGAGATATTAACACAACTGATTATGCTGATGGAGTAAAGCCACTATTTTTATCTTACCTGAGATAAGGCACACAGGATATAAATTGCTGTTCAAAAGGCAAGGGATAAAATTAAAAAAATGAAAAGAAAAAAAAAAAGAAAGAAACATTTTATTTTAAAGGTATGGCGGCAGCAATAAAGACTAAAAGGGAGGGAAAATTATATTCGTCACATTCTTTGTCCCCATAGTGGTCCAGAAAGAAACAGCAGGAGGGAGACTCAGCACCTCTGTCAGGGCTGGGAGCCACAGAGCTGACTGAGGCTGTGCAGCTGCATGTGGGGCTGGCTGCCTGTGGCCCAGGGCACCATAGCTGAACCAGCTTCCATCTTAAATCAATTAATAAAACCTCTTAATCCCCTTATCCTACAGAGCACTCAACGCACATTTGCCAAAGACACCTAAAAATAGCCCCCCACCACCATTCCTGTCCCCGTGGCCAGTGCTCCAACACCTCCAGGTCCCACACCCTGCAAGGAGGTACCATCAAAGCCTGGCAGCTATAATAGAATTAAAGTTTAGGAGTTGAAAGATTTTTGACTAAAAATTGCTTTACTTTATCTTTGATGCCTTCCTGTGTGGTGAGCATTAGCTAACGTATGTGTCTAGAGACCAAGAGCCAGATCTGTTGCACTGAGTTTTTGTCATGAGGGTTGTGTTTAACCTTGACAGATCCTGCATTTTCAAGGCATATTTCTCCTCCTTTTGTTTCTGAGTTTGTCAGGCTCTGGATCACAAGCAGAGCTTGAGTTTCTCTACCTCTGCCATATCTGGGATTCAAGATGAAAACGTGCAAAAGTTTGTATGAGCAGCCCACCATGAAGGTGACAGGCGTTTGGTTGGCATGTAACCTCTGTGTTACACAGATTGCTGCCATCCCTTGCTGCTGCCAAATCTAATGTTTTAAAGCGAAGTTCTGGCTCCTCTGAAAACAACAGTAAAATTTCTGGTGATTCAGATGGAGGTAGGATTTCACCCCTGAGCTTGACAATGGGAATACTCACTGGCCTACCTCAGCTGCTAACTTCAAGCAAAAAACCTGCAGGCAACAGTCTCATTCTCAGCTACTGATAGAGTGACATAAGGCAGACTTTTCAGCCATGAAATGTTAGCTTTATTGCAGCCTTCAAAGCAAAATGTAACTGCTCACTTTTGTATTAGCTTTCCTAAATTATTTTCTTCAAAGACAGGAAACAAAAATTTTTTAAAAAAGAGAGAAATTTAGTATCTTAACCTAGATATAAATGTCAAACAAAATCACCCAAAAAAATCTGCTAGAAAGTGCAGAGTAACACTGTGTCTGATTGTTATGTGGTGTTTGTTGGTTTTTAATCTGGTATATGTAAATGAGCTCCCCTTTTAATTGTTAACCTAGTTGCAACACCTTGTCGCTGACATTTTCAGAAATTTCACTAACCAGACTAGCTAAAAGAACTGCTGTTTTTAAGATAAAATGTTAATACTACTTGTCTCAGCGCCTCAACTCAGAAGTCAGAGTAGGTCTATTGATTTCAGCACAGTTATAACTACTACCCCTGATTAATGTACTGAAGTCACAAAATAGTTTTCATTAGATAACTTCCTAAAGTAGATCTTACAGATTTGCCTTCATCTAGGACAGAGGACAGCAGTAAAAACTTGAGAATATAATACACTTATTTTTCCTTTCATAAATAAAATCTGCTGTGCCTTCTGCACGTGCTCCATCCCAACATTATTTCACAAACACAAGGTATTCTAGAAGGCGATCCCTCCCCAGCTTCTCCAGTAAGGCTGTACAATGTACATGATTTATCACCAGGTTATTTGGGAATGTCTTTAATAGGTGCATCTTACCATTTTCAAGATACAGGTTAAGACTCAGGCTCTGTTTCATCTCCAGTGGTAACAAGTTCTGTAGCTCCAGGCCTTCTGTTAAGAATGCCTGTGCTGTTCCCCACCCGTTACATCACCCCGTTCATCCCAATTACATATACTGCAGCTGATGTAGTGCTTTAATAATTTGTTTTATTTGTGCACTGATTAAAAATTTCTAGATCAAACATTTAACGAAAAGCTCTCCAATCTGACAGGTTTGCTGCTGAATGCAGTCATTTACAACTCAAACCTTATAATAACCAGAGCAAGTGTTGGAAAAGCTGTTCATGCCAAATGCTCAGCAACTGACACATATAATCTTATATCTTTTCATTCAGACTTTTTTTTTAAAAAAAATCTGAGACCTAATTATATTGCTTATAACTGTTCTGAAATGAATGGTGGCAGGAACTAATACTTGTTTATTTTCTTTCCTGACAAGTGCTCTGAATAAAAACAGTTTCTAGACATGATGGAATGACTTTTCCTATGACTCAGACACATTCAATGAAATAAGGTTTGAAGAAACCGGAGCTTGTTTTCTGTCTAACAATAGCAACTGAAAATACCCAGAACTTCTAAGTATTTATACCATTTAGAAATGTCGAACTAAAAACTATATAGGGAGGCCAAAAAGTCTCCAGCAAACAAGCTCTTGCCCTACGCTTTTTCATTTGAGTGAGATATTGCTCTTATTCAACTCGGGCTTATTTCAATTTAATTAATTTTTTTTTCAGTTTGATTTTCTGTTTAATTTTGAATTTACAGGTGCCACTCAAAGTAAACAGTCATATTTCCAATTGGCAACATATTTAATGTTCTTCACAACTCCAGGGCAAACTGGAGTTTTAAAATATACTACCTAATAATATAGAAAAGGCACATAAAACTTCATGTTTATTTCCATGTTGCAAAGCTCTAACTAGCACATTTTTTACAAGCTGCTTGTCTCCCAGTACTTCAGTTATTTCAGCTTTTCTGAGAGTAAGCTACCTAGTTTGTCTCTGTTTTATAATGAAGTTATCCTAAAATTTTGTTATTGCTCTGCAGTAACTAGTTTAAAAGAAACTAAATATCAGTAAATATTATTTGAAAACTTAGTAAAGTGTCTGCTGAAAAGAGAGATATATCTGGTAATTTAAATACAGTAATTGTAAAGGCATGAAAACCTGCTCAGTATGCAGACTTTTTTTTTTAAAAAAAAAAAACCAAACCTAACTTATTAAATACATTTGTCTATATTCTTCCCTCATCCCTAACAATACAAGCATATTTTCTGATCCCAGGAAGGCACTCAGGCTGCCAATTGTACTCCTGCAATTGTAATTAAAGTCACTTGACCTTTCGCCTTACATTTCATGCTCAAGATGTGCAAGTTGTGTGAGCTGCAGCACATACCCCATTGTATTTCCTTGCTGATGCTACCTATGACCCACCTGCTCTAGCACTGAAGTCAATATTTCCACACAAGTGCCTTCTCCCAGCAGCCTTTTTGTGGCACGTACTCAAGTATCAAACTCCGGCAAAGAAGTGAAGTCACGTCGATAACCCCAATTTTGGGAAGGTTAGGATGCATCGGCAGGACTGCTCCTTGGCAACTAAAGGATCATAATCACATAGCGATATCTGTCTCAGGTAGGGGTAGGCTTAGCACAGGGCTCGGCCACGTTGAGTTCCTAAAAGGTCGGGAGGAAAGCCGAGCAACGGTGCGCGGGGCTCTGCCCTGCCTCCCGGGCCATTCCCCGTCGGAGGGCTCCCTCTAGAGGGGCCCGGACCCGCTGCCGCCGCTCCGCGCCGTTCCGCGCCGCTCCGCACCGTATCCCCGGCACATCTGGCCACCCCGGCCCTCCTCCGCCCGGCTTGGGGCTCGGCTCCTCAGTGCAGCGCGGAGGCTTGGTGGGGAGGCAGAAAGGAGAAGCCGAAAGAAAGCAAATCCTGTCCGCAGCGGGGTCAGCAGCACCGCTGTGCCGGTACTGAACTTGCGACTGATGCTGATACGACTTGTGAAAATACCCAGAGCATCGGAGTTCGTGCTATTTACAAGAGAGCAGTTACAATACGTTGTTCCACATTATTAAAATACAGCTTGGCCTATAGGATGGCTTTTGGAATAAAAGGACACATGAAAACTACCCTCAATAAACAGACCCCTGAGGTAGACTGCAAAAATCTCACAAACATAGCACAAGCTTTCTTCACGCTCCTAAACCCCACCATACCCAAGGAGCCCACTGCCTGCCGACATGCTGCTTCATCACCACCACCACAGAGATCAGCAGGTGGATTTCCAAAACACAGTGAAATGAGGGCTGTATCGGAGGGAGGGAGGGAGGGAGATGGTTCACAGTGGCTTGGAGTGAGCCACTCTGCAGAAGTAGTAAGAAATGGTTTAAGCTCAGGCTTTCAAGGATGAACAGGAGCAGTATGCCTGTTCCCTCACTCTGTGTCTGGGTGATGAAACACTGGCCTCAGTCCAGCCTGCTCTAGGGGTGCTCACGCTGTGCTCAGCACCTGCCGAGGGAGCATCACCCCCCGCCCTGACCTCCGCCGCCTGCATTTCTCTCACTTGTCCCAAACGTACTTCACCTATACAGAACACATATCCCTAATCACAAACCCAAACACCTCTACATTTTAGATTGTTTCTTCGGTTCTACATTCATACACAGTATGGCAGCCCTTAAAATACTATCTGTACTAAAGTATCTGAAATATATTAAGGCCTGATGTCATAAACGGTGTGTAAAGTAACAACAAAGCATGTTGTACCTACAATACTTTTCAAGTAACTAAAAAACTGTTCTGTAATAGCAACGCAACACAGCATAGGTGTCTACTACTCATATGGTAACTCATCCTCTGTATGAGCATCACTCACTCCCTCCACCAATTACAGAGAAGTCTGGATAAATAGCATAGATGAGCTTCATGCAGGTTTCAGACATAGAGGATAGTGGAGATGAATCTCACCTGCAGTTTATATAATACTTGCAATTAACTCATCTGTTTCTTAAAGTCTGATCTCTCTGTACCAATAGACGGCTATACTTGGCCACTCTCTCTTCCTAGTAAGAAAGCGACATCACTAAGTGTGCATCTCCCCTGGGCAATGAAAGGCACAGGGCAGGCAAATCCAGCTAGTCTCAACTAAGCTGGTATGTCTGCAGGGACAGGTACAGAACCAGTGCCAGAAACCCAGCTCTGTCTTGAAACCAGTGCACAGCTGATCCTATGTGAGTAACACCACAGAAGGCCACAGATGGAGGTACTCCAAAGACCATTTCAATAGCATTGTTGAAAGAAAGAACAAAGCCTCAAAAACAAGCTGAAGTGGGCTTAACTTGTTTTCTTATCTGTGTTCAATTAAACATGTGCAGTTATTTTCTATTTATTTATAGATGACATTTTTGTTATGCCAGAGTTTTATTATATGTTGTCCAGCTTCCAGAGAACAAAGGAGTGTGTTTATAGAGCTCTTACCTATAATTAGTGTCACCCAGTTAAACAAGGCACCTCTGTTTTATAACTGCCAAAGCTGTCATACTTTTTTTCAGAATGAATTTCAGTGATGGACTACTTGAGCCACAGTTTCTTTAAAAAGTAGCATAAAAATGTGTTACTACTCTAGACCTGCTATTCTAACCAACCATATCAGGTGGCAGGCTCTGCCCACAGTGCCAGAGCTCAGAAAATGCTTCCTCTATTATATTTCCACTTAATTATTCTTGTACTTTTCAATAACTTTGTGTCATAAAATCATGGCATATAGTCGATTTGGATTAGCTTTATCCTACCAAGTTATGACAGACTTTCAGCCTAGTCATTAATCTGTCGTCATAAGTTTTGAAATCGCATAGACATGAGAGCCAGCCATATTTAAATTGGGACGGTATACTTTTTTATGAGTCTACATTTAATTAGAATTCCAATAAAAGTGACACATCCATTTGAGGCAGGCTTAATATGCTGAGTTTTAACTTTTCTTTGAAACACCTTTCTCTTAAAGAGAAATGTCTGCAAAGAAAGGCAGTATTTTCTCCTTTCCCAAGGAAATACAGCCCCCAGGGCGAAGGTCCCAACTGATACTGCAGCTCAAGAGGAGACTGGAAGGTTGCTGAACAACTCAGCTTGAGTCTATCGCTCCTTCTTGGCCATTTACTCACCCGCTGTTGCACTAGCAGTGTAAAAAGTGAATCAAGTTTCATGGGGACAAGTGTGACTGAGCTGTGTTAGATGTTACCAATGCTGCTTCTGCTATGCAAAGGACATATGAGCTGGTGGTAGATTTCTCCATGACTCACACATCCTCTTTTCCACTCCACATACCTCCCCTCCTTGCTTCACACAGATCTCAGAGAGAGCCTCTGGCTGATGCTGCTGCATCACCCACTGCCCAGGATGCTCCTTGCAGATGAAGGAGGGGGGAGAAGGTGATGAGGATGAGTTTGAATGGCAGGGAGCATAGGCAGAAGAAGCAAGCCACAGTTACAGAAACAATGCACAGGTAGGCTCTGCACCTACCTGCTTCCACCAGCCACCAGGACTCTCACATGGCATTTCCTTGTTCTTCTTCACATGAAGCTGTGGGTTGGTTTCCAACCTGGTCAACCACTCCGTGTCAAGAAGATGGGATTCTGATCCCCCCGGGAGTCAAGGAAACAGCCTCTGCTTTTCATGGACAGTCTATCAGCTCCCACAACACTTTATTTTCCTGGCCAAGGCAACAAATGGCCTCTCTGTCTAAGGACTTCAACTTGATCAGAATCCACGCTTGAAATGTCCACACCAAACTCACCGTCTAACTACCAGACCTTTAGTCCCTTGGACAGACGGACACAAGATAATCGGCATCACCAGCCCCAGCCAGCCTGATACATTTTTATTTACATGAGCCAAAATAACCCATAAAACTGATGCATTTTTAAACAATTCTAACAGGTCGGCTAACATTTGCTGCTTTATAGCAGCTAGTATTTTTTCCTATTTAAACATATTTTTATTATTAAAAAATAGGCCTGCTTAAAGTTACATTTGATTTTATAACACCCTTCATTAAGGCCAAGATTTAATACCTGAAAACTGTTTACATACACTTTAAAAATATTCTGAATCCTTCAATAAGATAAAAGGCGCTATTCTTTAGTTATATGTAGTTAAGGAAACTTTTGAGGTCAGCTCACCTTATAAATATGTTGCAAAGTCATGTACTACATTAAATATTTACATTATTTTCAGTCTTTGCAATTGAGCAAGTTCTGATATTTACATTTCTCCTGACTGAAAGAACTTTCAGACTCTGTTGTACATTAAAAAAAAAAGTTTGCCTGAATTTGCCCTGAGCACTTCAGTTAGCTCACAGGAGCGGGAAGAATCTTTACTTCATTTGCACTGCTGAGAAATGTGCGAGTTGAAAAACAAGCAAGAAAATTGATTTCCCTGTTGAAATCATTGCACAGAGTATATCCGTCATCAGGATCAGATCTTGGAGAAAAGGCATCCACTTTTCAAAAGCATAAGACACAAAGGTTTCAGAGGGTGTGATTCCCATTGACTTCATCCCTCACTGATTACCATGAAAGCAGCTGGGCACTGAGCTGGCTGGGCACTTTCAGAAATCCTTCCAAGGACAAAGACTACCTTACGTGACTCTTAGATACTATGCCTGTGGTACACAGACCTAGTCTGTGATATCATTGTGGCTTCTTTCATACAGTCATTAGCTTTATTAATTTTACATGCAAAACAATTATTTCATAAGTAATCTTCTTTACTACATACTTTGTGACAAGTAAATTACTAAAATTAATAATGTTAGCTTTTTACCATTAACAGTCAAGTTACAGTTTCCACCTAAATGCAGTTTGATAAAATCCCCAGTAAAAATTACTATTCAGTAAATAAGAAATGCTTCATTTGCCATTTCTTAAGATGAGGAAATGTAAACATTGAGAATCTGGGTAAACATTAAACTATTTAATCGCTTAAATAAATATTTCTAGATGTATTGTGTACATTTTGGCTAAAAAAAAAGTACAAAACTGGGCATGAAGTGTTCATTTGGTTTAATTGCTTTTCCAACCAATTAAAATGAATGTTTTATAGGAAAAGCAGTAAGAAAAAAAAAAGCAGAACAAGTTTAAGCATCACTATTTTAAAAATAGAAGCTTACTGCTTATACCATTGTTAAAACTGGCGATTCAAATTACCAAGTATGGGATTCCTCTGATCAACTCCAATATGTATCTACATCTGAGTTTAAAGGGCACTAATTTTCACTGGGAATAAAGAGGCACTTTTAGGGCACAACTCCTCTCATCTGAAAGCAGACATCTTAAATCAGATAAGACGTACAACATTAGATATAGAGTAGTTCAGTTGGAAGGGACCTACAATGATCACCAAGTCCAACTGCCAGATCACTTCAGGCTGACCAAAAGTTAAAGCATGTTATTAAGGACATTGTCCAAATGCCTCTTGAACACTGACAGGCTTGGGGCATTGACCACCTCTCCAGGAGGCCTGATTCAGTGTTTGACAACCCTGTTGGTAAAGAAATGCTTCGTAATATCTAGTCTGAAGCTCCCCTGGCACAGCTTTGAGCCATTCCCACGCAATCTATCACTGGATCCCAGGGAGAAAGAGATCACCAGCTCCTTCTCCACTTCCCCTCCTCAGGAAGCCGTAGAGAGCAATGAAGTGGCCCCTCACAGGACATGCCTTCCAGCCCTGTCACCAGCTTTGTTGCCATCCTCCAGACACATTCAAGGACCTTCACATCCTTCTTAAATTGTGGGCCCCAGAACTGCACACAGTACTCATGGTGAGGCCGCAGCAATGCTGAATACAGTGGGATAATCACCTCTTTTGACTGGCTGGTTATGCTGCTTGATGCACCCCAGGATGGGGTTTGCCCTCCTGGGTGCCAGGTCACTGCTGACTCATGTTGAGCTTGCTGTCAGCCAGCACCTCGGGTCACTTTCTGCAGGGTTGCTATCCAGCCTTTCTCTCCCAATTTATACTTGTGTCTGGTGATACTCTGTCCCAGAATCCCACATTTGTTCTTGTTAAATTTCATGCCATTGGTGATTGCCCAATGCTCCAATCAATCTAGATCCCTATGCAAGGCCTCTCATCCTTCGAGAGAGGCAACAGCATCTCTCAATTTAGTACCATCAGCAAATTTACTAATGGTGCATTCAACTACTGCATCCAGATTATTGATAAAAAGATTAAACCGAACTGCCCCTAGAATTGAGCCCTGAGAAGCACCACTGGCACCTGGACACCAGCCAGATGTAGCCCCATTCACTACGGCCCTTTGAGCTCTGCCCTTCAGCCAGTTCTTCACTCAGTGCACCATGTATCTGTTCATCTCACAGTTGAACAGCTTGTCCAGAAGGATGCTGTGAAGGACAGCATGAAAAGCCTTACTAAAATCCAGAAAAGCTACACCTACTGCCTTCCCTTCCTCTACTGATGCCTGGGCTGTTTCCCTTGGAAAAACATCATAAAACACAAGAGCCTGAGAACAACAATACTTCATAAAACCAAAGGTCCATCTAGCTCAATGCTCCGTCTCCAAAGTGGCCAACCATAAATGTCTACAGGAGAGTATATGAGCACCTGGGGTGCTTGCTCATAGGCCTCAGTGGCTGGGACCAGCCTCCCCTGAGACTCCCACCCCCACCATCTCCTGTCAAGAGCCCAGGGGACGTGTCTCAGCTCAGACTGAGACCTCCAGTCCCCGCCTGAGCAATGTGGTAGGTGTGCCCCTCTCTGACCGTCTCGTCAACGGGCCTGGGACCTGCACTGCAGATAGCCACTCTCCGGCATGGACCCCTCAGGCTAGGCCATAGCCTGCCATGCGTAACTATATGCATAATATAGCACAACTGTTCTGTTCTAGTCTATTCAATTCTATTCTAATTTCCTGCACTCATGATGAGTTGAATAAGGATAAGACTCTTATTTGCCTGAAATGCCAGGAGGTTTTCAGCTCCAGAAACATTTTCAAGTACACAAATCAGAAAGATTACCAGTGGAAATGATTTTTTCTTTTCTCTTTTATTTTCTCTTCTTTTCTCTCCTTTTCTTTTTTTATCTTTTTTCTTCTTTCTCTTCTTCTTTTCCTTCTTTTCTTCTTTTCTTCTCTTTTTTTTCCTCTGATCTTTTCTGTCATTTTATTTCATTTCACATTATTTTATGTTATTTTCTTATGGTTTTTTTAAATTTAATTTTATTTTATGTTATTTTATGTTAATTTTCTGAATCTGTTTCAGAGACAATGCTCACAAGTATTATCACAATGCGCACGTGTATCCAGGAGCAGTCTGATGTTTGCAGGAATACAGGCCAAGCAGTCCCTATTTTCTGAAGAGTGAGAATTCGAAGAATGAGGATCAGTACTGATCACACACACAAAAAAAAAAAAAAAAAAAAAAAAGGAGAAAAAGAAGAAGATGAAGATGACGAAGAAGACGACGAAGAAGACAGACGAAAAAGACGAAGATGAAGAAGATGATGACAAAGATGAACACGATGAAGAAGACAAAGACAACAAAAAGACGAAAAGACGACAACGAAGACGACAAAGATGATGACAAAGACCATGAAGACAAAGATGACGAAGACGAAGAAGCAGAAGCAGAAGAAGCAGAAGACAAAGACAAAGAAGCAGAAGACGAAGAAGCAGAAGAAGCAGAAGACGAAGCAGAAGAAGCAGAAGCAGAAGATGCAGAAGACGCAGAAGACAAAGAAGCAGAAGACGAAGCAGAAGACGAAGAAGCAGAAGCAGAAGCAGAAGTAGAAGCTTTATCAAGAAGTAGATTTAGAACTTTATCAAGAAGTAGAAGCAGAAGAAGAAGCAGAAGAAGCAGAAGAAGCAGAAGAAGCAGAAGAAGAAGCAGAAGAATCACACTTTTTGTCAAGAAGCAGAAGCAGAAGAAGAAGAAGCAGAAGAAGCAGAAGCAGAAGAAGAAGCAGAAGAAGCAGAAGAAGCAGAAGCAGAAGCAGAAGCAGAAGAAGCAGAAGAAGCAGAAGAAGCAGAAGCAGAAGCAGAAGAAGAAGAAGAAGAAGAAGAAGAAGAAGAAGAAGAAGAAGAAGAAGAAGAAGAAGAAGAAGAATCACACTTTTTGTCTTCAAAAAATTTCTCTGCTCTGCTTCCTGGCCAGCAAGGCATGAAAAGTGCTCTCGTGCCTGCCCAGCACTTTTGCATGCAGGGAGAGCTGGAAAGTGGCAGCTCCTGATGGTGCAGGAAGCCTGGAGCCCTTTTGCACAAGCCAGAACCCCTGGGGAAATGGAGCCAAGGAAGAGCAGAGCTCGCTCCCACCAGAGATTTGCAACGGGAACAAGAGCCAGAGAGCCAGGGCACGAGAGGTGCCTTGGTGGTGCAAGAGCAGCAGGCAAGAACCGAGCCAAAATGGCCCAGAGGAGCCCTGACAAGGGGCTGTGCTCAGTGCTACAGAGGACAAGAAGCAACCCCTGGGGGCCACCCTTGGGCCCACCCTGGGAGTCTAGAAAGCTTCCTCCCCCTGGATGCAGGGCACAAGGGCCAACTTCATGGAGCAGGAGCAGCAGGCCCCTAGCCAAAACGGCCCAAAGGAGCCCTGGCAAGAGGCTGTGCTGCTCAGTGCTGCAGAGGAAGGCAAAAAACCTTTTTTTTGCCCTGGAGACACTTGCTAGCCCACCTTGGGGGAAGAAAAGCCTTCCTCCCCCCAGCTGCAGGGCACGAGAGGCCATCTTCATGGTGTACGAGCAGCAGGCAGTAACCTAGCCAAAATGGACAACAGGAGCCCTGACAAGTGGTCATGCTCAGTGCTGCAGAGGAAGGCAAAAAACCCCCAGGGACCAGTGCCAATCCACCCCGGGGGAAAATTCCTTCCTGACCCCAGAGCTGGCGATCGGCTACTCCCTGAGCATGTGAGCAAGACCTGCCTCCTCCTCGTCTCACAGGCTGGTCACGCCTCCCAGGAGAAGACACTAGCACTGCCCATCCCCTTTTCTCCCTCAACTTGGAGCCACCTCGGAGCCACCTCAGGGGCTTCCAAGCGGGGGGCAAGAATCCAGTGGGAGCTCCAAAGCACTGCGGGAGGCCGCTGGGATATCTGTGCATCCCATTTCTTACGCTGCTGCCACTGGCTCCGCAGAGGATGAGGACAGCAAGCTCTGCAGTGCTCCTCAAGTGCCAAGAAGACATTCCCTTGGTCTTGCCACTGCTATCCAGATGAAAAATCCCAAGAGCCTCGGGCACCTCCAGGGGTTGGTGGTTGTTCTCATTTCCCAAGGAGCTTGCCTCTCTTCCCCAAAGACTGACGCAGGATTCCTGTCCATCAGGTGAGCTTTGAATGCGGCCCCACCGGGAGCTGGCATTGTAGCGGAGAACCTCCAGCAGCTTCTCCCAGCCTCAAGTCTTCCTCCCTCAGCCCCCTTCAAGTAATCCCACCAGCTCCTCAAGGAGTTCCTCTTGGATGTCTTCGGGCTGCCCCCAGGCCGGCTCTGTCCCAGGGACAGAGCCAGGCAGACTGGCAGTGGGACACAGGACGATGCCCCTTTTATACTGCCCCAGGGCATTGTGACTGAGGCATTAGTGGGTGGTGGCACTGTGACATGGGGGTGACAGGGCCCCCCGCAGTCCTGCCCCCCCACAGCCCCACCCAGCACCCCTCACAGGAAGCCTTTGGCAGCCCCTGTGCCCAGGAGGCCCACTGGGGCCTGTCCCTGCCCTTGGTGGCCATGCACTGGACACAGCTGCTGGGCATCCCTGACATGTCCTCTGCCATTCAGTTCCCAAGAACAAACGTAGTGCTGTTACTCTTCCCTCAGGCCATGGCAGAAACCAACTCAGCACCCAGAGACCATCCCTAACAGCCATGCCCTTTCTGCACCAGAACATCCTTGAGGCCTCAAGGTCCAGGGACTTGATCCAGCTGGACAAAAACCCTTTTCCAGGGAGGCGGGGATGATTTCAGCAGCCACAGCCCAGAGGAAAGCAAAAGTGTAACCAGAGCCATAGGTTGGGATGGATGATGCCAATAGACCATCACAGAAATAATACAGGCTTTGAAAAACAAATGAGTGGAGGTTACTCTGGTGTGGTGGAAATGTTGGTCATTTTCAGATCTAGAACATTTGGATCTGTGCCCCAAGCACAGCGAGGCAACGATGACTCTTCGAAACTGTTAAAACAGCCCAGTCTGTTAAAATAGCCCATTCCTGCTATCTCCATCACATCAGCTTATCTGACTGAAACCAAGCTGTGCAGCTTCTCTGGGACCCCACACTGATGGGCTGTGTTTATACAGGGTACAAAACGTGCTTCTGCCATGGGGTAAAACTTTCACAGCTCATTGGTGACTTTAACCTTTCTAAGAGATATTTGCCCACCTCCTTTTGTGTGAAGGTGTTCAGATCTTATCTAAAACCCTGGCAAATCCTTCCGTTGGGATTTAGTATTTTTAGTACTGAAAGAATAAGGAAAGTACCATTCTTGTAATTTTGTACAGTTTAACCATACTTTCCTGGGCCAAAATGTTCCATGTCCTTTGATTTAACCGGAATAAAGAAATAAATAAAATATTTTGTTTGTAAACACACACACTCCACAGGTTGTTTTTCCTTCCCCTGCACTGAACTGATACCTACCGAGGCCACCAAGGCTGCCAACTTCTTAAAGATATTCTAGCAGACATGCTCGTTTTAGGCTAGTCTTCCTCATTTGCAGTAATTACTGAGTAACCTTCAGAAGCCCACCTGAACCCAGGCGAGAGCCGCTGGTTAATCAGCAGCATGCTGGGAGGAAGATTTCTCAGAGTCATCTCCACTAAAGAGTTATGGAGAAACACAGAAGATTGCACAGACTCAATCACCCGACAGATATACATGTAATTAAAGACACAGAATGAGGTCAGGAAAATACAGCTCTGGAGGAACTGTGGGGAGGTTATGACATACTTTTGGCACTGAGGAGAGTAGCTTTTATCTGCATTACCAGGCAAAAGAGTTACAGCCCAAACTGCAACCTGGATTCTGACTATCACTCCCAAACAAGGAAGAGAGTATCACCTCAAACAGCTTCAAACCCCTGGGTTATGAGGCTACCACACGCTGCAATGAAAACACCTAGGAACGCCTCCAACACCTAAACACCTTTAATACTTCATGAACACACCCAGAAAACCTTCCTGCTCTGTCCTGCAACACAAACATTTACCCCCCAATAACTATACTGTTCCTACACGTAGCTGTCTCTTAAATGTCCATTTTTCTTTGAAACCGAATGTCCTTCTAATCAGTTGTGTTATTTGTGTTAGTGTGATTTATTTGCTTGCAAAATGTAAACCTCCTCGACAGAGTGAAGGAACTTTTGACTCGTCAGGATGCCTTCCCTCTTGCATAAAACCTCAGGTGAGTCGTGCAGCTCTGCCCAGACCTTGCAGGCCACAGCAATGAGGCTCTCTGTCTCTCCAAAAGCTTTACTGAGCATCACACTTTAGATACTCTTAGCCCTGGGCTGTTAACTGAAGGAAATGACTGGTCCAACGTAAATAAATCCCAGTTGAGGAAGAGCTGCACAGAGGTGCTTTGGCAAAAGGAGAAAAGGGACAAGGTCTATCCACAGCTCACCCACAGCATCTCTCTGCCTATCCCACCACGCAGTGCCTCAGCTCATTATGCAGGAGGTTTCATCCCAAGTGATTAGGCAGCAGTGACACCTAATGCACAAGCTGGTAATTCCTTTTAATACAAAAATACTGAAGGCCCCTCTGCCTGCTCATTTCTAGAATCAGGGTGTGCCCTCATGGACAGTTTGCAAGTTTTAGTGAGTTTGCAAGTGGCTGGTGGAAGCAAGCCCATGAGCACGATTTCTGAGCACTTGTTTATTATCAAAGTCAACAAAGGTCTTGGAAAAAATAGCAAACATGCTTCTGCCATATAAATCTGGTTTTTATTTATCACTCTCCTTTTAAAATTTTAACTGCTTAATTTGAAATTATGATCACCTACTTATCTCTTTTAAATTCAGATTTTAAAAATTATTTTTAAAATAATCATAATAAAGAAATATATATTTGCTGCTGAAGATTTTTTTTTAACAGATACCAAGTACTGAGTCAGAGGAGTCTTTTCCTTACCCCATGGAAACAGAATATGTTAAGGGATAAATTCAAGACCGATATAGGCTCTTTTACAGCTCCAGAGAGAACATCCTCCTCATTTCTATTTATTCAGTTTTGCCAAGTCAATAATGAGTTCATTCAAACTGAGAAACTGATTTGGATTTGAATAGTAGGAAAATTTGTTTTCCTTTTCCAAGCTATGAATAAAAAGTCTGAGGGGCTTGGACGTGCTAGTTCTAAAATTCTGAAGGACTGAATGACCAGAAATGCTAAGTCGACCGTTTATTGGTAACATTTCTTTCAAAGAAATCAGTTTTAAATTAATCATATTTTTTCTATGCATCCAGCACATTCCACATACTTTTTTTGTTTTTTTGGCAGATCAGATTGTTTTCAGAAAGCTGGTTTTCTGCAGTTATTTGAATTTCTCTTTCTATCCAAAGCCATTTCTACCCAACAGTGAATAAGAACAAGTATTCCAATAAATAAGAGATATCATTTACTATTTTTTAACATAATAATATTTAGGAATGTTCCTTAGGTTTTAAAAGGCAAGTTCTCTTTTCACTTATATATGAAAATAAAGTGTTCTGCTAGTTAGCAAAAAGAAATATTAGATGAAGCATAAAGCAATCTTTAATTGTAAATCAGTATATATTAATATTTACCTATCAAAAATGTAACTTTCTTAGGAAAATAAGTAAATTATACAAAGGCAAAACAGGGTGAATGTTGCTTATTAAAACTGTGGTCTTCTGAAGGTTAACAACTTTTATTTAAAACAACGAGCTCTGCTTATTACAGCTGAGCTATTTGGGAATAAAGGTATTTTCTCTGGGCATTGCTATATCCGTTTCTGTGGTTCTTTGTACTTCAGTTTGGAATTTTGAAAGCTGGTGGTGATTTTGAAGGTTGATCACGATACATGGTTTTCCTCCATTATGAACTATTATGTAAACCTAGCTTGAATAAGCTACATAATTTTGCCAAATGATTCCTGAACCTTAGCCAATAATCTGATTAAAGAGAGCAAGAACTCACTTTTTATATTTAAAAAGTGTGTTTGGAGAAACTCCACTGGTCATTCAGATTTCATTAACCTCCAAGTTAATAATTCACATTCTGTCCATTATATTACATTCTGTCTTCAGGCCAAATTCACCTCTGGTATGTTCAAACTTGGGAAAAAGTCACTCAGAATGACTCTATTTGCTCAGAAACAAGTAAAACTAGGAAAAAAAAAGAAAGAAAACACATTACATTGCAGGTCCTTTCCTTAAACTGCTACAAATGTGCTCTGTGCTCTGCTGCTGTGAGTCTCCTCTAGAAGGCTAACATAGCAGCAGCTCTCAGATGAGAAGAATAATGTAGGTGAATTTAAAAACTAAGATGTGTTAAGACAGCAGCATAGAGCAGGAACTGTAGAAAATAGCTTTCTTACCTAATGCGCACCCAAAGCATTACCAGCTATGCTGAACTGAATTCTGCACACAGTTAGAGGAGCAATGATGATTCATAGAAAGATAATACACTGAGCTATCTCCAACAGAGTCCGTAGCAGATCTTAACAGATGGGACAGATCTCCCAGCGTGCTGCCCTGCCAGCATCCATTACCTCTATTGTAAATACTGAGCCAAAACATTACTCAGTGCATGACCTGTCCATTCACAGAAGTCATATGCTCCTTTGAGAAGACCCAGGGAGTAGAAGCAGGAGGGAAGGCAGATTTTACGTAAGTCTTTTTTTTTTTTTTAAATGCTGTCTACAGTTTCCTCTGCCCTGAATCCCAAAATGTGTTGCTTCATGTTCCAATTCTTCACAGTGCAAGAGGTATTTGGCCTTAAAGAAATGCTGAGCCTTTTGCAAAAGAACAGCTTCACTAATGCTCATCTATGTGTATGAATAAGATAAAAGTCCAAAGGGCTTAAAGATTATTTTGGAAAATAATCTTAATATTTATATGTATCTCCAAAGTCTCAGACTGGAATATTGTGCCTTATCCTCGAGGTTTCCTTGTTCTCACCCATCCACATCAGTGATGCTTCATGCTGAAAGGCCTCAAAATGAGGGAACAGATTCAGTTTATCCTTTTTAACTCACTTGTGTCAAGAGCAGGTCAATTCTCTCCCTCCCTCCTTTCCTCTCTCCCTGTCTTTGAGCTTCATTGGTAGATACATTACAGTAGAAAGCAAAACAAAAATGTTGTCTTGATTTTTCTAATGCAGGATGACTGACATCTAGGTGATAGGTAGATCCTACACCCTTCTTTGAACGACTCTTAGAAATATGGTAGTCCCTGCCACCTAGAAAAAAGCAGCTTATTTTTGTTGATTAGATCTCAAAAATCCAAGACACTATTTCCATGAAGAATAGAAATCAAATCATCTTTGACCATCATTTCTGAGAGCAGGCTAGACTTGAAATGGGTAACATATAGTTTGAGGCTTGCAATTTTTTTCACTTGTCCACTCCTTGCCCACTCAAACGCATCCATATAATCTACTTATAAATGTTTCCAGACTTCCAAACAATGCAAAATGATACTCATACGCAGCTCTGACAGCCTTTTTCAGAGACATTACAGAACACTGTCCAAAACGTGCTGATCTGCAGACACTTTTCATATTCAAATCCAAGCAATTTTACATCAAATATTTCTTGCAGGTCTAATTTTAGAAAAATTCCTGAAGACTATTATAGTGTAACAAAATCTAAAGTGAATTAATATGACCCAGCAAAGTGAAGTACAAAAAGCCTGTATTGATATTCAAAAGCCTGGATATTCAGTTCTTAGAGGTCTTGCTTCCCACCAGCTTTTGAGATGCTTTAAAAAATGAGAATAAGACCAGTAGCCAAATATTAGAAGTTGCTTGTTGTTTTTTTTAATAAGCTAATGTGTGAAAAAGTCACTAGATGCCTAATACATCTGGATGAAGTATTCATACACATGGCTGCCTTGTATTTGTGTGAAAGTGTTGCTCTCATGGGACTGTGTTTTACAGCCTTTTGATATCTGGCTATTGACAAGTCTTAGTATCAGGGCAAGTCTGATTTACATTTTTAGTACTAAAAACCTTAAGAAACCATGAGTGAAAGCCAAGTAATATCTCTGATATCATACAAAGTAGTATGCTTAATATCTACCAACCATAAGAAATGCGTGTTGTGCTGCCTTTTTTCCCATGAAGGACACAATGTAATGTAGCACTCACAAGAGTAAACCATCAAGAACATTGTTTCGTTGGGAATTTGTACTAGAATTTATCTGATTCAGATCTAACAACATGATTATAAATACAAAAGGATGATGAGTTGACAATATCATAAGACCATTGACAGAAACCAGCAAGTCAGTCATGAGCAGTTTCCAAAGATATTCCCCATTCTTTCTTTTAAAATTCATGATTATGGAATAGATACTACCAAAAAAATAAAAAAATTAAGTCCAAGATCACCTCTATATTGTTGTCGAGGTAAGCAGAAAGTGTTTCATTGGGAATTGTTTTATTATGGAAAGGCATAGATATTTTGCAATAACTGTGTTTTAGAAAGAGCTGAATAGTGGTCCTTTCTTCATAAAACTGAAGAAAAAACTGACAGATCTTTTATGATGACAACTCAGGGAAATATTCCTAAAGGGGGAAGAGGACTTTGCAAAACATGGGCATCTCTTGAAAAACTGCTTTTCCAAGCAGAAGGAAGCAGGTGAAGATGCTTCACAACCCTTCAGACTCATGTAGTTGACCCAGAATATCTTTTCTTAGATTATAGGGATGCAAAGTGCAAATAAAAAAATAAAAATAAAAAATAGGGAAAAGCAAGTAAAAACATCAGAGCTGCACAGCATCCCTGCTGAGTCAGCTCTCACAGGCTGGAAACAGGGCCCTATGTGCTAAATGAGAATTAACAGATTACCTGCTAATTAGACAAGAATTTAAAGCAATGGCGGATTTGCAGATCAATTCACAATAAAAGTCGGTGCACATCACCAAAACTGGGGGTGCCCATGTGACTGGGATTATCAGCCTCTGAGTGGAGTATCATGAGCAGAGTGCTGATGTGTAACTCATGCTGCTGTTGGGCAGGGACTAGAAATTACAATCCGAAGGGTTGTTGGGCACTCTAGCCAGACTGCCATCAGCATTCAGAATGCGTGTAGGTCTTCCCAGTTTCATGGCTTAATACTCTGAACACAAGGTTTCTTCAGCTACTTTTTAACATCTGGACTGTCCACCTTTTGAAAGGGATGAGGGGATTTGTCTTGGCATATGCTGATACAACTGTTTTAGCCAATCTCAGGAAAAGGAAAAGCCTAATACTGGAGAAATGTTCAAATGCAGGGCTGATTTAATGGATGAAAAACAATAAAACAACAGAAGCAGATTATCCCAACGATGGAATGGAAAAAAATCAACACTAAACCAGAAATGAAAAAAGCCCTTTCATTTAGCAATATGTCCTGGTATTATCAAAAACTGTGTACTAATATGTTATCTCTTTGACTGCGTGCACCCTGCAACAAAACATTTAAGAGTAATAAACTAGATAGAGTAAGGGGACCCCTCTAAGTGATATAGTAAGGGGACCCCTCTAAGTGGTAAAGCTTTCATAAGACCTGACAGAAGCTCTGAGAAAGGTTCTGTTAAACCTGGAGAAACATTTTTCCATGACAAAAGTCGTATGAAGACAACAGCAGATACCCTAAGTAGGGATGAAGAACTGGGAATTCCCTAAAGAACCAACCCTGCTCTGTTCTAATGTCCTAATAAAATAAAAATTTAAATAAATAAGCCTAGAAAAAAAGGATGTGGGGAAAAAGCTAACAGCCACTGAGACAATGTTTGCTAGACAGAAGCAAGAGCTAAGTAGTAGAATTCACCAGCCTTTACAGTGAAAACTAAGATTTATTAAGAATCAGTTGATTTTGCCTTCTTTTTCTGCAGATATCTATAGACGGATAAACAATAGGTTTTTGTGAACAGACAATGCATTAACAGACTAGATCATAGGCTTCTAAGCAAAGAGCACTTCTGGTGTCATACCCATGTGGGATGGCCGTAATGACTGGGAAGCAGGAAGACTGCTGTTCAGTGAGCCAGTCCTGGGACAGAGTAAGTAACAATAAGAGGAAGTAACATAGCATTCCTCCAACACATCAGGAGCTGAGCCTGTTACCTGGGAGCTGAACTCCCAATGGAATAAAAGCTTAGTCTATAATTATGGCATGCATCATGGATCAAGCAAGTGTCCCAGATATGACCCGTGCACTTTAAAAGCTTTGGTGCAGCTAATACATCACAGTCATTCAATAACATCTTCTATAGACTGGATTTCCAGCATAATCCTGTGTTTTCTTAACTTTTGGAAACCTTTGCATTTTGGGCTAATACCCATCCTGGGGAGTAGTACTGCTAAAATAAAATAAAAAACAAAAAAAGGCAGAATGGCTGTGAAAACATTCAAAATTTAAAAAAAAGTTTCATCATAGGACTATATAGAACAGTCATGTTTTTAAATTTGGTATTTGGAGTGATGTGGCACTAGTGCATTGCTGATTTGAAGAAAAGATTAGATTTTTTTTTCATATAACGTGATTATTGAATTATTACATACCAAGCACGCTCAATAAAAAGACTAAAATAAAAGAGTCCATAGGATCACCTAGAGAGAGACACTGGATAGATACACACAACCAGGAAAGCATGCACTAGTCTATTGCTATTAGGGGACTTTAAAACATCACAGGGTAAATCAACTACCTTTATCTCAGCTAAGTGGGAATGTGGATAACGACTTCAACAACTGAATTGAACGTGTGTAGGCCTGGAGGAGGAACAGGTTTAACATGCATACTGTTACCTCTAGTACCTGTAAACTTTTCAAATTTCAGGAGTCTCTTGGAATTTACCTGGTGTCACAGAAAATGATCAACAGATAGACTAAATGTGCATATATACATATGGAAAGATATATTTATATATCCATATGTAGCAATCAGTCTACCAGTCTCATACATATTACGCTTCATAGAAGTGTTTCTTGTTTATGATCCACAGATCCCTCAGGTTTCAAAAGCTTCTGAAGGAAATCAGTACAGGAATTGTACAGGGGTCTCCATGTTCATTAGCAACATTTGTAGGTCTACAAATCAAAAAAGCTGAAACCCCTCCACTTAGAGAACTAATGAACAAGAAGTAAGTTGTCTTACTTTGTACACAGAAACAGGTTGAATTCACCATGGCATAACTGTTTCATTTCTATCTTTTCCCCTTTGTTGTTCTTTCCTGACAATAAATGAAAATATTCAAATAAAATTAGTTGGAAGAAAATGGGTACTCAAAAAAAGAAAAAAAAGTAGCCCAGTTTAGTCACAGAGCTCCAACTCCAACCCATTATTGACAATACCTTAAGTTCCAAATAAAACTTTGCCAAGAGTGTCCTTGATAGGATTTGGGTTAATGGGGAAAAAGTGGCCTGCAGTTACAATATAGGACACACTGAAGGCTGGGATTTGTACTGCACAGAAATACAGAGGATGTTTGTTCAATATTTATACTCACAAAACCAGTAACATCCTCCCTCCAGTATAGAAATTGGTTAATCATGACAAGATAAATTGATCAAAGGTCTGCAGATCTGAGTCACTGGGAGCAGCTGGTGTTTAGCAGCCTATGTGTTAGATACCAAGGAAACCTTAAAAACAGGAAATATCAAATACAACTCAAGAGAGTAGAACTGTTGTGAATTTGTACTTTTCTGATTCATTCAATGATTTGCAGATGTCCTCCAAAACCTATGGCCAAGTTATAAGAAGCTAGGCAGGCCTAGTCTTTAAATGAAGCTGACCCACCAGTCACTAATAGCAGATCCAAGCTAAAATTATACAGATTTTTTTCTGCCAGATAAGACGAATGAGTTGCTAAGACATTTCAAATTATTTTGTTCTTAAAGAAACCTGTGTCCCAAAATCTATTGATTAAAGAAGTGGTAAAGCATCTGTTATTATTTTTAGAATTTCAGTAACTAATTACATTACAGCACATCAGCCAAATTCAGACCTGCAGCCAAAATCTGCTCTGCTACACTGGTGTAAATCTGAAATAGCTGACCTGCTTTCAGGGAAATTTAAACTGATTTGACTGAGATCTGAATTTGGCCTCTAAAATCAGCAAGCACAGCTCTTCATCAGCCTGGTTCAATCTCACCGTGTTGGAAAGGTTGGGCAATTTACTCTTTCTTTGCCTTCAGGAAATGTATGATAAAGTTGAACAATTTGAAGGGCATTGCCAAACACCACTGGTATCAAGAGTCTCACCATTAGCACTGAGAAAGATTGCTAATCCTTAGAGGAACTGAGTAAGCAAATACATACATGACAAAGGAGCCTGTTCTTTTCCTCCAAAAAAAAATGTTAATGAAAAAATTCCTGCCTTAGGAGAGGGAATTGGTGTGTTACTCCAATGTTAAGCATTGGGAACAGAAATTCCCTCCAGGAATGCAATTTATTTACTGTGCTTTCAGCTGGACAGAATTTATTTTCTCCATATTCTGGGAAAAAGTTAAAAAATACTTTCTCTGTTCTATTTTAATTAGAGATATGAGCATGCGCATGAAGACCTGAAAATCCAGGTGTCCCTTCTTCTTCCCCTCCCCCACTGCAAGCAAACTTTTTTTTTAAAATCATAATTTTGTAATAATAACTACACAGAAAAGCAATAACCTGAATGTTTTAATTTGTAAATGAGCTATTGCTGACCTAAAACAACCTTTATTTTAACGTCCGAGAGAACAGTATACTGAATTAGAGCTGAATACAGCACTACCACTCTCATACATAATGCTGTTAGAAAACTTAACCTACAGAGAATAAAACATGCTTCCTCCCTCTAGAGTCAGTTCTTCTCACCAGCTCAGGAGGTTTATTGACTAGTTGTTGTGAGAAACATTAAAACTATTATAAAGTCTCTTAAGCAGTAAATAAAAGAAAAATCAAGGAATTTTGGAAGAGAGCCCACCATCCATGGGTAGACAGATTTAAAAATAATTCCCTAAAGACTACTGGGTTCTAAATTGACAGTTTTGTTTAAAGACAGGGACCCAGACATTGCCCTGGACAATCAAGTCACTTCAATGCCCAGATGAGGTCAAAAAAAGCAAACAAAAGTTAAGAGGGCACAAAAAAGAGGGGGTGAGAAATGTTGCCATATGAATGATGCCATTATTTATATCAGGAGTTAATGCTCCTCTGCAAATACAGTCGGTACTATGAACACTATCTCAATAAAGGTACTGCAAAATTAGATGGAATTAAGAACTGGAAGCAAAAAAGGGCATGAAGAAAGATCTTATGGAAAGAGAACTTGAAAATGTTGGAGTTGTCTGCTTCGAAAACTTAACTACAAGCCATCATAAGAAAAAATAAGATATTAATTTACATTATACATAACTAAGTAAACAGTGAAAAAATGTAAGATAGTAAATGTAAAACTGCTGAAGTGGACTTTCTCCACGCAGAATTCATCTGCAGAACCCTCTGAAGCCAAAAATTCAGAAAGGAAATGGAAAGACAAATGCAAGACAAAAAATTTATAGAAATATTTTAATGCACAAATGTTTCATTGATACTCCAAAGAACACAGTACAAGTCCCGATTCAAAACCTTCTGAAGTCAATGGAATGTTTTTCCATTCGTCTTGAACTCAGATGAGCCTATTGTTATGAATTTCCATGATTTGTGAGAGGATATAAATCCCAACTTTCAAAGAATACTAATGTAGTTTCTATGTTATTATTATTTCAAAAGTACTTGTCTTGGTTTCTCCCTTGGGATAGATAATGGAAATGGTATAAAAAGAAACATAATGAAAATGAAATTTAGAAATAAAATTTACCAGAAAAAGAAGCAATATCAAATAACAGCACTCCCAAAATTGAATACAGTTATGGAAAGTTGCCATCTGAAGAGCTGACTTGTTCACATCCATTACTCAGAAATCACTTCGAAGATGGCAGATGCCTAAATGTGCGATACTTAGTACTTCATAGAAATCTACAGTAGACGCAGACACATGTAAGAAGTATTTCAGCTGTTTAAACAATCTGTTTTGCACAGAAAGGCTTTTGATCTTTTGGCTGGTAGTTTTCATGAAATATGGGGAAAGAACTTAAATGTAATAACACCATTAGTGAAAATAGTGCTTGGAGGCACCTGAAACAAAAACAGATTGGTAAAATTAACACACATACTCACACACACAGAGAAAAACTGGAATAGAAAATAAAATAAATGTAATCATGCAGCTCAATTCACACAGCAAGTGGACCAAAACTTCCATTATTTCAAATACTTGCAGCATTGTCCCCCAGTGAGTCAGATGTGTGAAAAACTGTCTTCATGAGAACTGAAATCTATTTGTACCTTAGTGACTAATAAAATCAATGCTCCTCTGTGCTCGTAGCAAGCATCATGTGGGTCTTTATCTCTATTGCTGATCAGCCAGGAGAGCAAGGTGGAGAAAGACAGCAGGTGGAACAAAGGAGCAAACAGCACAAGAAATAGGAAATAGAAGAAAGTGACAAGAAACAAAGGAGACAGCAACACAAACAAAAGACATTACAAAAGAGAAACTAATATAATATCTACAGATGAAGTGACATTTCATCTTAAACTCAATTTTTCTGAAGTCAGAGAGGGATGTCCATGGCCCACTGACCTTGTGCTCACCTTTCCCAAAGGGCTCAGTTTCGTTTACCGTGCTTTACAGCTACAAGGACTCTGAAGTTTGCTTAACAAAATTTTGCAACAATGCTAATTACTTTTCAACTTTTTCACCAAGTACTGAAGCCATTTTTGCTACAGGAGTTGTTTGCCACCCTTATTTGTTTTCCTAACTTACTGTGAGAGGAAAAAAAGAAGATATAACCACAGAAAACTGTTCAAAATACAGATTTAAAATATTTGCAGAAAAATGAACACATATACACTCACTCAATGAAAACTAGGTGAACAGAAATAAATTAAGAAGTCTTGCATAGAAAGCAAAATATGGAAAAAAGGACACAGAGTGCTGTGGAAACCAAAAGAAAAATAAAATAGGACACAAGAAAAAATAAAAGGCAACAACGGCTGATTGCATGAGTGTCTAGAAATATGATATTATAACTACCAAAAACTGAGATATTCCTGAATCGGACTCCATAAATTTTCCAGCTTGATTTAGGAAAATGCTTTAAATTTGATTTGTTCGCATTTAGAAAACATTTTCAATCAATGCAAGGCATACAATCTTGCAGTTACGGAGGGTTAAGAACAAGCAGCCCGAGTGGTAAGTTACTGCAGCTTGTTTACTCCCATCCCACCACCCCAGCTGGGAGCAGGGCAGCTGGGGGGCAGTGGGGACAGCCCCAGCCCTGTGCATGGGGCACCTCCCTGGGGACAGGGATGGGCTTGAGGCTGGACCAGGATGTCCACCCATGGGTGGGGGTCAGGATCAGCAGGGTCTGTGGCTCAGCAGGGCTCCCAGAGATTTTCCAGGCCCTCAACAATGGCTTGAAAAACAAGACTTGCTTCCCCTTAATGTTTCTCCTGGCCTTCTTCCCACCCCAGAAGAGAAGTGGTGGCCTGTGTAGGGTGGGCTCAAAGCAGGTGACTGCATTAGAGGAGAGAAGAGATGGTCCATGATCCTTGCAGAAGATGGACTAAAGAGGATGAGGCTCCATGCTCATGAAACAAAGCTGAAGGGGGGTCCCAGAAGTAGGGACAGAAAGAGACAGCTTCTTGTAAACTCCCAAATCTGTCAGCTGTCTAATGGACTCCTCCACTCAAAATATTACTAACTCCACCCAGCCCATTCCCTCAGCAAAATCATAATGCAAAATTTTGTAGCCCCTTCATGAATGGTGCTATGAAAGCCCTAATAACTGTTCCAGTATCCCTTCCCTCCCCCACTCTCCTTTACCTGCTCCAAAATTTCTCACCCACCACTGCAAGACTGAGTCATTATGCTGCTGAGAAACTTTGAGCCAGCTCTGGGACCGGGTCCAGCAGCAGTGCAGCTGCTCTCACACGATGCTGAACCTGAATCATTAAGCTCTGCCAGACATGAGCCACAAGGGTATCTCAGCACACAGATCCCCAGTGCTCCCGCTTGTCAGAGAGTTTATTAGACCAGGCAAAGTGCCAGACCTTGGCAGACCCATGGGTCTGTGGGGTGCAAAGCTTCAAGGTGTGGGAGCACTTCATGCTTATCCAGATTTTCCATTAATTGAGGTTAAACTGAATTTGCCAAAGGGGTGACTGATCTTAAGCTATTTTTCCCTTTTGGTTATTTTCTCTATAAACAAGTTGACTTAACTCAGCACCTATTATAATTCTTTCCGTAATAGGTTAGAATACAGAATTCATGGATTATCACTGAAACGTTTTGTGTCAGTCTTTCCACCTGCTGCTCTGGTATCTGGTTCAGTCATGCTTTTGATCAAACTGGTAGTCTAGCTGGCATCTCCAGTTCAAACTGCTGCACCTATGTGAGCAATTCAGTTGTTCAAAAATAATCTTGAGACTTCCAAAGCAATCCATGTAGTGGATCCAGTGCACAGATCTCCTTCTGTCAACTTGGTGATCATAGGCCCCAACCACACTCCAAAAAGAGGAGCCCGGGGCAGGTTAATGACTTGTACAGGTATGATATAGTAAGTACTTGGGTTACCAAGTTGTGATGGTTCTCAACCCTTTCATTCAATTTCTGTATCAGCCCAGTTGTATACTATTTGGAGTAATTTGGTTGTAACATACTTAGATCCAAGGGAAAACAATATAATCATAAGAGAATGATTTGTCAGCGTGCCTTCAGAGGTTAGTAGGAAAGAAGTCTTTAAACTCAGAGGACAAACACAAAAGATGTTTTACTTCCTCCAACAGATAGAAAAGTGGAGACAAACTCAAAATATAATCTGAAGTTACATTAATAATAAACACAACAGAAGTTACATACTTCTGTGTTATGTCAGAGGAAGAGTATATGAGAAGCAGTGAGCCATTAACCCCTGGAAAGACTAAGGAAACTATGTATTTTGTTGATTTTATGAACTAGGCTTAATTAGACAGAATATGGCTTGCCTAGGATTTCACTATAAATTCACAGATTTTGCTTCACCTTGAGTGTTAGAGGCTAAACTGACACATCTTTGGAAAAGGAGGCAATGAGGCAGCATGTCCACCTGGTGAAAGAATGAAAATCTACTGGATAACAGGGTTCGTGTTTTAAAATTACTTCTGCAGTCACAAAATATACATCTTGTTATCCTTTCTAGAGCTTCCCCTTCATGTTCCCACCAAAAGCATATAGTTGAAAGTAACTAACATTACCATCATAAAAATAGAATTCCCCCATTCTCAATGTGGAAAGTATTTTAGTAAGATTACTTAATCATAACGGTAATGATTGTAATGCGATTCACAGTACATCAACTTAGTCTAGAAAAGTGACTTTACCACCCTTGTGTATAGAAATCTGTTATAATTTCTTCTGTTGGTACCTTAAAAAAACCCCAAACCCTAACTTTTAGAAACTTAGCACTCTTTCTCTCACTGAAGTTTTATATTACATTTATCACCATGGTATCCAAACACAGAAGACTTTTAAAATCTCTCTGTAGGAGCTTTCAGTGTTCTGTAGAGACCAAAAAGGATGCCTTGCGAGTAGGGAAAGGGCAAGAATCATGACGCTAATGATGGCACCAGGGAAAGGTGGGATTGCAGGGCAGCATATCAGAAGACAGACCCCTCCATGTGACAGTTTTTCCACCTGCATAAAGAGTTTATAGAGCACAAGCATGTTTCTCCGGTGCTTTGAGTTTTACGGAGAAGAATTATTATGGAAACAGAAACTATTACCCTACCAATAACATGACAGCGATGGGAAAAAGTCGTAAGAGCCCTTCTTTGTTGAGCTTGAGCTGAGTTTCAAGTTTTCACAGCACTGCTCATGGTGAATCTCCAGGCATCTACTCTCACTTTCTCTCTCATTTTTACTGTTTACATTGAAATAACTGCTGCTGGCCATACTTTACATCAGACACATCAAAAATCAAACTAACTTTTCTACCTCAATTTTGTATTTTGGATGACTACTGACTATCAGATACAGAACAGAGTTCCAAATTTTTCACTGACCACCTTATATTCTCTGACTCACTCCCTAACAACTGTCTTCTGCAAACCAGTGTGACACTGCAAGATAGTCCGGAAGGTAGACTTTCCCAAACACTTCAAGGGAAGTATATTAAAATGCTTTTGCATGCCAGAGGAAAAGAAGTGTTACAAATAAAAAAGGAGGAAATGTGACTACTGGAAAGTGTGCTGGAACTTGTCTCTCTCAAAGTAGCCCTTGTGGCATCCTTACATTTGGTGTTATAATCCAGATACCTACTTTTCAGTGGGACTAGGTTATCTTCTGTGAAGTTGTAAGAAGGAGCATGTTTTAAGCTATATAAATAGTGGGCTCTTGGAACACAGAAGGACATAATTATCATTAAATAAAATCATCCTACTCTTTTAAGTTAGGACATAACATAAGCCAACACCCAATGTTGTCAGAAAGCTAAGGAACATATCAGACTGGACAAAAATGTGATTTCTTTCTGGAAAGGAAGAACGAAGATAAAAATAAGCAGGTAAACGGATGGGTGCACTTTGTTTATCCTCTCTAGGAGTACTTCCATCTACCTTTGTCTAGTTAGCTGGAGAATTCTGGCAGTTTCTTATTCTCTTATTTAGCAATCATGAAGACAGATCTTTTCAACTCAGATTATCTAAGAGACTTTTCTGCTCTGACTACCAGTCATCATGTACAGTCACAAAGCAGCAGCATACAAGCTTTCTTAACAACACTATCCCAAAACTGTTCCACAACAGTGACTTTCAAGAGAAAAAGAGGGTGTAATTCTAGTCTTCTGTCTTTGCTGAGACTTGTAAAAGAGCAATTACTGAATGGAACAGCTGCCGGCTGAGAAATGGAACTACAGAAGCATATGATACGCTATCCATACAGACAGCAATCATTTTATTCCAGAGATTAATTCAAATTAAGACATGGTTCCCAGGACAGACATGAACTGATGATTTAAAGGTGAAAAGTTTTGGAGTTTATAGAAATGATGCACTTTTTTGCTGTACAAGTAATAAACTATACATTGGAGATGTCTCTGACTTCTGGAGAAATGACCAAAAGCATAGCAGTGTGTTCTGACCAAGTATAAAATGCAGCTAATAGGAATTCACAATTCATCCCTCTGTTGTAGTTCAGAGCTTACAAGCATTTCATGGTAATTCTCTCTGTATTCAATGGAATCAAAGGAAGTATAATTCTTCCTGGGAAAGCAGAGACCTCATTATATTAGTTTGGTGTTTTGCTAAGCACATACTCCTGTCATCTAATATTTTGTTATTAGCAGATCCCAGAGTTATCCTGAAAAGGTAATTGCAAATCCTTCAAACTATTTTTTTTTTTTAATAAGCAAGGGTCGATTTGTTGCAATTTGCTAATGAAAACAGTAATTTAAAAAATCTAAATATTTTTTTCCTTACTGATTCTGCTTTATAGCTGAAATGATGCAACAAATATTATCCCCCTATATCACAACTGTTGCTTTTCACACAATTTGCAATCCAGTCTCTGAGATTTTGCAGTTGTCTTCCTCCAGGTGACGTCTGCAGAAAATATATGCAACTATAACTCTGCATAAAATCAAAGTCAATGATAAAATGGAAAGTGGAGGTGGAGGAGGAAGAAATGAGAGCAGATCAAGCCTGCTAAACTGTTGATTTATTAGCATATAATACTGAAAACCTTTTTTTAAAAAAAAATACCCCACAAGGTCTGTTTTTGATAATTTTTCCTAGGAAAGAAAATTGACATATAGGGATACATTTTCAAAGCACTGCACAAAGTTTTAACAACATGATTCCCATTGACATTAATGAGTCACATGGCTGAAATCCTGCACAGTGCTTTGAAAATATACCCTACAGCCTTTTAAGCCTGCTTTTGGGAAACCAGAGCACTTGCCTCCTAAGTAACCTTTCGGGTACAACTACGAGCTCTGTTCTTCACCCACCAGAGAAAGCTTCCTCCCATGCTGTGTGAAGATGGCCACAGCAGAAGTGTTTTGTGGGTGTGCGTGGAGCTGCTCCAGTGACAACCCCGCTTCTCCGTGACCAGGAGGGGGTGTGGGTAGGGAGAGGAATGTGGCCTGATGGCAGCTGCCATAATTGGAAACAGCTTCCAAAATGGTTTTAATTATGATGAGATTTGGCCTGGCGTTTACTGTAGCCAGACTCAGGATTGCCCAGCCCTCTGTCTTGAGCTAGGCTCTCACTGTTGTAGCGCAAGATATTCAGATATGTCAACAAGCTCAAGAATAGTGATTTTTTTCCCTTTTCTCTACTAAATGCTGCTACAAAAGGAAACAAACAGGGAAGTTTGCAGGGAAATGTGGTAATTGTATTATACCAGCTGCTAATTTATCCCTTCACACAACCTCGCCTGCCTTATATCCTTAGTCCATCATAGCAATAACTTCACTTCCTCACTACTTTCTCACCAACAAAATGAACATTTGAATTGAAACAATTCCTCTCTAGGAGAAACTGAAAGAACTTTCTCCTCTCCTTCTGAAAAAAACGGATACATTTATTTTGGAAAGCTTAACATCTTGAAATTCAGAAATGGTGAAAGTCAGTGACAGATCAAATCTATTTGCAACATGCCTTTGCTGATGTTAATTAAACTAAATGCTATTTATATCCTCTCAGACATAAGGAGAGGATCTTCCAAACCTTTGAAATGTTAGACCTGGACAATCCATAGACGCTACAGAGGAGTGTGGGTTTTGTTAAGCCTGAAAACACTTGGCCATGCAAAAACTGTAAATACTTCAGACATATATCAAAAGATGACGTAGTTAATGAATAAAAAGGATGCAGACTTTGGCTAAGCTGCATGGCCAAAGTACAGAGCATTTCTGGTGAGCTGCTTAGTTAGATGCCTTAGCAGACCAGCTATGCAGAGAAGCAATACTACTAATACTGTCTCTACATGGGACACGGGCACCTTTGAAAAGCTGTTCCAGGATTACTTTCTGTGAAAGGCACAGGATGGATTAAGGCAAGAAACACAAATGGAGGTTTGGATTTTTGCTGTATCCTCTTTCCAACGATGGCTGCCCAGTGCTGTTCAGGTATTAGAAGCCTATTTTTTTTATTTAAAAAAATAATATTAAGCTTGCACAATTAGTAATAGAAAAAAAAAAAGATTACAAGACCAGTAGACAACACTGATGCCACATTTCTGAATGTGAACTATAAAATTTATACCTTGAAGATAGATTAATGTTGATATAGCTATGTCATATAGTTATGCATACATAGTTTAAAAGTGCAGCATTTATCTTCCTAAATAGACATGAAACAACAAAAAATGTAATTCATGCTCACTCCTAGTCCACAGCCAATGTAGCATAATGCAATTTAGCTTAGTTCTCAATATGCACGTTACCTTGCATCTGCTGTTGTCTTGTAGTACACACAAGGACAATCACTCAACTGGGGCTTGATAACAGGTTACCCTGGTCATACATTTGAGAAATTGGAAAATAAATAGCAAGGTATGTGCACAATAGGGTAGAGGTTAGTAACAAGCATTCAATCCTACTTCTTTGTCTTTCAGGGTAATCTGCCCAGGTAAAGTAATGACACATCATTTTTACAGGGCAGTGGCATTTGCTTGCATTGCAAGTGTTAACTCTTCCTGTATGAACTTGTTTCAATAAACTGCATTAACCACCCAGTAGTAATGTACGAATTAAAGCGCTACTTTCCTCTACAAAAGTATTTTTCCTTTTTTTTCCAATTTTTGGGTGAGTCTTCTTTGTTCAATACATTCACTGGCATACATCATGACATACAAGAAGATAATATGAAGGGTTGCATCACTACCAGGAGCCTTATTTAAAAACTAACAAAAAAAAGAGCCCACTTTCTTTTTTTAGAAAAGGTTCTATAATGTATACTATTTCTTAGTTTACATGTTGGCAACACCATTTTCCCCAGCAAGCTGTGGTCAGCAAAATGCAAAGCAGACTAGGAGACCTGTGACATGACTTGGAACAATGTAGGAAGCTACTCCATTTACCTGTTAATTACTGCCTTTCAGCAGAAAGTTACTGCTTCCTGAGACACAGGACCTAACAGCATGAATGCTCAGTCTTCTCAGTGGAGAGTAAAACAGGTTAATTTGGGTCATCATCAGTGGAGGACATGACGAAATTCCTACAAGTTCTATTTCTGCTTTGCATATAAGCTTCATCTAAGGTAACAGTGCCTGTAAGTTTTAACAGCAACTTTATAGCAGTACTGTGTTTAAAACCGATATGGCACAGATACATTTAAAAAATAAGTTAAGTAATAATTCTTCTTTACAATTTCTCCGATTTTTTTCATGTTTTGGCAAAATCTGGATGTGAAATATTTGCCTCTATTTTAAGATTTTTTTATTCAATATTCTGTGTTGATCTTCAGGAATAAACAAAGGAGAAAAGGAAAGACAAAAAAAAGCACTGCTGGATTCAGACTTGTAAATGCAAGCGCAAACAAACAAAAAAATTTGCTACATTGCTTTATACAGAGGACAACACCACAAAACAGATCTTGCAAATAATTTGTTTCAATATTTTGAGGAGAGTCAAGGACTTAGCTCAAAGTCATAATTTTGTAATATTTCTATAGCCTTGTGTAACAAAATGTTTAATTTATATGTTTTAAGTACAGGAAAAAAAATATTCAAAATGACGGATGTTCCTAAGATGCCTGTTTTGAAATAGCATAGCAAACTTAATAAGCAGTTAGAAGTAACAAGGACATCATATGAAGTAGTTGAGAAAGCAGAGAGAACACAGCAAGCTCAGACTTATCATCCAAAGAAAGTTTCAACACATATTCCTGGTGAACAATCTTCATGCCCCTTTCCAGCAGCATTAACACATTACAGCATAATTTTCTCATTTCTAGAGTCCCTTAAACAACAAACAACAGTAGATACACTCAAGAGAACTGGATATTGAGTAAGGCCTCCCGTTCAAGAATTTCATTAAAAATGCCCAAGGATTAATACAAGGATGGTGTTACTGAATCTCTCAGTGCAAATCAAGTTACAGAACTAATAATATTTGAAAGTAATAGCACAAAGCAAACAAAGAAAATTCATACAATTCTGGAGGTGGCCAGTCCTGAGCTTTATCTTGCTCTTCTAAAATCCTCAGAAATAAAAAGTATGTTATTTTGTCTTTCCTGCAAGATATTGGCTTGGAGTATTCTGCAGTCCAAGCACTGGTTCATAGACCCCTAACAAATCCTTGGGAAAATGAAATCCCTGTGAGTACCAAACACCATCTCTGTGCAAAATGAATGTCCAGCATATTACATGCACGGAGCAACTACAGTGAGCAAGCGTAGGCTGACACTGATACCAGCAGCTGTGCTGACTTTAGATATCCACGTCCTTGCACACATCATAAATCTATGCATGGTCTTGAGCTTTTTCATGAAGCTGAAATGTGTTGTACCTGCCAAATTTGCCACTACTTTGGATAGTAGCTTCATCTGAAACATTTTATTAAACGTCTGTGCTCACCAGTCCTTCTAACAAAAGGTGCAGCCATGGGTGGACACCGACTCATTCAATTTGACCCAAGCCTGTCCAACTCTGAGTCTGCTCTAAATCATTTGCAATACAAATGATCTGCTGTAAAGTCAGACCTTTTGTCACTGCCCATCTACCATAACCTGTGGCCCACCCAGATTTCTGTTCCTAGCTAGGCAACTGTTTCCAATGGCAAAGTTACAACATTATAATGTACCGAATAACACATTTCACTTGTCTCAAGTGATTTATGACACTAATACTTTTGAATCCCTCTTCTCATAAACAGTGGAAATGGAAACTTTTTACTTTATTTTTCTTTTCTACCAGAGTTAACAACACTAATACGTACAAAGAATATCTGAACTGGTAAATAACTAGGACCTATTCAGAACAGCATGCATTTTTGATTCAGACTACAACCCTTTTTCTTTTAATTAAAATAGCAAGCAGACAGTTAAGTGTGTAGGTCCTGTCTGATTAGATGCAGATATCGCTTAATGATTATGGTAAAACAAAGGCTATGTTACAAGAGGTTGGGAAGAGAAGACAGTGGTCATTACCCACTGAGTGTGGTTTCAAGATGAAAACTATTCATTTTTCCTGGAACACCAAACATAAACAGAGCATATTCTTTGCCATATTGAATGGATATCTGGATGCTTTTCTCTACAGGCCAAAGCACTGCTTCAGAGCTATACAAAAGAGAAGAGAATGAGAAAGAGCACACAAGTAACCTGAGAAACCTGAGGATGGTTTCTTTTTGGCTGGATCCCCTTCACGCAGAAGGGAATTGAGCAGTAGGTCTCATTGAAAGCTTCATGCAACAGTCATGAAACAACATACTGTCAGATGCAGACAAGAGGTGGCTTCATAATTTCAATAACTGTTCCAAATCACAATGAAGATCCAAGCCTTATTTGCTGTATAAACATAAAATAAAAGACGTTTCCTGCCCCAAAGAGGTCACCATTTAAGTAGACAAGACAGACAAAAGCTTGGACAAGAATAATATTTATGTTTCCCTGACACAGCTGGGAATGCAGCACTAACTGATGGAATCCACTGTAGTACTAAAATACTATTCACATTACAACCTACACCAGGTCAAAACTTTAAAGTAGCTTGCTTGGGTTGTGGCGCGCAATACTTAAATACTGTGGTGCACAACACTTAAATCACAAATGTTACCTACTGAATGTCTATTCACAGACCCAAAGGGATTATGGCAGTGCACTGAAATTCATGCTGCCACTCTCAACAGTTATGACTGACTGAGCTAATTTAGAGTTAGCCCACATAAGTAAATCCAAGCTGCAATTACACCTCCAGATAGAAGTATACCTATTCTCAGTGACTTGACCAGTGTAGGAAATAAAAAGACTGCAATAAAGCTAAGATCTGAACAAGGATATCTGAGTCCTGATCCAGTGTCTCCCAAGTCTACCCTTACTCCCTAGGGTCTTTTTAGGTGCAAAAGTTCATTCCTTTTTCTGTAAAATTATGACTATGTTGTATGGGATGTAGAAAGTGCATGAACTCAACAGCAGGAGAAACTCTTTTCCTTCCCTCAACACTCAAGACAGAAACAGTTTCACTGCCAAGAAAGCCATATAACACACATATGAATGCCCGTATAATTTGGGTGCCTTGTCCCACGTTAGACCCAGCTCTGGATTTATATGACATTGAAATGGGAGGGGGGGAAGGACAACACAAATTAACTTAGGTTGTCAGTGATTGTTCTGGGCTTGGGCACTTGTACTCTTTATAGTTTGGTGTTACTTCTAGATTTATTTTTTTAAGTTAATATACTCCATAAAAAGGCATGCCTTTTAAAATAAGCTTCCTTTAAAAGAAATTAAATCTCATGGCAGCTTGTTGATTAAACCTTTAGCTTTGTGGAACACCTGAGCAAACAATAGCAGCAAATTCCTGACACTAATATAGGCAACTTTCTCCAGAATAGCTGCTGAACTACATTGGGTGATAAATTCTGTCTCTCCAGCGATGGCAACAAAGGCATTTTCCAGCACACCCAAAGGTGTGCCACCCAGTGGCAATCCTCTTTTGGTGGGACTGGGGGCCCCTGGACTCCTCCCTGCTGGCACTGGAGCAGGAAATGCGCATTGTCTGAAATGTTGTTCTAAGGTAGCTCACTGACAGCCAGCAAGAACAGTCTTGCAGAAATGTCATCAGCTTTAACTATTTATAGCACAGCCATTTAGTTGCAACCTTTTTTTTCCCAGTAGGGGACGAGGGGTCAGTATCTCCCATCAGTATTTTGACAGCTTGTGAGATGTGAATATAGCTGGATGACACATTACAATTCTGCAGATCTACGTGAAGAGAAGGAATTTTACAATTTACATTCAGAAGACTGCATGGCACTTCACACTGGTGGCCAAAGGATTAAAAGATAGATTAAATTTTGATAAAGAATGAAAATACTTTTTCAAGTTTTCCCATCTTCAGATTTTAGAAAATTCAAATTCTCTTTGTTTTTCTTTCTTTACTTTTCCTAAAGTAAAACACTCATTTCTTAGATTTCTTAAATCATTAGATTTTCTTAAAGTAAGTAAGATGGGCTCTTTAAAGATATCCACAGTTCTTTAACTTCAGTTAATTTCTTTCTAATACCCATTCCACTAAGGTAAGCCACTAACAAAGCTTTACTTTTTAGTCAAAATCCTACATTAAATCAACAGGAGACAGATCACCTACTGAACATCTAGTTCAAAGAATTCAACCTGGATATCTTCAGTTATATTAAAAAAAAATTCTCCCAGAGGCAAGAGCCATCTTATTCCTTCTCTCCTTGCCTGGAGAGCTCTGGCAGAGAGGTCTTCAACCACCTTTACAAAACAGCTGACCAGGAATGGGCATTAGGCCCCTGCATCTGACCTTCTCCCCAGAGCCTCTTCTGATCTGCCACCTAAGGGAGCTGCATCCTATCTGTTCAGTTTGCCTGCAAACTGTGCCTTGTGAATATTATTCTACAAGCATGCCTCGCACCTTCCATGTCTTTGCTCTCATTTCTTATCACGATGCCAAGTGGTGGAATGAATTTCCACCAGAGAGCAAGTGGTTCCAGCAGGCTTGGCCATACACCTCAAGTGGGCTCTTCTGTTCACCAGGAATGGCAAAATTCACCAAGGCCAAACATTTACTTCTTCTTTCAGGGACACTAGAGGCATATTCAATTTAGGACACACCTGTGACAGCCAGGAAAAACGCTGTCCATGCTTCTGGATGGAACTGCACATGGACAGCAGGGAGGGAAGCAAGTGGACCTGGAGGCACAGGGGCTGCATTGTGTCCTCTCTCCATCTTTCCGCAGGCATGTGAATCATAGCAATGGCTTGTATTATAGAGGATCCTGCCAACTGTAGCAGAAATCTTCTTTCAGACATTTTTACAGGGCGGGAGGAAGGGCCAAGCCTAGTTGGACTGAGACTAATTCAGGTGGCAGACTTAGGTAAGTTAAAATCACAACTATATTTGATATTCAAGACCAGTCCACAGACTGACTTTATTGAAGCAGCACCAATTCCAGCTGGAGGTATGACAAATAGTGACCAGACCACTGAAGATTTTCATGCTTAGTTTTGAAGGCTATTATCCTTTGAGTATATTGCACAGTCTGACTCAAATTAGTGGTAGCAAACATATAATCAAGACCTCTACTGATTTTGCAAAGCTGTTAAAAAGCACTAGAATCTGATTTTTCTGGAAATACATTGTTAAGGTAAAGTGATTTAATAAGCAGCAACTTCAAGTAAACATGCTGCTGAGTGCCTTAGATCACACCTGCATTCAGCCAGGAGCCATGCCCACCTTTTTAGCTTCTTGTAAAGTCTCATGTGAAAGGGGAGAGTAGATATTCAACTGTCTCTGATGTAGGAGGACAAAAGATGAATACAGTAAAAACAAAGATTTTTCGGGTAGAATTTTCTTCAGTTGTTTCCAAATGGTGGCCAATGATGTTCTTCTGCCTGGAACATCAGTCTGTACTTTAATGATTCTGGGTACAACTGAAAGAAAAGAGCAATTGGGAACCACCATGTTTAGATATGCAGCTGCAGTGATTTGAAGCTTATGCTGCTTTACCTGAGGGGTAGTACAGTGTCCCCACTCCTCCTATCTGAATGACTCATACTTAAGCAAGATCTTCATTCAGACGTGATCCTCTATGACCTCTACACTGTTCTGTGGGTTTGTCAAAATCTGTCCCTTTCAATAACAAAACAGCGCTGTGTGTTGATGCAGAATTTGTGAGTAATGTTGGAAGTTCAACCACACCTCTTGTGATGGAAGAAAAGTTGTCCTGTAAGAGCTGATGAATGAGATATGCAATGCTGTACTGGGATGTTTACTATTTGACCACACTGAAGCATATGTGAGTAGGTTTCGGATTATCAGTATGGTGATTTAGTTAAATGGCACTGGGTTGCTGACATGTTCCTTAAGAAAACTGAGGTGTGTCTACACAAGCATATCCACTCCCAGCCCAACCTGTCTGAAGTGATTAGACTGCTCAGAGATCACAGGACTCTTGGGAGAAGACAAGGGGAGGAAGATAATGGCTGTAAGATAGCCGTAGGTAGTAGTGTGAAGTGTTGTGTTAGATTGGGCTCCTTCACCCAGGTTGCCCTTTCTTCTTACTTAGCACTGAATTTGGTTCTGAGATGGCCTGGGCAAAGATAACTACCAGGCAAAGACTGACCAAGGGAGATCCACAGAAGTGAGAACTCAGTCAGATATTCTTAGGAAGTGTGAAAAATAATTTGGAGTCAGCCTAAGTGAAAGAGGTGTATCAGTCTTCCCCATTGGAGGTGGTGGCACAATATCAAATACAGAAAGGGTGCATGTTTATAAAAGACATTTTTGATGTAGCTAGTCCAGTTGTTATTAGCTACTTGTCTTTATCTATTCAAAATTGCAGCATTTACAGTGGTAAACATTAAAAACACAATACTCAATAGTAACCAATGTTTGTGCCCCATAGTATTCAGAGAGGACAGAAGATCCTTCAGAGGGTTTGATGATTGGCAGCAATAACGCTTTCATTTATACTGCTTCTTTGTGTGAATGTAGCAGCTGGAGAAAGTCTTTGACTGGTGTTCTTGAGACTACAGACACCAGAAGAGAAAAGCGTGGTCATATAAGGAGGTTTGTTTTGCTGCACTGCCAATATGACTATGTTTTACTACAAGAATTGTTTATAGAAAAAGAAATGCCATTCTCATTCCTTTGCATGAGACAGATGTGCGCTCCTCCTCCTCTCTCTGAAGGTAAGGCTTTCCAGTGGTTCCTCTTGGGATGGCGCACGGAAAACTCTCCCTTCCTTTTCAGTCTGCTTTAGCCACAACCTGACCTCAAACTGTGATGAAAGAACAGTGTTTTTATGAGGCCCATTCGTTGTTTGATTTCTCTGCTGAAACTGCTAGCAGCGATGCTCCCCATCAAGATGGCTTTTCCAAGGACACCTCTATGCTCGAGAATTTATAAGACTAGTGATCCTTGTCATCTTTTAGTTTGCTCTTGCTTGTTTGGTGGTTTTAGACTTTTCTCGAGCTCTTAATCGACTTAGTCAAGTTAACCCAATGTAGCACATGCTGTATGAGCCTGCAACTTAGATGACCTCAAACAAGGCTGGAAAACAAAAGGAACGTGGTAGAGGTTATGTTGCCTATGCAGATGAGACACGGTCTTTCAACAGTGCTGACCATGCATTTGGGGAAGGTTACAGAGACAGGAGGACCTGCTTTGCTGGTTTAAGTCACTAGGACCACAAGTGTTATTGCCAAAGCGGCTGCACCCAGCCTAACCAGTGAGGATAGGGTGTAAGGGGATGTTTTTCATATTTTTCTTTAAAATTCTGGCCACTTGAAAAGAACAAACTAGCAACACTGTAACAGCTATGCCTTACTTAGCACTGAGGATGTTATTTCTCAGTTGGACATGAAGGCTTGATAATACCACTTTAATGGTTTTACCCGTATTTTTAATGCACTCACAAGAAGCCCTACTGCCAACCTTTCAAATCTCTGAACAGAAGACAGAAACCAAAACACTACAGCAGTAGTGAAAAAAGCTACTGCAGAAATGCGGATCCACTAACTTTGCTGTTACATACCTGTCTATCTTCAAATAGTGAGATTTAAAAATTACCTTGATGAAAATTGGTTTCAATACACCACTTGTTCTAAAACTTATTGAAAACAGACTAAGTGTAATTTAACCGTTCCATTGCCGATCTTCTGGAATTGTTCCAGGATCATCTGAATAGGTATCACAGAGCTGAGCTGAAAATATTAAATATCCTAATAACTTGATCAGCCCACCCAATATGGGTCTAGAAGGTCCTGCTCTGTCCCTCAGCCTTGGACTGAGGAAGGAATGAGTCATTTAGGAGAACTGAAAGGTTACGAGGAGATGGGATGAAAGATGAACTTCTGAGAAGTGCTGGGAGTTAGGAAGTGTCTCAAAGAAATGAAGAGAAGAGGATGATATACGGGAACCTTTTTGTTTTATTACAGGCCATCTTATGTAGTAACATTTGCATCAGCCTCAGTGCAAGATAAACTCAAACCACAAGCAGAAGGCTCAACTGTTTTTCACACTAGGTATACAACTTGGTTCCTCTTTGCTACCAGCGTTATTTTTTATACTATTAGAAATGACACAAAACTCTCAAAAAGAAAATACACTTTGTTTTTAAGTTACCTGTCTTTTGATCATTTTGTTCAAGGTGGTTTTGAATCTCAATAAGCAAAAAGCCCCACAAAAACATAGCTCATACTCTCTCCTGTTAGTATCACCTATTTTTTTGATTTCCATCTATTATAAAAATGTATGAAAATGTATAAAACTACACTGAACATGAGCACTGATGTAGTCCGGTTCCTCCTAAAAACAAAAGGATTTTTCAACATTTGGATAGCTTACAGTTTCACATGAGCAGGTTTAAAGTACAATACTTGACATAGATTAGATACCAGCTATATTTAAAGGTCTTCTGGTGTAAATTATTGCAGTCATGCCAAAGTCAGCGATACCAATTGAAGCTATCAGATGATAGAGCCTTTAATATTCTTAATAGTGCAAGCTGATGAAAACTGACCTACAGTTACCTGGCTTTAATTTCGCTGTTCTAAAATCATTTTAACTTCACTCTGATACGCATAATATGAATGAGATGGGTCTGACAGTATCACACTCTGCTGCTTCTTGGGGTACCAATGAACTGTCACCACTGCTGTTGATTAGGCTGTTTGTGGTTTCTTACCTCAAGATCAGCTAAACTCCAGGTATACTGGTCTAGCTTGACTTCAGAAACAAGACTTCTTGTTTTCATATATATGCCCTACAAGGGCAAGGTTTCTGTATTAGCAGATCATATTAATTCTGTAATAATCTTATGATTCTGCTCTATCAGTATTTGAAAAACCTAATAGCGAGTAATGACACTAGTGTGCATTAACTGAACATGATCGTTTCTGTACACCACAATCATCAACTCTTTCTATCAGCAGTCAGAGAAGCAGCAGAAATATAACTTACCTATCTTGAACTAGAATAGTATGATGTCATAATATTTGTGAGTATAATAAGCAATACAAGAGAACCATGTCACTTGCATTTTCTTAGTAAATATTACTTCTGCTTAAACTCAGAAACACTGCAGTTGAAAACCAAAGCCATAGTATAAATAGTTGAAAAGTCTTTAATTTTTCATACACAGTCTCAAGCACAATGCAGAACAATAAATTGCCCTGCTTTATCATACCTCTTTTTTTTTTTCCTCAGGCATTTCTTAAAAGAACAGAGCCTATACCTGGAATCTCAGTTTACTCCTCTGCAATGACTTAGGAAAACTAACCTTTTAGTAACTAAATTTAAGTGTTATACAATCTACATAACCACAGGCTTAGCCAACAGACTGCCATAGGACAAATTAAATTTTACTACAACTCACTTTTGCTTAGAAAAAAGTGTTACATTTCACAGAAGCCACATGAAGATTGTTGTTTTAAAAAAAAAAATCAGGACAGGTTTTCATGGCAGTAACCAACCGGTGAGTTTTCACAGAAGTTACTAGAACTGTGCCAGTTAGTTCATCACAGAATTTAGCCAAGAATTTCTAATTATTACAGTAACTTTTGGGTAGCATTAAGTAACTCCTGCTGATGAAATTTATTCTCATGAATGCTGAAACCTGTGCAGGCTTCTAATATTCTGGCTAAGTGTAAAATTTCATTATTAGAAAAAGTTTAGAATACCAACCGACATCGTATTTTGGAGGCAAGATCTGGGACATAAAACTTGAGTTTTGTCCTAAAATGAACAGAAAGATCTTCTACATTTTTCAAAAGTTAAGTTATACAGGTTTTCAGAACAGATTGATAAAATGAAATTACTTTCTGCTAGTTCCCTCTACCCCCTAACTTCTGAAGGGAACAACTAAGCTTTAAGATAACAATTAACTTCTGAGAGTCTGCAGGATAGGATTTTGTTTTGGTTTTGTTTGCTTGTTCCACAGATAGTATACTTCTTTCCCTACACCAACACAATTCAACCATCTGTCTGTAGATAGAATTGGTTGCACTTTATAACCCTGATGCCATAAGTTTATTTTTGCTTTGTGGAAGAAGGGGAAGAGTAATAACTATGTTCTCTCCCTCTGGGTCTCAACATACAAGTCCTCATCCTGAACAATAAACAATCACAGATAGCAGACACCTATGATTTACTAAAGTTAAACTAAATTTGAGGGATGGTAGTGTATGTCTGATAGTGCTCATACCAGTCCTTGTAAGGCCAGGCATCGCCTTTTGGGGGAATTGTTTTTATTTGGTTGACAAGAATTTGACTTATTAATAGAGCAAGGGATAAATGCAAATACAATACAATTATTTCTTTATTATTTCTCTGGTTTCAGAAGTTCTTCTGGGTTAAATCACAATTCAACACTCAAATAGCCTGGTAAGTGAGAAACCCTGCAGTAAGTAAATTTCCTATTTGAAGGAAGAAGAGATCCTACTCTTCTGTTATCAGACACACCCTTAAAGATATATTTAGTGAAGCCAGAGTTGGTTTCAGTGTGCAAGCAATCAGTAGTGAAGAGCTCTTGCAGTTTTGATTTCTGTCACAGTTTTAAATAAGTCTGAATTATATTTTTACTGCATTTACTACAAATTCTGAGAAGGAAAGAAAGGCTCATACAAATGGTGAGAATTTAGTTTTCAGTGGCTGTGAGAGTAGCAACTCAGAAGGAGGAACTTCTGAAAGGAAACAATTCTCTCTTCACACAAGAGCCTGTTGTCCCAGAGGCAGACGGCATGCTAGTTGAAACCCAGGACCACGCTAAAATAGTTGTACCTGGCAGCTGGCTTGCAGCCAGTAAACTTAAGAGTGTGGGATGAGCACCCTCCGTCTGTCTGCAACTCTCTATGCAGATATACCCCAAGGCTTCCTGGAAGCAGCTTCCAGCTTCCTCAATTTTCAGAGCTCATATAGGCTTAGAAATGCCTATGGGGTACTTTTAGCAATGATATTTAGTTATTCTTTCCACGCTAAGGAATATAAAAAAGTAGCAGTGGTCGATTCTTATTTCTCTCACTTTCTACAATCTGTCCTGGGAACCTGTGGAACACTTGTTGTTTCCAGCACTGAACATCTCACACACACACACACACTTCCCAAGTCTCATTAAGTGACATGTAGGATCATTTTGCGAGACTCAAAGGAGGCACAAAGAATGGGAGGGGCTCATGGCATTATGCATGTTTTTTTGTGGAACAGGGGGTTCAGAAGTAGATCACAGTAAGAAACTCCTGGAAACCAAAATATGACAAAAATAAGTATCAAATTACTTGAGTCTTAGTGTGTCATTCAGCAGATTCTAGCACACACCTCAGCCAGCTCTGGTAGTTTTCAGAAAAGCTTGCACAATGCACTATTTGGAGGAGAACCAGTGAGAGACCTTGTCCCTTACAAAGAGCTGCAGAACATCCCCTGGTTCTCTCCTGCCAGCCACCTCCTGCATACACCTCAGCTGCACCATCTGGGGGAACAGATCTAAAAAGCATTTAAATGTCAAAACTGCAAATGACCAGGAATGAAATCCTTGATTTCTTTTCAGTGATCCATGTTCCACACCAGATAGCACCACACAGAGGGGAAGCACTTTTCTTCTCAAATACACCCTTTTGCCATGATGACAGGATTTGAGATTAGTAATTACTCCATTTGAAGAACAAAGGATAATGAGGAAGAAGGCTTTTCTTCCCCCTTATCACCAACTACTACAATGAGCATCTCTGCATCACATGATACAATCACACACCACAAAGTCCTCCTATTGCCCTACGGAGTTTGATTTGCCAATGTGAATGCAAAGCCACTCTTAAAAAGCATTTTTTAACAAATAGCCCTATTAACACGAATAATGTTAATGCATTGAATATAGTGCTCATCAGGCTAGGAGTAATGCAGGCTAAGAGATCGTGACATCTATTTCTTAAAGGCTCTATTTCCAATAGAAAGTGTTAGGATTGCTGTGCATCTGCTGTGCATGTTTTTCTAATTCCACCATTTCACCTCTCTCAGAACTGCATCCCTCAAAGCTCATTTGCCACCCCCAAAAAGAGACAAGTCAGCTGAAAAACATCTTAAAAATCCACTTGGAAGACAGAACTTCTAGAATTAGTAGAAAGAACTTTCCTCTCCAACTGTGAGAACAACTGGGAAAAATCCTAAGAGAACTGACCATACTGTTCATGACACTGGATGTCCTTCCAGGGCTGCAACTAATTCCCAGCTTCATCTAACACTAAAAATGGATTTCAGAATTACTCAGACTAGGAAAATACATCACAAGGTGAAACTTGACTTGTGAGCTCATCCCACATTTAGAGAAAAGGAAACATAAAATAGTTAAGAAGTCTCTGAAAAATGCAAAGTAGAACTGGAAAGATCAAAAAGGAAACCACAAGAGGGCAGATGGACTACATAATGGATGATGAAATGATTAAATACAGAAAGAAAAAAAGAGAAGGTTCCTATCTCTTAAGAGAAACGTCATCTGGGGAAACAAGTACTTTATGCAGAAGACAAGTTAGGAGGATGAAGGGAATTCTACTTTTTCCACTTAAAGACTGGAATTTTTAGTAGCTGAACTGTGTTATATCAATGGTTATGGAGATTTGGAGGTCCTCCAGTTATCCATGGGAACAACTGACATATACACCTTTGCTCCCACACACTTTAGCCTCTCTGGAGAGACTGGCAAGCAAAGTGACAATTAAATCCTTGGTCTTGTGACAGAGACTTTTAAATACTCACCAGCAATGAAATCAGAGCTCAAATGATAGGCCAACTCTTTATTCACACAGAAAGTCGCAGGAACCTAACCATTTGGAAGAACACTAGTTAGGAAAGGGGTTACTTGCAGGAATGACATATGTGGCTGGGACCATATGCTCACAGAGACTTTTTTCACTTATGGATAACACCATGGTCTCCTTGAAGTCCATGTTAAAGCGCTCCCTAACTTCCATGGGGGAGCATTCACCTGTATTTACTTTGCTCCTAGAGGGCTAGTCAACTGGTGTACAGGGAGTTTTTAGCATCCTTTGGGTTTCTTTAATGTGCTTGAGCTCTGGATCAACTCCTTTCAGATTCTGAACTCTCTAAGGGACACCCAGCTTTGGGGCACAGCAGCTGGGACAGTGCCAGATACCACCAGTGCTTTGCTCAGGGAAACGGTCTGGACCTGCAGCTTTCCTGTTAAGGCAATGTGGCAATTCTGAAGCTTTTTTAAAAAGGATACAAGCAATGTTTCCAAATTGGGTGGTACTATGATGTGAAGAATAAAGAGCTGGCTCAGTTTATAACCTGAAAGATGTAGGTTAGATGCCTGCTTAGCTATTTCCAGGGTCCTTGACTAGAAAAGCCTAAAACCACCAGCTGCCACTTCTACCAAATACAGATTGTTCATCTTTCATTAAATGTGGTATATTCTCTACATTAAAACATTACAAAAACCTCACAATCAGTTTCCTATCTATGTAGCTTATTGTAAATGTATTTGAGCAATCTGTAAAACTTCTGATTTCAAAGGTTCCTTTTTTTTAAACATTCACTCCACTGTCCTTTTTATTCTTATACTTATTTCTTTTATCTTAAAGACATACAATAAAAAAGAAACACATGCCTATGCTAAAGCTTCAGTCCAAGTTCTGCTTTAATTCACAAGAGTTTTACACTGATTTCAGAGGGAAGGGATCTGATTCCAAATTAGAAAACAATGTTTAAGAAAAAAACCTGTTTAGTCAGATTAAATCCAACATTTCTTGACATCAGTTCACATTGCTACACAGATGATAATGTGAAGGTCATGTGCTCTGAACTGTACAAATATTCTCAGCATGGCCCAGCAACTGTGCTAGTATCAAAAACTGCAGACAAATTATTTGGAAGGGCTTGTACCAGGTGTAAAAACGAGAAGTATCCTCACCAGGAATGTGTGGTGACTGTTATATATAGATCTAAAAATGAGACTGCAAACACTGTAGGAGCAGAAGGATGGTTTCTTCGCTGATTTATAGTGTTTAAAATCAACAGCTTCCATTTCATTAGGTATCTACTGGCTTAATCAAGAGTCGACTTTGACACAGAAAATTTCAGACTGTAATGCAGCTTAGTCCGTTATGAAAAGATGCTTATCCAATGTATTCCTAATGTCACATACAAAAACCACAGCAACCAGTGGAATGAACGCTTTACGTTATGAGTGATGGGACCTGAGAAACTTTGGCTCTCAGCTGCTTGTTCCAATCTAGCCTACGTAAGCATGATCAAACCACTTACTAGCCCACAACTATCTCATCATCCCTGTAAAATGAGCTTCTTGTTAGCTCAGCTGCTAGCAGATATCTGACAAAACATACCACCACACCTTAAGTTTTTATTGTTAAGTCTCGGGTTAGCACTTCTAAATGGATAACCTTAGAGATAGCCTCCTCAGATAAGATTTGAGATACATGCATGGGGCAACACAGAAAAGCCTGGACTGCTGATTTCCACATTTATATGATCCATGCCAGAGGATCTGAAATTTCAGGGACTATCACAGTGGCATGTATGATGGAACTGATGAAAAAAGGTAGGTTAAATGATTATATATATTCTAGGGTAATGGAAGAGCTACGGAATCTGAGACAGTTGAGCTTGCCTAAATGTTATCAGAATAAAAGGAAGAGCTCCTTGGGATGTTGTTCCTCATACCTTGCTGACACATAATTTTTCAACAAGGTAGCAGAGCCCTCAGGAATCCCAGCCACTGTGCTCTGCTCCCACACAGAGCGCTTCCTAAGTGGGAAGGATCCACAGAATTCTCTCTCTCAAGCAGTGCAGAAAAACCATCATAACTTCTGATCCTCTGTCCAAAGCAGAGGGAAAAGGAAAGCTGAGGAGCAGACTGGCATGCGGTCACTTCTTAGCTGATCATACAGGATTTAGTTCAGGAAATTAACTAAGATTTGGACCAATTCCAAGTTATGGGATATCAGTTGGGTGGTAAATGTAGTTTACTAACTGAACAGCTACATCAGGTACCTTTTTCTTTCTTTTTTTCCTTCAGGGCTGTGACAAACAAGTTTATACACAACTCGTAATACTCTTGTTTCAAATTTCTGTTTTCAGTTGTTCATAATTTTCCTGTAGTCAAAACAATGTTAATTAAGTTGCCTGTATAATAAATACTAAAAATGTCACTATTAACTCTGACCCTCTATGTATAGCAGAAAACATGCTATCACATAATATTTTTTCTGTAATTCATTTACTGCACTGGGCAAACAGTAAGCCACTCTTTCTAAGGCACTGGACCAGTTCCAGAAGATCTGTTTCTCTCCCTAATTCTGCCACAAAGATGTTATAAGAAATATCATCATGAAAGTGCTTTTCTATGTTTTAGTCAAAGGACTACCTAAGCTTCTTGAAAAAATCCTGGGACCATCTTTTGCAGCACTTCCACAATTGTTTCATCTAAGTAAATAGCTAAACACTCAAAGTTTGGTTATGGCCATTTTGCTTGCTTTGTTTTGTGTACAGGAATATGGGTGAATAAGCCTTATAGTCCATCAGTAGTTCACAGACCACAAGTTAAAAAGGATTCTTAAAAAGTACTTCAGGATGGACTTAGGCTTGATGTAGCCTTAATTTTGACATTTACTAATTAAGGCAAATGATTTTGAAAGCTTAACATTTTAATGTTTCTTTGTATGTTGTCCGGGGTTTTGTCTACAAGGTTTGTACATGGCTGGGCTTGACCCCCAAACAATGTCTCTTTAGCTGCTTCACCTCTGAAGCAATCAGGGCAAACATTTTCCCCAAATTCTTATGTATAGAAAGAATTAGTTTAGCTTTGTGTAGTATGGTAGCTATTCATAAAGAGTATCTTCAAAGAAAAAAAAAAAGAAATATTGCTGCCTGCCTATTGTTTCCTATCGTTTCCTGTATTCCTACAATTTGCTTTCTTTTTTTGCATCTGATACAGACTTTTTTTCCCAAGCAGAAGTGAAACAAGAATGAACCAATGTGATTCCACATTGTCTCTGACTTCAAGACTCCTTGAAGTCCCTCATTCATGAGGTGAAGAAATCTTGCTCTAAGGAGTAGATTGTATCCCTTGAAATCTTGCTCTAGGGGGTAGACTTTGATCCTTGACTGGATCCTGATCCCTTGATCACAGAAAATCCTTCCATCTCAGGGAGTTTTCCTAGTACAGAGAAAGCATCCATGCAAGATCCTGCTGAGAAAATCATTGATATGCAGTTTGTAGTGCAATCACTTATCCACCTACACCTCTTGAGCTCCATACAACTTACACACAAAAGCCCTCAGGTAATGGTCATGGGACACACCACCTTCTCCCTCACCATCCATGAATTTTAATTCTCATTCCTCTGTGAATTAAGGCAAGTATTTTGCCTGTAAGAATCCAATCTTATATTTAATATAAAAAGCTACAGCAAAACACCGTGTGACTATCAGAAGACTAATTTATCTCAGGTTGAAAGTACAACTTACAATTTATGACAACCTTACCCAGTGTTGAAAATGGTCTTTTTCTATCACGTAACTTATGAAAGAACATCTTCAGGAATTAAAAAAAACTACAAAACACATCGTGCTTCTTTAAAAGTTCACTTATTATTACTTACATTGCGTTGTGAAACAAAGTGAAAATCGGAATTGAAGCGCATGATCTCTCATGTCAGACAGTTTATATTCCTGATGTGTGAATAAAAGGAAAAATAAGATGATGCAGTGCTTTCCTATGATTCCAAAGGAGATTCCAGCAGAGCTAGAGCCAGAACCAAATTAAATTTAATTCTGTCATTATACTTTTTGAGTGTACCTAGGTTAGCAATTTTTCCATGTAAACTTTGTTTAGATTTCTATTTTTTATGTAACCTTCCTTTTTGAAGTTACAGTGGGGCATATACTGAATAATTAATATACTATGTAGTGAACACCGAATATACTATCTAGTTGAGCTTATAATTTTATTATTTTTATAAGTAATTTCATATCACATATATACAATCCATCCCTTTAAGAATAACATGGGGCACCTGACTGTACAAACAATTTACAGAAGACAATTATTTTATAAGGTCTTGGCTAGGTATCCATGAGGTAGGTTTTGTAAACACAAATAAAAAGGCAAAGCTTGATTTAATAAACCTGTATTTCAAGAAAGTAATGCAGAGAGAATAAAGTTAGCATTTACTGGTGGGTGTTACATGTTAACTCCCGCGAGTGAGGTATAATTTACTAATCTGAGTCAAGCCAGAACAACAATCCTACTTTATTCACTTGGCGCTTTCTGTTCCATCTAGGAGATATGATAGTTGGAGAAGTCAACTCAGAGACTTAACACACGAAGTTTTGAACTCGGACATATTCGGCAGAGAGGCCAAAGTTCTGCAGAGATTAAACTGTTACCATAGAAGGTTCAGACGTGCTGTCAAGGCAGGCAGTATAGGAAGTATAGTGCAACAGCTGTCCTGTAAATAAATAGAGGACAGTATTTTCCAGGGATTTGCTACCTTCACCAACACTTGTCAAAATGGGACTTAAGCACACAGAAAAGCAGTCCTCTGTAACAATGAAATTTTTTTGCTCTGGGCCACCCAGACAAGTTTGAGTTTGCAGTACCCCCTGCTGTCTTCGAGGAATCCATTGAATAATGGTTGTTCCTGTATTATCTGCTGTTGCACCTCCAACATTGAATATGCTTAAGTTGTCTCACATGCATAGATGACATCTGTCCATTTTCCTGATCTATTCTTTACAACTATCTTGCAGCAAAAATGGACTATATTTTTCAGCAGTAAAGCTGCAGTCTTCTTAAAGACTGGAAGATTGTTTGCTATATGCAGTTTATTTGCAAATCCACAAAACAGCAATGAAATGGTTCACAGAAAAATGTATGGATCAGCAGTTATCTGCAAAACCTCAGGCATAAAAATGGAGACACATTTAAGCCCCAGCAAAATCCAAAGCTAAGTCAAAAACTTAAGACCCTAAGAATCTAAAACGTATCCTAGCATAGAGGCTGAAAGCTCCCATGGGCCCTGAATGCTCTGGAAGAGTTATATAGCTTATATACAGTAAATGACAGGTTTTGCTTCAGTCATATTGTCATTCCTAGATGAAGAAATGAGGGAGGTAAAAGGTACTGGTCTATGAAATCCAGCACACCCATTTTGCAAATACTGAAGATCAATAGGGCCTTACTCAATACATTTATAGTCCAGTTTCCATATCACAGAAGCTCATTCAAAGATACCTATGCCACAAGAAATAGCCTTAACACCTTTAGAAAACCGGTCAGGATTTTAGTTTTAACTGGTACTTGCAGTGAAAATATAAAAGGCAAAAATCTATGCTTATAAAATGTTCAAACTGATATTCTTAGGCCATATTGCAACCCAAACTCCCATGGTTTCCAGGGGCTACAAGCATGAACAACACTTTAAGGAATGTGCAGTATATTGAACGTGCTATTTCAGCAGACATCTCAAATAAAATTCCATAGGCCAGCTTTTCCACTGAAAAATTTTCCACTATTTTTCTGAAGGAAAATAGTACTTTGTGAAAGAACCCGTGCCCAAATAACTTAAAGGATGCCATCATCTGTCTCAGTAACAGACTGGTAAAAGTTACTTTAGTAGTTGCAACTCATGATAGGACCTTTAAAAAGAAAAAACAGACTTTAAAAAATAATAACGCCATACTATACGTTGTAAACTATTGTTTGTAATTTTTTCTGGGTCGCCTTTACTGTACAGAGAAGAATTACAATCTTCTTTGCAGTTTTTGAGATTTTAAGAAACTTTTCAGGAAGAGAGAAGCCTAAGTATTCAGGCTTAGAATTTGCTTAGAGCAATATGTATGCATCATTAAAACCACAAAATCACAGAATAATTTAGATCGGAAGGGATCTCTGCCTAGCCCAATGCCCTCCCAAGGGCAGGTTTCTCAGAGCCTGTTCCAGCCAAGTTCAGGCTCTCTCCAAGGATAGAAATTACTCACCCTCTCTGGGCACCCATTTCAATGTTTGACTACCCTCATGGTGAAGAAGATTTTCCTAATATCCAATCAGCACTCCCCATCTGACTTGTGTCTGTTGTCACTTTTCCTGTCACTGTATACCACTGAGGAGGGTCTGGCTCTGTCTTCTCTGCACCCTCCCATAAGGTGGGTTGTGAGAGTAATAAGATCCCCTCTTCTGAAGGCTGAAGAAAGTCTCTCCCTGTACATCATGAGCAACAGTCCCTGATCATCTTGGTTGCCCTCCACTGGACCCACTACAGTATGTCAGTGTTCTTATACTGGAGAGTCCAAAACTCACAACTAACAAGTAAAGACTATTATATATTCTATACTGCACACATACTACATTTGCATACATATATAAGCATAGAGACAGAGAGGGGAAAGGCAAAAATACTCTGCATTTCAAAGTAGTATTGTCTTTTGATTAGACTTTCATTTTTAGGCCCTCACTACTTCTATTCAATTATTTTCACTGTATATTTAAATTTAATTACATTTAATTTTCATTTAAATAATTGATTGTATTTAGGGAAAAAAAAAAGAAAGGCAATATCTATGGGTCTTAAACTGCAGGCACATTTAATTCTGGATGAAAAATCATACACCCTGCAGTTACTTTTCCCTGTTGAAGGCAGAAAGGTAGAAGCCAAACTCTGAACATGCTCAAATTATTTAAAAAACCATTAAGCGTTTGGGAAATTAGCATTAACCACACCATTATTCCAGAACACACACAGTGAACGTTCATACAGTCACCACACATAACAAACAAAACCAAAAAACCGCCAATGTTCAGTAATGTGGGCTGGCAGTGACAAGCTAGAGCATTCCCCTGCAGAGAGAAGGCCCTTTCTGAAGTTTACTTCCTTCTAAGATAGGATGGCTTCTCGCCTCTGCAGACTGCAGATGAGGTCTGTCCAAAGAGCTTGCTTTCAATTTTGTGGTTAATATACTTCCAAGAATTATTATCCCAACTGTGAGGGGGAACTCTTTTCTTAAGTGATATAAATTACCTTGTGCAAAAAGTGGTGAGGACAGTCTTATTCTGGTCCAGGCTGGGCTTATTTCAGTTTGTGGTACATCAACTTCTTTAACCAAACGGAGACCAAGCCGTTTCTAAACCAAACAGTGCCTTTGTAGAGGTTTGCAACTGCATATCCTAAGCAGAGCAGTTTGGGGTGGATATAATACAGCAAGCTAAATTTTTGTAAAACTTTACATAGCAGAATAAAAATAGAAATGGTTGGGGGGGGGGGTTGCATTATGGGGGAAATCACTATTTTGCTCTGATTTTCTTTTTTTCTTTTTCGCTATTATCATTCAGCTTAGCAATGAATCAGGACACTGTTAACACTGCCTTTTTGAAAAAGTCGAGAAGCTTCCACAGATTTTATTTGAAGAGATATCTTTATTCTTTCTTGTTTACTATGCATGCATCACTTCCAGTAGTTTAAATGGGGCCAGAATAATATTGCAGGTATTGGCAGAGGTGCTTGAGATAGTACTGTATGCATTTTCTATAGTCAGAATTCTGTCTTCTGCATGTGTTCATTATTTTACTTCTCTAATGCCTTTTTCTCTTTCTGATCACACTAGTAATCCGGCCTCTGTTCATTTCAGAAGGAAAAGAATTCTAAAGGATATTGCACCTTTCCTGGGTACTTATTAATGCTTGTTCTTGTTCAGTGATTATACAAAGATTGTTTGTACAAAGAAGTTGCACTGGCTTGAGTTAAATGGTTTTTTTTTTAAAAAACAAACCACAATGTATTTAGGTCAGTACAAATCCTGGTTGGAAACTTTTAGATAATCTTAAATCTTTAGCTATATAAACTTTAAATACTTTACTGAAAAAAAGCAGCGTCAACAAAAAAACCTTGTGCTAAAATAACAAAAGTTAATTTTAAGAAGCCCAGTTGCATTTCCGAGTAAATTGGGCCTGGCAAATTCCCCTCCACCTAGCTTTATTTTCAGAGAAGGAAGCATCATATTTGGAAGGAAGCACCTCTTCCCACTACTAAAGTTGTACAGCTGTAACCAATTGCTTTATGAGCGTGCAACCTGATTGCTTTTCTTTTGTTTGAGATGGAGTTGAAAGGAACAGCTTCAGCTGTTTACAGAGATTTAGTGATTTTTGCTTCTTGTTTAAGGGTTTGGGATCTTGCTGAGGAATTTTTTAATTACCAAAAGAAAAAAATAGGTTCTCAGAGAGACAATGATTAAGGTGTGTTTTATGTGTATTAGGCAACATATAAACCTAACTCAACAAAATACATTTGTAGTATTTTATACAGATTTGTTAATAATTACATATTTTGTAAGTTTTACCACTATGCTTTTTGCTGTATATAGCCACTGCATCATTTTTTTCAAATTCTCCTAGTCTCTGGCATTATTGAGACCTTCTAATAGGATTATTTCTTGACTCTCCAGTTAGTACTGTGAGAAGGAGCAAGGCACTGTTCTGCAGTCCTGAATTACAAACTATGATTCCCTCTCTCTGTTCGGTTAAATGGCAGTTTCATCCTTGGAACACCATGCTGTCAGAAAACCTAGGCACTCCACTAAACAAATAAGCAGATCTATCAAAACCCTATCACAAATAATGTAAGCATATATGTGTGTGTATATGTGCATATTTTTACACATATATATGTATATGCATGTATGTGTGTATATACATAAGAATATGTGTGTGTGTATCAAAACAATATAAAAAACTTGAGTTTGAACAATTCCCAGAATCCCAAACCTCAAATGCCTGCTTAAGCAACACTCAGCTTCTACAAGCAAGGGAGAAAAGTAGTCCTGAAATATAATAAGCTTGGTATACTACAAACCAAGGAAAGAAGAAAGTCCAGTGGCCCAGGTCCCTACAGAGGACTGGCTTGTCACACCTCTTTCTTTAGACCATTCACTCTCAACCTACTTTAAATTTAGGGACACCAGAGAATCCTTGTGCTACTTCTGATGAGTCCAAAGGAAAAACAAGGCCTTTTGTCTGTGCTTCTGTAAAAAAAGCTTTAAGGGATCTGCAAACGTTAAAAAATTATGGGTTTTGAGATAGGCACCTCAGCTGGCCTCAGATGCATTAGTATATCATAAAGTTGGAGTAAATATCTCAGTTAAGTAGAACTCAGATCATTTGCAATTTTACAGATCACAACCAACAGCTAAAAATGAGTCCAGAAACCAGAAGACAGACAATGCAGACAATAAGACTTATAATGTCGCTGGGAAAGAGATGCTGCTTAATAAGCAAACCACCCATTTTTTTCTGCAGTGGCTCCAATTTGTACGAGATTAAGCTTTCTAACAGAGTAGTCTACAGGAAAATGACCAGCATGTATAACAGATCACAGAACTGCACTGTCCTACTAATTTATGACACCCTTGCAATCTTCTCTGTACTAGTTGTCTGCTCCCCTTTGCACTGGGTCCTCTGTCCCACTGGGCTGTCTCAAGATGGAATGAAACCGATCACCCAAAAAAATAAGTACAGTGTTGCCATTCTTGAACAGGCAGCTTCTATCCCTGCTGACAAGAGAGGGAAGAATGAGCAGCTAGGTGCCTAACACAGTAGTCCAGACCCGAAATCAATGAGACAGAAACCATCATTATCTCTTCCAGTTGTTGCATCACCTAGGTCTTGCCTTGACTAAGTCACAACTGCAGGTCCTGATCCATCCTAACCACTTTCTCCTACTACTAATAGAGCCAGTTTGGTTGCCAAGTGTGGAAACGGGGTACAAAAGACACTGAATGTGTACTCTCAAATGACCGCTTATATGCGTTAAACAAGGGGAAACAAGCAGGTACGCTATGGAACTCAGTGAGGCGACAAGTTTTGGCCATTGGAAATGCTCAGCAAGGTGAGAACACCATCGTCCAAAGAGTACCTCATCCATTTTTAGTAGCAAATGAGACAAAACCATTTTGTGATCCAAGGCAGTGAGAGGCTTAATACCATCAGCACAGATCTTAATCCATCTCCAGGAGGAGACGGCAGTGTGTCTCTCTTCTATTCACCACTCAGCAAACAAAATGATCTGGGTCAGGCAGCACCATGGCCAAAAGACAGTATGTTAACTGCCCCCATACAGCCTCAAAAGTGAAGTGGAAAAACACTAGGTAACATCTGGTAATAAAAAAAGTATTGGGTAATAATTAGCAATAGATTATCACTAGACAGTAAGGAAACTGTGTGCTTCTTCAAGTCGAGAGTTTATGGTCCTTAAAGAAGCACTGACAACTACCGTAACTATGGGAGCCAACACTTCCCCTTACACTTCCAGAAGTTAAAAAAAAGATGAGTGTCAAGCATAAGAGGGAATTAGAAGTGCTCCCAAAACTTCTATTATTCCAGTGAAAAATGCTGGCAATGAGGATGTGGCCCTCTTTGCACTTCTACTTTTCCTCTGCAAATGAACAGTTTGACAAAACTGAGTTGCATCACTTAAAAGTAAGAGACAGCTTTCTTGCAGTGAAGGATATTTAAACAATTTGGATAAGCAATGCTGGTCTGGACTTCCTTAACCTGTCCAGCAAAATCAAATCTGATGATTATGATTATGCAGATGCTGTGGTGAGAGCATAAACTTCCCCATTTCTTAAGCGTGAGAAGTCTGGCCTGATGACTCCAGAAATAGATTTAGCCTGAGGCTTTCTATGAAATAGACCTCTCACCTGAAAATAGCCTGCACAAGCACAAGTCTACTAAAATGAAGACGGGTACTGGGAATGTGCTTAAATCAATAATGGTAGTTTTCAGGGACAAATAGTCCTTGGATTCTTTAAGGTCCTTGAGACAGGTCCTTAAAACTCACTACTATGTCAAATGATCCCACCTGGAACTTAAACAGTGGTGAGTAAAATAAAGGCCATTTTCTTCTACTTGACCAAGGTTTCTACATTTCTTGGAGACCAATAAACTGCCCTTCTTTCTGGTTTTGATTTGTCCTGGCCTATTAAGGCGACACAGCAGTTGGACAAATACTGTCACCTACACTAGCCTCCTGTGGCCCTGCAGAGATCATTCTTTTTTCTCTCAGATGCAGTGCTGGGAGGTGGGGGATTATGGTGTGCAGACCCTTCTCATGGCTCATCACCATCCCTTCACCAAGGAAATCATGTTCTCAAGAGTCAGATTGAACCACGGTCATTGCTGTTCTGCAACATCAAAGGTGCACAAGACAGCCACTGCAGAATCGAGGGTATTGCCTGAGTACTAACAGTCCTTTTAATATGTTTATCAAACAAACCAACATCCCAGAGGAAGGAGGAAAAAGTATTTGGCTTCTGCTTTCACAGACAGCAGAAACAAAAGAAAATCAGAACAAACCCAAAACAAAGTGAATCATAAATTCTCAACTGCCAATCTTGCTAGTTTGACACTGCAGATCAGACAGAAGAACTGTTCTCAGAAAACATTAATGCTGCAAAGCAGCTGTGAACTGCATGTAAACCAATGTAGGTGTGGAACCCCTCCAACTTCAGCTGGGGTTAGTTAAGAGGTGGGGGGGGGGGGGGGGGGGAGGAATCCATCTGCCTGCTTTCTATGATTAGGGCCTGAATCAGTGGTGGAAAACCTGTGGCGTGAAGGTTAGGGTATGGTCAGAGTTCCACATCGCAGAGTCTGATCTATTCTTTTCTCTGAAATTCTACCCCAAATGAAAGCTCCAGCAACTTTTACAGATCTCTGATAGTTTACTTCAGCTGAAAGAGTCCCTCCAATCTACGTCATACACTAAGTTTAAAGATTTAATTATTCTTTTATTCATATAAAAATTATTGTGACAAAGCTCAAAGGAGAGAGCAGTTACCAAAAAAAGGCCAACCAGCAACATGACTACTAATCCAGTGAGGAGCTAGAAAGAAAATATTGTCACATACTAAGAGTTTTTACTTAAATTATATTTTTTCTGTTTGTACATCAAAGAATCATTTCAAGTTTAAAATTTAAGAGGCAGTATTTGTGTGTACTTCCAAGACAACACAATATGAACGTGCAGTTTCTTAAGCTACAGCTAAACTGGAAATGTGCCACACAAACCAGTTGAAGGCAAAGTGTGAACCTGCCAGCACTTCTGAGTACATTTTTACTATCATCACAAGGAGTCACATCCGTTAAACGTCAGGAGCCTCTAATTCTACTCTTTGATAGATTCACACATCTGTATACCCCAAAACTATACACAATGAAGTATTAAAAATAGATGTAGAGCAAAAAAATCATCACACATATGCACTGGTGAACCTCCTTCAGAGAAAAGCTAGGTGAGTTTTTTGTTTATTAAGCTCCCCAAGTCTTTTTTCTGGTAGAATTTTGGGTGTTCAAATTATATACTGGAAGATGGATTGGTATTGAGACCGAGAATGAATTAAGCACAAGTAATCTGAACTCCAAACAAGAGCAAAAAGCAGTGAGCTCTTGCAAATAATATCTATTCTGTTTGGTGCATGGACAGAAGAGCAGGGATAGGATTCTTGTTTCGCCATGTCCTTAGATACTTTTGTGAGGCTGGCCATGGTCTAGTTACAATATAAACACACAGAAGCAGGAAAAATAACTGAAGATGTTGGGATTGTTATCTGTAGATATACATGGACGCTATCACTAAGATATATTTCCATTAAGAGTTTTGTAAGAAAGAAACTGAAAATGAGGAGAGTTTAGGATATGCCTTTTTTCATTCTGTGTTTTTCATTCTGTAAGATTAAGTATCCCTATGCCCATGGAACATTGTTTTTTCTTTTACATACTGTAGTTTAAAAAAGTTGTTGGACAGTCAGTAATTTGTTTAGGTTGAGATATGGTGAATTTCCAGGATGCAGATATAAAAGCTAGAAATAAGAAGTAAGACACTTTAGCATTCTACCAGTGCTTAATAATACCACAAATCTATCCTCTTTTATTTCCTGCTTTCCCTCACCAGGAGTTCCTAGCACGTTAGCTTCTTTTGCTTCATACGAGGTAACTAAATCAGATGTTCTGAAGAGTGAGTAATGTCCAAGTGTGTTTCCAAATACTGCATTATGCACAGGCATTTTTGTTTGTTTGTTTATAAAGCAGACCCATGACTTTCTGAGACTATGATGAATAGTTTTTGTTTATGTAAAGCAGGAGCTTCTGCAGCTGTTTACAGAGGAAATTCTGCAAATTGCTGAATACCTAAAATCACACTGAAGTCAGTGGATGTCAGAATATACACAAAATGAGTGGGGGATTCAAGTAATTACGTATCTCGCAGCTTCCAACCCTTATACATTGTTATGCAAATGATAAATGTTATGCAAAAAGATAAATTTTGCGGAAACATGCCAACTTTTTCTTTTTTAACATAAGATTTGTGAGGTAATACACATCAAAAGGTATTGGGAGAATGCTTGAAGCCTTCACAAAGACATATTCCTCTGAAAGAAACAAGGGAGCCTTTGGGTCATCTTGGCACTTTTCTTCAGTGCGCATTCATAATTTCTATGAAACAGAATTGCATCTCTTACCTAGGATGGCAGACAGCAAATACTGTCTTTGTGGAAGTGTTAGATCCCCATTCTTGCTCATCTGCGCTTTCCCATGTTTCTCTCAGATAACTGTTCATATATTTTCTCCCATTCCTTTTTATTTTTTCTTACTACTGTACTAACCTGCAAGTTTCCTCATTTTGGATTTTTTGCACAGCACCATTTTAATAGTCCATTTTAGTATTCCAGAAATTTTGCTTCTTTTATTCCTGTTCAGTATCTATTTCCAATGATGCAATGTATTTGTGGATTTGACCAGGTGACTCCAAGTAAACCATGTGTGGCAACCTGCTCAGTGGAGGGCAGATTCTCTTCAAAGGTCCTCAGCTGCTACTGGAGAACTACATAAATTTTCACTAGTTGATGCTCTTCTGTTCTTTTGTTCAGAACTGTAGTGGCTGTATTCAGTCCTCATGATCCATGTGATGATAACAGGCATGTTATTCGTATCTCCAATTTAAGTTGTCACAAGAAATACATGTTTATTTGAGAAACCACCTTTGGTCGTGATTGCAAGTGATTTGCAATATTCTTGCAGCTGAGCTTCTGACAGTTCACTTGCCACAGAAGATCATTTGAGAGGTTCACTAAGATGGGAGTTTCTTGCATCTGCAAATGGATCTTTTTCCGAACTGCGGATCTCCTTCCCAATTATGTTAGGCTCCACAGTCAATGACTGCCAAACCTCCTGTTAACAAAGTTACCCGATTTCCTTTTCTTAGAGACTGCAAACCATCCCTAGTGCTGTAAGTTAACTTTATGCCAAAGCCTTCTTCTCCCTAACCTAACTTAAGAATGTAAGAAAGGCATGTCTTTTAAGAAGAGGAAGAATTCCCTGTGTAATTGCCTGCTTGAACACTGGGGATTCTCCGACCCTGTGCATGATTTAGCAAGTGGATTTTTGCTGGCATCTATGCTTCAGTGCAGAATTCTCCCTGTCACTGGTGTTCTTGGCTCAGTGAAGAATTTTTAAATGGGAAATTCTCAGGCTAAACAGAAGAGAGCCTGTTCTGAATTTGCAGGCTCTAAACTACACAGCTCCCCGTGACTGGGATATCCAGAAATGAAGGACCTGGATTTTCCCAGGTAAATTTTGATTTGGGGCAGAGGAATAAGCTAATAGGAAGGAAAACATGAGATGGCACAAAACCTCGTGGGATTTGTGTCCCTTGTGTTTGCACTCCAGATCACTGAGATGTAACTTAGAGCTGTGTTAGGATTGCTTTAAATCGCCCTGCAACTATAGCATCCTAAATGATCTTCAGGGTCAGAGATAAGAGAGTTTGATGCTCTGACATTTGTGATGACACTTCTACTCCAAACAAAGAAAACTAGGAAGTCCTCATGCTCATTTTGGATTTATTTTTGTGAAAATGATACTGTAATCTCAACATATTTTGGAATGAATTTGCCTTTTTTAATTGACTTAATGAATTATTATGTCAGTAGATGCCATGAAATCTGGCTACAGGTTGGGTACTCAATTTAGGAAGTGAAAGTGAAAAAGGCAAAAATTTCAGAATTATAGGCTTCTGCATTTTTGAGATGCTGTAAAAGCTACTAAACTGCAAGGTTCACTCTATACTATTAAACCTCATTGAAGAACAAGTTTACCTTTCATTGAGATAAGCTTACAAAATTGTGTTATTTTTCTACCCAGTTATTTTTAAAAGTATATGTTAATTATCTCCAATTGTCTAAGTGAAACAACATAAAAGGTTTTCATAAAGTATTCCACTATAACCCATAGTAAGAATAGAGTAGGTTATTCAATACCTATGTAATTGCAGGTTCTTACAAGAGACCACTGAAATAGCTTGCATTTTATAATTCCAAAGCAGACTAACACTGTAACAGTGGTTTATGCTATAACATCATGTTAGCTCCAAATTTCCTGAAGTAGTCAAAACAGGACAAAAAAATTCCTTTTTTCTAGGCTACAGGTAACCAGAAACACAGTGGCAGGTTAGATCTCCTGTTTCTTTGAAACTTTGTCCTTCTCAAAATGTGGAAGTCTCTTAGGAAGTTCAACCAAGCAGGATTTCTATCCATTGTTTTGGGGCATCTGGAACTAGTGGGGAATACAGTGCTTTCCCAGCTTAACATTTTGTTTTTCCATTGCACCCTGAAGCTACACAGTGCACTGCCAAGAGAATACCAATTCAGCAGTATAAATTAAAAATAGGATTCTCGTGACACAAACTGCATAAATATGTTTTACTTGTATAATTATTTTGCAGCAGTGATGTGTCTCTATTATGAAATCTTCCCAAATTGTGCGACATTTCTTATATGGACAGTATGAGGAGGCAAGCAGAAATAAAATTATTAAAATCGTTACTGAAAAATGAGTAATTTTTTTAGGGGAAGGTGTGGCCAACCATTTCTTTGTAATATCCAGTTATCCTTGGTTTATTTTTTTCTTTAGAACAAACATAAGTAGCTATTTTCAAGTATGACTTCAATAGTGTAAAAAGCAGAACTGTAGTATGACTGTAATTTTAAAAAGTTTCACAGATTCATGTCATCCTTGTGTAAGAGTGATAACAACTGAGACAGTAACACTCCACTATTATAAATGCAGCTGAAAGCAAGTACTTAAACTATGCTTTAAATAAGACTCTGAAGCAAGTATTGACTTTGACAGGGGGGTGGTATCTTCAATAAAAGTCTTACCACCCTCAAAGCAGCAAGGGCAGCATCTACCAAGTTTTTGAAATTCAGACCTCCAGCCTTCCAGAGAGCATCAGGACAGAATAATCAGCTTTTGAGAATCCAGAACACCATCAGTGGCTGGTAGCAATCTACCCTCAGGTAAGGCCCAGCAGTTACAGCAGTTAATTACCACAATATAACTACTAAGTTATTAGTAGAAATTGGTTATTAGAAAGACCAGCAGTCAAAAGTCATTGAAAAAGGTCTAAGAGCCAGACCATCCAAGGAGATAAGGGATCCAAGACCATAAACCATCAGTTTAAGGAAGAAATGAATTAAAATTACTCTAAACATGTTTCTTACTTTATCAAAATGGACTTAAAGTAAGGCACAAAGATATGAAGCTAGTGAAGAAAAGATGCAGTCCTAACATATGCATTTCTAATCAGATAATCAGACGATCTAGAAATCTACTCAGTTAATCAGGCCTCAGCCTTGTAGGGAGCTTTGAATGGCAGCATATCCTCCTTCTCACAGGCAGTCCTGCTCTCAGTTGTGCCTAAGAGTCTGCCTAAGCTGAAATGATTGTTAAACTAAGGGTCTAAGTGGCCTTCAAAATTACTTCTTCAAAAACAAATAAAACAGGGCCTACTAGCCATTTGAGCTTTTTCTCAGCTCCATTTATTTGAAGTATTCTTTAAGATAGCTATTATCACCTCTGAAATGGATCTACTCAGCAATTAGCCCTGGCTTGACAAATCACTGGGGTCTAATATCCATTTATTTCTACCACAGAACAAAATGACAGGAGCAACTTCTGAGCACTTTCTCTCAGTGTGCCTGTTGGTCGTATGGGTACCCTAGTTCTCTATCCTAGTAAAGCTTGAATAAGAGAATGATCATTTAGAATAAAGAACTTTAAAATATATTGGATGGGGCAAACTACTGACAAGTTTGATAAAATTACTCTGTCTCCCAGATACTTGAGAAAGGACAAGTGTATGGGGAAGAGTGTTTGTTCTTTCTACAAACACCACTTATTATCAGGGCATAATGTATTTTGTCTGTAATACACAGATAGTAACACAACAACGACAGTGAATCAGGGATGAGAAGAGTTAAGTTTGGGGCATTCTTCACTGGGTTTGTTCATGTCATGAGCCTGGTCCCTTGCCCTGACAACAAAACCAGGGTCAGAAAGTCCTTAACTATGCTGGGAAGAAAACCCTCCTGACTCTATGGAGGAAAAAAAGACTGTTCCAAGTGCTTAAATCACAGGGAAAAAACTATGAAGCAGTTTAACTATCCTAACTTCTAGTGAAGCCATCAAAGCTGAATATCTACAAAATCAGACCCTACAGAACAGGAGTAATTTCATCAAAAGATACGGATCTGAATCGTAACCTTACAGGATACTAAATAGCTCCTGACTTTCCAGCCCTTCTTGACTGATGCAAGAGTTAAGTGCTCTCCCTAGCTCAAAGGGTCTCAAAAATCCAGAGAATTTAGCAAGTAATGAATGAAAAGAGACCTGCAGCTAACTGAACAAGTTCACACATCAGAAAGCAATCATTACATTGTCTATTACTAGCAGGTGGTTAACCACGAATCTTTATTACTTGACAGCTACAAAACTACTTTGATTTCTTTATAGGTGACCAGTGTTCTTTGTTAATAGCTATTGAAAGTTATTGATATCAACCCAATGCCCATCACAGTTTTATTTCATAACAAATAAACTAAATCACACATCTGTTGACCTTGACAGATCAGCCACAAAAAATGCTTGTATTTAATACTCATTCTGATTAATCTTGATTTCCTTAGAAGTTTTCTATTTTAATTATGCCAGTGATCGACACTGAGACCGTGCCTACTCATATGCAAAGAAAAATGTAAAATCTACAGTCCTGGTATTGTTAACGGTGCTGAGGATTCATGCTTACCAAAACCACTATGGGTTTAAAAAGGCCCATGTGTTTGACTGTACAGATTAGCCTCCAAAACTGCAACTTCTTAGAGAAGATGCTTATTTTACCATTTTACTCCTCTTCCCCACTCGCTATTTATTGGTTTAGGTCTTGATCACAGGGGCACTTGCACATACCTGAATCTGTGGCATTGTTCACGACAGCAGCTTGTGTGGCATGAGTTTCCAGGGTGGTGGTCTTAAGCGGGAACAACTCCTCTTTCACTGAGTCAACTCCAAGCAAGTTCCTTCGATAACATCAGAAAGGCAGTGGAGAAATTAGAAGAATAGTAACCTGTGAAGTAGCTATGCTTGAAACAGGTGGATCAAATGACAGATATCTGATACCAAAACCTTCTGTATTATTCAAAGGAATTACACATTTTCATGAAATGTCTAACAGCACCAGTTCCCCAACCCTCTAGACTACAGGTTGACCGCAGTCAACCCTGGAAACATTCTGTGGACTACCACGTGTCTGTGTTACCATTTTTCTTCAAAATGTAAAATCAACAGTATTGTTATAGTTCTGTGGTTCAGCATCTCATGGCTATGCAAACTCTATTTACAAACTCTAGCTCTATGTGTTGAAGCAAAGGAAGGCTTCTTCACATGCTATTTTTCTGGAAAACAGGGTTTGCGCTTGCTCTGTTTTCTTCAATATAAACTAAATGGAGTGGATTCATACATCAAGAAAAATATTAAAGTGAATGTGTAAAAAAAAAAAAATGGCTAAAATAACCTGCAAGATAAAACTTGTTTTCTCACCACCAAGTTCTCTGATATACAGGACACCAGGAACTAGCTCCAAGATTTTTCATGCTTCACGCAAACGGACAAATACTCATCTTTGCATTCACTAAGCATTCTACCGCATTTTTAGGCTTTGCTATTCTTTGGCTCCCGCAGCAATGCTAGGAACGTCCTCACCTGCAATACAGTTAATAAGACAGCAAGGGCTCTTCTTATTCTTACTCACACACTCAATTTTAGAGATGAGAACAGCCTGGGACTGTTACCCAGCAGCAAGATCAGTGGAGTCACTTATGTCTGTACAATTATGAGAGCCTTATGCAGATTTTGAGGTGTTTTTTAGTCACACTCTTGCTCAAAATCATTAATATTGTAGATCCGTATAAATATGGAAAAAAAAAAAAAGAGATGATTATAGAAGGGGGGGGGGGGGGGGGGGGAGAGCCTTCCTGACAATCAATCTCTCACTTTTTTTTTTTTCCCCCTTTTAATTTTAAATAAAGCTGTCTGCGAATTTGAGCCTAGGGAGACCTTCATTAAAATCAATTAATCAGTCAGCCTCTCTGCTGAATACCTTTCTGGAGACAAAAAGTCAAAATCGGATTTGGGAGAGTGGTGTGCGTGTGCGACTTCTGCAAACTTTCCCCTCAGGGCCGCAGCCTCACACCCCTGCCCCGCCTAAGCGGGCATGTCGGCGGCCGCCGGGCGAAGGCGGGAAGGATCCGGCCCGAGGCCTGTAACCGGCTGCTCGGGGCGGGGGGTTGCGGGTAACCGGAGCCCAGCCAGCGGCGGGGGGACCCCGCTGCCCCCGAGGCCTGGCCGGCCAAAGGGCGCGCAGGTGCCCCGGGCCTCCGCCTCCTCGCCGGGCAGGTGAGGGCTGCGCCTGGCGGCCTCGGCTCCCCTCGGGGAAGAAGCGAGCCACCCCTCCGTTTAGCGACCTCGGCGAGGGCTGGTCGCTTCCCCCCGGTACGGTGGAGGTGACGGCGGCGTCAGAAGCCAGCTCCCGGCGGCCGGGAGAGCCACCCACCCGGCCCGGGGCGGGCACCGCCTTCCCGGCCCCAGCACCTACCCCAGGAGCAGCTCCCCCGCCCCGCCGGCCGCTACGGCAGCCCCCGGCCCAGCCCAGCCCCGCCGCCGCCTGCGAAAGGCTGAGGGGGAAAGTTAGCGGCGGGGCGCGCCCTCCTCTCCTCCCCTCCCCACCGCCGCTCGGTGCCGGACGGCCGCTTCCGCCGCCCCCGCGGCCAGCAGGCGCGGGTGTCCCCCGGCGGCGGCGGCGGGCGCGGAGGGCGGCCCCGGTGCCCTGCTCCTCCCGCTGCCGCCGGGCGGCCGCCGCCGGGGCAGCACAGCTGTTACAGAGCCGCGCTGCTGGTCCCTCCTCCCAGCTGCGGCTGCCTCATCTCCCCCCACCCAGCCCGGCCCTCCCCTCCGCCGCTCCCGACGCTGCCGCCGCCGCCGCCGCTGCGGCCGCCACCTCCTCCTCCTCCCCGCCCCCACCCCCTCTCTCTCTCGCTCCCCATCTCTCTCTCTCCGTCCCGTTCCCCCCTGCCCCCGCCTCTCCCCGCCCTGCCGCCGCCGGCCCTGGCAGAGCAGGCACCGCCGGGGGATCTCGATGTAACACCATGACAGGCATCGCCGCCGCCTCCTTCTTCTCCAACGCCTGCAGGTTCGGGGGCTGCGGGCTCCACTTCCCAACCCTGGCGGAGCTCATCGAGCACATCGAGGACAACCACATCGGTGAGTGCCCGCCGGGGCAGGGGCCGCGGCCGGGGCAGGGTAGGTTAGGGCAGGGCGGGCGGCGGGGGCGCCCCGCGCCGGCGGGCACCGGGGGGGGGGGGGGGGGGCGTGGGGGCCGCGTGTGCGGTGGCGGCGCGGGTGGGTGGGTGGGTGGAGGGGGGGGGCATAAGGTGCAGCGGGAGCTGGGGCGCGGTGGCGGCCGCCGGGGGAGGCAGGTCGGCGGGCGAGGAGTGGCCGGAGCGGTCCTGCGGGCGACGTGGAGGGCTCCTGGGGGAGGCGGCGTGCGGCGCGGCGCGGCAGCAGCATGGGTGGGTGCGGGGGAGGCGTGCAGCCCGCCGGCCCTGGCGAGGGGGAGTTAGTTTGCATTGGCAGGAGGGAGCGCCGAAGCCCGGAGGAGGAGGAGGAGGAGGGAGGAGGACGGGCACAGCACGCCGCCTGCTGCTTCCGCCCCGGCTCTGGCTGTCAGGGCTCCGGGGAGGGAGGGAGCGAGCCGCCGCCGCCGCGGCAGCCATTCCGCTTCCTCCTCCTCCTCCTCCTCCCGCCGCCGCCGCCACTGCGTCCTGTCAGCACTGTTGCTAGGTGTGGTGGGGAGGACGGGTCACGCTCCGGCCGCACCGGCCGCCGCAGCGCTGGAGGCGCCTTTCGGCGGAGGGACGGCGTGAGGGAGGCCGGGGCCGGCGGCGCGGTGGGCGTGGAGGGAGGGCCCGGCGGCGGCAAACGGCGGAGCCGGCGGCCCGCGCCGCCGGTGCAGCCCCCGGGGCCGGCGGGGCGGGAGACGAAGGCGGCCGCGCTGGGACCCGCCGCCGTTAGCCGCGGAGCCCAGCCCAGGCCAGGCCGCGGCGGGGCGGGCCGGGCAGCGCCGCGCCGGCTCATCACCTGTAGGACCCCCCCCCTCCATCCCCCCCCGCGCCGCTGCCTGGCCGCCCCCCGCTCCCCCCGGCCGCCCGTCCCGCCAGGGCCGCGGGGGCGGGGACCCCGCCGGGCCTGCGGGGCGATGACTCGTCAGTGCCTTCCCGGCGAGGGCGCCTCATGGGCGGGAGCGTGCGCAGGGGCCGCCGGGGCCGCCCCTCGGCAGCGCGGGCGGTGCCCAGGGGAGGAGGGGGCGGCGCGGCTCCCGCCCGGCCGCGGGCGCCAACTTTTCCCTCTCCCCCCGCCTCTGGCGGGACCGGCCTGCCCGCGCCCGGCCGGGCCTGAGGCGTCCCGGCCCGCCAGTCCCGGCTCCGAGCGGAGCATCTCGTCCCCAGCCGGGCGTGGGGCGGCTGCCGCCCCGCACCTTCGCTCTCCGGCCTCGGCAGGTGTGCTGCCCCGGCTTCTGGGCTGCTTCCCCTCTGAAACGTCTCGGCTTTCTCTTTTTGCTAGTAAAATACAGCGCTGAAACTGCCCAAGATGGAACTAATTCTTTGAGGCAGGCCGAGCTTTAAAACCAGGGGAAAAATACAGAAGTTTTAAGTACCCCTGGACTGGAGACTCCTGTATTTCACGAGAAGTATGAGGAAACACCGTGCTCCCGCAAAGCGATGAAGCTAGGGTGCATTTCAGTTTATTAAGTTTTAATAGGCAGGCCTGAATACCTGAAAATAATCACTGAAGCTTGAATTGCGAGTGTAACGTTACATTAATGTAATGTTATAGGTCAGCGAGATGAAAGGTGTGGTTCTCATAATTATCACGATGCCTAGTATGAGGTAACAAAACCACATACCACAAAACTCTGTAATTTATGACTCGATGTGGTGCGAGCATACGGTCGTGATATTGTTGGGTTTCTTTTTTTTGAATCTCTCATTCTTTGCTTTTCCTACACTATGCATCACGTTACACCAGAAAAGCTATGGGGAAACAGGTTCCCAAAATGAAAGTTCATAAGTCATCTTGTGTGTCCCTCAAGTGGATTATCAGCCTGGAGGTGCCACAGCCCACAGAGTGTCAGAAAAGATACAGTCCAGCCCATGTGATCTGTGCGTTGCTGTTTAATCCCCAATCAGCGGTTCTGAGACTTTTACGCAGAGAGGAGAACTTTATGCTGAAATACTGTAATTTCTTAATAATTGTATATTTAATTCTGTAGCCGGTATTCATTACTTTTTTTCTTATCTCAGAGTTAAAGTATTACAGATTGAACACCCACATACATTTAATAGAGCGTGTCATTTGCCAAGACTTGCAGGACACAACTGAAACTTTGCACGTACAATGTCACACATGCAGCTGATTGAGTACAGACTGGTGGAGAATGATGTAAGGTTGCTCGTGCTTCATCTTTAATGTTTCACCTCAGCGTGACCGCAGGTTAAACTTGATCTGCTTGTGAATACAAGATGTGGGTATGTTGTGTTACTCATCTATATCAAACACTGGAAAAATCAGTAGGGAGCTGCACTGGTGACGCCGGAGTATGGATCCCAGATCTCACGTGGAGGCTCAGCTTTACAGTTTGGTGCATGTGAGGAGCTCCTGGCGCAGCCTGAAGGATGAGAATCTGTGAAAACTCACCAGATAAGTGCTCAGCCAAAGGTGATTAACCTTTCTGAAGGCAGCTGGGAAATAAAGGAGTAAACATCTGAATAGGAGCTTGTGTTGGAATTACTTTCTCAGTAAGTCTAATGCAAACAGTGTCCAATTTTTGCTGTTGTACAGGTCTAGAAATGTGCACTGAAATTTGTTGCTTTAAAAGTTGACTGTAGTTTTTGGCACACAAAGCAAAGAGTAACATGTCATATAAAAAATACGTTGCTTTGGACATTCTCTGTGTGCTGCAGGACTAAAGAAAACTTGATTGAGTTATATTCCATTATTAGTTTAAACTGAGGTGGGCGATTGCTGAGCAGATGGTGTTACAGTGCAGATAACAAACTTGATGCTGCAGACAGCTCTGTGTGGGGAGGCGTGTATGGCATGGGCTCTTGATGGTCTGACTGCTGTGGTGCTGCTGCTCTGCCACATTTCACGGGATGGGTTAATAATCACATCATCGGTGGAGTGCTGGTTGGTCATTTTTCAGAGCTGTACTGTGTCTCTGAAAAAGTGGGAACAAATACTTATCAAGAATCTTTGTTGGCCAACCTTGCAAATAGAGCTCAACTTAGTATAAGGAAACACTTGTGGCATCCTGGGGACAGAATATATTTGATTTCTGAGGGATTCTGTAGTTGCTTTCCTTACTCATAACACTCATGAATAATTACATGATAATGAAATAATTCAGTGTACAGTGGTTTGGTTTTTTTCTCCCACATCTTAGTGGCCGCCTGATAAATTACCAGTTACTAGAAGAAGTATCAGTGCAGATAACCTGGGACAGTTGTGCCCATTGGATGAAATATTCTGCTGTGAGGTGGTGCTATGTGCCCATCAGCATATCAGTTGCTTTCTGGGTTTTACATTTATGTGTTGAAGGCTTGCGAAGAATTAGGCTAACTCAGGACCACTGCTCTGAGGTTTTCCGTAAGACCCTACTGGTGTCCTCTGCCAAGAAAGCCAACAGCATCCTGGCTTGTATTAGAAATAGTGTGACCAGCAGGAGTAGGGAGGTGATAGTCCCCCTGTACTCTGCACTGGTGAGGCCACACCTGGAGTATTGTGTCCAGTTTTGGGCACCTCAATATGAGAGAGATATTGAGGTGCTGGAGCGAGTGCAGAGGAGGGCAACGAAACTGGTGAAGGGTCTGGAGAATAAATCCTAAGAGGAGCGATTGAAGGAGCTGGGACTTTAGTTTGGAGAAGGCTAAGGGGAGACCTCATCACTCTCTACAACTACCTGAAAGGACATTGTAGAGAGGTTGGCGCTGGTCTCTTCTCACAGGTAACTAGCGATAGAACAAGAGGGAATGGCTTTAAACTCCAACAGGGGAGGTTTAGACTGGATATTAGGAAAAAAATTTTCTCAGAAAGAGTGGTCAGACAGTGGAATAGGCTGCCCAGGGAGGTGGTGGAGTCACCATCCCTGGATGTGTTAAAGGGTCGTTTAGATGAGATGTTGGGGGATATGGTGTAGGGGAGAACTTTGTAGAGTAGGGCTGATGGTTGGACTCGATGATCCCAAGGGTCTTTTCCAACCTGAATGATTCTGTGAGACCACATTCTGCAGGAGGAACTCTTTAAGTCTGTAGCAATATTATCAAATAGTGTATTCATGATTTCTGTGGGTCACAGCTGAAAATAGACATTGGTTTAAAATTGCTGATAAGTAAATGCTCTGTGAGCTGCTTCTACAGTCATGCTGTCCAAGCAACATGAAGTGCTGTTGTTACCCTCTCTGCATGTGTGCCAAGAAGGGGGAGGTTTTAGTCTGTCCTGCTAGGCCATCTCCCTGCCTCTTGGCTTTGGTTGCCTCGATCCCTTGCAGGTAGTTTGGTTGACTTTTCTGATGTCTCTAGTCTGAGAGCAAAAGGCCTAATTTACTTCTATTTGCCAGATTCACACTGTAGAATGGAGTGGACTCAATCCAGTCAATTCCCCAGACTACTGTCAAGAGAAAGACAAAACACAACCGACCAAAAAAACCCCAACCATGAACTATTGAGTATTCAGCTGTGGCAACATGGCAAATTTTATTGCGTTTCTGCACTCCTGGTAGTGTCTTCAGCTGTGATGTTAGAAATGTCACCTCTCATTCCACAGAGTGTTTCTGAAATTACATTTAAGTCTTAACTTGGTATAAGTAATCTTCTGGGGCATCTTCAGCTGTTCATAGAAGTCCAAATGGTCACACACTTTGGTTTCTGTTTCTTTTGGGGGACTTTGATTCTTCCTCAGACTACCCACAGCTGAACTGCATCCTTTAGAGTGAGGGATCAAGTAGCTCCTTAAAGCTAGTTGCTATTACAAAGTTTACTCTGATACTGAAGAGCCAATATTTAAACTGAATCTCTTAATCAGATTTTGACAACACCAATTTATTTTAATTTTTGCTTTGTATTTATAGTCAAAGACTATTTTTAATCATGTGTGCAGATGAGGTTGATTGTATGAGCCACTCTTTGTTCACTTGGTTCGTGATGTGTACTGACATGCTGCATGCACTTGTGTAGCTGTATGGCTGATGTGAGCAGTCCTGTTTCTTTGAGACTCATCGAGCATTGAGGAAATGGATGTGAGTGAAGTGAGTGTCTGAACATACAGTGGTGGGCCCAAAGAGCTGTAAGAGTGGATAAGAAGAGATACAAAAGATAAATACTGAAGACAGTATTGCCTTAGTGGAAGTAGAGTTTGTTAATTGCATTGTACTGAAACTGCTAGAAGAATTTGAAGGGAAAATTAAAAAAAAAAAAGACCATCTGCTTATACAGTAATTATACGAACTTAAGATGATCTGTCGGATGAACATTTCATCATAGCTTTGTAAGAAGTCCTGGTGATGGCTAGCTTCCAGTGAGGTATTTGTGTAGTATTGCTGTCAGAACTGGGAGCTGTGATGCTTCTCATCAAAGTTGACCGATTCCCAAATATTAGGAAGGGTCCTGCAACAGGACAGTACTTGCTGTGGGAACAGATGCAGCTGCTTTCTTAAGTGATAAGATTAGCAAGAAAACTAAAACTTCAGTAAAAGAAGAGTTGCAGAAGACAGACCAAAATCTTACATATAAAATACCACCCATCTGGAAAGTTCAGGTCATATGGAGGGGGAAAGAAGCTTCTGAAATTCTGTGTCTGGTGGTAACTTTGACATCTGCTACCTTCAGTGACTTCAATTCTTAGTTAGTATTAGGCAGTCAGGGTGCCAGATTCCACAGCAAAGAGGTCGAGTGGTTTAATAATCCATTGGCTGGATGCATGCAGCTTGCTTAAAGTTGGCCCTTTCAATATTTTCTCAGAAATGCTAATAACAGTTGTGCTGTGTCCTCACTTTGATAGTAAAAGGTGTTGAATTACGAGCTGGCTGTGAGCACATGCAGAAAATGGCATTTGGTATTGCTAAAATGTGTGCTTTGCTCCCTCTCATGTGTTGCCCAAACTTCCACCAGCATGTTGGATAAAGTGCAGTATGACATAGATGACAGCTTCTATATTGGAGCCCACAGTATGTTGTGTAAAACAAGCATAAAAATGTGCAACCCTTTTATGTTGCTAAAGATGAGGATGAGGGGCTACACACCAGCATTTCTAGAAGGCCTAGCAAACTTAAGTCTGTATGAAAGATTTTGTTTGCTTAAAGCAGAGCTCTTCAGAAGAGCATGGACATCGTTGAAGTGGTTACCGTCATGTAACTCTTTTAGCATTTGCTCAGTGTGTAATTTAACATTCAGAGGTGAGACTGGCTGTTTTGAAGAGGTGGTAGATCTTAACCCAAAGCTTTTTACACTGAGAGCGATGTGGCAGCTAGGTATATGGGATGCTCTGTTGAGTGTCTGGAAATCAAAGGACAGACCCATGCTTAGTTGCCAGTAATGTGCGTGAACGTGTGGCCTTGCAAAATAAATGAACAGTTACGTGTATTTACCTCAGCAGTAGTACTAATAATTGTTCATGGGAAGCAACTTCCTACATTTATGGCTATATTTATCTGAAGTTCATCCTCTGCCCAGTGCTTCTACAGCCGTAATTTTTGTTATTTATTGAAAATATGTTTCACAGTGATGTGGAAGAGTATATGTTCCAAGGATGTTGGTTATTTGCTTTGCAAATTGGTGTGGTGAGGAAGGCTCTTCTATCTCGGGAAGGGTTTTCTATCAGATAGAGTCTTTTTTGACTAACAGTTCCAATCGGCACTTTTTTTTTCCCAGCTTGTAATCTTGAGCAGAGCAGGTTTTTGGATTATTCTCCAGATCCAGGTCTGGTTTCCTTTGCTTTTTGGGTTTGAATTTAAATTGTGATAAAATGTAAATGCAACATTTTTAACAAATTCTAGGTTATATTGATCTTATGGAGGTAACTGGAATCACCATTAAACTTCAAGTAAAACATGATTTTTGATACTTCTGTGACATGAAATTTGCTCTAGTTCTGAGGTTATCAAGTACATCGAGGCTAAGGCATAGAGTGTTTTAATGGCATAAAGCCTGAGTGGTGTATTTTCTAGGAAGAAAGGGTTGAAAACAAACATCTCTGAACATGCTGCAAACTGATTTTTCCTTTTTAAGACTGAAGGCCTCACATAAAGTTAGTAGGGATCTTTTCCCTCTTCCTCTGCCGGCTTGAGTGGCTTTGGGTGAGGCCCATTGCAGGGCTGTGTCCCTACCATTGGCAGGGATTGCTCCTCTTGCACGCCAACAGATCTACACAAATACGAATCAGAAAATGAAAAACTGAAGACACATCAGGTAGCTTGTAGCAGTAGTGTTATACTTCAGTTGTGTGTACTTACCTTTGGGGGGAGATTTACAGTGATTATCATGGGCATGATAATCATGGGCTCTTTAGGGCATGAAAGGATCTTTTTGTAGCTAACCTGCAGTCCTTCCGAGAATTGTAAAATAATCAGGTGGTAGCCAGTCAAATTATCTTTTTTTTCACTTCATTATTTCTTGGGGAATGTAAAAAGACCAGAAATTGTATAATAAATAATTTGAGGAAGAGGTGATGCTAGAAGATGAAGAAACATACCTGTTCAATCTGGAGACAATCTTCCCTGCCATTTTTTCCTCTTATATAATATAATGCAAATACAGACAAGTAATCAGAAATATTTGCTGTTAAGCTGCAGAATACTTTAATGCAAAAGAAATAAGCACTGGAGGCCAGCTGCTTCCACTGTACTCTTTATGTTGCTCCTGAATGTGCTTTTTTTCCCCTTTATTTATAATTATTTTTCCTGAATAAGCTGTGTTTCACTGAGAATTTTATTTGTCTCTGGTAAGCACCAGTACTTCAAAATTTGGATGATAAAATAGCAGCTATATACACTTTGAGAAAGGCAGAGACAAAGATTTTGGTGTTAATTTGAAATGGTGACAACTGGAGAATTGATTTGATAATCAGCTGTGTTTAACAAAAGAAGAGTCATTGGTTTTAAGGGACTGCTCAGTGAATAACTTCACAATTAAAATTAAACAACCAATTCCTGTTAGGAGTGTCTAATTCTATCTTGAAACTTTTGGAAATGCTTGAGGGAGTACATATGGTTTATTACACTGTCCTTTACGAGAGGCTGAAGCAATATTCTGATCTGTAGAACGGGAAGAATATTCCAGTTTTTCGTTTAATGATTTTTCTTTGCTATTAATACTTGTGTTTTTCACCTGAATTCTCAGGAGGCTCCTTCTTAACTTTGTGCTATGATAAGCAAGGGGAATGGATTTCTTCACCAGAGATGCTGATGACGCCATGGTGCTGTTTGTGTCTCCAAGTGCCCAGGATATGGGGGAGTACATTACTACTGTGCAGTTTCATTTAATATACTATCATTCATTAAAGAATGATTTGACTTAAATACAGGTGTTAGTTTTAATGTTCCATCTTGTGTTACAAAGGATGGAGTAGACATAGAAGAAGAAGTATATCAGTTTAAGGGGAAAAAAATTGAATGGGATTTTGAAGCCAAGCTGGTCAGTTCTCTATGGCCAAAAAGATTATAATTGTGGATGAATTCTGAATAATTTCTTACGATTTTGAGAAAGATTTCACTGTGTGCTAATACAGGCCATCTTATTTTTTAAATTTTTTGTGAAAAGCTGAGCACTTTCATTCTGAGATGCTGGCATTGCTGAAAGTGCTCCAACAAAATGTTTTTTTAATTTAGGAAATATTTGGACACTTGTGAGGTTTCCCCCTCCCTTTTTCTCAGCCCCCCCCTGTTTGTCAAACTTGAGTGAGCTGCAAACATTTCTGTTCCTTCTGGAAATTCATTTTTTTCATAACATATTTTGACAGATAGTAAATAGTCATTGAATAAAAATAGAACCGCTGAATATCTGAGTATGCTGTGGAAAGGAGAAATAAATGTAAAGTACCACTTATTTCTTCAGCAGTGTGTAATGTAGTCACCATCTTACTTTCTGGGAATTATCCCAACAGAAGCAAGTGGAGCTGTAACCCAGAAACTGGGAGGGAGTACATTTAAGACACAGGAGATCCAATTTCACTGCTATATGAGATTGGCATGGGTACATGAATGTGAGCTCAGCCCCTTGTGTACTAGATGACAGTGGCATTCAGTGAAGAAAACAATACTATGTCATTATTTCAGTCATTTTGATGCAATCCTGCTGTGTATCTTCATCTCAGAGTGTGTGTATGTATTAGTGTTACGGGAGCGACCTCAAAATTCATTTAAAGGCTTCATGTAGACTTCAGATGCTTGCCTGCTTGCAGGTGAAAGCTGCATACGAAATTACTGAGGTCTACCCTTGCTTCCTTTGTCTTCAGATCAAAGGATTGACATTGACCCAAGTAAATTTGGTGACAAACTTGGATGGAAACCCTGGAAGTTTACATGTTTTTCTATCAATCTGTTGGAGAAGTGTTGCAACTTATCTAACTCTCTGAGTAGAGGAGTCTCTACTACCTCGCAGGCATCATTGATGATTGTACCGGGTTAACTGGGTGATGTGAGAGTTGTTAAGGTCCCAGTTTTGATGCAAAAAATAACAGTGAACCACTCACATAGTCATCTCTATTTCAGTTTGGGGCCAGGGAGCTTTTTGTCTTGTTTATCCTGTTAAGCTCTTGGGATGTGTGCAGAGTCTTCCTACTGAGGCATCAGCTCTTCATTGTCTGAACCTGGTTTTTTTTTTGCGTAGAGGGAGGGGAAAGATAAGTGGAATTCTAAGGAAAACCCCAAATAACTTGCTTTTGCCCATAAATTTGTTTGGGCCATATTGCAAGAGCTTCCTGACTCACTTAATGAGTATGCTAATGTGAAAAAGATGGATTTGTGGAATGGGAGCAAAAAATCTCAGCAGCAGCAGCATCACAGAAAGGGAAAGAGGCTCAGGAGTATGCTGCTTTGTGTGCTCAGGCTGGGGGTTATTCGTCCAAGTGCAGAGCACCATGGATGTGGCAGGGTGGACCAGGCAGTTGACAGCTTCATTGACGGTAACAAGTTCACTAAAAATTGCTTGAAACTACTATATTTGGAGGGCAAAGGAAAGCTAAAAGGTGTTTAAAATAAAATGCCATGGTTGCACAGCCTTCCAGAGAGGGACTAGGATGATCTGGGGTCCTCTACTGTAGTTATAAGTGTGCTGTGCTCCTGGGAAGACGTGGGGTAAGGTAGTGGTGTGGTTGGGGGGGGGTTGGGAAGATAATGTTATGTGGGGTTTTTTTTGTATGTGCTTTCATTTCACAGGACTACGCTAGGGAGTCTTTCTTTTCCCGGGCTCAGTGTAAGCACTCGTTACAGTTTAGAGAGACTTTCTAGCTGTGCTGCAGGACTCTTTCCACACAGTCCTAGCATTGGTAATAATTGCATTTTCCTTACACCTCAGAAAATCTCTTAAATTGGCTGAATACTCCTGTACTATGTAAATGCTCTTCTAGATGGAAAGTACTGACACTGTAGCTGTATCTGTTCTCATGCTTTATCTTCAGCAGCCATGCTTAACAGTGGCTCCAGATTTTGGTCTCTGTCCTAGAGCAGCTATCAGGAGAGTTAGCTACCTGTACCTAACACCTTGTTCTTGTTTCAACTACCCAAAATAACCCCTTTCTCGCTGGCAAGTTTTCTGTGAGGTTGTGAAGAGCCTGTCTTCAGAACAGAGCAACTACCCTGTCTTTGCTGACAGTTACCTTGGGGCAATTACCCAGGGCTTTAGACCCGATTCAGCGGGGAGATAAAGTTTGTGTTGGACACCGTGATCTGGAACATAGTTATATGCCAGGGAGTGTTAGTGGCTTGCTCAACCTGCTTCCAGAGCCAGGGTAAATATCAAGAACTTGTTCAGGTATACCACAATAATTGGATACTCAGGATGGGGAAAAGGTATTTGTTGCTGTTACCTTCTGTGGATATTTTTTGTTGCACTCTTGTACGTTAATATTAAGTGGTTGGATGTTAATTTAAAAAAAAAAATTACCTTTGAACAGCCTTTACCTGATGAATTTTAGTGCTGTAGCAATTTTCATATCTCTGAGTTAGAAATCATCATGAAAGAGATGGGCGAGAAATACTTTACTCTGCTATGCCTGAACTGTATGTGGCCTCAAATGCATTTCAAATATGGAAACAAGTGTAATAAAAATGAATATTAATTTATAAGCTTAATGAATGTTCTGTAGATATACTGGGTAATTGATAGCTGCTTTTTTTTTTCTCAATGGCAACCTGACTTTTTTGTTTCTTTCTTTTTTTTAACTAAAAAGTGCAGTTCCTGTAGCAGTATCACCATCGTTCTATGTTACCCACTGACCTCGGAAGCGTAGTGGGTGTACAGCTAGTGACCCCTTCTGTTCTTGCAAGCAGCACAGTGTGCCAGCCACAGGATTGCGTACTACCACCGAGTATTCTGGAAACGAAGGAATGCCTCTTCCCTGACCCTGCCTATATGAAAGTCATAGCATTTGCATTTAGAAACAAAGCCTCCTTGCTCTGCCCCCCAAACCCCAACCCCCTAATATTGGAAAGAAGTGGAGTTTTGCCCGCAGTGGTGTAAGTGGTTGCCAGAAATACTTGGTACCTCATGAATTCAAGATTGAGCCCAAACACAGAATTTTGTCATTGCTTGTTCTGTAGTAGCAGATGTGCATAAATATTGAAGTCATGTTAGTATTTGTTTATAATATGTAGTAGTGTTATGTGGCTAGAACCATGGCATGCAATTGAGTGTACAATTCTCTAGAAAATATTGTTAACTTCTGTGGTGTAATAATATAAAATTTATTATACAGTCATTGTATTCCATTAGACTTGTTATATCAATAATTAGGAACAGTAATTCATGCTGATCTTTCTGCATGTGTAATTTTAAAATACTAATTGTAATTGCAGACCAAGTAAATGTTTGTTTCCGAAGCCTGCAGAAATGCAGGTGGTTAGGATAAGAAGTGAGAACTGAAGAGAGGTGGTTAGGAAGAGCCCACATATTTAGTTTGGTTGTGGCAAATTGACACAAGATAGTAGACTGCAGAGGTAAGAAGAAAAAAAACCTTCCAGCTATCTGTATTTTGGGAAGACAGTTACAGGGGATTAGTCATCCTTTCGTGACTGAAAAAACAACATACAAACTGGGGGGTGGAATTAAAAAAATTTTTTTTTCTCATCTGTGTTGACCTATGGAGCAAAGACAGACCTTTACATCTTTCTTTCTTCTGTTATGTCCTAGATTTTATTCCTAAACCAGGAAAATTCAACTCCCCTCATCACCTGCCACCTTTCTTCTTATCTGCCAAGCCCTGACTGTTGGTGGAAGGAAAGGGATTATAAATTCCATATCTACCTGTTACTGTCCGTGAAGGAAACCCTGCTCCGGTGGTGTTTAGCTTTTGATAAGCAGTTGTGTTCAGCAGAGCGTTCTGCTACATGTACACACAGATGGCAGACTTTGGTTCTGGGTGCCCCAAAGTGGTTTGCCCTTTGCATAATAAGTATCCACCTAGAAAGGTGCTACATGTGCATTCTGTGGTAGAGTTGGTAGGTACCTGGTTTAGGCTTTTTAGGGAAATCAGAAATTGCCTACTGTTCTGTTACTGCTTTTTTAAAAAAAAAATCTCCAGCTGGTGTTTGTGCTCACCTACTGCTGACCCTTCTGATTGTTCATTCTGTTCTCTTGTCCTGTTGCTCCACAGATGAGTGGTTTATTGGAGCCTTTCTATTAAGGCGGCTGCTGCTGCTCCTCTGTCCTGCAACCACTGAACCACTTAATCCTGTAAAATCTCCAACCCTGCTTTTCTTGTGAATGCTGAATGTTCCAATTTATTTATTTTTGATGCTCTGTAGGGCAGGTGTGGCTTAGGAACAGGAAACATAACGCAGGCATAATAGTGTGACACACCGTACTTTTGTTGTTAGGCCCCTGTGTTAGTATGTTAACCATATAAATACAGGAGGTGCCTTTCTCATCTTCACCACGTGTGTGATGATTGTCTTTCAAACTGAAGAACTAATGCTGAAACACCAGGTTTCAGAGTTGAGGAGACTTGGATCTGCACATATTGGCTCCATTCTTTACTAATGTCTAATATCTTTTTTCCTAATTTTCACTCGCTTCCTTCTAAGGAAGACAAAGAAGCAAGAGTACAGCAAGGAGTAAAGATGAAGAAATCTGAAGCTGAAGCAAGGAAGGAAAGAAAGGAGTTTGTGAAAGACAAAGGAGTCTGCCTTTTTTAATGAGCTCTGTAACAGGAGGTCTTGGTTGGAGTTTTTGAATCTCAGAAGCTGGGCAGAGTTACATGCCTGAAGAGAAACCATGTTTTTTCTTGCTAGTCAGACATCCGTAATTCAGGAGCAAGTACACAGGCCACCCACTTTCTCCTGACTCACTTTGGGGTTGGATGCTTAGGGTTGTTCATGCAGTCTGCTTGAGCATGTACTTGGTGAGTTTCAGAGCTCTTAATGGATGCCAGAAGTATTGTCAGTACACTGCCGACAAAGTCCTTGCCTGATTTATTTGGAAGACCTCTCTCAATATTACTAAACACCTCCTTGTATCTGATCATTTCTGTAGGTTATTGTAGCTACCTTTTCAAGCTGTCTCAATTCCTCTTAGTGTTTTGAATTTCCATCCTCTGCAGGTGACCTGTTGAGGTGCTATTTTTTCACTCATGATCCTTGAGAGCAGCATTTATGATCTGGATGTAGATAACTCCCCTCCCATATTTTCATTTTTAAGCAGAACTTTACATATCTGAGACTTTAAATTTTTTGCTTGGCTTTGCTGCTCAGGATGCTGAGAACTGAATGCTCAGTCCAAAGGGTGGGGTTCAAAGCACTGGTTCTCAGTTACTGACCGTGTAAGCTGAAGCACTCCTGGTGAAGAAATAAGCAATCTCCTTCTCATATATGACATATCCTCTTCCTGTTCTTCCAAGAATACAGTAGACTTTCTCTTAAGGTCAGTTTTAAAGCCATCCTGTTTGGAGTCCTTGGATTCATTAAATGTTGGGCTGGTGGCCCATCCCTCCTAAACAAATGTTTTGTTGCTGTTATAGCAGAAATGTGTTTTTTCTTTCTTTTTTTTTTTCTTCCCTTTTTCCCTCCCAGTGGTTCCACAGCAGAACAGATGTCTGTTTAAGATCGTAAAGGCCTTCTCTTCTGGGTACCCTTTAGTTGCTTTCTACTTTCTTGTTGTGGGTAGGTGGTTTAGTAAGACAGACTTCTTAATAATAGCTTCTCTGTCAGGCAGTCTACAGCTAATTTTGAGATTGTTTTTTGTGGACCTACTCTCCTGACTTGTACACTGATTTACTCACCTTAAGCCCATTGCAGCTTCCTACCTTTGAACCTCTGGAGTTAAACAATTGCACATCTTGCATGATGGCAGTTTTTAGAATCCAGTAGGCAGGGCTAATGACAAGCACTCAAGAAAGCAAGGTTGTTGGTTTGTTGGTTGGTTTTGGGTTGTTTTTTTTTTTTTTTCTGACTTTTTACTAAGAGCAGAATGTAAGCATGAAGACCGTTAGCAGAAGGCTTGATGTTTGTATTTGGGTAGATACAAATCTAGTTTGGATTCCTTTTCAAGTCAGACTTCTATCTCACAAGCATCCGAGACAGCAAATTGGCTGTTCCCCATTTTAAAACAGTGCACCAAGGTGAACTGCTCAGTGTTGCATATCTTGAGCCCCAAAGTCTCTTAGAGCATGGTAAAGGAGATTTGCTTTCTCTGTTGGTATCCTTGCTGTGTAGTGGAGTATCATATGTTGTTGATTGTTAGGTAGATGAAGCTGAAGTCTCGCAGTCCTCCTGCCTCCTTGTTCTTTGTTAATTGGTGCTATGGTGTCATGGCTGTGCAGTAGGATGTGGAAAAAGATTCCTACAAACAAAACAGCTAGTGAGTAATCATGTCCTAAGCAGTATGAGTTTACATGGGCAGAACAACATACTGCCACTTCCGGTTGAACGTATGTGTGAATTCAATAAAACAGGAGCTTGCCTGTATGGTATCTTGTAGAACATCCCATGCTGGCTGATGCTGAGGCATATGCACTCTTCAGTGCTTCTGGTTGCATAGGTGATGGCTGGGCTGTGCATCCCAGAGAAAAGCACAACTGTGTTACTGCTCTATTTGTAACACTTTGGCTGTCACATATCCATAGATACACTGAGTTTTCTTTACTTTGAGAGGGGAAAACTAGTGTTTTGGGGGATGACAACATGTATCCTAGTTTTTGCATAATCAGCATAAGATACTTTTCCAGAGGGGTTGATACTTAGGAAGTGCTGAGCTCTTCATCCTCTGAAAACTGATGGTCTTTTGCAGTGTCTCCCTTTGGTACTAAGTGCTTTTTAAAATTGATGTATATGGTTTAGTTAAACAAAGCTGATCGATTGTTATGTGGAAAATCTGTAGTACTTACACTGACTAAACCAAGCTTGGCAGCAATTCCTACCTGACGGCCTGAGGAAAGAGAAGACATGGTAGTGAGAGGTACATCCGTGTGGAGGTAGCTCCATCCTCCCTTCTTGGATGCTGTTTCTGGAGATGGCACGTGGCAGAGCGCAGAGCTGTTTCTGAGAACATTGCATTTCTAGTGATTTGATGGACTTGTTAATATAGTAGGAACTTGTTCAGCCGTAATTTTGTTTCCGTTGCTTAGGATGTGTTGTAATATGAAAGACATCCAGTAACGATGACGTGACCTTACGAGAACGGCTTGAATAACACATTAGCTGGCTGGGGAAGATGCAGACTTTAGCAGATAACTTGGTTGGAGGAGAACAGAGAAAAGCCTGTATGCTTGCCTGCCACAAAAATGTAGTAATGAGATATGTTGCTAAGCGCATGTTTGTCAGTTGTGTTCAAGTGCTCAGATAACAGTAGTGATGGTCGCAGTTTAAGGAGTTAGATAAACGGCATAGTGGCTTGTGGTATTTTAATGTTTGTTTGGGCCTTGAATTTGAGGATTGATTGTGGGCATTTCCTGAGAAGGAACAAGTTCCTACACATTTTGCAATTTGTGGGTCTCATGCCCAGTGAGTGCATGTATGTGGTTGGCTGATTTTTATCAGTTCTAGTTTTGAGGGAGCAGCTTATATAGAGATCTTCTGATGAGGAGTAAAGATTTTTGGATAAATACAATCTTTTCCTACTGGTGTACACTTGTGGTGTCAGCTTAATGTTACTTGTTTTGAACTGGGTATGGGAAAATGAAAACAGTGCTCTTTGTTTCCTGAGCATGGGTTACCAGCACTGCACTCCATAGCCAGCTGTGAATACAAGGTGTTGGGATTAAGTTTTCCTTTTCAGCAGGTATCCAGTGTTTCCAAAGAACTGAACATGCCAAAGATGACTTCTAAAAATCACCAATGCCTTAACACTGTGTTGTTTCTGACTTCCATAATTTCTTCTCTGCACCCAGCTTTAAAGTTAGTTGATCTGGATCGAGGATTTGGAGTCCTGTGTTCTTCCCACTAATTTAGCTGACTATAGGTGAACAGATAAAGCACTGTCTGTAAGAGATAGCCAACACTCTTCTGTGTATATATGGACCATAGAGGAAATGAATCTGTTTATTAAATACAGTGTAGAAGTGGAATTTGCATGCTTTGTCTTTATGTAACTGTGAACCAGCATTACTGGTGCAGATTCTGTCTAGCAAGGTGAGGGAATTAGGAAGGCCCTTTGCAAAGCAGATTGGAATAAGATCCAAACTGCTTTTGTCTACACAGTGCTAATAGGTCTGGGGTTTTATAAAACTTGTGTTACTTGTTTTGCCATCTGATCTCCTCCTTCATGGCTATTTCATTTGGTGTAATAGATCTTGAACTTTTGCTTCAGCAGTAATATTGTAAAAGAGAAAGGAATAAAGTGCCAACTCTGTGTGGTGGTGTTGGGTGTTGTGTTTGGGGGTGTGAAGGTTTTTTTTGGTTGGTTGGTTTTTTGAAAGCTCTGCCAACTTCCTCTTTTTTGCGAAATCTTTCAACTGATCTTAGAACTGGTGAAAATCCTAATTCTCAGCTTTCCTGCATCTGGCCATATCACTGTGAAGTTTCATAGAAGTGAAAATATTGTTCCAGATCTTGGTCTGATTCATGAGCATTCACCTTGATTTAGGTGGGAGGAGGAAGGGACTACTTTATTATGAAAGAAAACATTTGAATTCCTCAGTAATAAAGTAAACATATCTTGTACTTAAGCAGGAAAAGTGTTGATGGATAACAATAGTAGAATTATAGTTCAAATGATTGACTGTAATAATAAACATTAATGTTTGGCAATGTGTCTTTTCCATTTAGAGGTGACTGCAAGGATTACATGGCTCAGCAAACCATGGAGGAGGAGAACCAACTCAGGGAGGTAGAACCAGTCCTGGGCTGGTGGCAGGGCTGGGTCTTCTCCTTACAGGAATTGTTGTGAGATGCCAGGGAGGTGCGTGGGCAGGAAGGATTTGTTCACCGAGGACATAAAGAGGTAATTTGCACCTCTTAAAAGCAAAACCTTTGGATGATCCCTGACACTTTTGGATTGCACATGGATGATTTCTCTGCTGAAAAGATCCCAATGAGCATATCAGGAGATGCAGGCTCATAAATAAGCCTATATATAAATATATAAAGCCAAACATAATACATGCATGAAGGATGTTCACGCTTCCTTTGTCTACATGTAAACATGTTACATATAAATAGATAATTTGGTTTTGGTTTGGGTAGGAAAGTGAAGTCCAATTTCTTTTTCAAGGAGGTGAGATCACAGAATTCAAAATGGGTTTTACTGTAGAGAGAGTAGATAAATACCTTCTATTTCTGATTGCCTTTTTTTTAAACAGATGTTTACAATAACTATACTCTTGCCAGTGTTTTTCCCTGTCACACAAATCGTGCTGCTGAGGCTTTGATAACTATCTCCTCTCAGTTGGTTGTGAAGGAGAAAATCTTAAACTGTCCAAATATGTGGGCTGGTGAGGTGAACCATAAATATTTATCCCAGCAGTCAAGTATTTTAACTTCTAAGCTTCATGTTGTGTCTGTGAGCTTTAATTTCAAGGCAGTGTCTGTGAGACCATTTCTGAATCCAAGGTTTATTAAGTGCTCCAAGGACTTACTATTTTTATTAGTTGCTCTATTTATTTTTTGCTGTCTTTTGAATTTTCTCTCTATATGTTTCTTTGTTAATTTTCTTTCATTTTTGACTTTTCTAAAGTGTATCTGTTTAGAGCTTTTGAAGTGGCAAATGTTGAACAACGTTACTGTACATCATTTGACTACAGTGGGATTTAATGACTCTCTTATACGTTCTTAATTGTGGCTCCATGGGTTTGGCAATATTGCCAAAATATTTGCCAGTATTTTATTGGCAAAGTTCATTGACTTTTTGACATTCATAATCAGAAGCTGCTGTAAGATGTATATTAGCAGTACTTGAACCTGGCTTGAAAGAAATAATAAAAAAAAAGTCATACCCTGAAGGAAATGGGGAGTATGAGAGAGAAGTTACAGCCCATCAGCACTGTGAAGACTAGCAGAGTATCATGTGTAGCGAGTAAAGCTCCTGAGACCAGCAGAGTAGGCAGGGGTGGACTGAAGGCAGCCATGCACAATTTCAAGGGGGATTATGGGTTCTCAGAGGAGTGCAAAAATGGCTGTGAGCTAGAGGTCTGCAAAGGGAAACCACCTCTCTCTCTGCCTCCATTTTTCCTTCTATGAAGCGATAGGATTGAGCTTCCATTGTGTGTGCTTTGACCAGGATACTGCAGCAAAAATAGCCCTAGGAAGGTGAGGGAGAGGTGGAGACCCTAGATGTGTAAGAAGGTGTTGTTTCTGACTCTCTTACTAGAGTTGGAGGAGTAATTTATCTCTTACTTAATGATCTGGGATTGTATTTTGACTTTGTATTGAGTAACAAAAATATGGTGCTGCTGGGTTGTCTTTGCAGAAAGAGAAAAATTGGAAGAAGAACGAACTGATGAATAAAACTTAAGCAGTGGTTGGACTGAGATTGTAGCAGTGCTCTTTCCTCCAGTTAGCAAACCTTCCTCTCTTCTATTTTGTTTTTATTTTTCATGCTTCATGTATCCTCTCTGTTCCTTATAAATTTCAAATGGTCTCTTTGATGCTTCGGTAAAGGATTATATTTGCTAGTAAGAACAGATTAGCTAGTTCTTTTAAAACGGAGCTGTATTAAAAGATGCCGGAACGATTGCTTTTTCACCCAGAAAGTAGTGTTATGTTAAATTGTGAAGTCAGCAAGGATTAAAGTGGGTGCTAATGAGCAGCTTGTACCTTAATGACTGTCACTTGCTTCATCTTTATACTCTCCTAGTGTGTTTATCCTAGATTTGCCTTTCTTAGACAGGGTAGCTGGAAAGGAGTGTGGCTGTGATAGTTGGTTAATTTAAAGATGCTTACTGAAGCTACTTATTTTTAAATCAGATAGCTTCTTTTATGGGCAGTAGATAAACTATGGCAGAAATCACAGGCTATGGACATACTGTAGTTTCTCTTTCTATGAATCAAAACCATATTGTGGTCTGGCCTAAGGGTGCCTTGTAGAGTCTGAAACTGCTATGAGGAGGACCTCAAAGGTGATCAGGGGCCTGGAGCACCTCTCCTATGGAGACAGGTTGAGAGAGTTGGAGTTGTTCAGCCTGGAGAAGAGAAGGCTCTGGGGAGACCTTATAGCGGCCTTCCAGTACTTAAAGGGGGCTACAGGAAAGATGGGGAGGGACTCTGTATCAGGGAGGGTAGTGACAGGACAAGGGGTAACAGTTTTGAACTGAAAGAGGATAGGTTTAGATTAGATATAAAGAAGAAATTCTTTCCTGTGAGGGTGGTGAGACACTGGAACAGGTTGCCCAGAGAAGCTGTGGCTGCCCCCTCCCTGGCAGTGTTCAAGGCCAGGTTGGACGGGGCTTTGAGCAACCTGGTCTAGTGGAAGGTGTCCCTGCCTGTGGCAGGGGGTTGGAACGAGATGATCTTTTAAGGTCCTTTTCAACCCAAGCCATTCTATGATTCTATGATTTTTCTCTTCTGCCCCTCCCCTCTTGTCATGTCATCCCACCCCCAACCCACACAGTCCCGCCTTCTGTCAAAAGCATGAATGGTATCTGTCTGAGGTCTTCTCCATCATGAGGCAGGGCAATGCTTCTGGATCACCATTCTGTTTTCGAGCAGCACATACAGTCACAGTTCTGTGGGTTTTATTATTACTATTAGTTTTTTTAGTTCTCTTAAATCTAGAGGCTTGCCTGCAAGGTAAAAGATCAAAGAGCTTGCCGGGGTCATTTAAAATGTGTGGTTGCAACCAAGTTTTTATATAAACTCTAGTTGTGCCCTTCCTCAATCCATGTCACTTTTTTCACATGAACGCTAATATCTGAAGACCAAAAGAGGGTTTTCTATTGACTTATAGGTCATGTTAAAGGTAAATGTTGCCCCTGGTATTAGAGGGTGTTATCTTGACCGTATTTACCTCCCAGATGAGAACAGGGTTTTGTGTTGATTCTGTCGGCTGTAGGTGCTTACAACGGAACTGTTTTCTCCTATAATTCACTAGGGGAGTTAGGAACTTAGGTTAATATTTTTCAGTCATTTGTTTTATTTTTTCCTCCATTCCATTTTTCTCCCTCCTCTGAGTTTGCCACTCCCCACCCTTAGCCGCTCTTGCATTGGTCTGTCCTTCATCCTTTTGCGCCTTGGATTGTGCCTTATTCTGCACCGGACTGAATGAGGTCTTCTGGATCATCAAACTGCACAGGCAATTGTGTCTTGTAATCCTATTTATAAGTGGCTTGACTTCTGTTTTAAAACACATTCTGATATGGCCTCCCATTAAGAATACAAAGTGTTAAAAATAATTTTCTGTGATGTTTACAAATCATATTCATATTTCCTGTCTAAATCCAGGCTAGTTCTTCTTGTCTTTCTTTTTGTAGTTTTCCTCTTTCCTATTTCAGTGTCAAGCTTGCCGTGTTTTGCGCTCTTCTCTGTTGCATATGAAACTCTAGGAGGAACATTTGACCTGCTCTGGTCCTTAAGTGTGTGACAAGAAGTAGTAAAACCTTTTTCAAATTAACTTTGACATCTGTCATTGTAAGTATACTGAATTGAATGCTGGCACTAAGCATATGTAAGAGGCATTATACATATAGCCATGGATTTCAGGTGTGTTTTATTCAGAATAAAACCTTTTTTTTTTTTCTGTAAAAGTTGGGCCACTGGTTAATTTAAGGCATTTTATTTTTCGCCAAACTCGGGACCCTAGTGCATCATGAAGTTTGAATAAGTGTAGTCTCAGTTTTTAGGAGTGCCCACAGCACCTCACCTAAGGCTTAACAATTCCTTTGAGACTATTTCTGTGTCTTTCCATTAAGGTCTCCGTACAGAAGTAATGGTTGGTTGTTGGTTCCTTGTCTGCATTCAGCTAATTTCTGCTGATTTTTAAGTTTCAGTTGTTTAAAATCTTTGTCTCTGGAACTTTTTTTGCAGTGGTAGTCCATATGGTGTAGGATAACTTTTTGTGCATGTCTTGCCTTTGTTTTGTTTACATAGTTTTGTTCTGTAGCAAATGTTTCTCCTGTTACTTGTAAATGTGCCTTTTATGCAGCATACATAGTTTCTGGAGAAGAGTCAATTATTTTAGTTCCCAGCTGCAAATGCCCTGCTGGTTCAACAACTACTGCTTTATCTCTTTCAGTCACTGTCCTGGGTATGAGATCCCGACCTGTTGTGTCATGGTCTTGAGGTGAGAGTCCAGTTAACTAATGATCTTTCAACACCCAGCTGTCATACTAGGTACAGTGATGGTATATTTAATGGTAAATCATGCAGTCAGTGGTGGAGGTCTTTCAGATATTTTTTATGGGGTTCCAGCTAACATAGTTTGGAAAAATCTGATTGTTAGCCATCTATTCAGAGACAGTTATAAGATCAAAGAGTGTTTTTTCTCTGTGTTTAGTTACAGTACCATATGGTCGAATAAAGTTACTTTTTCAGTGCAGTGCATTGTTGGAACCCAGTGTGACTGACCTTTGCTTTCAGACTGTAGAAGACACTTGAAAAAATGTATTAATACAAGGAGAGAACAGAATTAATTTTCATGTGTATATACTATACTAAAAGGGTTTCTGGAAAATTTCCAAACAAAAATAAAATAGAGTATCTCAAGATTTTCATAAAAGCCTGCATTACTGTCCTCATTTCTCCTACCAGAAGCTAGATTTGGATGGAGCAGCAAATGTGCAGCCTAAGGGTGAAGGATCAGTGAAGTAAGGTCTAGAGCTTCTGCTGCTTTAGGGTTTGCTGAAGAAGACCAGCTCATATGTGATCAGGATGCATCTCCAGACATGAGCTGTATCTTTGAAACTGGACTCTGGCTAATCCTTGCCTGGCACATTTAAGTTTGTAAGCAGTGAGGGAGCGGGCAGGAATTGGCACAGGAGGATGAAGTATTCTTGCATGTGACATTCTGGGTTTCCTTACCTTCCCAGCTCTTGGTCAAGCCCAAAACTCAGTTTCAGCTCTGTCCCAGACCCATGATTTTGATGTGGGACTGGCTTTTTGAGAAGGAGATGATTTGTGCTTATTATGGATGTAAACATTTTTACTGATAGTGCCTTCTCAATAGTCATCTGTTGTGCTTATCTATTTCTTAGAAATTCTTCTACTTCAGCTTTTAGGATCTGACATTGCTAAAGTTTGCAGCCTGGGGCTGTAGAGGGGATGGGATTATGTCCTGTCTAAAAATTTAAAGCAGCAACTCTAATCTGGGATAGAAAAGATAATCCTCAATAGGCTTGTAGTAACTATATTAAAAAACTGCAGTGGAGGAAGAAAGTGCCTCTGCTTTTCTTTAAAAATGTAGCACCATAAAACATTAGAAGGTGGCTGATGTATGCTAAATTATCAATTTTGCACTGATGTAGCTGATGCCATGCAAATCCCGATAGTGTAAATGTGCTGGACTAGCACATGTGTGTCACAGTGAGCTATCAAAGCACCTGCCTGTATCAGTATGGAAAATAAAATCTCACCCTATTGCCAAACACAGGGCTGTGTAATGTCTATAGATGTAAATCTTGTGTTTGAACCTAGTGTCCTTCTTAAGATGATTAAGAAGGAAGGGTGGTGGAAAATACTCTCATCTGAAGAGGTTAATTCTGACTACTTGCTTTGTGCTGAAGGTACACTGCATCTGTTCTCAGCTTCCTGATGACTTTTGGTTAAGTAGCGGTAAATCAGCCTGATGTAATGCAAATATTGTAAACCAATGTATTTTAATGCCGTTATTGTGGAATGCTGCAACAAGAAGTGTTTTAACATCCCCTTTGAAGGATCTTCTATATGTTTTATGCAAAAATAATCTGGCTCTGAGTGAACGCATAGCTGACTAAAGTGTTTGAATCCCATAGTTGATTAACAGTGCAAAGAACAAACTTTTAGGCTTTTGGAGTAACGTATATTCATTTTTCCCCTCTACCTCCTGTTGTTTTTTTCATTCAACAATTGCAGCTAAAGGAGGCAAGGGAACTTGGAAGCTGTCAATGGCTACATGGTATTACAAGTTTTACAGTCTCCCCTGTGCTATATATATTTCCTATAATTGGCAAGTTCTGTGACTAAGAAATGAAACAGAATTTTTCACTCCATTGTATTTGCTAACACACAAGGTATGGCATTCAGATACAGCTCAGGCGTTGCACTTTTAAACTGTTGGAATTTTGCATGAAATCCAAAAGGCTTTATATTTTTGTCTGTTTTGCTCTTAAACAAAGCAGGAAGGAAGGAGATGATGGAGAAGGTGATTCTCTATCCAATTTCCATTTCCTTCTGTCTTTAGAAGGTTTGTAATAATGTTGCTGTGTACATGCAAATGATGTTAATCAGGAGATTTTCGTATCAGCTTTGTCAACGTTTACATTCACTTTACACATTGAATTTGCATTTGAAAAGGGCTGTTATAATCAACATTTAAGGGATAACATAGTCAAATTTACATTTGATTGAGTAGAAATGTTAAGTAATTTTAGCTGAGCTGTTGCTAGGAGACAAGCCAATGTTTTTGTATTTTATTTTTTTTTTCTTAATCCATACTGTCTTTCTATTTAATTGACAGTTCATCTGGTAATACAAGATCATCAACACTCTAAAGAGTGTAACTAATGTCTTTACTACATTTCTAGATGCATAGTTTTCCTACTCATCAGAACTTAAGGTGAAGTTTTGGAGAAATATGCTTGTAAATGGTCTAATAGTCATCCATGGCTACTTTTTGTGTGTGTGATCATGGGCAGGATCAGCTGTTTAAAAAACCCAGAACTTCTGGATGTTTTTATGATAAGCTATCTTTTTGGACATATACTAATGCATTTCCTTTTTTCATGGTCGATGTTTATCATGTTAGTCACCATTCAAAGAACATCACGCAGCTGCCCAAGAATTCATCTGAGTTTTATGTACGACTCCTCGGGGTTTGTGTAGTGCACTGGTTTTGCCCTTATCCCGGGTGATCATTTTGATAATTGCATTATTTTCATTCAAGTGGGCAAAACGAATTGTAGCTGCAAAAGGAAATCTTCCGATTTCGGGTATGCTCTGGCCGTCGGTTGTGTATCTCTTGGAACTTGCAGGAGGACTCCACAGCTTGGCACTTTGCAGCAGTGTTCATCTGGCAAAAATGCTAATTAAAGGGAAGAATAGTTCCTATTCATATCAGTCCCAAAGCATTTCAAGTGCATTATCTGTGTGGCGCATATAAATGTGGCTATCCCCTGAAACTTGTTACAAGGCAGTTGAAGGAATGTGGCTCCTTAAAAGGCCAAATAGAGACTCTTGCCTCATCAACCCACTGAACCAGAGAGAATACAATTTTGCTGTAGATATACTGTCCTCCTTGCTTCATGTACCCCAAAGTTTTTTACAAGGCAGGCAGTCAGAGGCTGGTGGTATGGTGATCTGTAGGCAAAGATAAGCAGCTGTTACTCACACGTTGGTAGTTCATGAACATCCCTGAGTACCCAACTTCTGCAAACCCAGGAAGAGGGCTGACCTGATATTATCCCTTTCTAATCCCTTCCAAAAGCAGCGGTAATTTTTATCTTTCCACCTTCATGGTCAAGTGAAGTGGGCAGATGGGCTTCTACCTTGGGTGCAGAACTAAAAGGATTTAAGTCTTGGTGTGATGTGTAAACCTTGTGGCTCTCTGGCTGGGGCTAGGAGTGCTTAATGATATTGACGGTAGTTTTGGGGCTACTATTATTGTAACGCTGTGTAAACAGTACAGGCATTCCAGATCCATGCTGCAGGAAAGACTGCAGATTCCTTATATTTTTATGGTCTCTCAGCGGTATGGGCTGCATTCCTCAGATTCTGAGTAATCCGTGCATGTGCAAAATATGTATTATAAAATCTGATCAGGCAGGGCCTACCATCGCAGTGGAGCAGATGTGGGTTTCCTTCAGCTCTTAGCACCTGTTGCATTCCTTACTGTAAAATACTGATTAAAACAGTTTTTTCTCACTACTCGTTTTATTTGTCTTTAAAGAAAGAAAAGAAAAAAAGGCAAAAATAAATTGGCCTCCATGGTGCAATGTGGTTGGAAAGAAAGCTCAGGCAGCTAGTTCTCATTTTCACGTGTTGGTATCTGCGAACATGCAGTTCTTCAGTGGCTTTTGGAGCCTCTAACTCCAGGAAGAAAGGCATACAAGCTATGTAGCTGAAACCCCGCTACAGAACAACTGAGAGCTGCATTTATGGAGGGAACATGGATTAACTTGGTGGAAGAAGGTAGAGAAAGAACAGAGGAGGAGTATATCAGCCCATCAACCTAACAGGAAGAGTTCTTGTTCATACAACAGGAATAGGAAGAACAAAACTCCATGCTTACATGTAGCAAATCCTGGTAACTAAATAGGAAGGAGAATTCAGATGCTTTTTAAAGAATTAGCCTTGTAACATGCTCAGGCAGAGTACAGAAAACTAGCTGAGCAAATTTGAGCAGAGTATTGAGGACTTCACTGGAGGATGGGGTATAGCATGTGTGCATGCATGGGTGGAAGCCTGTGCATCTCACTCGTGCCTCCTCTCTCCAAGACATAACTTTATTTAGCTTCCTCAGTATGAAATCTTGGTGGAGACAGAATGCACTTGTAGATGTCAACTGCATCTACATAAAACTTCACGTAAATGGCTATCTTCATGTATAATTTTTTTTTTTTTTTAATTACACCAAAGCCTTACGCCTTAAGGTGTGGACAAGGTCTCAGGTGGGATGCATAACAAAAGACAGGAGCTATCATCGCTTAGCAAGGCTGTCTAGTAGTTCTGCTTAAGTATTACTTTAAGTGACTGTTATTTTCCAAGAAAATTTAATACTCTCCACTGCTCCCATGTTTTATGTGAAATGTTCAAATAGCATATGCCGTTGCCTTTTGAGACACTGGCCATTGATACTGCATCTGTGTTACGTAGTGCAAGATCACAGGGTACTGCTAGCTTGTGCTAACCGGATGCTTACAACTCCTTTAGAATTTCAGTTACCTGCTTTGTTTTTTCCCCCTGGAACAGTGACTGCAGTACAGAACAGGTGTGGGTTTTTGTTCTATTTCCTGAGCAGTATTGTACTAGAGATTGAAACAGTCTGACTTTACAGGCATGAAGATGCACAGAAAATGTTCTTATCTGATTAATTCTCTATGCTAAACTTTTATTCTGGGTGCTGGATTGAATTTTTTGTCATACTTGACTCTGTCTGTTGCCCACCCCTTTTCTGGGAAGGGGGAGGATAACCTTAAGATGGATTCACAAATGCAACTTGTGTTATACTCCTCCTCTTTAGAAGGGTTTCTTCACCTAGCAGAGTCTCTTTAGGTGAACGAACTTGTTCACCTTTTAATTTTCATTATTAGTAAGAAAATATCCCTGTTTAGTTTTGGGGGGTTTTTTTAATTGATCTCAGTACCATCCCTGAACTTTCTTTAGAGTTCTTTTCCTGGGTATACAGCAGTGCTTATTCACTTGTGTATTCACAGTGTTTTATCTTCATCTTCAGGAAGGAAACCCAGGACTTGGTACATGTTCTTAGTTGTGCTGATCCTTCAGTGTTTTACTGGCTGTATATTATTATATGTTTGTAGAGCCATTCACTTTATTACTTGCTGCTTTGCTTTAGCTTCAAAGAACGCTCCTTGTTATTCCTCTATCTTACCAATTAGCTTCCATTGCTATAGTTATTACTGAGGTTGCTTAACTGTGAAATGATGCTAATGCACCTCCTTCATGAGTTTCCAGTGATGGTACTGTTGCTAGCTGCTGGCAGGTAGAAGTTTGCATGATTTTAGTAAGGCTAATTTCTTTGTGGGTATCCTTCTGCAGAACGAATAAAAGCACAGCAGCAGTGGACAGCCAAAGGGGACTCCTAATACAATTGAAAAAAATTACCTAGAGTCTTGAATGTTTACTGCGGTAGTCAGGTTTTTAAGAGTAATGACCTACTGGATTTATTATAACAGTACTTTAAATGTGAGGGAAGCATTTTTATTTTTTTTTATGAGTATGCAGTCTTTGTATCTCATCAGTGTATTCCTTCGTGTTAAGCCTCTTTGCAGGAGGTAAGCATGATTGCATAGCCCTAAAGGCAGATATTCATCCTTCTTGGTGATAGATTAATTAATTGTTAACTGCAATTTAAATATATCGTGGAACTGTGTACAGCTTGAGATATCCAGCATACTTTGTTTGAATGGTTGCAACATAGAAAGCATAGTTTTACATGAAAGTAAAAGGATTTCCCACTTCCTTCCCCATAAAATGTTGCAGCGTAATGGGTATAAAAGGCACAGTCTATTCTTCCTAACGGTGATGTGGCAACATCAATATTTCTGCTTGAAATAGAAGCCTGTAAAATTCAGCTCCATGGGTACTTCAAGGTGAACAGAAAGAAATGAAAAAACTTTAAAGCCTGTAGCTGATTCTTGGTCAGAGCTGACCTCTCCAAAATATTACAGGCAGGTTGTGTTTGACCAAGGTCTTCAATTTGCGGAAGAGGAGGAAGGCTGATTAATGAAGGCTGGTATATTGGCTCCATTATAATGATGAAATCCTGCGTGTGGATGAGATGAGAAGCAAAATTATATCAGTTCTAGTGATGTTCAGTTGATAGTTTCTAATAATCTGCTTAAGCTTCTTGTGACTCTGCAGCTTCTTCCTTAGAAGGCAGCACAAGTTCTTGAAAATGGTTGATAATTTGTAAGTAGGTACTGAGAACATGCTCAAAAAAGGAGAGAGAAGAGGAGGGGACAGGAAGAGGACATTTTTGTTCTTTTCTCTTTTCACAGCATCGCAAAATACTGTTCATCGGGTGTTTGCTGTATTCAAACACTGATGTGTGTTTGGTTTGGGCTCCCTAAGATACTATTCAAAACCTAGTTTTTCCAGCTTCATTCAAAAGTATATTTTGACAATTTATTATTTAATGCATAGATGTGTGTTATGACATAACCTCATGTTAAGTCAGCATCATTATATTTGTTTCTTTGTAGGAGTTCTAATTATAATCTGAACTTTAATTAGAGGACGAAGAGGTTGAGCTGGTTGCTGAACTTGATTTTGCTAAATCATTACTTATGTCATTCTCTTGCTGTATTGCCAAGAGAGTGATTTTTGGCACCCTGGTATGAAAATGATTATTTAACAGTATTTTTATATCTGATTTCTGTATGAGGCTGTCTGAAGGCATACTGTACAGGTGAAACACTCCATAGTGTGTGTATAAGGGAGACAGAATGTATTTTCATACCCATGTAGTAGAAAAAGCAACCTTTTCAATTACCTGCTGTTTGGGAGCTCTGGCCACTCTCACACGCGAAGGGCAGCTGCCTCCTCCACCTCTGCATCAGTGGAGAGGGATGGTTCCCTGTCCCTCCTACCCCGCTGATGCTCTTGAGTTGTATAGTTGGTCCTGACATGTGAAAGGATGGCAGAAACATGAAGTGTGAGAGTGAATGACAAACCACAGCTCCTTCACAGAATGCATATCCCTAGAAATGCAATAGATGCTGTGCAGGGCTCGAGGGAGGGACTTGTGCTATATGACTCCGTGGCTGGAGGCCCTGATACGGTGTCCAGTTAATGATGAGAGTCACTTGAGGAGCAGGTTTGTTTGCACCATGGGGTAGGCATAGTCCAGCAGCTTGTCTCCTGTATATCCTTCTGGATTCTGGACTGGCTGTTCCCTGTGTTTTGATGCATACCACTGTGCTATGAGACAAAGTGTTTCATGTTTTTCTTCTGGTCTTGGCTGTGGAAATGAGCTGGACCCCAGCACTGTGTCTGACATCATTTCATGACTGTACTGCCTCGCTTTTCTAATGCTTGGTTAGTGTGATGATGAGTCAGGGGTTTTTGTTTCACATGCTGTCTCTGGTGTATGGAGACCACTTTTCTTGGGTCTTTTTATTCACCCCTGGAATTATTGTTCAACTAATTTTCTTCATAGTTGTAACTTCTCTTAAAACCTTATAATTGGACTTCATGCATGGTGTGATGAGCTTCAGGTAGGTGAAGGAGTGACATGCCCACTTCAACAGCATAATGGACATGTGAAAAAGGATGTGAGACCACAATTTTCCACTTTATCTCCATACCAGAAATAACTCTCATGTTGTTCTTCCTTAACAACTACCTGTTGGTGACACAAATCTGGTGTCAATGAAATTTCAACTACTCAGTTGCCCCAGACTCCTCCCATCTCCAGCCCAGCAGGAAAACTCAAATAATCCTCACTCTGGAGTCTGATTCTTATGTATGTGAATTTGTAGGAGACCCCGATCTCAGATGTGTGGGAGTCTTCTGAGTCAGCACCATGACTTTCTGGCCCTTAGCTAGCCACATAAACTCCTACCTCCTTGTGTTGGTTTTCAAACGTTTAAGGAGAGCATTTGCTAAACTGCCAGTTGTGCCATGTGTATGAAGCAGAGCTAGCTGGGGCCTTAAGCTTCGAAGAAGATAACAGTCCTGTCAAAGTATCCCCTCTAGTACTTGTTGGTGTTTACTTCTAGACTAACTCTCAAAAAATTCTGCTTCAGACCAGAAAAAAGTCACCAGCCCATTCTAAAAGATCAGCCAGGTACCCCAAGGCAGCACTTAAAGCTTCTTGTCTGCCAAGAGTGCCCCCAGGAAGCTGGTGGTGGAGCTTGCTAGTCTGTGTCCTCTCTCCTGACCTGAGTTTCTGCAGCTTCTCTGGGCCAGACCACTGTAATCTTCAAGTCTGGCACAAATACTACTTCTATCCCTTCAAGGCTAATGGCATCTAAGGTTTCAGAGCTAGGATGACATCTTCCTAGGTTGCTTGTTGTCTCTGGGAACCAACTTCTGGATCTTCTGAAGGCAAGAAAAGTATCTGTTAAGCTGGTATGGCTTCATGGCCTGTGCTGTGCCTGGAAAGGGATAGTGAAAACCTAAGGCACTTACGAGGTTGGGAACCTGTGAGGATTAGCTTGTACGCCCTGTTGTTTCATGTTGAGGAAGTATGTCAGCTGCCTCTCCTTTAAGATGTCATCATAGGTTATTAGATCACTCAGTCTTTCAGGTTGGAAGGGCCCTTGGGAACTCACGTAGTCCAACCTCTTCAAAGGGAACACTAAATTCAGGTGAGGTTATTACAGTAGCATCCAAACTTAAGTAGCTGTCTAAACTGGCTGAGATAATCTTTTTAGTGTATTGTACCTCTTGCCTTAAAACGTATCCCTCAGTCTTCTCGGTGTCTGCACCTGGGAGTGCCTTTTGCTGCTGATTCTGAATGCAAAAGCAAAGTCCCAGACCCAAGGAGTTCCCATGCTTTGAAACCAGCCTTGTCAGCTCTTGTTGTCCTAAACTGCCATGTGTTCTTCAAACTGGTGGTGGCCTAGCACAAAATGTACTGCCTGCTTGCTCTAGCAAATAAAATTAATGTAATACAGCAACACCCGCAGTTTCCAGTAGCACAGGCTTGTCAATAAAACACTGCCCTGTAGTGGGGAATCCTCAGCAATTAAATGTCACAGATAGCAAATGGAATATAGACTTTATTTTTTTTTAAATATAAATACACCTGACAGACTGCAGGTCTGGATTACTTCTCTTGTTCATTCAAATGTCCAGCAATACACAAAACCAACTGTTGGGTCAGAGTTGCCGCCACTCATGTAGAGTAGGAACAATGAGAAGAGTTGCAAAATCATGCAAGCGGTGTGAAGTAAACTGCCGGGGATTCATCAGTGCTCTGACTTCGTTGCTGCTTTTATTCTGACCTTTCTGCACTCATCTGGGTTGTCACTGAGAAAGGCCACTGCAAATTGCACCTCGAACATCAAAGCCTTGCTTTTCAGTGTGGCTTCCAACGGCATATAAGCCTTTTTTTGTTGGGGGTGATGGTGATGATGTTCTGTTTGTTTGTTTTTAATTTTTTTTAAGCTGATTGCAGAATATTGCCAGTAGAACTCTGTTAAAGGAAAGGGAACTGTAAAAACAGTGAAAGCATTTCTTAAATTTAAAAGCTAGGAGACCCCCTTACTACTTGCTGTGGCTCCCTGGCTGCCTGGACTGTTGGTCATATTGCAAACGCCCAGTAAATTAAATGTGAGGCATCCACTGGAAAGCACTTACTGAAGCAGAGCTGCCTCGGCCCTCTCCAGGATTATGATGGCACCACTGTAAAGTGAGGAACTTCAAATTACTGTCAGGATGTGAATCCCACTCATGCAGTTTTCTCCAGTCTCTTCTCATTACTTTCCATTGGTTTTTTCTGACCTCTGTGCCCAGCAGTGGGTGGCATGGAGAGCCATGACTCCAGCTGTGCTGGAAACAACATTTCAGTGCAGTTGTGGCACCCTTTATTCCTAGATGTGAAAAAATGCAGGTTCCCTTCAATCTGGGAAGGCGAAGAGTCTGCCTTCCTGCTTTGGTACCTGCCCTTTCTATCAGCGAGATGTTTCAAGGCAAAAACTGGTATTTTGCGAATTTTAAATTCAGTATAACACAAACTCTTTCTTCTTTGCAGTTTACATTATTCAGCCTGTACTGATCCATAACTGCATTCTCTTCCTGCAGCATGTGGTGCCAAAGCTGCCACTTGACACTTCATTGGCAGCATCTGAACTTTCCTGGAGAGATGGGGAAGGGGGTGGAGGTGAAGCCTCTTGACAGCAAAACATGCTTAAAACAGATGGTTTTGTGGGGGAAGAAGCTAGCCTTCCAATGTCTGCTCCTGACATAAGTGGTCTGACTTTGTGAATTAGTAGGGCATTGAAGTAAAATGTTGTGACAGGAAACTGATGTTCTTGTGGACAAGATTTTCATGTTCGGTTTGCTCTAGGATGGTATGAAATGGTACATCTCCCCTCTGGATCCTGTGCATACCTATGTGCATTTCTGTGCCCAACTATCCCTTGCTTTTCAGAGATAAAGTTAGATAGTTTTTGATCAGAAGTATTTGGTTCCCATCTCTTATTTAATTTGATGCATTATTACTTTTCAAACTGAGTATAGGTTATTGAACTTCTTCCCCCCCCCACCTTTGCCAAAGCCTAAATCCCACTTGGTATTTTGAGAAGAGTCACAAGCTGGCAGTAAGAGCCTCATTTTTTACCTTGAATTAAATAAGCATTGCTAGACCTCAAGGCCATTTTCCTAACGATCAGTAGCAATGCTAGCACTGCTTGTAACGAATCATAGAGTGGTTTGGGTTGGAAGAGGCCTTAAAGATCATCTAGTTCCAACCCCCTGCCATGGGCAGGGACACCTTCCACTAGACCAGGTTGCTCAAAGCCCCGTCCAACCTGGCCTTGAACACTCTCAGGGAGGGGGCAGCCACAGCTTCTCTGGGCAACCTGTTCCAGTGTCTCACCACCCTCACAGGAAATAATTTCTTCCTTATATCTAATCTAAATCTACCCTCTTTCCGTTTAAAACCGTTACCCCTCATCCTATCACTACCCTCCCTGATACAGAGTCCCTCCCCATCTTTCCTGTAGCCCCTTTAAGTACTGGAAGACCACTATAAGGTCTCCCTGCAGCCTTCTCTTCTCCAGGCTGAACAACCCCAACTCTCTCAGCCTGTCCTCACAGGGGAGGTGCTCCAGCCCCCTGATCATCTTCATGGCCTCCTCTGGACTCACTCCAACAGGTCCATGTCCTTCTGACGCTGGGGGCCCCAGAGCTGGGCACAGCACTGCAGGTGGGGTCTCACGAAGAGTGGAGCAGGGGGGGAGGATCCCCTCCCTCGCCCTTCTGGCCACACTTCTCTCGACGCAGCAACATCTTGTTGAACAACGTTAGTAGCTGAGAAATTCAAGTGCGGCTCTTCCATAATTTACCGTACCGCAGGGTAACGCGCCTTTAACACTGTGGGTGATGATTATCGCGCTTACCTCTCTCACTCTATCCTCCCTTTATTTCCTTTGCATACCGATTTTCCGAGGGCGCGGCCTTCCCGGGCGGAGGGTGGCGGGAGCCCCCGCGTGGCGGCCGCGGGCAGCGCCCCGCGTGGCGGCCCCGCGCTGCGCCGGGGGCGGCCCGGCCCGGCCCGTCCGTCCCCGGGGCAGGCCCGTCCCTGCTCCGCGCCCGAGGCTGGGGGCTCAGCTCCCTCCTGCCCGGGGCGGAGGCTGGTAAGCCAGCATTTAGCTGTTGTTAGTAATAATTTGTTTTTCGGGTTTTCTTGCTTGGTTTCGTAGTTCATGATATGGCAGGTGAGGAAAAATATCATTAAGCCACCATGAGATTTATTCCCTTTGCCTTCCAAACAGACTGGTTTTAAAAAGCAGGAGCATGTAACTTCTTTACTTCAGAATGCTCGTTATATTTTTGCCTTTGTCTGATTTATTACAGTGCCTGTGCTAGTTATAAATATTAAAACAATTTATCATAAATTGAGTGTTGTGAAGCCAACATCTGGTTTAGATAATTTTTTTTGAGGCTAAACTTTCACTGTACAGTTCATAAACTACACACAGGTTTTAAATCCCTTTCTTTAAACTCGGGTCTTTCATTCTGTTGTTGAGTGGACTGACACTTGCAATATTTATTAGAGTATTTGTGTGCTCTGTCGTGGCTTTAGGGTATATTTTTTGGAGCTGAAATGTTAAAATTCCTCAGCAAGTGCGTGGGGATAAGGATGCACTTTATAATGAGATTGCCGGGTCCATTAGTGCTTTCTGTGTGCTGTGGCTGTGACGCTGTTTCGTGTGAAGTGTTTCTCTCTCAGGTAGTTGGTCAGGAGGCCAAGTACCAGCGTTGTGTTAGGGCTTGTGTAGCTATAGTACTGCCATAAAAACTGACACCACCAGCCCACTCCTACCCCCCAATTCTTTAGTTACACTGATAACATCCTAAGGAGAAAGACATCATACAGTTTGCCATTTATATGTTGTGAATATGTTTAATAGCTTAAAAAAAAAAGAAGTAAAGGCTCTGTTTTCCTGTGTTGCCTTTACAGGAAGAAACAGGCAGTTGGATTGACAGTTCAGTATATTATAATGGGTTCTTCCCCAGATTTGAACTTCTGTCATATAACAAGTGTTTCTGTCATATGCCGTAATCCTTCTCTCTCATGAGATATCCTGAGAAACCTCAGAAATGGCATATCAAAATTGTAAACCACAAAGCATAACCCCTAATGTAGCCCTGGGGCAAACCTCTGTCTTCTGAATTGCATGGCACATCGGAGATCATAGAATAAAAGAATGTTTTGCCTCGGAGGGTTTTTCCCTTCCTTTTTCCAAGCCAGTTCTAGTATTTACAGTATCTCTGTTCTCTGCAGATTTAATTGAGTCAATTAAGATTCTTAGGCTTGATTCCCCCAGGTGTAGGTTAAAAGTTTCTCCCCACCCCCCCTTACCAGCTGCTGTTTCTTGTTCTTGCCTGGTTTATAGAGAAAGCAGCTAGCTGGGATTTTGGTACAATTTGAAAAGCTCCCTCGATTGCAACAAAGTGATCTACTGTACGTGCAAGCATGAATAATGCCTGTCCTCATCTGCTTTTATTTCTGCTTCCTTTTCTGACCTTTACAGTGTTTCAGCTCTTTGAACTGTGTCTTGCAAGGTTTTTTCTATGTAGAAAACAGTCTCCATGTTTTTCATTAGTCTTATCACCTCAAACAGTTTTTGATTTCTTATGCCTTGCTGCAAGAACTGACAGTGCGCATGCCTATATTTCAGCCTTTCCCATATTTGGTTTTGTTCCTTACCAACACCTTTACCAGAGAGCTAAGTTGATAAATTCACATGACTGTTGATGACGCTGGTGTTGAAGTAGCAGTCCTTTCTCAGGTCTGTACTTTGTAAGCCATGTAGTCCTTTTAGATATTTCTGTTTCCCTGTTAGTGATGCGGTATTTCTCGCTTCTCATTTGGCTTCTTGCTTTGCTTTTGGACTAACTGAAAATACCCAGGTACACCCACAGACTGCATTTTCTTGCGCATTTAGGCATGTGCCAGGCTCCTGTTGAAGTGCAGCTGTCAAAGGTTTCGGTTTCGTTACTCTGAGGACATTTGGTTGGCATCCACGTCTCGTACATCAGATGGGGTGCTGCCAACAAGCATTTCCTTGGAAGCCTAGGGTAAGAAGTGTCGTGACTGTGGGTACCAGGAACATTTTTAGTTCATGCACACAAAAAAGCACTTTCTCTTCTCCAAGATCAGTCCTCTTCATTTGGCACAAAGAACAACGTTGTTCTTACTGATGCACTTTGCACATGACTCTTGTATTTGAACCATTATTTTATGCCAGTCCTGGTATTTTAAATATATGTTCTTAGAGCTCCATAGTCACTTGTTTGGGGAAAAAATGAATTCACCTATGGTTTTCAAGAAAGTACTGCTCTAGGTATTGATGCTTATTTGGATTACCTAAACTGTTGATTTGACAACTTTAGCTGGCAATAATGTAACTTTAAGGGAATATTGGTGGGAGTCTGTGTCATGGCTTTAATCCCAAGAAAAGTGTCTTAAAGCCAAACCTTGGTGGTGATTTTAGTTTATCTAGTAGGTCTAGGTAATAATAAAAGTCTGTTCTTAACTTGGAGCCTTGTTTCAGAGGCCTTGTTTTCTGTTACTCTGTCTTTGTCTAAAGAACAGCTTGCTCCTCCTGAATTTCTTGCATAGGCAAGATTACCAAAGATACTTGGTAAATTTGTTACTGGATTGGCAAGAGGAGCGGGTGATAACTCTGCTCCATACAGGAATAGGGCAAGAGTCAGTGCCCAGAAGACTCCCTGGATGTGGTCACAGTGTGTGTAAAGACTCCGGGTTTGCCACGTTCCAGCTTGGAGTGGTCTTCTGTGCGAATGTCAGCTAGACCTCAAACTTTGCTAGGGATTAGATGTTGCTTTGGGACTTTCTTCCTGTGTGTAACCTGGTACAGAAATCAGCAAGGTTTCCACCTCCACCTTCTACACTGCTGAATACATATAAATGACAGCTGTCAGAATGAACCAGCAAAGGTATGTCTGTGGTAGACTTCTCCTTTTTAATGGCTTGGGTTTTTCACTGTGACAGAACTGAGCTGCTAGAAGTCTTTTCCCCCCACTTAATAATGAAGACTGGCAAAACTTCACAGCATATTAAAAAAAATCCTACCTGATTTTGAGCAAATGATAGGTTTGAACGTCTTTACGTGCGTGTCAGGCAGCAAAATCTGTATGTTCTGTCTAGAGCTTTAATTTCTCTGAAAGGACCAAATTCATGCAAGTGAGGTGATTTCTGGGGAAGGGAAAGAGAGGCATAAACACTGTGCAGACAGCTTGTGTGTATGTGGGAATGCACAAGTGGAAAGATAAATATTTGCAATGGATTTTAGTCCCAGTCAGGTATTTGCTTGTTCTTGTGCAGACATTCATGTGTCATCAGTAACACAGGAAGGGTCCAGAAGCGTGGTGAGGTTGGGTAGGTTTTGCCTGTGTAGGGTGAGGGAGGAAGAGGTTTATGCCTGTGTGATGTGGGTTGTTCTGACTGTTTTTGTTGTGGTGATATATCACATTGAGAGAAAACATTGCATGTTGCAACTGGTAGACAAGTAATATTGTGCTATTCAGTGGGATTCCCTAGTCTGTCAGGTTTGCTTTAAAATAGCAAAGTCTTATTTATTTATTGGTTTTGGATTCCTCTTGTATAAGGGAAGTCTCAGCTCTTCCAGGGCTGACCCCTTGCTCCAGAGAAATGAGCTGTGGGGTAAGAATTTCCTAGGCTTGATAGTGTGCTTGGGCAGCAAGAGTTTTAGCTCTGTTCGATGAGCTTCTGTAGGTAATTCTGGCTCAGAGGCACAGATGAACGTGACTGTACAACTGTGATTTATGTTTAGGTTTCAAGACCAAGTATTGTCTGTTCTTCCATTGAGTGCAGTCGCTGTTTCAAGTTTAAAATTTTTATTTTAAAAATACCCAGCCGAACTGCTATCAAAATTTCCTTTGCAGACCAAGAAACTTCACTGTGTTGATCTGCACTGAGCAGCACAGCACTGATTACAGGACTTCTTCACCCTAATACTTCTCTGAAAGTATGCATCCTCTGATCTTGAGCTTAACATTTCTAGTATCGAGCCATCTTAATACTTGGTAAGCTCTTCCAGAGGTTTATTCTCAGTATTAAAAACATGTGCTTTATTAGGAATCTGGACTCCTGTGAATTAAAGTTTGAAATCTTTGTATTACAGCCTTTCCACCTTACTACCCAGTAGCTATCCACCTTGATTCCCTAGTGTTTCCAAAACAGATGTTTCCCAGACAGGTATCTCCTCTCCACCATGTTAAATGTTGCAGGCATTCTCGAGGTGACTTCTGACACACAGAAGTTGGTTTCCTTCATCCTGATTCCCATCAGCAACATTCTGCAGTTTCTCTCTGTATCTCTAGATTTTTGTCCCTGTAAAACATGTCTGTAGTAACTTGCTTAATAACATAAACTTTAAAACGTTGCATAATAAGGGTCTAAGAACTAGTGTAGCAATGATGCAGCTAGAAGCTCATCTGCTTGTGATGACTTCTCAGTTACAAGAACCCTTTCAGACTTGCAGCCAGTCTTCAGTTTGTTCAGTTAGTGAAGTGGGGATTTGAGTTTAAAACTATTTGAAAGTTTATATTGTGGTAGGATGTTAGCTGAGTATCCAGCATCCCTAAATGTTAGGAGGGAAGAGAAGTATTAAGATACCATGATGGGCAATTAGGGTTTTGGAGGGGGAAGTGTGTGTGAGAGAGAGAGAATGAAGAATTACAGGCTGATACTAGCATGGGTGAAGCGAGTGGTTTTTGGCACCTTACTTCTAGTTGATAGAGAAATAATGTGATTTCAGTTCCTCACCCAAGAAGGGCTGTGTTCCAGTTCCCTCCATGCTGGTGTGTGGAACAGAGCCCTCAGTGGCCATGTCCTGCCCTGGGGTGGCCAGGAGCTCGTGGCTGTATTGCATATCTGTGCCTGGCTTGGCTAGGACAAGTCAAGGAAGCAGGCAGAGTAGTCAGCCCCTTGGTTCAGGTTATCTATCCCTGCTTTGGTTGGTGCCAAGGAGAGCAGCCACCATGCTTCATGCCCAAGAATTGGTGAGCCCGGTCTCATGGGTTCCCCAAGTAAAAGAACTGCAGTCTGTCCCCCACCGCGTGGTGAGGAGAGGATATGCAAATTGTAGCTGTGGAAAGATTGTATTTGGCGTTCAGACACTTATCCAACAGGCATTCTGGTGGTGGCAGACTTGTGTAGGCTGGTTTGGCACTACTTGTATGGAGGAAGACTTTATTTTGGCTGCTGTAATTCTCAGTATATCTAGCTTAGGACAGTCTCTGCACCACCAGATCTTCACTTTGTTTGCCCAGGCAGAGAGCTGTAGGAGGTGCGCTCCTTTTAATCTACAGCCTTTAGGGCCAAGGCTGAGGTTGAAGGACACTCTTTGCGGGTTGCTGGTTTTCTTTTTGTCCTCCCTTTCCCCCACTCTTGTGCACCCTTGGATATCAGCAGAAGAACCTACTGTGGAGTTTCATTTGTGACTTAAATGCTACTGACTTTAACAACAAGAAGTTTAACTTTGTCAGAGAAATGAGAAAGCTATTCAGTAGTTGGACGTGATCTTCTTTCTGTGAGTCTGTAGTGATTGGCATTAATTATATTCTCTTCCTTTATATCTTTACATATAGAATGCTGCTCTAGTCACTGTCAGTGTCAGGTTAATACATTAGTTATATGCATTACCCTTCTTTAAATGTTTTCTTTCAAATTTTCTGAAACTCTTCTATGTTCTTTGACTTGTTGAAAATAAACATGAACAGACATTGAAAAAAAGCTTGAGATGCTGCTGTGGTCTGATTCATTTCATGTCTCCAATGAATACAGCCACCATATCACTAGCAATTAGGAGAGTTTCCAAAAGAAATTTCCTGAAGACTGCATTGGAGAAGAGTATTTCTGAAATGAGTTTCCATATCTTTCAGGAGGGTTTCCACCACACCATCTGTTGGTGATACTCATGTCTGTTGATGCGACATGAGAAAGGCTCTCAGTTGGGTCAGGGGCCATGTGGGGTGGTCACTCTGCTTCCTAACTCCAGGTTTAATACCTGATGCAGTGTGGTTTGGGTATTGGCAGTCACCCTGTGGCCCATGCGTTTCTGTCTGTGCTCACCACTTTCTCTCTTAGTGTGAATGAAATCCTACTTCCCTACTTCATATTAGTGACGAAGATGATGAATGCTTTGCAGATGAATGTATGCAGCATTAGAGACCAAAGAGAACTGTTGCTGTGTTTGTCAGCTTTAAGAAGGCAATGGTTTTAAAATTGGCTCATGTTTATAAATGCAGTTAAGACCAGCAATGTGTCCTATTAGCATAATCTTATTGTAGCTGTGAAAATTAAGGAGGTAGTCAAAAACTTTCTCCTTGACCTGCCAGGGGGCATAAATGTTCTTTATGCTGACATAGGTCACTTCTGTAGCCTCAGACAGACATGCACACACAACTTTCTGAAAATACTTGAAGGTTATTTATTGTTCAACTAAATTAGGATGAATGTCTTCTAATTTATTTCTCCTAACAGATGTCATGCATACTAAAGACTTGTGAAATGGTTTGACTAGTCCTAATATTATGTTTAAAAAAACCTTGAAAATACCATCCCTAATGCAATTTCATTACTAATAGTAAGACTAATTTCTGTGCCACTGTTAAATGTTGTTAATCCTTAAAAAACTCACATTCATTCTTTAAAAAGAAAAAAATAAACCCAAATAACTTTGCCCCAGAAGACCAGCAGATGTTTTGGTAAGGGATTTGTATGAAGATTTTTTTCTGTTTCAGGTTTTGCCTTATTGCCATTTGAAGATTTTAAAATTTGACTGCTTTCTCTTAAAACTTCTGTTTGAGGGATTGATAATTCTCATTAAAAAAAGAAATCCTGTGAAGAGATATTAGGCATGTTCTTTTAACTCGGTAGCAAAATAAATGAAAGGCTATGAGAGGACTTGAGGAGAGCAGACTTAAGCATCTTCAGGGATCTGCTTGGTAGAGTAGCATGGGATAAAGCCCTGGAGGGAAGAGGGGCCCAAGAAAGCTGGTTGATATTCAAGATGACCTCCTCCAAGCTCAGGTAGGATGCATCCCAACAAAGAGGAAGTAAGGTGAAACTGCCAGGAGGCCTGCATGGATGAACAAGGAGCTCCTGGACAAGCTCAAACACAAAAAGGAAGCCTACAGAGGGTGGAAGCAAGGACAGAAAGCCTGGGAGCAAGACAGAGAAACTGTCTGAGCAGCCAGGTGTCAGGTTATGAAGGCCAGAGCCCTGATAGAGTTAAATCTGGCCAGGCACATCAAGGGCAACAAGAAAAGCTTCTACAGGTACCTCAGTGATAAAAGGAAGACTAGGGAAAAAGCGTGCCCTCTCCAGAAGGAAACGGGAGACCTGGTTACCCAGGATACGGAGAAGGCTGAGGTACTCAACGATTTTTTTGCCTCAGTCTTCACCAGTAAGGGCTCCAGTGACACAGCCCAAGTAGCAGAAGGCGAAGGGGGGGACTGGGAGAATGAAGAACTGCCCACTATAGGAGAAGATCAGGTTTGAGACCATCTAAGGAACCTGAAGGCGCAGAAGTCCATGGGACCTGATGAGATGCATCCGCAGGTCCTGAGGGAACTGGCAGATGAAGTGGCCAAGCCACTATCCATCCTATTTGAGAAGTCATGGTAGTCCAGTGAAGAGTCATCTGGAATAGGCTCTGTCTGACATAGATATGAGGAAGAAAGTCTTTCCTGTGAGGGTGGTGAGACACTGGAACAGACTGTCCAGAGAAGCTGTGGCTGCCCCCTCCCTGGCAGTGTTCAAGGCCAGGTTGGACGGGGCTTTGAGCAACCTGATCTAGTGGAAGGTGTCCCTGCCCATGGCAGGGGGTTGGAGCTAGATGATCTTTAAGGTCCCTTCCAACCCAAACCATTCTATGATTCTATGAGAGTTAAAAAGTGGTGTGGTTCCTCTCTCTTTTTTTTTTTTTTCCCCTCAAATTCTGTTTTGCCTAGTTTTAAAATTTGAATAGTTGCTACTGTTTTGATAATGATGAAGTATCATGGAAGGTTCATGGTATTTTGAAAGATGTAAGCTTATTTGAATTGCCACACTACCTCTTTACCCTTCTCCCCCATCTCCTCCTCCCCTATTTCTGCAACTTCCTTGGGGTATTTTTGTCCATCATTTTGCCTCTAAATACTGTCAAAGTAGATGCTCAGCTGCAGTGGATCTAGCAGATACATACAAACCAGTAATGGGCCTCTTACAGTAAGTAAGTAGATCCAGCTCCTGAAGTTATATTTGGAACTAGAAAAAAAAAAAATCCCAGTTTTCAGTTGGAGTGTTGAATGCTGTGAAAAGCCTTTCCTTTTTCACCAGTTTAAGCTGCAATTTGATCACGGTGGATTCCAAGTTCATCTCAGTGCAGTACTTAATTTTAACCTGTAGAGCACAGAGAGCCCTGTTCTTACAGTTTAGGTCATGAAGGTCAGGTAGGTCATTTTAGAAGATGTGCCCTGTCCAGGGAGGAGGAACTCTGGAGGTAGTTAAGGTGCTTAAAATCTGGTGAAGAATAAGTGCTCTGTCTCCTCAATTTGTGCATTTGCTCCTTAGGGCGGTATGTGGGAATAAAGATTCACATTTTCCTCCTAAAACGTGTAGGAAAAGTGTCTTAGGTAAAATTGTACTGTGTTTGTACTTGAAAGTGCTCTCTGTATACTTCCAGTTAGTCTTTGAGCAGCTTCATTTCCAAAGGCAAAACTTTTCCATTTTGTAGGAGTGGGGGGAACTACCCCACAATAGGCAGCTGTAGAGTTTTTGGTGTTGAAATACTGCGCATCTGTGTTTTGGACCATTTGGTGTGAATTAGTGCGGTTTCAAAATCTAATGGAATCAGGAAGTAAATAGTATTGTGCGGTAACGTAGCCAAGCAGAGTTTTAATCCATCCTTCTTTGGTATCAAAACCGGAGTGCTGTGGAGGAAATTACTTCTACGCAGCCAAGCCCTCTGGGCACTCTTCAGGCCTTCTCATGCACGGCTGAGGCTGGTGCCTCTGCGATTTCATGGCTCTTGCTACCCCAGCTAGCAAGGTCACTGTTTGCTTGGCCATGTCCACCTACCTTGCAATCCCACCTCTGACGGCACACGTAACTGTAGTGACACCTAGCTAGCTCTCACATTCTTGCAGTGGTCCTAAGGCATTAGGGGTCAGTGATGCATGCCAATGCTTTTTTTAATGAAACATAACATTGGCTTTATTTTTGCTCTCATTCCATTGCACTTAGTCTTTTAGCAAAGTTACAGCAACTTTGAGGACAGAGAGGGGAAGACCCTTGGTGGTAAAGCTTTACATTACAACCATATGGCTGTTTTTGAATTACTTCTTCCATGAGTTGCAGGCTGATGTACTTAAAACTAAGAGTGAGAAACGTCTTGCCTGCTGTGGGTTTGGTTTGGGGTTTTGTTTTTTAATTATTCTATTTATAAACTTGAGAAGACCGCTTCCAAGTTTTTACTGTCTTAAAGGAGTTTTTACTGTCTTCCTCAAATACCTTAACAGTAACTGAGTAGAGTAAAAAAGGCGGGGTAGGAAAATGCTGATGCCAAAGAACAGATAGTGCTGAAGGTCCAAGTGTTTGCAGGTCTTTCTGATAGTCATCCTCTGAGTGATGGAGAACAGTCTGTCAGTTTTCAGCTTTTATATTTCAAGCTGCAGTTAGTCACTGAGATTTATTCTAATGAAATTCCTGCTCTAATAGTTGTGGGTATCACAGGATTAGTTTTATTTACTTAAAAGTTTAAGAACACTGCTTGCAAGTCCTGCTTTTGAGATGATTATTCTTCACGTGTAATGTTGTACTGTCTACATGTTTAGCTTATAGCCTCAGCTTTACGGGAAAGAAGAAAAGGAATTACCGTGGAAGGCTGCTTTCCCACATCTATCATTCTCTGGGGAAGATGCAGAAAAATCTCTTCCTGCACTTTTCTGGAATAATGTGTTTTGGTGAAGTATGACCATGTCTCTTGGATCACTGCCTTCCTCTCCAGGCTATTGCTCTGCTTAGCCTGGGGTTGGTGGTGCCTACCAATAAGTTGAATGTTGTGCCATGTTGCTCAGCAGGGGAACTTTTTGCACAGCTCTGCGAAGTGGCATCTTAAAAACATGCATTTGAGTGCCTGACGGGTTAAAATGTGTGTGCTCTCACACATAAATGCTGGATTCTTGTATTTTACTTACTTTTGTTTCTTTTCGGCGATGCACCAAAGTTAACAGCATTCTTCACAATTCATTAATAATTGTTGTAGAAAGTGATCCTTTTTCCTTTTTTTTTTTTTTTATTTTTAAAATACTTTGGTCCATTATTGAACTTTCTGGATGTTCACAGTTATAAAATTTAAATACAGTGGCTGCAATTCATTTGACATTACTAGCAGTTTTATTGTCTGTTTTACAAAGATTCTGTCACGTTTTTGCTGTCTGGAATTCTGAAGAAACACTGAAATAATGCAACTGAAAAGAATTGTTGTAAGAGGAAGAAACATCATTTGAAAATACAGAAACATCGTTCACTGAAGTGGAAGAGGCATTTAATGGAAGTACTTGTGGTAGTAATTGAAAGAAATGTTTCATATTTCACTAGAAGCAAGTAAAATGCACACAGCTTAGGAAAGGAAGTACATTTTTGATCAGTGTAGGAGGAGAACTAATATTAAGAGATAACCTAATAATTTGAATTGAGGTTGAGCAGTTTCATTATTCCAGAAACCTTAAATACCTGTGCCTGACAGCTTCAAGTGCATATTAACTTGTGATTTGAAAATCTTCTGGCGTAACTAAATTTAGAAATACTACTCTTTTTATTTAAATGCTTGTTTGATGCAATAAGCTTAGACTTCTGAATTAATTTGTAACAACGGTTAATGGTTAGTGACTAACATCTCTGCTCCAGGATTGGTAGCAAAACTTGGCTTAATGCTGAAAAAAATACACGACCTTCCCATGTAGCTGCAGAAAACTTGAGATACACAGGAAAAAAGTTGTGTTAGGCCTTTGGGTTTTTTTTTAATGGTTGCTTTGAATGTTCATAGAATCATTTTGGTTGGAAAAGACCTTTAAGATCATCAGGTCCAACTGTAAACCTAACACTGCCACGTCCACCACTAACCATGTCCCTAAGCACCACATCTACACGTCTTTTAAATACCTCAGCCACTTCCCTGGGCAGCCAGTTCCAATGCTTGACAACACTTCAGTGAATAAATTGTTCCTAATATTCAGTCTAAACCTCCCTGGCACAACTTGAGGCTGTTTCCTCTTGTCCTATCTCTTGTTACCTGGGAGAAGAGGCCAACACCCACCTCACTACAACCTCCTCTCAGGTAGTTGTAGAGAGTGATAAGGTCTCCCCTCAGCCTCTTTTTCTCCAGGCTAAACAACCCCAGTTCCTCAGCTGCTCCTCATAAGACACGTGCTCTAGACCCAGCAGCTTCATTGCTCTTCTTTGGACACACCAGCACCTCAGTGTCTGTCTTGTAGTGAGGGGCCCAAATGTTCCTGACATTCCCTGTTTGTTGAGCGGGCGAAGGAGTTTCCCAATAGCAATCCTGAACCAAAGCTTTACCTGGCTGGATGTGTTGTCATGAGCATTTGGTCTGACTTCATCTCACCTGCAGGATCTGGGGACTGTACAGCTCTGTATCCTCGTGCTAGCAACAATACTGCCCTTGACTTTAAAGACTGAAGCACCAGTGCTGGCTGCTCTGAGTTTTGCTGTGGAGATGCTCAGCTTAGCGTAGGCAGCCTTGTCTGCAGTGGTGCTGAGCTGGTGCCTCCCTCCTGGGGACCTGGAGGTGCTTCCACTGGGGAAATGGGCACCTGGGACTGCTGAACCATGTCTAGATTTTTACCTTGAGGTGTGGTGTGTGCCTGTGGAATAAAAAGGCAAAGCAAACCAAACAGAGATAGCCCCCGTGTGTGGTCGGGGGAAGCATACTGCATGCAGGCTGCTTAATTGAGTCTTTCCAAACTATTGTGAAGGGTCTTCAGGAGAAGGAGCTTTGATGATGTTTTTAATTTGGAGCTAAGTGAAATTTCTTGCTGTCCCTTCATGTTGTTTTGAAAGCATCTCTTGTAGTTGTGAGAATATCCTATTGAAAGCATCCATCTATCTGTATTGCTCGGGGGGGGGTGTGCAAAATGTTAATCACAACATGACTGGCATTGAAATAAAGCGCTCCTGAATTTCTGTGGT